>NC_083417.1:34904333-35562833 GCF_020745735.1 Hemiscyllium ocellatum | reverse complement strand
GAGTAGAGAGCCAGAAGATTCACTATTTTCTGAGCGAAAGAGTTTTTCAACTTAGTTTTAGATAAAATGGCAAACCATTTAGAACTGTGTTCCTCCATTCTAGATCCCACAACCAGGGGAGACATCCTTTCTGCATTTATCTTTCCCTTTAAGAATTTTGGAAGTTTCCACAGATTTGTCTTTCATTCTTCTAAACTCCAACGAATACAGACCCCAGTCTTCTCAATATCTCCTCAGCGGAAAGTCCTACCCCCCACAGGAAATCAGTCTGGTGAATCTCCACTGCACTCCCTCTATGGCATGTCTTTCTTTAGGCAAGGGATTAGAACTGCACACAGTATCTCAGATGTGGCCTCACCAGTCACTGATACTGATATGCAGTAAGCATACTTTGCTCCAGTAGTTAAATTCTGTTGTGATAAAGACTAACATACCATTTGCCTTCAAAATTGCTTGCTACACCTGCATGCTAGCTTTCAATTCACCTATCTTGTTGCAGATGCCGCACACACTTTGATAGAATGCTTTTCATTTTTAACACTATTCTGTTATTTGATCCTGTTGATTCCAGGATTTGGTTCCGCTGCTTGCACTTTCATTTACAAAATTTCGACTTCTCATAACCAGTTTTGTTCTGATTCAGTTGAAAATACTTCCTAGGTTCTCATTACCCTGGAAAGCTCATTTAAATCTTCATTAAGGGATAGGTGAGATATGTTGAGACGGAAACCGAATGGTCTCGTCTCTATGTGTTCGTTGGAAGGAGAGATCAAACCGGCTAGAGTTTGGAGCAAAAACACCGTTTATTACAGAATCAAGACTGGCAAACTATACAACAAATTCAAAAGCATGCAAATTCGTTGGAGAAGGCGTTCCGTCTCTCCCTTCGGATCTGGTGCAGTTATACTTCGCGCTTCCTCGAGTTCCCGGTCAGGTTCCCCTTGTTCGGCTCTTTCATTGGTCGGTTCACCTGTCTGTGAATGGATTAGTGTCTCTATTGGCTGCCCCGAGATACCTGTCCAACTCCTGCTGTGCTGGACAATGGGTAGACATCCTGGGTTCGGCAGTTTCCGATCTTGTAAATTAAAAGTTTATTGCTTGGAAGGGTTTCCTCATTGCCATGCGTCTGGCTGTCTGGGCGTTCACAATAGTTCTCCATAGTTGAATATACAGATATTATCATTTAACATAGGACCCGAATGAGTTTGACGTCAGCGGAGGCATTAGCAAGTACTTTATCAATCAAGTGTAGTATCGGTGCGATTTACACTATCCGATAGTTACCGGTTTCCTTTATTAACAATGAGAGTGTAACAGGATGATCTGAAACTGACGGACATGTTCTAATCCCCCAGGAATGTGGCCCCAGGCAGACAGTCCTGCAGTGGCTGGGTTTACTTTACATGGCTGTGTTTTAGCTGGTATCTGACAGTGTCTGCTTTAATAATGGTGCTCCCCTCCCTAGCCCCAATGTAGGTACCCCGATAGCAGATTCTCCCCAACATTCCCTCCCTTGGCCTCGAAAGAGGCCACACCCCCTTATCCCGTAAGGAACGCAACCCCACGAGGCGACCGGTGTCCGGTGTTGTATCGCCCAGACTCACCGGTTCTAAGGAGACAGTCATATGGGGATGAAGGGTGCCCTGAAAACCGCGCCGCTACACAATTAAGCAATAGATGGTCACAGCTGCATGCTAAGCTAAACTAATAGTTGAAGTAATTGAGGCAGTGTCTGCAGAAATAACGAAAAGGACAGGATTAGACAAGCATTGCAATAAGTCATTCAGAGCTGGCGAAATGTACGCGAGTGCGTTAGAATGAGTAAGGCATTTAGTAAACGCAAATCTGTAGTCCAAAGAGCCAGCAAATGTAAATAGGTGTTGTAAGTTTGGAAAGGGAGTAGGAACAGCCTGGTACCAGCAGCTAGGTACCCGCTAGAGATGTGAAACCCAGTGTGAAACTGTACTGTGCCCCGGTGGTCCCGTAGATCAGTATGCTCCAGAGAGCAGCAGTGCTGTCCAACCGTCCGACACGGATGCAAGCAGGCAGAAATCTCATCAAATGGAGACGAACGGAGGCCACGCGTTCCGATGTGAATGCGCGACTGTGCCTGTCTTAGGTTGTCCCTCGCCCGAGGGATCTTACCCGTCATTGGCTAACCAGTCGTGCTGCATTGAGTAATCGGTGCCGACATCCGTTTCACCACCCCAAGGACAGGCGTGGGCAGCTCAGTAGCATGGTCAGTGGCCACCGAGAGTGACTGAGGCCAGTCAGGAATATTGGACAGTCCGCAAGGGCCGCTTGCGAGAACAGCAGTGTTTCAATTGCCAAGGCACACAGTACATTTCACCCACCCGCTGGTATGGAAGGATGAATTCACATATCCCCAATTTAAACGGGCAAAATAAATAAGTGGGGGCTCTTTGGACAACCAGGCTTCATTTAGCGTACATGAAGATGAAAAGTTAGTCATGAGTACAACAGGATTAGACGAATTCGAAAGAAAGCCATTGAGGGAGCCGACACGCACCGGAGAGATAGCACAGATGCCTGTATGTATTAAAAACGCAATGTTTGAAGAGTAACAAACATTTGGCCAAGAGTTGTGTCGAAAAAATAGAGTAAGTCCCCCGAGAGGGAAGTGGGATTGGTGATAGTGAGAAGGGGACCACAGTAGACTGCATAGGGGAAGGCAAACGGTACGCTTTGATAATGAACGGTAAGGGGCACAAGTAGTATCGATTTGTACCCCGGGGAACTGCCCGTGCTCGGGGTGCACAACCAGTGGGGCTGTCGTAGGACAATCGTTTGATGAGCCACCCATGGAGACCGTTTAGGATAAGGGTCATTAATGTGGAAAAGATGAGGATCTCCATCAACCCTGTGGTAACAGGCCAGTAGAGCAGGTGAATTTCCACTGTGTGGTTAGGGACCCCCTAACCTCTCGGGGGCGCAGCATAAGCCTCAAGGCAGCTGGGACCCCCCTTTGCAGGCAGGGCGGATTGTCGCCCCCAGGCACTTGGGTAGGATATTGGAGCGGACCGCGACTGTAACTCAGAATATGGGTAACATCAGAAGAAGGCGCCTACGCAAGGGATAAAGACAAATTTAGGCGAAAAGGGAGTTGACTCACCAACTAAAAAGGGCACAATCCTACTTGGACGGCTATTCGCCTGCTCACGGCGGAGTCCATGATTAACAAGGTGGACCTCCCAAGAGAAGGCCCAATGAAGAGTTTAGACAGCAGAATAAAGTACAAGAAGAGCAAAGATATCAGTGAAACAGACCCATGTCGGTGTAGAAGGGCAGCAACCCAAACCCTACGTAGAAACCGTGCCAAGGTGGGGTTGCATGATCCCCTCTCTTTCTGCACCTCCCCGTCAGGTCCCGTCTCATCGAGTGACTTTAGGGATATATTAGGTTGTGCTGACCTGGAGCAATGAGAGAAGTGGTGCGTGCGGTGGCCTATGTGTTTCCAGCCAGCTCAGTATAAGATATGATGATGATGATTATGGAGAGGGGGACAATGTAAAACTCTGGGCAATTAGGAGATTTGCGGTGGGACGAAATTGGACTGTTTGCCTGAGGGGACTTGTCCCCCCAAACGAGATACAGAACGAGAGGTGCAAGTATAATCCTTGTGTATGCAAGAATCTGTGTGTGTGAAGGGCCGTGTGTCATAGACAAAAGAGAATGCGCAGGTGCTGCGGGCATATCGGACTTCATCCCTGTGTAAAGGAGAGGGAGAGAGAGAGAATCTTAAAAGGATGGTCAGACAGGTCAGGACAGAAATTGTCTGTGTAGCACTTTCTTCCGTTTGACACTTGAGGATTTGATCAGTTTGAGGGAAGCAACAGCCTTTAAAAGATACCCCGGGAAAAGAATCATAAAGGAACCTGGTGACCCTGTTGTTCTCAGCGCGAACCAGCGCCTTGCAAAAGATACGAACAGATGAGTTGGAGAGGACTACTCGCAGTTGAAGAGACTGAAGGATTTGGGCAGGAGCTGAGTATTGATCCCTGTGGGAGGCGATTGTATGTACAATGCCTTCAAGCAAAAGGCGACGGCAAAGTGGTGCCGATACTGTAGGTGCGGTGGAGGACAAAAGAGAGCGTTGGCCAGGAGTGTAACAGAGAAAATGAAAGGCAGGCGTGAGCGCCCACAGTGCAACAGAGGGGTCGGGAACCTTTAAGTTTGCAGTGGCGGTGGCACCATTTATTATTTGGAGATGACGTGACGAATCCTGGTAGCAAACCTCAGGGAGCATGAGAGTGGGGAAAGAAGCCGTTTAGTTTTTGGAGATGACGTGACGAACCCTGGTAGGAAACCTCAGGGAGCATAAGACTTTGGAAAGAAGATGAGGCGCAGAGCACGGCAGTGGAAGCATAGTGAGTGAAATGCCCTAATGGAGAGATGAGGCCAGAAGATGAGTTACTGTGTCCTGGTAGAAAACCTCAGGGAGCTGAAAACCTTAAAAGAGATGGAGCGTAAGGATCCGCGGATCTTCTATTCAGCAAGACCCAGTTGAATTCATGCAAGCTGAATGAAAGACAGAACTAAGACGACCTCAGATCCGGCGGTGAACATAAAGTGTGTGGGTTTGGGAGAAAACGATGAAGGGGCATGACTATGGCGTGGGGAATGGGGAGCGGGGTTGTAGGATAGGGCAGTACAATCGGCAAGAGGAGTCTGTACGAGATTTCAATGGGAAGGTTTGGTACTGACTGGCAGTTACAGGTTGCATGTTCAAAGCATTGGAGAGTGTAGCCTCAGACAGGTAGACTGGCCGGCATCTTCACCCCGCATGGTTGCCTATACCCGCTTTAGGGACTGGAAATGGCAGTGTCTGTGGCAGCAGTAGCTCAACCCTCCCTAGCCGCAAACTTGAGGAGGGGGGGAGATAAGTAGCAGGAGGAAATTGCTTTAAAATGAGCGTCCATAATGCTTTAGCGAAAGAAAAATCTGTGGACTTGGGAGAAAAGATAAAAATGGGTTCGTGAGAAGGGGCAGAAAAATTTGGAGGGCATAGAGGGAAGAAGGAGTAGGTGGGCCCCCCCTCGTTCTTGGCACTTTGTGAACACGAGGGGAGAAGGGATGGCCTAAACACCTATGTCGGCGGACAAAAAGATGAGTGAGCGGCCGCGAGGAAGAGAGATGGGCCAAGCACCCTACTGTGTGCTGAGTAGCAGGTCCTAGTTGGAGGCCTGAGGCCTGTGACCAGCGGGGGAAAAAGAGAGAGAAAGAAAAAAAATAAAAAAAAAACAAGTGGGTTGGGGGATATTTGGGCAGTGGGACGGCCAAACACTGGACATACAAAACATTGTAAATGAAAACGCACAGTATGGCGATGCGGCAATGCGCATGTTGTTGGTCGGGACGCTATAGTTAATAGTAAAAGGTACAACCTGTCAAACAGAATGTGGTTAGAGGCATGATTCATATCGACATCCCAGTAACTGAAGTGGACCTGTTCATCGAGTAATCCCATAGAGTAGGGCAATGACGCTTGAGAGACCCATCGGTGTAGTGGTGGCGCGGTAGTTGAGCTAATAGGGTGGCGGAACGTCCGCAGGCGAGCAGCCCCTTCTAGACTGTGCAATCCTACCAAGAGGGAGCATTCGCGCCAAAAGTGAACGGGCACCGCCCCAACTGAGCGTTCGCGCCAAAAGTCAGCTGGCCCCGCCCAACCTGAGCCTTCGCGCCAAAAGCAAATAAGCCCGCCAAGAACTGAGGTGACCCGCCCAGAGAAGGGTGACCCGCCAAAACTAGGGTGAGCACGGGACACCCCGGGATTTTCCGTCTTAGAATTCCACAACCGTAGTGTTATTAAAATAAAAAGCTCCACCATCCCTTCCTGCGCCCCGTCCCTACATCCAGGTATTCCTTTCCAAGTATAAGAGTAATTAAAAGTGATAGTGGGGGAACAAGCGGTATTTAATCCTAAAAATCAAGACGAGACTATGGAGAAAAACCCCAGACCATTAAGTGATCAATCCCAAACCGCTAAGTGTAGGGAACAACACTCACGTACTCCGACAGCAGTAAAACTGCTTTCGGCTGCTGGGCGGCTTCCCACGGTCCCTCTCCGTCACTCAGGCTGTCGGCGCCGGTCCACTGTACACCGAGACCTGGGATGAAACATTTGCTGCGACACCTCCGTTCGCCACGTCTGTTAAAAATCACTGCACTCACTCACTCACTCCCTCTCTCACTGGGCCGGCCCCACACTGGTTTTCATCCACATACATGCCAACCCACGCATACTGTCGGTATGTCTGTACTCTCATCTCAGTCTGTCGCAGTCCCTTGTCCCCAGTTTTAGTGACATGTATCGAGGCATTATATGCTCGCAGAAACTGACAATCTGTGTGAAATCGTAGCAAATCTCGGTCGGGGGCGTCCGAAATGGCTGGGGCTGTGGTGGAGGTACAGTGGCCCTCTTGCCACTGCGGGTTGAATGTGACTAACAGTTTCGTCTTCCACCCCGGGGATTTTTCGGCGGTCGGTGGTGCCCAATCAGTAGTGGGTTTCCCTAGGGCTATTGTTTGCCGCACTGAATACTGCGGCGAGAGTAGGAGTCCGTTTAAAATTTTGGTCATTAGCGCCGTATCAGTGAAGGTCTCGTTTAGTCTCGTCAATATCAGGTCTTTTTGGGCAGGCGCTTGGTTAAACACTTGATCCAGTGCTGTCTTGTGCACTGCTACACTGTCCAGTAGTAATTGGGCATGCCAAGTTACGTCTGTGCCGACCGTGAGGTGCCACCAGGGCACTCCGGGGCGTAATGGTCGAAATTGGGTCATTTTTGGTGGTCCAAAGTTCAAGTCCCCCATGATGGATCTCACCTGGTGGGTACCGCTTTAAAACCAGTGCGTTTTTCAAAAGCCTGACCTTCGCGTGGCAGATTTCTGCTCTTAACAACCGGTCTAAGGCAAACGCCTGTGCAGGTAAACCCTATCCAGGAGATGAGATCCGCCCTCTGTCCCCTTAGGATGCTAGCAGCGAGTGTGTCTATCGATAGTTGTCAGAGATAAAGTGCTTACTAAAAAAGAAAGGATCCAATCAGTCAAGTGCAGTCAGCGCTGTATTAATTAATTTCAGAAAGCGTCCAGGCTCCGTAAGCCACGCTTGTACCTTAACTTAGAAAGCTGCGTCCAGGATCCGAAATCCACGCATAAACTTTACTGAAAAACCCGCGTCCAGGATCCGAAATCCACGCGTAAAACTCAAACTCAAAAAACTGCGTCCAGGATCCGAAATCCACGCATTAACTTAACTCAAAAACCGCGTCCAGGATCCGAAATCCACGCGTAAAACTCAAACTCAAAAAGCTGAGTCCAGGATCCGAAATCCACGCATTAACTTAACTCAAAAACCGCGTCCAGGATCCGAAATCCACGCGTAAAACTCAAACTCAAAAAGCTGCGTCCAGGATCCGAAATCCACGCATTAACTTAACTCAAAAACCGCGTCCAGGATCCGAAATCCACGCGTAAAACTCAAACTCAAAAAGCTGCGTCCAGGATCCGAAATCCACGCATTAACTTAACTCAAAAACCGCGTCCAGGATCCGAAATCCACGCGTAAAACTCAAACTCAAAAAGCTGCGTCCAGGATCCGAAATCCACGCATTAACTTAACTCAAAAAGCTGCGTCCAGGATCCGAACTCCACGCATTAACTTAACTCAAAAACCACGTCCAGGATCCGAAATCCACGCGTAAAACTCAAACTCAAAAAACTGCGTCCAGGATCCGAAATCCACGCATTAACTTAACTCAAAAACTGCGCATTAACTTAAGGCTAGCCATGGATCAATTAGTCACTTCAGTACCGCGAAAACAGGCAGGTATTAGTGAAGAAGTGAGAAAATAGCTTACCAGTATGGACTCTGCAACGTTGCTGCCAAACTGATTTAAAAGTACTGTTTGTGTTGGTGAGGATCAGGGAGCAGACAAAGACTGACTAACTGAAAAATTTACCTACTGGAAGTCTTTGCTTTAACAGGCGCTTCCTCACCTTTTAAAAGTTCGGCCGAAAGTTTGTCTGCCCTCCGGTCCGCCAACGTGGCCAACTTGCGGTCGTCTCTTTCCCTTCCCACGGTCAGGCTCACCATCTGTTGAGACGGAAACCCAATGGTCTCGTCTCTACGTGTTCGTTGGAAGGAGAGATCAAACCAGCTAGAGTTTGGAGCAAAAACACCGTTTATTACAGAATCAAGACTGGCAAACTATACAACAAATTCAAAAGCATGCAAATTCGTTGGAGAAGGCGTTCCGTCTCTCCCTTCGGATCTGGTGCAGTTATACTTCGCGCTTCCTCGAGTTCCCGGTCAGGTTCCCCTTGTTCGGCTCTTTCATTGGTCGGTTCACCTGTCTGTGAATGGATTAGTGTCTCTATTGGCTGCCTCGAGATACCTGTCCAACTCCTGCTGTGCTGGACAATGGGTAGACATCCTGGGTTCGGCAGTTTCCGATCTTGTAAATTAAAAGTTTATTGTTTGGAAGGGTTTCCTCATTGCCATGCGTCTGGCTGTCTGGGCGTTCACAATAGTTCTCCATAGTTGAATATACAGATATTATCATTTAACATAGGACCCGAATGAGTTTGACGTCAGCGGAGGCATTAGCAAGTACTTTATCAATCAAGTGTAGTATCGGTGCGATTTACACTATCCGATAGTTACCGGTTTCCTTTATTAACAATGAGAGTGTAACAGGATGATCTGAAACTGACGGACATGTTCTAATCCCCCAGGAATGTGGCCCCAGGCAGACAGTCCTGCAGTGGCTGGGTTTACTTTACATGGCTGTGTTTTAGCTGGTATCTGACAGTGTCTGCATTAATAATGGTGCTCCCCTCCCTAGCCCCAATGTAGGTACCCCGATAGCAGATTCTCCCTTTTAACACTATTCTGTTATTTGATCCTGTTGATTCCAGGATTTGGTTCCGCTGCTTGCACTTTCATTTACAAAATTTCGACTTCTCATAACCAGTTTTGTTCTGATTCAGTTGAAAATACTTCCTAGGGTCTCATTACCCTGAAAAGCTCATTTAAATCTTCATTAAGGGATAGGCGAGATATAAAGTGGAATCTTACCTGTGCATTCCAGTAAGATCAGAAAACATTTTCCTACACTGCGGTAAATTCATTGTTAAAATGTCACTGCAACTGGCTAACTTAACCACTCCTTTCCATGGACTGCCACCTTGTTGTGAATGGGTTATGTGTTCTGTTGACCCAATAATGATGGAGTTAGATTAGATTAGGTTACTTACAGTGTGGAAACAGGCCCTTCGGCCCAAGTCCACACCGACCCACCGAAGCGCAACCCACCCATACCCCTACATTTACCCCTTACCTAACACTACGGGCAATTTAGCTTGGCCAATTCAGCTGACCCGCACATCTTTGGACTGTGGGAGGAAACCGGAGCACCCGGAGGAAACCCACGCAGACACGGGGAGAACGTGCAAACTCCACAAAGTCAATCGCCTGAGTCGGGAAATGAACCCGGGTCTCAGGCGCTGTGAGGCAGCAGTGCTAACCACTGTGCCACCATGCCGCCCACGGTAAGGAATTCTAAACTCGCAGCAGGGCCACCAATGGCAGTAAGGTCAGAGGGCAATTACCAGACAAAGCACAATCCAAAACAAATCCACAATGGTGATCCAGGCAGAAGATGCTTGGGTGATATCAATGGCAATGATGGCAGGTGGAGGCTGCAGCAGTCAGGGGATCCCCAATCATTGAGGTTCCCTTGTTACTGGAATTGGATCTACCTTCCTTTAAAGACCATGTGTCTGCTGACATAGAATAGTATTCTCACGTGAAAAGATTTTCACACAAGGCATCTTACCAGTCCCAACCACGGCCCCAAAACACACTACACACATGTGCACATGCAGATGTACACACAAATGCTGCAGCAAGTGGCAAGAGGTGATGGGGGCAGAATTATATGATCTGTAAGTCCTATCATTGGACAGACAAGTCCAATGCCCTTCATAATTTTATAAACCACTATGAGATCATCCCTCAAACTCCTACACTCCAGTGAAAAAAGCTCTAGTCTATCCAGCCTCTCCTTAAAACTCAAAACCTCCAGTCTAGGCACCATCCTGGTAAGACTTATCTGAACCCTTCCGAACCTAATAATGTCCTTCTTATAGCAAGGTGACTGGAACTGTACACAGCACTCCAGAATAGATTTCATCAATATTCTGTACAATCTCAATGTCCCAACTCCTATACTCGATGGTCTGAGCAATGAAGGCAAGCATACTACAGGCCTTAACTATCCTGTCTACCTGTGACACAGCATTCAAAGAACTATGTACCTGAACCCCTAGGTCTCTCCACTTGACAACACTTATCCACGGCCTTACCATTAACTGTATAGGTTCTGCTCTTGTTCATCTTACCAAAATGTTACCTCACATTTATCCAAACTAAATTATACCAACTACAATTGGCCCAATTAATCACGTTCACTTTGTAATCTTAGATAACCTTCTTCACTGTCCACGATACCACCAATTTTGGTGTTATTTACAAACTTACTAACCTTGGATGTAGGTTTGCTCGCTGAGCTGGAAGGTTCATTTACAGACGCTTCATCACCATACTCGGTAACATAATCAGTGAGCCTTTGGATGAAGCCCTGCTGGCATGGTCCACTTTCCGTTTATGTGTTTAGGTTTCCTTGGGTGAGTGATGTCATTTCTTGTGCTGACATAATTTCCTGTTTTTTTCTCAGGAGGTGGTAAATGGGATCCAAGTCAAGGTGTTTGTTGACAGAGTTCTGGTTGGAATACCATGCTTCTAGGAATTCTCGTGCGTGTCTCTGTTTGGCTTGTCCTAGGATGGATGTGTTGTCCCAGTCAAAGTAGTGTCCTTCCTCATCCAAATGTAAGGATACTAGTGAGAGTGAGTTATGTATTTTTGTAGCTAGTTGATGTTCATGTATCCTGGTGGCTAGCTTTCTGCCCTATTGTCCAATGTAGTGTTTGTTACAGTTCTTGCAAGGTATTTTGTAAATGACATTAGTTTTGTTTGTTATCTGTATAGGATCTTTCAAGTTCATTAGCTGCTGTTTTAGTGCGTTACCATGATGCCAAGAGTTCATTGGGGACCCATTCTTTTTGAATACACTGTGTAGGTCATTTTCCTCTGCTCTGTGTGGGTCTTCTGTGCTGCAGTGTGTGGTGGTACCCAATGAACACTGTCCACTGAGTTCTCAGCAACAAACTCAACAAGCAGACAAAACATGTCCAGAAACCCTAGCCACTGTCCACTACATCAAATACATCTCAGAAATGACTGCCAGACTACTTAGACCTCATGGCATCACTACAGCACACTAAAACAGCAGCTAATGAACTTGAAAGATCCTATACAGACAACAAGCAAAACTAATGTCATTTACAAAATACCTTGCAAGAACTGTAACAAACACTACATTGGACAAACAGGCAGAAAACTAGCCACCAGGAAAAATAAATATCAACTAGCCACAAAAGGACATGACGCACTCTCATTAGTATCCTTACATACAGATAAGGAAGGACACCACTTGAACTGGGACAGTACATCCATCCTAGGACGAGCCAAACAGAGACATGCACAAGAACTCCTAGAAGCATGGCATGCCAATAGGAGATCTATCAACAAACACATTGACTTGGATCTCATGTACCACCCCCGAGAAAAGAACAAGAAATGATATCACCACAGGAAATTACATCACCAACCCAAGGAAACCTAAATACATGAACAGAAAGTGGGGCATGCCAGCAGGGCTACATCCGAAGGCTCACTGATGATGTTACCTCGTAGGGTGACAAAACCTCTGAAAATGAATCTTTCAGCTCAATGATCAAACCTACAACCAGAACCTCAACCTGAGCTACAAATCTTCTCAAAACTCGCCAACTTACTAACCATATTTTAATGCAGCCATCTCATTAGAAGTCCCTTAATTTGCTCTTGTGTTCACACCTTGCCTTCACCGGAAAGTTTCAGGGAATTTAAGAAACTCATGATGTGCTTTTGAATTTAAAAATCAGTTAAAATATCAGTCTGATTTCGCTATTAGCATATGTTACTATCCAACCTACCTTTCCTAAGAGATCTGATGCAAGTAGCCTAATGATTGATGATTAAAGCACGAAGCAGTGCCTGAAATCCATAGTTAGCTGAACAGAGTAGATAGGGAGAAATTGTTTCTATTGGATAAAAGATTGAGAATTAAAGAACACCAAAATAAGATGAGTGGCAAAGAAACCAAAGAAGATATGAGGAAACAACATTTTTTAGTCAGCATGCTATTGAGATTCAATCACGGCTTTCAAAAGAAAATAATGTAGTTATCCAAAGATAAAACATTTTCAGTGCAATGGAGAAAAAGTGAGGACATGGGATTAATTGAAATGTTTTTGCAGAAAACCAGCATGAACAAAACAAGAAAAATGGCTTCCTTCTCTCCCGTAACTATTTTATGAGTCTTCGTTGGTGGGCTATTGTAATTTCCCAATGCATTCACAGCTTTTCAATCAGCATCTGCGTCCAGGTCCATGTCCTCATTCAGGTTAAAATTCCACCCAGTATACTTTGTTCACAATAGTTGTTCACATAAAGTTATATTATTTTCCAAAACTGTCAAGATATGCCTCGAACTTCCCGTAGGTGAACATATTTACCTCACAGCAGGTCAGGCAGCACCCATTGAGAGAGAGCAAGCTAACGTTTTGAGAGCAGATGACACTTCATCAGATCTCCAGCATTTGTTGTTTTCAGTACAGACTCCAGCATCTGCAGTAATTTGCTCCTATATTTACCTCACAACTTGATTACAAATTGAATTACTAGAAGAAGCTGTCTCTTCCATTTGTTTACAATGTTTTTCTACATACAACTTTACGCAGAGGTGAGGCATCACATTTTAAGTTGGAGGCATAACTTGGGTATACTGTTCATTCTTTTCAAATCATTCCTCTTGCTAAGTGGCCATGCTTAAGAATCTTCAATTTAAACCATCCAACTCTCGTAGTTTAATGTGTTTAGTGGTGCTGTTGGGAAGAATAACAGGAGCAAAAGAATGCAAAACTTGTGGCATGATCAGTTATGATTCAGTTTTCAATTCAGTTAATTTTTATACTGTAAATAAACTAAAACCACCAGTGGAACTACATACGGAAAATATATTGTACAATATTTAAACATTTTTAAGATGCAGAAATCTGCAAAAACAGCACCATAAATATCTGAAAGCATTTTTACACTAAATAGATTTTGAAAGTGAGCATTCTCTTTTGTAGTCTAAAGATCTAAAACATGTTACCAACCCTGCAAGGTTTTTGTACAGCTGGCTGTATTATGCAGCCAGATGGAGGCAGATACATTTCCCAAGTGAACAACTGTATTCATTCCCCTCCCGTGCCACCAGAAATTATAAGTGGAAAGTAAAACACAACTAAATACCTTCAATCTACTCTTGTGATCAATGATAAATGCAGTTCTACATGCTAAAGGTCACTGGAAGACTGTGCTGCAATTGACTACAGTCTAACAGGAAGGGGATGTGGTTATACTGCCACCAAATGTTTTAAAATAATATTAGCAAGACAACCTTTTTGTATTGACATATTTTAATATGTATATTGTAGTACTGTGTAACAAATACTTAATGCTAAGAAAAGAAAATCTGTTAACATACTGACTGATGAATTGTGTATGCTTAACTGCTTTTATGTTATCAGCATGGGTAAATTACCCAAATGCTAAGCCATCTTCAATTTTCTGCTCCATCTAATTAATATGCAAATCTTTATACTAATAAGTCAACATTTTGGCCCAGCATTTACTCAAAAATCATTTTCCTATGGATGAGAGCAATTATTGTTTAGCTGTATAGCTTTACAACCCATATAAAGGATGCACCAAAATTAATCAATAGATTCACTGGTATCCAATCTTTCTCTGGTTTATAATAATCTGTTCATTGTAATTGTAAATGTATTTATCTAATAATTCAGTTCAGAAAATACTACTGTCTCAACAAAATTATCATGACGCATTGCACAATTTCCTGAAAGAGAGAATGGCATCCCTTTAACAGAGAAATAGCCCTGATTTTAAATGTCCCACCTAGCAGCAGCATGGTTTGTGAACAGTTAAAATACGAGAAATTAATTTACCATCCTATCCCCATTATCAAGTAACAATTCCCAGTTTTAATAAATTTGTTGACTTCATGCTGGAAGTCACTAACCAGTTTCCAGACACTTAATACAAATATTAAAATCTGGTCCCATTACATAATCAGAACCCCAGAACATTTTAAATGGGTAGAACTGATGTTCCACAAAATGATCAATACCTCATGATATTAGCTTCAAACCTGACTGACAAAATCTGCTTGAAAATTTGAAGAGACACTTTAATATTCTCAATAAATAGAGATCAATAGAAGTTCTGCACATTTTTGCCTGATGCTGTTCAAATACATTTATGCTTAGCAATTCCTTCTTTTCTATTTGACTTTCTTCTTCAGCAGGACTAATTATTTTCAGCTTATCATCGAGCCATTTCATGAAAAGTTGCAAGAGGAGCAGACACAGCAACAAGCCTTAGCAAACATGCTGAGCCATGTTCGGATTGTTGGGCTATAGCAGATGAGGAAGGTCCTACTGAGCCTATATTCCCAGACATCGCAAACAAGTAATCTGTCTAGTGGGAGCACTTCACTAGACAGCCAATACAGAGCTAGAATCATATAGTCATACAGCACAGAAACAGATCTTTCGGTCCAACACATCCATGCTGAACAAGTTTCACAAATTAAACTCGTCCCACTCATTTGCATTTGGCCCATAACCCCATATAAACATTTCCTATTCATCTACCTGTCCAAATGTCTTTTACATGTTGCAACTGTACTTGCATCTACCACTGTCTCTGGTAGTTCATTCCACACATGAACCCCATCTGTGTGGAAAGGTTGCTCCTTAGGTCCCTTTCAAATCGTTCTCCTCTCACCTTAAAAATATGGTTTGAACTCCCCTACCTTAGGGAAATGGCCTTTGCTATTTACTTTATCTATGTCCCTCATGATTTTATAACCACTATAATGTCATCCTTCAGTCTCCTATGCTCCAGTGATAGGTCTAGCCTCTCCAGCCTCTCCTTACAACTCAAAAATTTCAGTCCAGACAACATCCTTGTAAATCTATCCTGAACCCTCTCCAATTTAATAATATCCTTCCTAATGCATGGCAACTAGAACTGAACGTAGTAATCCAAAATCAGCCTCACCAATTTTTTGTAAGAGCTCAAGATGATGTCGCAACTGCTATACTCAATGGTCTGAGTAATGAAGGAAAGTGTGTTAAACATCTTCTTAACTACCCTCTACATGTGACACAAATTTCAAAGAACTACGTACCTGAACACTTGGGTTTCTCTATTCGACAACACTACCCAGGACCCTAACATTACCTGCATAAGTCTTGCCTTTCTTTGTTTCACCAAAATACCACACTACGCATTTATCCAAACTCAATTCCATCTGCCACTCCTCAGCCCATTGGCCAAATTAATCAAGATCACTTTGTAATCTGAGATAATATTTTCACTGTCCAGTTTTCTTGGCCAATGCATTTTGGGCAATTCAAGATGGAGGACTGGAAAAATTGTGACTGTAATAACTGCTCCTTTTTGGGGTATTTCAGGTGTTGGAGGTGATTTCCTCGAATACTATGTGCAGCAATTACTGTTTTACATGCCAACAGGTTTATTTGGAAGCATTAGCTTTCGGAGCACCGCTCCTTCATAAGACGATAGGCAACCACCTGATGAAGGAGCGACACTCCAAAAGTTATTGCTTCCAAATAAACCTGTTGGACTATAACCTGGTGTTGTGTATTTTTTAACTTTGCTCACCCCAGTCCAACACTGGCACCTCCAAATCATGTTTTATATGCTATTGCATTGTTTTGGAACTTTGAGGGGAAAAAGATCAAAACAATGGCATTTCCAAATGGGGAAGAGCAAACAAAGGCAGAGACCACATGGTCAGGGAAAGAAACTGACACTGTATCTGACACAACAGTGAATCTGCACAGTTACTGTATTTGCTGTTTGAGTTCAAGTATCTCTGGACTTTGGAGTGTGTCTAGGAAAAATTAACAAACTGCAAAATTCACAACTAACCTTGGAGAACTCACAGCACAGGAAAAAATAAGTGCATAATTTTTAAGTGTAACCTTGCTGTAAATCTGCAATAGTGAGTAAAGTGGGTTCTGTTTTGATTACCAAAACCACCCTATTATTCTTACAGATAACTCAGATCTCCTTACAAATTTGTTTTTATACTATAATCCCAATAAGGTGATCATCCCTTTCTTATTTCTCAGTTCCACCAAATAACTTCCCTGGATGTATTCCCAGGAATATCCTCCTTAAGCACAGCAGTAATGCTATCTCTGATCAAAAAAGTCTTGCCCCCTTTCCATCCTTTCAGTAGCATTTGTATCCTGGAACATTAAGCTGCCAGTCCTGTCTGTCCTTGAGTCATATATCTGTAATTGCTATGATATCCCAGTCCTATGTTCCTAACCATGCATTAGTTCATCTGCCTTCCCTGCTAGGCCTCTTGCATTGAAATAAATACAGTTTAATTTATCAGTTGTATGTCGTTCTCTGCTTTGTCCCTGCCTGCTCTGACTGTTTGACTCGCAACTGTACCAGTCTCAGGCTGATCGCTTTCCTGGCTATCTTCCTGGGTCCCACCCCACTACCTTACTAGCCTAAATTGTCCTGAGCAGCTCTAGCAAATCTCCCTGCCAGTATATTAGACCCCTTTCAATTCAGGTGCAATCCCTCCTTGTATAGGACACTTCTACCCCAGCAGAGATTCCAATGATCCAAAAATGTGAACTCTTTTGTCCTGCGCCAGCTCCTCAGCCACACATTCATCTGCTCTATCCCCCATTCCTTCCCTCAATAGCTCGTAGCACCGAGAGTAATCCAGATATTGAGATTTATTGAGATCTGACTCTTGATTAAATTTTAAAAATACAAAATATAGGTACTAATTAACCCAGAGCAGTGTTTTTTAGAGCAATAAGATAATGTTATTTTATGGGTCTGTAGTTTCTTAAGGAGCAAAGATAGCCTTTAGTAGAGTTATGTGCTCTTCCTGTTGGATGTGGGAGTTTAGGGAGAATTTTCATGTTACTGATAATTATGTTGGCAGTAAATGTGTTTGGTTGTGAATCCTATTGGATTCCATGGATCAGTTGGAGCAGCTGTTAGAGGCAATGAGGAATTTACAAGAGTTAGGAGTTATGATAGATGGCATTTATAGGAAGGGGGAAAATCCACAGATACAGTCAGGTAGTTGGGTGACCTCCAGAAAAGGTAAGAGAGGGAGACAGGTAGCGCAGGAGTCTCCTGTGGCTATGTTGTTTTGAAAAATAAAAAGGGTGATGGATTTTCAGGGGAATGTAGCATGAACAGCCAAGTTTCTGGTACCAGGCCTGGCTCTAATGGAACAAGGGGTATGTCAGGTTCTAAGCAATCTGTTGTGATAAAGGACTCCCCAGTCAGAGGCACAAACAGATGTTTCTGTGGCCAGCATCAAGAAAACAGAATGATGTGTTGTCTCCCTGGTGCCAGGGTCAAGGATATTTCAGAGAAGGTGCAGAATGTTCTCAAAGGGGAGAGGGACCAGCAGGAGGTTATTGTACACATTGGAACCAATGATACAGGAAGGGAAAAGGATGAGATTCTGAAGGGAGAATATATAAAGTTAGGCAGGAATTCAAAAAGAAGGTCCTCGAGGGTAGTAATATCTGGATTACTCCCGTGCTATGAGCTATTGAGGGAAGGAATAGGAGGATAAAGCAGATGAATGTGTGGCTGAGGAGCTGGTGCAGGACAGAAAAGTTCACATTTTTGAATCATTGGAATCTCTTCTGGGGTAGAAGTGTCCTGTACAAGGAGTGATTGCACCTGAATTGAAAGGGGTCTAATGTACTGGCAGGGAGATTTACTAGAGCTGCTCGGAGGATTTAGGCTAGTAAGGTAGTGGGGTGGGACCCAGGGAGATAGTCAGGAAAGCGATCAGCCTGAGACTGGTACAGTTGGGAAAAGGAGCGAGTCAAACAGTCAGAGCAGGCAGGGACAAAGCAGAGAATGACATACAACTGATAAATTAAACTGTATTTATTTCAATGCAAGAGGCCAGCAGGAAAGGCAGATGAACTAATGCATGGTTAGGAACATAGGACTGGGATATCATAACAATTACAGATATATGACTCAAGGATAGACAGGACTGGCAGCTTAATGTTCCAGGATACAAACGCTACTGGAAGGATGGAAAGGGGGCAAGACTTTTTTGATAAGAGATAGCAATACTGCTGTGCTTAAGGAGGATATTCCTGGGAATACGTCCAGGGAAGTTATTTGGTAGAACTGAGAAATAAGAAAGGGATGATCACCTTATTGGGATTATAGTATAAAAACAAATTTGTAAGGAGATCTGAGTTATCTGTAAGAATAATAGGGTGGCTTTGGCAGGGAATTTTAACTTGCCAAACATAGACTGGGGGGACTGCCATAGCGTTAAGGGTTTAGAGAAAGAGAAATTTGTTAAATGTGTACAAGAAAATTTTTTGATTCAGTACATGGATGCACCTACTAGAGTAAAACGTAACCTACTCTTGAGGGATAATGCAAGGCAGGTGACTATGGGGGAGCACTTTGGAGCCAGCGACCATAATTCTATTTGTTTTAAAATAGTGTTGGAAAAGGATAGACCAGATCATAAAGTTGAAGCTCTAAATTGGAGGAAGGCCAATTTTGATGGTATTAGGCAAGAACTTTCAAAAGTGGATTGTGGTGAATGTTCACAGGTAAAGGGATGGCTGGAAAATGCGAAGCCTTCAAAAATGAGATAACAAGAGTCCAAAGATAGTATATTCCTGTTAAGGTGAAAGATAAGGCTGGTAGGTGTGGAGAATGATAGATGACTAGAGAAATTGAGGTTTTGATTAAGAAAAAGAAGGAAGCATATGTCAGGTACAGACAGTAGAGATCGAGCGAATCCTTTGAAGAGTATAAAGTCAGTAGGAATATACTTAAGAGGGAACTCAGGAGAGCAAAAAGGAGACATGAGATAGCTTTGGCAAAAAGCTTTAAGGAGAATCCAAATGGATTTGATAAATACATTAAGGACTAAAATGTAGCTAGAGAGAGAGAATGGGGTCCCTCAAAGGTTAGCAAGGCAGTCCATGTGGATCCGTAGGAGATGGGGAGATACGAAATGAGTATTTTGCTTCAATATTTACTGTAGAGAAGGACATGGAAGTTATAGAATATGGGAAAATAGATGGTGACATCTTGACAAATGTCCATATTCCAGAGGAAATGGTGCTGGATGTCTTAAAATGCACAAAGGTGGATAGATCCACAGGACAGGATCAGGTGTACCCTAGATTGCTGGGCTCCTTACTGAGATATTTGTATCTTCGATAGTCACAGGTGAGGTGCCAAAAGACTGGAGGTTGGCTAACATGGTGCCACTATTTAAGAAAGGTGGTAAGGAAAAGCCAGGGAATTATAGACCAGTGAGCCTGACATCAGTGATGGGCAAAGTCTTAGGAGGGAATTGTGAGGGATGGGATTAATATGTATTTGGATAGGCAAGGACTGATTAGGGATAGTCAGCATGGCTTTGTGCATGGGAAATCATGTCTCACTAACTTGATTGAGTTTTTTGAAGAAGTGACAAAGAAGACTAATAAGGACAGAGCGGTGGACGTGATCTATGTGGACTTCAGTAAGGCATTCAACAAGGTTCCTCATGGTAGATTGGTTAGCAAGATTAGGTCACATGGAGTACAGGGAGAACTAGCCAGTTGGATACAGAACTGCCTCAAATGTAGAAGACAGAGGGTGTGGTGGAGGGTTGCATTTCAGACTAGACGCCTGTGACCAGTGGTGTGTCACAAGGATTGGTGCTGCGTCCACTATTTTTCATCATTTATATAAATGATTTGAATGTGAACATCAGAGATATACTTAGTAAATTTGTAGATGACACCAAAATTAGAAGCGTAATGGACAATGAAGAAGGTTACCTCAGATTACAACAGGATCTTGATCAAATGGGCCAATGGGCTGAGGAGTGACAGATAGAGTTTAATTTAAATAAATATGAGGTGCTGCAATTGGGAAAGGCAAATCATGGCAGGACTTTTACACTGAATGGCTGAACAAAGAGACCTTGGAGTACAGGTTCATAGTTCATTGAAAATGGAGCCACAGGTAGATAGGATAGTGAAGGAGATTTGGTATGTCTTCCTTCATTAATCAGAGCATCGAGTATAGCGGTTGGAAGGTCATGTTAAGGCTGTACAGGATATTGATTAGGCCACTTTTGGAATATTGTGTGCAATTCGGTTCTCCCTCCTATTGGAAGGATGTTGTGAAATTTGAAAGGATTCAGAAAAGATTTACAGGGATGTTGCCAGGGTTGGGGTACAGAAGAGCTGAATAGGCTGGGGCTGTTTTCCCTGGAGCATCAGAAGCTGAGGGGTGACCATTTGAAAGTTTGTAGAATCATGAGGGGCATGGATGAAGGACCCATTGACCAAGCAAGATATGTTGAAGCCACTGGCAGAACAGCAACTCTGAGAAAATCCAGCTACAGACTTCAGCATCACACCTTTTGCTGGGACAGTTCGGTCTCGCTGTCTTTCTGAAGCCATATGGGTATTGTTTAAGGGGGCTTAGAGAAAACAAATATGCCAAATACCTGACTGAAATCAATGTGTACTACATCCCCTGTACAACTGACACATTTATGAAATCGGGTTTCACTACTCACATCACTTTCAGGCCAAAAAGCCCCAGGCTGAATATAGTCAAAGCCCCACATAGCAACTTGTAAACTTGTAAATCTGTAAAGTATGAAAACATGCATTCTTTTACGAAAGAATGTATACTGCATCATTGGAAATGATATAATTTTTTAAGATGGACTGCAGAGTATTGATGCCAAGCAAGATACCAACACACAAGCTGAAAATTGATTCCTCCATTCCAGGTATCCACTGTGGAAAAGATGTATGACAGTGTTTCCAATACTTTGTATAAATTGAGTGTTATTTCTGTAATATTTTATAGATATGGTGGAATGCTTAATGGTGTGTCCTCAGGTGAACTCTCCTCCTCTGACCTACTGTTTGGGGGGAGCGAGGAGGATACTTTGGCACTAAGATAGATCCAGAGGGGTGAGGAAAATAACAAGGCATTGAAAGGCAACATAAATGCAGAAGACCACACTATAAAGTAATCTAATTTAGTAAAACATAGCTGAATTTGTGATGTCCTACCCAATAAAGTGGTACATGTTATTGTCAGAGACTTTGCTCAATAAAAACCCCAGACTCAAAACAATGCATGCAGCTCTACCAGAGCCATCACTTGCTGCCCCATTTGTTCAGGATCACAAAATTACCTGGTCCACTCTGCGTCTTAGTTCTTTCATAATGATTGTGCACCTTATGTCCTGTACAGAGAGAGCATGAATTATTGAACCGTTACAAAAAGGATAGTTTTTGCAGAGATTACAACTACTCCAGTGGTTTTGTTGCTTCTCAGCTGTTGAATTGCTTTTTCCAGATTGGGTGGGGGTTGAGGAATGGAGCTGAGGATGTCTCAGTTGCTCAGTCTCAGAGCTGCAGTCATGATGTTCCCAGTCAGGGAAATGTTTGAGCTTACTGTTGATTAGATCCTGTATGTCCTGGTTGCTCTTGTCAGGCCACATTTCTGCGAGAGAGACAAGGACCTCTTTGCAGGTGCTTGTGACAAGGCACTTTAGGGGATTGACCAAGTATCATGGGGTCAATGTTGTTCCTTGTAGTTGGGGATTGGGAGGTTTGATGTGACACACTGATCGAGAAGTCCCATATTTATAGAATCTTTGAGATATTCAATGTTAATTTTCTTGCTGTGATTCTTCCACTTTCTCCGCTGTTTGTGGGGCCAGGCTGATGGAGGTGGTTGATCAGATAAGACAGTGATCAATTCAGTAGTTGCTGGTGACTGTCATGGCAATAGGGATATAGACATCACTGTGGTTTCTTGCTTAAACAATGTTGTATTTTAACTACTGCCAGTTTTTGGATCATAGGTCTTGCCATGAGCTTTTATGTTTGTCTTGCTGGCAGGTGATGGAGATAACAAGGTCATGTTCTCTCCACTGTATCAGAAAAAGAAACAGCCATCTTACTCAAGTTTGGAGCTGACAGCAGACCCCCAAGAGGACAACAGAAATATTTTACAATTGTCCTCAAAGCAGTCCTGAAGCGGTCAAATATAGCTATCAACTAGTGGGAGATCCTGGTTTATGACCAACCAAAATGGAGCAGGTTCTTTCAGAAAGATACGGAATGAATAAAGACAAGCAAGAGCAAATTCCTGGCATCAGATCAAGTGTATCAACCTCTAACTAATCATCTACTCAACCCTTTAAGGTCCAACTGCCCTGTATGTAACAGAGTCTCCAGATCATGTATCAGGCTTGTCACCTTTTCCTGAAGTAATCTAATTTGTGTCGAAACAAACCAACCTTGATCCTGAGAGAGTGCCCTAGAAAGAAAACAAACAGGATCTTTCCAGATAATTTGAGGTGGTGTTGATTGGAAAGAGCAATTAATAAGGAATAATACTCCAGTGACTTTGAAGCTTCCTGCACTGTGTCCTACACCCGGGTGGTATTCCTGGAGTGATGACTTCTGAAATCTCTGTGTATACTATGTGTGGACAACAGCTTTGGCAAATCTAATACTGCTGTGAATAGGAATTCCCTACATACCTTCACCTGTTCTACAAATTGGGAGAGCTATCTCACAAACTAGTCAAGCAATAGCCTGACATTGTCTATAAGGTATGATTCTGCAAGTATGACTGTGTCCCAGACACCACTATCATCTTCCCTGGATATTTTCTGTCCCAAAGGCAGGATAGAGCCAGCGGAGGTGGTAGCACATAGATAGTGGCACAGTGGTATACAGTCAGGAGGAAATTTCCTCAGGAGACCCTAACATTGATTCTACATATATGAAATCTCATGGTATTAGAGCAAGGAAGCATCCTACTAACTGCCATGTACCATCTTTCCTTGACTAATAATCTGTGCTCCTCCAAGTTGAACAACACTTAGTGATTCCTCCAAGTGTGGTATGGGTGCAGAATGTAATCTGGGTGGGGTTTACAATGTCCACCACCAGGAGTGGCCTAGCAGTAACACTACTGATTGATCTGGTCATTTCCTAAAGGGCAGAAGTGGGAATCTTCACAGTGTTCAGCACCATTGTCCTCAGACAATGAAGCAGTCCATGTCCAAATGCAGCAAGACCTGGATAATAGCAAGGCTTTGGCTGAAAACTGACAAGCCAAGCATTAATAATCTCCAAGAAGAGCCAATTGTATCATTGCCCCTTGACATTCAATGGTATTACTATCACAGAAACCCCACAATCAACATTCTAGGAATTAACATTGACCAAAAACGCAAGTGTACTCGATATAAGCACAGTAGTAGTAAGAATAGATCAGAGAGTAGGAATACTGCAACACTTCCTGATTCCCCAAAATCACACTCCTGACTTGTGCCTTTACAAGGCACAAGTCAGGAGTGTGATGGAATATTCCCCATTTGCCTGGATGCGTGCAGCTCCAACAACACTCAAGAAGCTGGACACCATCCAGGACAAAGCAGCGTGCTTGATTGGCTCCACATCCACAGGTATCCACTCCCTCCACCACTGAAACTCAGTAGCAGCAGTGTGTAGTGTCTACAAGATGCACTACAGAAACTCACCAATGATCATTATAGAGCACCTTCAAACTCACAACCACCACCGTCAAGAAGGACAAGGATAGCAGATGCATGAGGATACCAAGTTCCCCTCCAAGCTACTCATCATCCTGACTTAGAAATATATTGCCATTCCTTCACTGTTGCTGAGTCAAAATCCTGGAATTCCCTCCCTATCAGCAGTGTGGGTCAACCCACAACAGGTGGACTGCAGCAGTTCAAAAAGGCAGCTCACCACCACCATCTCAAGATGACATCAGTCACTCTCCTGATGCATTTCTGGGTGCAAAGCTAAGAGGTCTTACACAGGTCACCCATCAGCCTCTGGAAGGAGCCAGACACATAGAGATTCAAAGCGACTGTCATCTTCCGAGTCACTGGCACAGGATGGCCTCCCATTCCTGTGGCCCTCAGAACCCACTCCAGTATCTGGCATTGGTCCATCAGAGTGACCCAGGACATATGGAGCCTGTGTCAACATTGCACCGTGTTCATCCCAAGGAAATGAAGTCCAGGTCAAAAATCTCCAGTCCTCCTACAGACCCCACACATCCCATGGGAGACATTGGCTGCAAATACTCCTCATCCTCTACCGTACCCTGCTGCTGTTTGTGCATATTGACCCTGATTCTTCTATACCTACCTTCACCTGCAGAGACCAATATCCTGCCAACAGCAGGGCCCAGGACTCCCAGTGTAAAGGACCTACATTGGGTACAATAGAGGTACTTAGATCACAGTCATCAGTGACAGACCCTTCAGATGAGGACTGTACATAGTCTTCAGACAGTGAGACATGCTTTACTTTGATAACCAAGGCTATGTCTCCATCATTCATTCATAAGTCAGAGCCACAGTCTGAGCAGCAATTTAGTGAAAGTACTGAGTGACCAGTACATTCCATCAAAAAAGAGTGCATAATGCACTCTGATTGCATTCCCCCACCCCTCAACTTCCTCCTATCTCAGATCCACATCAATAATTCACCTTCACATTACAGTCTGTATAGACAACTGTTGGATTTACATGACTGATGCTAAAGTAATGATCTGTGATTCCAAAGAAGCATTGGATATTATACCAAATAATGTTTCACCTTTGCCAAATATTCTTTAAGTCATTGTTGCTAACATGACCATCTTTGAGATGCCAATGTTCAATGTGCAAACACCAACGGCATGATACAAATTATCTTTGGCTAGTTTGTGACTCCCAGCAGCTTCACTATACATGCTTAGCCAACTGGGGGCTTAAAATCATCACAAGTAAAATGTAGCTGGGATTTGCAAGTGGTTGATTCATGTATTTACTGCTTCAATGCCCTAGTGTCCAACAAGTATGGATGTCATGCTTTCACCCATCACACTGACACTGACTGGACCCAATAAAAACAGGAATTGCTGGAAAATCTCAGCAGGTCTGGCAGCATCTGTGGAGAGAAATCAGAGGTAACATTTCAGGCCTAGTGACCTTACCTCAGAACACTGACTCCGCCCATCCTGGGCACTGTCCCCATCATTTTCTTGTAGCACTTTGGATCTAGAAAACAGCAAATGACTACAGAGGTCACAGCTCATGGTGGACACCATCTGTACTGGGCCCTACCTGGTTACCAGGTAACCCCGCTCCTCCATTTTACCTCACACTACTCCAACACCTCATTTCCATCTATCACATTTAACTTCACCTCCAACTGTTTTTCCTGCCTCCTGACCCTTGCTGTCATACATTACCAATGCCCACCATGGTCCTGTATGCTCCCCCTGTGGATGACACATGGTGATCACTGCCACTAATCCTCCTTCCCAGAGCTTATCTTGCCCCGTGGTGCTGTTCCACATACCCTACTATCCACTGCCCACTTCCCAGGCTGTCCTTAACTCCTTTGCATTCCAGGCTGCCTACAATCTCTAGCATGGATTTGCCCTGTGCCATCTGATGCACCACCAGCCCTGAACACCCATCACAGAAATGACAAAGTGGACAACTGACCATGCCCACCTCCATGGAATTTGTGAGGATTGCGCCCATGACTATTTGAGTTCAGATCACTTCATGAACAGCACTACCCTCCACATTAGACTGGACTGAGGACTGGCCCCACCTGTTTTTTATGTGAGCATTTGGTTAAGAAAATGTGCTGTATGTTTCTCACAACTGCCATATTCTATAGATTGTTATATTGACATCTCGGTGTGCTTTATATTAATTTGCCTTCCTGCCTTGATGCCTACTTACAAAGATGATATGTTGCCTCATAATGTGTCTGCAGAAACAGCATGTCAATACAGCAGTACTGAGAGCCTTTGGCTCCCAATGAAGTACCAACCCATTCACAGAAATAGCATGCAAAGGCAAGGTAAGGTATTGATGCTACAAGTATACAAGTAGGCACTAAAAGAGTGAGCAAACATGTAACCATAAGGTGCAGCCTGCTCCAATCAGTGTATTGGGGCAGTATGTTCCCAAAGGGCCTTTCTACATTAGTTGCTGGTGTTCCCTGCAATGCAAGTCTGTGTTTCCAGAGCAGTGTATTGAAGAGATGCAATAATTATGATGAGGGCTTGGTAAATGCTGGATGCCAGTGTCTGTTTATGACAGGTCTGTGGAGCTGTTAACAGTGGATCACACCCTGAGATGCAGTTTAGTCCTAAGCAGTACGGAGACCATTCAGTTCAAGCAGAGAACTGTATTCACCAGGTACCTGCTCCGATTTCCATGTCAAATTCTGCCAACACATTATTGTCCAGCTTGTTTGGCATGGTTGATAGAATAGAACTTTGAATATTAATGAGGAGAGTTAGATTAGATTACTTACAGTGTGGAAACAGGCCCTTCGGCCCAACAAGTCCACACCGACCCACCGAAGTTAGGCTGACAACAAGATGTTTAACAGGCAATAGTCTCCCTTAATTGGCAAATTGCCTTGCCATGTGAGAAACACATCATATCTTTAATCAAAAGCACAAAAGATGAAGTGAGATGCTCCCAACATCAAGGATTTCTCATCTGATTGTGCCACAAATCTTGCCACATCCCATGCCACTCAGACTCCACCAAAATAGATTCCACCAAAAATCTATTTGTTTAAAGAGTTAGACCCAGAGTTACTATTGTCACCAAAGTGGATGAATAAAAGCCATTCCAACACAGATGATTGCAAAAATCAATGCAGCAATTAAAAATATAAATTATGAGATAATATATTACAAATATTAAATAGTCAATGTCCGTAGAAATCTAAATTTCGCTTTAGCCTGATAGTAATAATTTGTATTTAAATAAAACTGTGACCTAGTGCTCATTCCTCTAATATACTTCCCAAACAACTCAACAGTTGTCTGAATGTTTGTTTTAATGCAGACGAAGACACAAAATAAACATAAAATGCAGGAAATAAAAGTGTTTCATAACTTCAGCAAATCCTAAGATCTGACACTGATTGCTTGCTGTATTTTTATCAACGCAGTACTTGTTGTTTACTAGGCATCCAATAATAATCCACCTTACCAGTACCAGGCTGACTCGTCCAGATTCCGCTGGGTCCACAACTCATCAAAATCTTCCCATATTTCATATGAAAACTTACCCAAACTGGCCTGTGAACACAGATGATCCAACCAAGTCAATTTTCAGCATCAAGACATTCAGTTGACTTTAAAACAACTCTTCAAATTTGTTGTCAGAAAATGAATATTCATTTTAAGCATTGCTTCCATTATCCAAATATGCAGTAATAATGGCCTTTGGGTCAGTGAAATAATATTCTTCAAAAGGGAATTGGATAGATAGCTCAAGAAGAAAACAATGCACAGATATGGGGGCTTGGAAAATGAGTGTGGCCATCAGAATTTGTTTTAAAAGTTCTGGTGCAGACTCAATAGGCCAAATAGTATATTTCTGTGTCATGTGAATCTATGTTCATAGACAGGGGAGACATGATAAGGATGAAACCCCTTTTTCCACCTCTCAACTGACCAATGACATGCTCAAAGAACTCCATATAACCCCTGACAAGCCAATGCTTGACTCTGTGACCACATGTATGCCAGACAATATAAATAGCTGACCAAAGGTCAGATGTGTTTTAAAGGAATTATTTTTAACCCCAAGTGACATAACTATCAAGGATAAATGACAATTTTTCTATTATGTTTTAAAACAGAAAGATAAATAAGGTTATTCAACATCTTCAAATCACATTCTTTCATAATTCACAGACACACTCACTCAAGAAAAGATTCTGTTTACAAAAGTTAGCTTGCAATCAGGTCTTGAAAGTCTGAAAATTTTCCGTCACGCATGCTTTTCCCAAGGTGATGAAGTTTTTAAATGTTGCAGGTCCGTGTTTTTTTGATCTACTGAAGACTAAAATCTGGAGGTTTAGGAAGATGAATTTGCTTTAACGGACTTCTCTTATTCCACACCAACTGAGATTCAGTCGAAGCCCAGTAATGAAACTCCAGCTCCGCTCCTCAACTAGTGGATTTCTCTGCTGACTGATCATTCTTCAGCAAGGCCCTTATCCTATTATCCAAATGAGCTAATAGGCCTCTTATCTCAATGGAAAAAACATACATTTTCTAATGATAGGCTGGCAAGTTGCAGGTTAGTTAAAACCAAACAAAAAACTTTTAGGAAGACTAGTAGGCCAATCGATAAGAGAATCAAGTCAGACTTCTGCTGGCTCAATGTTCAATCTTCTACAATGAGGACTAGTGTAAATCAGGCAGAAGAGTAGAGGTAATTATGGCTACTATTGTAGCTGATGTAAGTTCTCTTTGCAATCATGTACCGCCATACAGATACAATATAAATACTAAAAGAGCAAAAAAAAATTCCACTAAACCAAACAAATGGGCTCTACAATGTGCAAAATATTCCATTGGATAATTAACTATTTAAATTGAGCAGAAAGGGTTAAGTGCCACAGGGAAACTTTCATCACACAGAATTCAATTTTTGTTTCTTCAATGCTCATGATCAGCCTTCTGTAAACTTTCACCCAACGTTGATGGCATTCTGCCTAAGTCTATATGAGTATACATGCACCCTATGGGATTTTAGAAAATAAGGCTTTTGCAGCTTAGCCACATACAGTTATTAAGTCTGGTTCAGAAATATAATAACACTAGGATAAAAAACAAACAGCATTGGGAAAATGTTGTCATAACACTAAATTATTATATAAATATAAAAGAAACTATATCTATGAAATATTTGTTCCAAGAACATCCCTGGATGATGACTTTACTGTGTTGTTCTTATTCCTGAGAGATCCATAACAAAATCAAATATGTCACATCTACACATGAATCAAACTGTAAATGCATGTTCATTTTAGAAGCAAAGCTGTATTCTTGGAAAAATATGCTGTGGAATTTTAGAACTACAGTTTTCACTCATAAGTTGTAATTGGTTGTGTAAATTGTTTTCCAGAAAATAAACGTCAAAATTATGTATAATTTGATGAGGTTAGCTTTTTATCCTTTGGACTTGAAACACTTACTGAGAAGTACAATATTTCTACTGAATGAAATACAAAGGCAAAACTACATATTTCATAGAGTGCTGCAGCTTTTATTAAAGGCACTTGGTCAACCCACTTGAATACTGTTAAAAGCAATTAGCAACAAGTCACTATCATGTTCAAAGGGAAAATATTATTTGAAAGGAAATTGCCTGACACGATGATTAACTGATGTCATTATTTCAGTCTTGAATTTTTTTTGAACATACACCATTTCATTGCAAATTTTGTGTCACTTTAATATTTTGATGGAAGATGTTTTTAAATGATTACTCTTAATAATACCATTGCATTGTAGAGTAAATAATTAAATTAACTACTGTATACTCCTTTATGCAACCTTGTTATGAGCAATCATGAAGCAATGTCCATGTTAGAAACAGATTGTTACCAAGGGCCTTATTTTCAAGATATTATAATTTTCCACATCAGCAAAAAAAGTGTTAATATATAGTAAATATATTTCAATGAATTTGCAAAAACAACTACAATATTCACCGTATGTGACCAATTCCCCAGCTCCTGCACATTTATGGATAAACTTCAAATTAGATACTATAATACATTGATTTACATCAAAAGACTAGAAAAATGTCTGACAAATCATCTGTGTAGACGATTTAGGATAAATTTTCAGAGAAAAGTAACAGTTAAGGAACACTTCAACACGCTATATATTTGTACTAGATGTCAGATGCAGTGACACAGTATGTACTGTGTGCATCATTTGATGATATATATCCAGTATTAGAAATGTGCATAAACTACAGTGAGAGTGTAGGAAGTACATGATGATCCACAATGATGGAAGTAGGAAAATTGGACTAACAAGGATTTCTCAATGAGGATTAGCCCAATGCAGTACATCATTACAGAAATTCAAAAAAAAATACATAAATAATCCAGAGGATTTGTTTTGCAAACATGACTGAATGCTTTTACAACCTTGTATACAATTGGAAACAAGAAAACAATCTGACATTATAATTGTCAGAAATGCTTTGTGGTTGGAGAGACTGCTAAACATTTTTTTTCTGGTGGTTTGGATGTTTAATTCCTGCAGGATATTCAATATATTTTCAATATCACAGAGACAGAGAGACAAAATATATTAAAAACCTCACATCTGCACACAATTCCTGCCCATTATGAATTCCAATTTCACATTAATATTGGAACTGCCAATGTAAAACTAGTCATGCTTACTTATCTTCTCTTGCCAATGGAGGTGTTGCAATGTCACCACTAATGGAAAGATGTATTCATTATTGCAATGAAAACAGCTAGTACTGGAGAAATTCAACCCAGCAGATCTGACAACATCTCTGAAGAGAGAAGCAGAGTCTACATTTCAAGTCCAATATGACTCAGTTCCAAAGAAGTGTCATATTAGACTCAAAACATTAACTCTGTTTCTGTCTCCACGGATGATGTCAGGCCTGCTGTGTTTCTCCAGCACTCTCTGATTTATTTCAGAATTCCAATATCTACAGCATTTGGCTTTTATTCATTATAGGGCATTGGTGTTCATAATGGAAGTATAAAAGTACGTTAAAAACATGACTTTGAAATGTGGGCTGAATTATGCCTGCAAGCCCAAAAGATATCCCTGCTGTTTAACCCCCAAAGTTGATGCTTGGTTTTGATTTTCCATATACAGCACTACAGGACACCAACTTGCCAAAATATAACATTAAAATCAAATAGAGACTGTATTCCATCATCCCCCACTCATTCACTTAGCTTCAGGTCCACCCTGTGCATAAGATCAGAGATGATCAATTGAATTATTAATGCAAAGTTGAGAAAGCAAGCTAGATATTGCATGATCAGCATAGATTAGTAAAAGCCTATATATTGTACAATGCATATAAAACATGTTTTTAAACAGGTCAAATACTAACCCAAGATGGCTGCTGTAATCACCTGACAACTAAGTCAGTATTAAGAGATTCACTTCTCCTTTTCATTCACATGTCTACAATAAGCTCGCATATTAGGTCATGAAAGGTTTGCCTGCTGAGTATTCAGCTTGGAAAAACATCAGAGCTAGACTTGGGAATACACAAATTAACCATATTTCAAGAGCTTACTTGGCAACAAAAATTAAAAATCAATTCATAACAGCAGAAAACAGAAGGATTTCTCTCTCCTTCACATTCACCCAGTTTCTCTGAACCTCTAAAAAGAGTATCCAATGAAAAATCAATTTTGGAAAAATATCTTTCACCAAGAAGTTTAGAATTTGAAAAATTTTGCAACAGCTGAGGAAACAAGACAACAGCTAAGCGGTCATGGACTCTGGTTTCACACTGACAATTCAAGAACTGTAATTCCTTCTTCTTTGTTTAATAGATAACCTTCCTTTTTAAAATGTATTACTTGTGTTTTTTTGTCAGGATACTAGATAACAAAATTTCTCTTCTTTTCTACTCAATAGAACATTGGAATTGTGACCTTCATTCTCATTTTAAGTGTCAATTGAAATGTAATAGCTGTGTGTTATAAAAGAGAAGTAAGATGTATTTATCGCCCCCATTGAGGATGGATTAAAAAAAAAGACAACTTAATTCATCCTCCCCCACCTTTTTGCAAAAATTTTTTTCAGTCCTTGACAATCCCACAGCTGAAAAGCAAAATTGGCGTGAAGGTAAATGTTCCTTCAAAAGTTTTTATTCAAAGTCTACCAAAACATTTTCTTGTGTCTCTAAGAATAAGTGCTAAGATGTCCAAATTTAATACTAATGCTTTCATAAGGCTAGATGAAATAACTTATGAAAAACTAAAATTCTTGGCCTTGGAAGAATTAAAAGGGATACTTAACCACTTAGAGTACCTGTTGCATATGGAAAGCCACAAAATCTGAGTTTGCAAAGTCGTGGATGCAGAAGATGATAAAACAGATCAAATATAACTCGAGTAGCAGATATGAGAATTTGAATTCAAACATAAAAAGAGGAAAGAGAATTTCAAAACTGGAAAGAAGGAAAAGAGAGGCAACAATGAAAACAGAGAGAAGAGAAAATGTTTGGTTTCACCCTATGAGGAGAGGACCCTGACCCTAACTGTCCTGAGTAGCCAACTAATCATGTAGAAACTTCGAAACTAATATCAAAGCTGCTATTGGCTTACAGTGTTGGAGCCCATGACTGATGGCTGCCACCCTTGCCTTGACTGAGGATTGCTACCAACCATGACAGGCTTCCTGGCTTTGTGTGCACGCTAAAGTTGGCTCAGTAAGCTTCAGTAACAGTCAGGAAGAAGAGACCACATCCAGAGTGAGACATAGCTTGAGTGAGTCTAAAGTTCAGGAAATTTGGAGACAATGTGGGAACTCTGTGCAGAAGGCAGGGGTACTTTATCTTGCTTTTTGGGGCTCTTTAAGGTTGTTTTTAATAAATTGATTCAGGGCTCAGCGGCTCAGCACAAGAGTGGCGTCACAGGTAAACTATAGATTCATCAGTTGGTGATAGCTTCTAATTTGAATATCTATTATAGGTTACATTCAGATCAAACGTAAGCAGAGGAAATATTTACAGGGTAGAAACTAAAGGGCACCATAATTTTTTAAAAATCCATTCAGGAACTTGGTGATTAAAATAGAGGTGCTGGACCAGGCGATGTGTTGGACCTGTATGATATGAGAACTGGTGAGTCCAGTTATGATTTGTAGTGGCCATGTCTGTAACAAGTGTTGGTCAGTTGAGGAACTCTGGCTCAGAGTCAATGACCTGGAGTCTGAGCTTCAGATACTGCAACACATTGAGGAGGGGGACAGTTATGTGGACGCTGTGTTTCGGGAAGTAGTCATGCACATTAAATTAATTACCTCCAATTTGGTCAGTGGTCAGGGGCAGGAGAATGTGACTAAGAGTGAGGCAGTTGGAAGGATCTGGGAGATAGTGCTTCAGGAGCATCAGCCCCTTGAGCTTGTCTAGGAAGTTTGAGATTCTTGCTCCATGTGTGCACGAGAGTCGGGGCTGTAGGGAGGATAAGCAAACTAACAATAGCAACATGGTACAGGGAGTCATTCAAGTGGGGGAAAAAAGAAAAATGTAGTTGTAATCAGGGATAGTATAGTCAGGGAAATGGATGCTGTTTTTGTGGGCAGGAATAAGAGGGGTGTGTTGCCTGCCCGGTGCACAGTTCAGGATATCTCGTGGGCTGCGGAGGAAGTGGGAGGGGAAAGACCCAGTTGTTGGGGTAGGTACCAACAATATTGGTAGAAAAACAAAAGAGGTTCCACTGACGGACTATGAGCAGCCAGGGGCTAAATTGAAAAGCAGACCTAAAGTGAATAATCTCCGGATGACTGAACCATGAGCAAAAAGAAGGGTCATCGAAATTAAAGAGATAAATGCAAGGCTCAAGTATTGGTGTGGGACAAACCGGTTTGAATTCATGGGACATTGGCACCATTACTGGGGAAGGAGGGAGCTGTTCCAATGGGAGAGGATTTACCTGAATCACACTGTGACCAAAGTCCTGGTGAATTGCATAATGAGGGCTGTGGAAAGCATTTAAACTAAATATTGGGAGAAGTGTGTTCAGTTTATTGGGAAAATTAAAGAAAAAGTTAAAGGAGGAGGAGGGCTAATCAGAAGTTACTGAAATTTCCAAAACAAGCAATAGGACAGAGGTTATGGAAAGGCCCAAGAAGCTAACTTCAAACACAGCAGATAAGGGGACAACTATGAGAAGGAAGGCAGTCAACACAGGACTATTTAAATGCACACAGAACACGAAACAAGGTAAATGAGCTGGTAGCACAAATTGAAATTGGCAGTACAATTTTGAGGGCATAAGAGAGACATGGCTGCGAGGGGATCAGAACTGGGAAGTAAGTATCCAGGGCTACACATGTGATCAAAGGAGAGACAAATGAGCAGAGGGGGCTGGGTAACCTTGTGAGTAAGAAATGAAATGAAACTGATCGGAAGAAGTGATGATAGTGTCAGAATGTGTAGAATCTGAGTAGTAAAGTTGAAGAATCACAAAGGAAAAAGGCGGGTGATGGGATTTGTGTATAGGCCTCCTAGCAGTAGTCAGGATGTGGGCAAGAAAATAAATCAGGAGATAGAAAAGGCATGTAAAAATGGTACTATTGCAATCGTCATGAGGGACTTTGATATGCAGATGGACTGGGAGAATAATGTAGGCAGCAGATCTCAAGAAAAGGAATTTGTGAAATATTTACGAGAGGGTATTTTGGGGCAGCTTGTGGTGGATCCCACTAGACAACAGGAAATCCTAGATTTGGTGAGATGCAATGAGGCAGACCTGATCAGGAAGCTGAAGGTGAAGGAACTCCTAGGGTGCAGTGACCGTAAAATGATAGAATTCACTTTGCAGTTTGAAATGGAGAAGATGTAATCAGATTTAAGAGTTTACAATTGATCAAAAGTAATTATGAAGCTACGTGGGAGGAGCTAGCCACAGTTAACTGGGAGTGGAGCAATAGCAGGAGTTTCTGGGGTTAACTCAGGAGGCACAGCAGAAATTCATCCCAAGGAAGTAAAAAACATATTAAGGACAAGACGAGGCAACCCCTGGCTAACAAGGGAAGTCAAAAACAGCTTAAAAGCATAAGAAAAAGCCTCAGAGTGAAAGGACAACCCTTCAGAACTAAGATGGAGAGGAATTTCTTCAGCCAGAGGGTAGTGAATCTGTGGAAGGCATTGCCACAGCAGGCTGTGGAGGCCAGGTCATTATGTATCTTTAAGATAGAGATAGATAGGTTTTTGAGTCGTAAGGGAATCAAGGGTTACAGGTGAAGGCAGGAGAAACAAACCAGCCATGATCAAATGGCAGAGCAGACTCGATAGGCTGAATGTGCTCTTATGCGTTATGGTCTGTAGTCTTATGACACCACAGGACTGCTCTCTGATGAGAGGGATGATTGGTAACGGTTTAACCTGAGGGTTAGCATGCCTCAGGTGAGGGGAGTGGTTGAGAAGGCAAGTCCTTCATGGTAATCTTAGTCAGTACAGGAATTGAACCAACGCTGTTGGTGTCATTCTGCATCACAAACCAACTACCCAGCTAGGAGAAAGTGAGGACTGCAGATGCTGGAGATCAGAGCTGAAAAATGTGTTGCTGGAAAAGTGCAGCAGGTCAGGCAGCATCAAAGGAGCAGGAGAATCGACGTTTCAGGCATAAGCCCTTCTTGAAGGGCTTATGCCCGAAACGTCGATTCTCCTGCTCCTTTGATGCTGCCTGACTTGCTGCGCTTTTCCAGCAACACATTTTTCAGCAACCACCCAGCTAACTAAGCTAAATGACCCCTTGCAATACAACAAGGAACAACAGAAGTACTGTGTACCAGGTGGCTCTGGCTGAGGGGGATGTGCAAAAAGGTAAGGCAAGGCAGGGTTGCTGTGAGTACCTAGGTAGGCTGAAGCTAATTGAGCAGCAACAGAGCAAGTGAACAGTCCTGAGCAGCAGCCTGGGCCAATCCATAAGCTGGGTGCCTGCTCCTGTGTTGAAAGTGTCCTTGCAGCTGCATTTAAATGCTAGTTCCTGGTACACCCTTAAGTGCAGCTTTGAAGTTTAGAAGCATCCAGTAAATGGATTGGAGAAATGTCATGAGTGTCCTGAGAGCCTGGCAAGTCATTTCCCAGTGTCCAAGGATGGCATTTGAGTGTGATAAGGGGCGTAGAGTGCACCTGAGATGTTGTTGCCAGGTATCCAAGATGGTCTTTCAGAGGAACAAGCAAACGATCATTAGGTATCTGCTCTGATTCTCATGTTGCAAGTTGATGGCCTCTGGTTTTCTCTCAGTGAGTGGAAGGACATGAAACCACATATCAATAAGGTGAGATTTGTGGTTATTGAGACCAACAATAAGCAATAATTCCTGTTTGTAGATCTCGCACCCTCCTAGCAAGAATCTCATCTCTACTCCTAGGATTCTGACTCAGAATGCAGAGTTGCTCTCAACATTGAGAAAGTCCTCATCCGACTTCTCTCACAATTAAGTCAGATTTTTTTTCACATAGCCCATGTCATTCAGGACCTTATAAGGCTCTATCAAGTAAAATCCAACAACTAAGTCAATGTCAAGAAATTCCCATTTCTTTCAAATTAATGTGTGCATAGTGAATTCATACATTGGAAGATGATATGTTGCCTGCAGAATCTTCAGCTTGGAAAGACAATTGAATTAGACTCAGAAATATACAATTGAACCATATTTCAATACTTTGCTTTTGGTAGGAGAGAGAGATGGAAAACTGGATTCATAACAACAGAATCTGGAAGGCTTTCTCTTTCTCTCTCTCTGTCTCCCCCCCACACCCACCCGCCCCGCCCTTCACCCTGTCTCTCTGTCTCCCTGTTTCTTTCAACCTCCAAAGCCAGTATCCAGTGAAAAGTAATAATCATTGATTATTAACTCAAGAATTAGTGGGTTTTGAGAAGTGTTGTAGCTCAGGTTGAGGTTCTGGATGTAGGTTTGCTCACTGACCTGGAAGGTTTGTTTTCAGACGTTTCATCACCATACTAGGTAACATCTTCAGTGAGCCCCCATATGAAGCACTGGTGGTATAGCCTGCTTTCTATTTATATGTTCGGGTTTCCTTGGGTTGGTGATGTCATTCCCTGTGGTGGTGCCATTTCCTGTTCTTTTTCTCAGGGGGTGGTAAATGGGATCCAAGTCAATGTGTTTGTTGCTAGAGTTCCAGTTGGAATGCCATGCTTCTAGGAATTCTCATGCATGTCTCTATTTGGCTTGTCCTCAGATAGATGTGTTGTCCCAGTCAAAGTGGTTCCCATCCTCATCCGCATGTAAGGATACTAGTGAGAGTGGATTATGTCTGTTTGTGGCTAGTTGATGTTCATGTATCGTGGTGGCAAGTTTTGTACCTGTTTGTCCAATGTAGTATTAGTTTCTGTGCTTGGAAGGTATTTTGTAAATTGTTTTGCTTGTTGTCTGTATTTCTCAGTAACAAACCCAAACCAGCAGACAAAATGCGTCCAGAAACTCTAGCCACTCTCCCCTACATCAAAGATATCTCAGAAATGACTGCCAGACTACTCAGACCCCTTGGCATCATGGTTAACCCACAAACCCACCAACACACTAAAACAGCAGCTAATGAACTTGAAGGATGCTATACAGATAACCAGCAAAACTAATGTCATTCTAACTGGAACTCTATCAACAAATCATTGGCTTGGATCCCATTTGCAACCCCCTGAGGAAAAGAACCGGAAATGACATCACCACCAGAAATGACAACACCAACCCAAGGAAACCCAAACATATAAATAGAAAGCAGGCTACACCACCACTGCTTCATCTGGAGGCTCACTGAAGGTGTTGCCTGGTAATGAAACGTTTGAAAACAAACTTTCCAGCTCAGCAAACAAACCTACACCCAGAATTCGACAAACTTCACTACTGCTGAGGAAACAATATGACAGCAAAACTGTCATAGACTTAGCTTTCACTCTTCTAACTGAAGGATTTTATAAATTCTAATCTGCATTTTCTTTTACCTTCCTAATGTAGGAGATGCCTCGCCCTTCTTTTTAAACTTATTATCTTTTCTCATTGAAGAAAACCTAGAACTGGCTCTTTTATTTTACTCTGGTTAGCTAAGTTTTAATTCAAGTGTGGTAGATCCGTATTGAAAAATAAATAAAAGTATTTGCTTTGATGTACCAAGAGGAGTTTAGAAAGAGGAAGCTGATTCTCCCTCCACGTCTGGTCATAGCACAACTTTGCTCCAAGTTTTACACTTGCATTTCGTTCAGTATGTCTTTCCTCCCAGCAATGGTGGGATCAAAACTAACAAGACAACATTCTCATTACAATGTTTCCAACTATTCTCTGTCAGTATACGTAAAATCATATATTAAAAACACCCATTACCCGCCAACCCTGTATTCTATATGGTGCACATATATTTATTTAGACGATCCACTGGCGAATGATGCAAGGTAAAGATTTCAATGTAAAATTTAACACCTCTACATTGTTGCACAAGGATCCAAAGAGTCAACTCATTTTGTTCATAAGAATGTTTAAAACTGGCATAGGTTCACTGCACACATCAGAGCTACAAAGCAATATCTACTGGGGTTTTATATTTGGATGCACAGAATACAAAAACAAGAAGATCAGGGTAAATCTGTGCAAAATATTGATTAGACCACAGTGGTTTTGAGCACCCAATGATAGAAAGGTGCTGAAGCCACAGTAGGCAGACACTATAGATGCAGTCAGGTGTTGCAAAGGATCAAAGCTTTGAAAACTTACATCTGCATTCACTAAACAGACAAGGTTAATGGAGAGAATCTAATTGAGATGTCCAAGCTTCCAAATGGTAAACTGTAAGAAAAAATAGATCAACAAGCTGATAAATTAGCAATAAAAAACATAGAATCCGAGAATTGGTTCTAAAACTATATAAAGAGACAGATTGAAGGAATATTTTTCATATACAGTTTGACTTATATATGAGTATATTTTCAATACTGGAGTGGTTTTACTGGTAAAGATTAAAATTGACCCTAAGCGAATGTCAGACATTAGATTTATTTTGTCTTTTGATAAAATATAATATGATAGATATACCAGAGGTAACATTGTACACAAAGAAGTAATATTTTTTGTGATGATCCAATTACACTCAAGCTTTCATCAAAGATGGACAGTAATATGTGACATTCAAAAATCAACTTCAATACAATTAAGATAACTCATTAGAAGGCATTTGAAACAAGCTGAGCAGAAAGCAGTGTAATCAGATCATAGCCAATAACTATAACCGGTATGGATGTTTCACAAACAACTGTCAAGATTCAAGACTAACAAAACCATGGGAACAGTCATTGTAGATGGTGTCTTAGACCATGAACAAAATCTCAGGAGAGTCACTGAACTAAACTGTTCTAAAGAAGGGTCACTGGACCCAAAATGTTAACTCTGCTTTCTCTCCACAGATGCTGCCAGACTTGCTGGGTTTTTTCTAGCAATTTCTGTTTTTGTTTTTGATTTCCAGCATCCGCAGTTTTTCAGTTTTTCTTTGTTTAGTGTCTGAGACCATAAGAGCTATTATCCAATCAGCTAGAACTGAAAGTGAATTCTCAATCAGTTCTGGGTTTTTTTCACATTTAACTGAGAAACTATAATATTTCCATTCAATAAAGTTTAGCTCATTTCATAATTCCTGCATGATGTCCTGTGCCTTATATATTCTTGATTTATCAACATTACATGTACAAGTTGATGTTTGAATTTGGAGGTACAAGTACACAATCCTTTTTCCAAAACCTTGGGGACCAGCTGGTTTTCAGAATTTGGAATTTTTCAGATTTCAGAATAAGTGAAAAAAACTCCTACTGAACAGCAGAAGCACCTGTCATTATTACGCGCACTGAGACAGAATTGATGCCTGTCAGTGCTGGGTCACACCGCCACATCACATCTGAGTGACGTGGGTCGAGTGGGTGTGGAGTTGGGTTAACTGTTTGCAAACCAAACAGCCTTGTTATGGAGAAAAAATGTTCACAAAAAGAGTTTCAGATTTCGGAGCTTTTCAGATTTCGGGATTTCAGATAAAGGATTGTGTACCTGTATTTTAAGAGATGATGAATTGAATTTTCCGGCTGGGTGTTATATGGAGAGCAGGGTTTGTTTCCATTTGAAGGTGGGTCAGTTTTTCTCATGCAGGTATGTTCTCATTACACATGCATGCATGGGTGAAATGCCAATTCTTATTGGCAGGCAACCATCAGGGTCTAGACTCCCTAGTCTCACCAGGACACTCTGAGCTCCTAGGCTGGTGAGTGGCTTGCAGGGGAACTTGAAGGTGGTGCTGTTACCATGTATCCGCTGCCCTCGTCCTTCTCAATGGAAGTGGTCATGGGTTTGGAGGTATTGTCCAAGAATCTTTGGTGAATTTCTCCAGTGCATCTTGTAGATAGTACATACTGCTGTTACTGAACATCAATAGTGGAAGAAGAAGTTGCTTGTGGATGTGATGCCACACAAGTGGGCTGCTTTGTCCTGGATGGTGTCAAGTTTCTTGAGAGTTGTTGGAGCTCAGCCATCCAAGTAACTGGGGGATATGTCATCACACTCCTGACTTATGCCTTGTAGATGGATGGACAGGCTTTGGGGAGTCTGGAGATGAGTTACTCACTGCAGCATTCCTAACCTCTGACCTGTAGTGGTAGCCACTGTATTTATATAGCTATCCAGTTGAGTTTCTGTCAATTGTAACCCTAAGGACATTGATAGTGGAGGATTCAGTGACGGAAACACCATCGAACGTCAACAGGCAGTCTGTTATTGGAGATGGTCAATGCCTGGCATTTGTGTGGCATGAATGTTACATGCATTTGTTAGAATAGGATGTTGTCCAGATCTTGCTGCATTTGAACATGGATTGCTTCAGTGTCTGAGGAGTCATCAATGGTGCTGAACTTTGTGCATTCATCGGCGAACATGCCCAGTTCTGACTTTGTGATAGGCAGAAGGTCATTGATGGCACACCTGAAGATGGTTAGGCCTAGAAGACTAGGCCTGATAAACTCCTGCAGAGATGTCCTAGAGCTGACTGACCTCCAACAACACTACCATTTTCTCATATGCCAGGTATGACACCAACCAGCAGAGAGTTTTCCCCCAATACACATTGATTCCAGTTTTGCTAGGGCTCCTTGAAGATATAAATGGTGGTGGACAAGTAAACAATTCACTTGAGGAAGATGCTCCACAAATATCCTCATCCTCAATGATGGAAGAGCCCAACATATCAGTGCAAAAGATAATGCTGAAGCATATGCAGCAATCTTCAGCCAGAAGTACCGAATGGATAGTCCATCTTGGACTACTCCAGTGGTCCCAGCATCCTGTTGCATCAGTTTCCTGATGAAGTTCTCTGGCCCGAAACATCGAATTTCCTGTTCCTTGGATGCTGCCTGACCTGCTGTGCTTTAACCAGCAACACATTTTCAGCTCCTTGAAGATATACTCAGTCAAATATGGACTTGATGTAAAGGGCTATCACTCTCACCTTGCCTCTGGAGTTCAGCGCTTTTGTCCATGTTTGAACCAAGGCTGTAATGAGGTTAGGGGTTGAGTGGTCTTGGTGGAACCCAAACTGGCTGTCACTGAGGAGGTTATTGATGAGAAGCCGCTGCTTGATAGCAATGTTGATGACACTTTCCATCACTTTACTGATGATCAAGAATAGACTGGTGGGGCTGTAATTGGCTGGGTTAGATTTGTCCTGCTTTTTGTGTATTGGACATACCTAGGCAATTTTCCACATTGTCAAGTAGATGCCAGTGTTATAACAGTACTCGATCAACCATAACCTTTCTAGCTTGGCTGGAGGAGCAGCAAGTTCTGGAGCACAGGTCTTTACTACTATTGCCCAAATGTTGTCAGCGCCATAGCCTTTGCATATCTAGTGCCTCCAACCATTTCTTGATATCACAGAGTGAATCAAATTGGCTGAAGACTGGTATCTGTGATGCTGGGACCACTGGAGTAGTCCAAGATGGACTATCCATTCGGTACTTCTGGCTGAAGATTGCTGCATATGCTTCAGCATTATCTTTTGCACTGATATGTTGGGCTCTTCCATCATTGAGGATGAGGATATTTGTGGAGCATCCTCCTCAAGTGAATTGTTTACTTGTCCACCACCATTTAAACAACTGGATATGGTAGGTTTACAGATCGTGGTCTGATCCATTGATTGTGGGATCGCTTAGCTCTATCACTTGCCACCCATTCTGTTTGGTACACAAGTAGCCCTGTTTGGTAGCTTCACCAGGTTGACACCTCATTTTTTAGGTATGCCTGGTGCTGCTCCTGCTATATACCCTCCTGCACTGTTCATTGAGCCCCATCTTGATGTTAATTGTTGATCAGAGAATACGCCAGGCCATGAGATTGTAGATGGTGCTGGAGTACAATTCTGCTGCTATTAATAGCTCACTGTGCCTCATGGATGCTCAGTTTTGAATTGCTCGAAGTCTGTCCCATTTAGCAAGGGGATCGTGTCACACAAGATGATGGGGGCATTCTCAAATGTGAAGGCGGGACTTTGTCTCCACAAGAACTGTGCAGTGGTCAATCTAACCAATACTGTCATGGGCAGATGCATCTGCAGTCAACATATTGGTAATGATGAGGTCAGGTATGTTTTTCACTCTAGTTGGTTCCCTCACTATGTGCCACAGACCCAGTTGAGCAGTTATGTCCTTTAGTACCTGATTAGTTCAAGCTGTAGTGCTGCTGAGGCACTCATGGTGATGGACATTGAAGTCTTTTAGCCAGAGTACATTTTGAGTCCTTACCACCCTCAATGCTTTTGAGAAGTGTTGTTCAACATGGATATTAGCCAACAAGGAAGATATGAGGGTAATCAGCAAGAGGTTTCTTTGCCCATGTTTAACCATAGACCATGAGACTTCATGGAGTCCAGACTCTGAGGGCAAATCCCTCCCAATTAACTACCACAGTACCACCATCTCTACTAGGTCTGTCCTGCAGTGGGACAGGATGGACAAATCCAAAGATGAAGTTGGTGGTGTCTGGGACATTATCTGTAAGGTATGATTCTGTGAGTATGATTATGTCAAGATGTTGCTTGACTAGTTTTTGAAACAGCTCTCCCTATTTCAGCACTAGCCCCCTGATGTTAACTGGACTGTTTACACCATTGTCTTATCCAGTGCCTAGGTTGATATCTGATGGTTCATCCGATTTCATTTCTCTGTTGAGACTTTGTAGCAATGGGTACAACTGACTCTCTTGCTAGAGCATTTCACAGGGCAATTGAAAGTCAACAAAATGCAGGCCAGATGGGGTGACGATAGCAGATTCCCTTTCCTTATGGATATCAGTGAGCCAGATGGGTTTTTCCAGCAACTGACAATGATTTCATGCTCATCAGTATGTTCTTAATTCCAGATATTTTACATTGAATTCAAATTCTACTATCTGCTATGGTATGATTCAAACCTGGGTTCCTGGAACATTAACTGAGTTTCTGGATTATTTGTCTAATGGTAATACCACTAGGCCATTGCAGTGTGGATGGAGTTGCTGAGGCAATCAGTGTGCAGTCAGCTCAGAGGTATAACTCAGTGCAGTGCTCTAAGAGGACAGATCAGCTCTCACCATATGCCAGAATAAATGCCACTCACTATTAAATCCTCCAGCTCTCTACAACTGAGTCCTATCACAGTAGGCTTTCCAACATAAAGGATTGTTGCACAAACCCTTTGATGACAGACATTCTTACTGCATGCCTTATCAATGTCAATGTCTCTCACTTCATTGCTGAATGAAGAGCAATATATTGATGTCCATATCTGCCTTGGTTCATACTTCAATCAGTAAGAGACCTTTAGCACCAAAGATTTGAATGGGACAAGAACATCACCACAAAAGAGAGCTTGAGGATCAACATCCCACATGAATATCATGAACATATGATATAAAACCTTAGTGAGATCCATCAGATCCAGCTTTTCATAACACACAGCCTCCTTTCATTCAGAACCACCTCAGTCATAATTTCCCCCACATCACATTCGTCATACTCAGAGCACACACTGACAATCTCAGCTTTGGGAGTTCACATCTATAACTGCACCTAATGCAATGCAGTCAAACTGTTCATGTATCCATGATAACGTTCACTAATTCTCTCTCATTCTACAGGGCAAGGACTTACTCAACCAAACAGTTCATGCCAAGGAGACAGCATGCCTGAACTCCAGGTCCAAACCATATGCGAGGTGCAATGGCCAAGCTAGTCAGAGAACATGGAGAGTGGGTCTGCACTGAAGTTGAGATTAGCTGTTGTCCAACTAGCTATTGAGAAAACATACAAGCAGCTTTGCACATCTGCACATTGAGCATCAAGTTTTAATACAATATTTTTATAGTATGGTGACAGGAAAGACGTAGAAACAGGTGTCTGGTCCTCAGCTGGTGAATGTATCCTTTGGAATCTTGTCAGGTTGGCCCTGTGTTGGGTGAAAGAATGCCTAATTTCATCCTGTGCAGAGAGATGTCCATCTTCTTTAACACAATGATCAGTCTTCCCCTTTCCTGATGTTGACATCTGATAAATCTTCCTACAGTTTATATCAACACTATTACTTTCTATGGATGTGGCTAATGCTGCCTCTTTTAACCTCTAGGTAGCTGTGGGAGTTGGTGGGTTTGAAGTAGATGTCAGTGTTGAGTTGGTCGCTGGACACGAAGATATCTAGGAAGAGGAGGGAGGTAGCAGAGATGATCCAGGTGAATTTGAGCTAAGGGTGGAAGAAAACCAATCAAGTTAACCTAACTGTGTCATTTAAGTGTGCAATGAGTAAACACTAGAAGGGGACAACTGTCAAAGAATATGGAGAAACTGCAAAAAATCAGCTCCAATGTGCTTTGATGGGCTGCACAGTTTCCTCATGTGCTGAAACAGTTAGGACTGGTTTGTTGCAACTATTTCACATTGTAATTTTAAAATACAATAATGTTGCACATAGATGATAAACATTACATCAAAACCCAACATCTTTACGTCTGAAAACAGCATCATCCCAAAGTTATTCTTTAAGGAGTAAGCAATAAAATATCAGTTACATTCCACGAGGTTATAACAAATTTGGCTACGTTTTCCATGCTATCTAGTGATGGGATATTATCTCATTGCTCATGCCTTGCAGAATGTTGGTAATGCATGGAAGGAATGCTCACATTAAGTTTTATTAACTGCATCACATTTCATCAACTAGCTGCAAAAGGCAGACAAAATTTCACAATAAATTTCACAATAAGAAGGATGTTATTAAACTGAAAACAGTGCAGAATAAATTTACAAGGATGTTGCCAGGACTCTGAGTCATCAGACTCAGGGGAGAGATTGGACAAGCTACAACTTTTTCTTTCGAGCGAAGGAGACTGAGAGGGAGTCTTATAGAAATGTGTAAGATCATGAGAGGCATGGATAGGGTGAATGCACTTAGTCTTTTTTCCAGTGTTGGGGAATCAAAAACTGGAGTGCATCAGTTTAAAGTTAGAGAGGAAAGAATAAAAGGGAACCTGAGGGGCAACATTTTTACACAAAAGGTGGTACGCATATGGAATGAGCCAACAGTGAAAATGGATTGAGGTAGATACACTAACAACATTTAAAAGGTATTTGAACAAATACATGAACAGGAAAGTTTTTGGATATGGGCCGTGCAGGAAAATGGGATTGATGTAGATGGATAGTTTGGTCGGCAGAGACAAGTTTGGGCTGAAGAGCCTGTCTCCGTGCTGTAGGACTCGAAATGTCATTCAGTAAAGTCCGTGATATTTTGAGAGCTTCAGTGCAGCAAACAAGAACATGGACTATTCATACACCACCCATTTCAGCAATCCCACATCATTGAAATCCATCTGGTACAGGTGCACCCTCAGCTCTGCTGGGAAAACAGTTCCGGGATTTTCACCCCATGGCAGAGAAGGAACAACATTATAGTCTCATATCAGGATTGTGTATGGTTTGGAATGCAACTTGTAAATGGTGGCATTCCCATGTGTCTTCTGCCCTTTTGCAATGTAGCAAATAGTATTTCATTATTCCCATATGATCATATAGAACAAGAATTTTGCATGTTTTAGTAATTTATATATACTATGGAGGTCACTGTGTAGCATTACCATAAGGACAGAAGAAAATACAAAAAGAAAATCAGGTGTCAAGATCCATGTTAAGAATTTGCAGTGTGCTGTGTGGATGGCAGCAGGAAGTTACAAAGGGAGCATCAACTGAGATTAGGTAAAATGTGGGAGGCAGAGTTTGATGTGGGGGATATCTGAGGTAATACATTTTATAACCAAGCAAATGTTTGATTACAACTGCAACATGTTCAAAATGGTATAAAACCCAAGCTATGCAGAGACAAATTCATTTGAGTGGCGTACAGAAAACCCTGAAAGCTCGTATACCGAGAAAGTTATCAAAATAGCTAATAGAATGTTGGCTATGATCTCATTGCATTGAAAATTAAAAGTGATTGCATGATATTTCAGTTGGAAAGGATATGAAGATACAGGGATGACCATTGTAACTAAAGCACTCACAACTTAAGACCATGGGGGGATCCCTGACCCTGTCAAGCAAATTGACCAAGTTATGAAAATATTTGAAACAAGTACAACTTTCTCATTTTCATCCTCCTTCTCTGGTTGAGATAATGATCATCAAGGAAAGAAGGAGTTGCTATCGTTATTACCTTACAGTTGCAAAGAAGGAGCTGCTATTGTTACTACTTTACAGTTGCAAAGAAGCATAAGGATACAGTATGAATGACATAGACGTTTTCCTTTACCTTGGTCAGTTTTAGTTTTACACACTGGCCATCAGGAATGAGACAGTCTCCTTGAAAGGTTACAAGTTTACTGGAGTTATACCAACACTTCCACAGACTTCAAGGGATTTCTTTATTCTTTCTTCATAAGTGAGTTCACTAGCAAGGCCAGTTTTTGTTATCAGGCCCCTACTGCCCTTGAACAGAATGGCGGGAGACCGTTTCAGAAGGCAGCTAAAAATTAACTGCATTGTTGTTGGTCTGGAGTCACATATAAGCCAGACCAGATAAGAATGGCATCCTGAACTAGAAAAAGAAAATCCGAGAGACATCACATGAAAGCAGCAGTTGATTGACTGATGAGACCTACATTTAGGAACTTTCCCTTATATTGAAATTACTTAAAAAGTTTAAAGTTTTTTCGGGGTAAAGTTAGCTAGTAAGACTAAGAAGGTTTAAGGTAGACCTTGGAAGTTTGCATCATGGCAGTTGTGTATCCTGTCATATGTGGAAACTCACAGACCTAACTAGTGTTCAGGATGACCATGTGTGCAGGAAGTGCTCCCAACTGCACAAACGTGAGCTCCAAGTTTCAGAGCACAAGCAGCAGCTGGAGATACTCTACAAGTCTGAGAGTACACAGAGAGCACATTTAAAGCCACCTTGTAGCTGAAGGGACTGGAGGTTAAAAAAAGGAATGGGTGATCACCAGGCAGTCAAGGAGAAACAGGCAGGTAATGTGGGAGATTCCTGGGGACCCATTAACACATTGGTTTTCTGTTCTGGAAGCTGAGGAGGGCATTTGTACCTCAAGGAAGTGCAATCAGATAGGGGCTTCTGGCACCACAGGCAGCCTGACTGTACAGGAGGGGAGGAAGAAGTAAACAAGAGTGACAGTAATAGGAGATTCATTCATTAGGAGAAGGCTTCTGCAGCCACAAAGGTGACTCCAGGATGGTATTTTGTCTCCTTGGTGTCAAGGTCAAGGATGTCACTGAGAAATTTCAGGATGCCCACAAGGGGTAGGTTGGCAAGACAAATGTTGGTACCAATGATATATGTAGGAGGAGGGATGAGGTGTTGCATCAAGAGTTCAAGGAGATAGGCAGCAGATTAAGAAGCAGGACCTCAAAGATTATAATCTCAGCATTATTCCTAATGTCACTGGCTGGCAAGCGTAGAAATAGGAGAATAAAGCAGATGAATACGTGACTTGAGTTGATGCAGGAAGGAGGATTTTAGATTCCTGGATCACTGGGACAGTTTCTGGGAAAGGTGGGACCTCTGAAAGTAGCTTAGTTTACACCTAAACCAAACAGGACAAAGAATGCTATTGGGAGGAGTTTAAATGAGTTTAAACTTAGCAGAGGACACAGTACATTCATTCAATATTAAAACAGAATAACTTAGAAAAGCAACTGAGGCAGAGTGACTTCAGCCATATTGGGTCTCAAGAGAATGAGGAAAGGCTGGGTGGCCTCTGCTTTAATGCCAGGGATCTTAGAGGTACGACTGCTGAGTTAAGAGTATGGATTGAAACATGGAAGTACAATGTTGTTGCTATCACAGAGACATATTTGAGGGATGGCAAAACTATTCCAGCATGTAGAATCTTCACGCAGAACACAGGAGAGTGCAAAATTAGAGGTGGTGTCACATCATTAGTTAGGTAATCAGCTACTGCAATAAAAGAGTCATCAAAGGAGGCTTTATGGGTAGAATTTAAGAGGGAAAAGAAACAACCACATTGCTAGGACTGTCATATTTACCCTCAAACAATCATCAGGCAATTGAGGAGCAGACATATAGTCAATTCAGTAAGGTGTGTAAAATCAATAATAAGGTAATTACATTAGAGGATTTCAACTATCCCAATATTAACTAGGAAGACCATCGTATCAAGGATTTAGAGGGGGAAGATTACTGGAAATATGTACTGGAGAGCTTTTTCTATCTCTATGTAGATGGCCCTACAAGGGAGAGTGCAGAGCTGAACCCAATTCTGGGGAATGAAGCTGGACAGTATTCAAGGTGACAAAGGTGGAGCATGTTTATGATAATGACCACAACTATGTACACTTTATTATGGAGAAGAAGGAGGAAGAAAGTCTGCAGAAAAGGGCCTTAGATAGGTGTAAGGCTGATCCTATTCAAATAAGGCTGGATCTGTCTAAAATAAATCAGGAACAGCCACTTGAGAGCAAAACTATAGCAAAACAATAGGAAGCATTTTAATAAGTTCTGGGGAAGGCCCAACGTGTTCCTTTAGGGTGAAAAGGAGAAGCAACAAGCCCAGAGATACATGGATATCTAGGAATATTCAGGACTATAAAAAGGAAAAGGGAAACATATAACAGGTCCAAGAGGAGGATAAGATGTGCAGAGGAGAACAAGAAAGCAATTAGGAGAACAAAAAGGGGGTATTAGAAAACCCAGATGGGCAAGCTTAGGGAGAATCCCAAGATATTCTGCAAATGTATCAAGGGCAAGAGAATAACCAGGGAAGGTGCAGAGCCATTAGGGACCAAAAGGGTGACCTGTGCGTGTGGTTGCAGTATATTAGTACAGTGTTAAATAAGTATTTCATATCTGTTTACTTTGGAGATGGCAGGTGCAAGTACAGAATTTGAGAAGCTGGGTTGTGAAGCTCTTGAGCAGATTGATAGAAGAAGCGAGGAGGTATTGAAGGTTTTAATAGATTTAAAAGTGGACATATCCCCAGGGCCAGATGAGTTGTATCCCAGGACATGAGGGAGGAAACTGCAAGGGACTTTGTCTAAATGTTTAAATCATCTCTGGCCTATGGGGGTTGCTAAAGGACTGGAGGATAGCTAATGGGTCTCCACTTTATTAGAAGGATGGTAGAGATTGAGAAGGGAACAAGAGATGAGTGCGTCTAATCTCCATTTAGAGAGGCAAAGCTTGTTTAGGGATAGTCAGCCCGGCTTTGTCAGAAGGAGGTCATAACTAACAAATCTGGTAGAAATTTTCTGGACATGATAAAATATTTGGATGAGGCTACAGCAATTAACAAAGTCTATATGGATTTCAGCAAATCATTCAACGAGATTCCACATACTAAACTGATAAAGAGGATACACGTTCATGGGAATCAGGGTAATTTGACAAGTTGGGTCCAAAGTTAGCTTAGCGGCAGGTGAGAGGACAACGGTCGAAATTGTTTGTGTGACTGGAGTCCAGTGTGCAGTAGCTGGGTCCTTTATTGTTTGTGATATTCATAAATGATGTAGATGAGAATATGTGAAAAATGATAAGTACGTTTGTGGATAAAACTAAGATTGGCTATGTGATTGACAGTGAGGAAGAGGGTGTTAGGGTACAGGACAATATAAATAGGTTGGTCAAATGAACAAATCAGTGGCAGATAGAATTTAACCCTGATAGTTATAAGTTGATATCTTGTTCTGTCTTCCCAAGTGCAAGTGAATACTCAATGAACAGCAGGCCAGTAGGAAGCTCAGAAGAGAGGGATCTTACAGTGCACAAGCACTGATTCCTGAATGTGGCAGGATAGGTTCATAGGATGGTTAAGGCAGCATATTGGACACATGACTTTATCATCTGTAACATAGATTGTAAGGGCAGGGAGGTCATTTTGAAACTGTACAGAACATTTGCTAGGCTACAGTTGAAGTATTGTGTGCAGTTTTGGTCACCACACTATAAGAAGGATGTGATTATACAGGAGTGGGTGCAAAGGAGATTCTCCAGGATGTTGTCTGAGGTGGAACATTTCAGCTATGAAGAGAAACTGGATAAGCTCAGGCTATTTTGTTTGGAACAGAGAAAGTTGAGGGGGAAACCTAATAGAGGTGCATAGTATCCTAAGGGGCACGGACAGGGTGAATAGAAAGCACTATTCCCCTTAGCTGAAGGGTCAATAACTTTAAAGTGAAAGCAGGACGTTTAAAGGGAACTTGGCGGAAAAGAAATGTTTTCACCTAGATTGTGGTGGGAACCTGGAATGCACTTTCTGGGACAGTAGTAGAGGTGGGAATCTCATAACCTTTGAAAAGTACTTGGATGAGCACTTGAAATGTCATAATGTTCAAGGTTGTGGGCCAAGTGCTGGCAAGTGGGACTGGTTGGGTCACATAATATTTTTGGTGGTACAGACTGGGTAGGCCGAAGGGCCTCTTCTGTCCTGTATGATTCTACGGAATAGCATTCTGACTAGCATAAGAATAGTTTCAGCAAAGCCAGGGATCTTCCGGTCTTAGTCTTAGCCCCAGTCTGTATCTCCGCCTTTTACACACTGTTTGTCCCTGTTTGTCTGTATGTGGTATTGAGAGGGGGTTTATAAGTTATTTATCAGTTCAGAGTTTTATATGTTGATGGTTCATAACTACCTATAGTTATAACTTATTTATTGGTAATAACTAGCAATAAAAACCTGTTCTGTGTTTTCCGGGTCTAAAAGACAGCTAAATTGGGGAAGTCTGTTATTTTTCTAAAATCGTTAATGTTGTGACCTTAACAGGAACAGAGGGTCCTGATTTGCAGTGTGCTACCCTATCAAATGTAACTGAAAATGTGTTGCTGGAAAAGCGCAGCAGGTCAGGCAGCATCCAAGGAACAGGAAATTCGACATTTCGGGCATAAGCCTCCTACCAAATGTCACTGTAAAATGCAACTCCATTCAAAATCCTGCTGTTCAACGTTTGCATTTGTTCTTGCATAGAGCCTGCAGCCCCCCCACCCCATTCCATCTCGAAAACTAAATTGCCAAAGGACAGTATCACACTTCTAGCTTCAGAGCCCTGATGCACCCCATTCACCTGCCCACTCTTAATTACTGAGGACTGACCCAATGGACTCACCATGGCCCAAACCCTCCATTAGTGTAAGCAGTTAGCCCTTACTTGATGTATGGCCCTTTCCTGCAATGAGACAAAGGGAGGAATTGAGTGAGACAAAAACAGCCTGCACAGTTTTCACTGTTGGTGCAAGTGCATGGAAAGTGATGAGGTGACCTGAGTTAATGAATAGGAAGCACAAAGTTTCAGGTGGATAGGGTAGGTGAGAACCACTGAGGCAAGATGTTGCATGCTACAGTGACTATGGTAGACCATAGGCTTTGGTGAAAGGTGGGTGCAGTAGCAGAGTTAGAGTGTGTGTGAGCTCACAGACATGAGATAGTGGCACTTACTCTTGTACAGCACAGGAAGTCATGAACCTTCCTGCGAAATTGCTGTGTGTTCCTTTGGATTGCAGATAACACATTAAGCCAGATGACAACATCAGACTATTTGGACAGCATCTGATACTGTGGGCTCGTCTGGTGGTCCTGTGAAAAGAAGATGCCCTCTGCTCCACCATCACATCCACCCAGACCTTCATGTACCTGTCGACAAAACACGGTGATAACTTGCCCCTCTCAGACATGACCTTTCCGAACGTACAGTAAGACACTGCGAAGGCAGTTCCTGTCTTGCAACATTTGAACTAGTGTACAACTACAAGCTTGAACACTAGAAGGTCCCGCAGCCAGGGAGCATTTCTGCCTCTGCCAGTGCAAGATTACATGAGAGAGGTTCAGTGTAGGCGGGGAGTATACTCAATGAAGTGAACAGCAAAGATTTGTGCAAGAAAAAATCATCAGGGCTCACAGAAGCTAACCTTCCATGAAACTTCCCCCACAATGAGACTTATCCAAAACACAGGAAAATTTATCCCCATGTCCCTAAGGACATCTGTCACTAGTTCAATGGTATTACCTTTACATTATCATTCCTCAGTGAGAGGGCAGGCTGCATAACCATGACTTGTATTCCTTTGTATTTAGAAGGTTAAGGTATGGTCGAATCTGAATGTTTTAAATGATCAAGGGGTTCAGTACTGTAAATGCAGATATTCTGTTTCCTTGGAAATTGGAATTTTGGGGAATAATCTCATATTAACGATAATTCTGTTGCAGGAAGCACTTCTTAGAAAGGTTAGCACAAATTCGGAACTCTCTCACTAAAATGCTGTGAATAAAGTGTCAATTTTTTAGACAATTCGTGTTGTGTAAACACACACTATAGATTAGATTACTTACAGTGTGGAAACAGGTCCTTCAGCACAACAAGCCCACACCGACTCTCCGAAGAATAACCCACCCAGACCCATTCCCCTACATTTACCCATTCACCTAACACTAAGGGCAATTTGGCATGGCCAATTCACCTGACCTGCACATTTTTGGACTGTAGGAGGAAACCGGAGCACCCAGAGGAAACCCACGCAGACACAGTCAGTCGCCTGAGGTGAGAATTGAACCTGTGTCTGTGGCGCTGTGAGGCAACAGTGCTAACCACTGTGCCACCGCGCCGCCCCAATTAATTTAACACTTATATTAATAGAATTTTGTTCAATCTAATACGAAACAATGCCAGGTATCAAGAGTTGAGCAAATGTTTGATTGATTGGGGAACAGTTTAAGGGGGATGAAAAGCCTTTTTCTCTTGTGTAAGGACTGTTCTGTTAGAAAAAGAAGTTGCACTTTTGCAGGGTCTTCTACTTGATGTTTGATCTTTCACTTGATGTTCCAAAGTGCTTTACAGCCAACCCTCTGCTTTTTGAAGTGTAGTCACTGTTAGAACAGAGCAAAGTCATCAGCCAATTTGTTCACAGCAAGTTCCCACAAACACAATATCAAAACAATCTGATAATCTGCTTTGTAATATTAACTCAGAGTTAAAATTAGTCAGGACTCTACTAATAACTCCCTTGCTGTTTTTTTTTAATTGAGTCCAAAATAGACAGAGGCAAGGCCTTGAATTAACAAATCATGCATCACAACTCATTCAATATTGCTGCACTCCCTCAGTTCTGTGTTGGAGAAGAAGAGAATAACAACAGAATATCAGAGTATTTCAAATTGTAATTAACACATGCACACGCACGCAAATGCACAAGGAAATAAATCCCCAACTTTCAGCATTCTTAGGGTTTAGTAAGATAGCAATTTACCTAACAAGATTAGTAAATAAAAAAGCATAATACCCTGATTTTAACCACATAAACACAAAACTAATCCTATAATAAAATAACAACTAAATAATTCACAAAGAGTCCATCTCATACAAGGCATATTAGTAAAGAAATAAAAACAAAATTGTCAAGTATATCAGTATGCTTCAAAACAGTCTGTTAATTCATGGTGATTTTTCAATGATACAAAATCTGTTCTTGTTGAAAGGTCTACAGGAACACAATAATTTCCATTAGTCTAAAATTAAGTTTAAGTCTTTTTTTTAACATGAATTGTTAAAATTCATAAGCCACAATAATACTAGACTGTGCAAAATTTACATTTTAAAACATGCAACTTGAGTTTCAGGATTTAAAACATGTATTTTCCAAAAATATGTGTATTAAAAAGAATAACCTAAGAATAGCTGAAAAATTACTTTAATACCTCAATAAAAATAACCCAATTCAGAATGTTCTCAGGGAACAGGGTTCTTAGCTCTAGGCGATTGGATAATGGCTGAAAGAAAGTATATCGGCTGTCACTTCTGATTAGAGACTTGTGCCTCTGTGCTTCACTGAATGGAAGGCATGTCTGGTAATGTAAGGTACAAATATTAAGTTAATAAAATAATGTAGAATAAGACATATATATAGCTTGACTGAACAGAGCACAGAATAGTCATACAGATCAATAAAATAACATGGCTCAGTCTCTATTGGCATTATCACCTATATTTTATGTTTTAATCATATTTTTGAAGGACTACTGTACAAAACTAAACCTCTAGGGTATGCAATAATTTCACAGTGTAAGAAGTCTGATTGTGTGTGCTTTATTTTACATCTAAATAAATTAGGAGAAAAATAAAACTGATGCACAATACTTATTTTCCTTTTTTATTTTTGGATTCTTTGTTAAAAGAATTGAAGATTTTTGTATTCTTTGCTGGTACTTAATGACTTCAGTCTTAATGAGCCAGCATTAAATTGACTAGTTCGGCAATTTCATTCTGAATGGTTTCATAGATTGACAATACTCATTCAAATTGCTCAATAAAATAGTACAGATCACATCCCTCACATGCCTTCACTCCTTTTAGAGTCATAGCGTGTCCATGTGACCTCAGTAATGGATTTAAAAGCAATCATTTGAGCTCTTTCCAATGTGTAAAAATTACATGAAGTTCTTCTTATTCAATTTATTTTTCCCACCCTTCCAATATTTAGAATTCTTACAGCTGACATTATTTTTTCATTAAAAACAACTGATTTCAAAATGCTGCACTGTACAAAACACCATAAACTGTTTATGACTAACTGCCATGCTCTTAATTAAAACAATAAATCCAGTACACAATATTTGTGCAGCCTCTGATTTGATCTTTGCCACTTGCCATCCACTACTCAAGTTGCTATGTTACCACTGGAAAGCATCAGACACTCAGCACCAGGGAAGATTCTGCAACAGTCCTTAGGTTTTAAAAGGCACTTAAAAAATAAAATGCCGAGAATATGACACCACTCCTTTTTGGTTATGATTAATTTAGCTTATACTTTATAACCTGCTTATGAAAACAGCATTGACCTAAACAACTGTCTTCATTTTCCTCCACAACCAAAGAATGTAGCTTCAAGTACGTTGCTTTTCTCAACAGAAAATAATTGATAAAACACCACCCAGAATTAGTTGATAACTATGGCTACAGGATGATCATAGATGATACAAATACAATCATTCACTAATGATGACGACATCAGTTATAACAACTCGCCAACCAATAAATATTGAACTTAAACACATTTTGTTTAATAAAAGAAAATGTATTAGGAAGGTTGCAAATGTAATTGAGATGTATTGAAAACTTCCCATTTTCATGTGTAATGCTTGTTAACTGCTACATGGAACATTTAATGACATTTAATGACATTCAATAGTAAGAATCATCATTGAGAAACATTGAGATTCTTACAAGCCCCACCGAACAACGTGAACAATGATGAGAAAATTGGAAAAACACCTGAGATGGCCAGCATGGACCTTCTCAACTTCAAGAGAAAAAAGTCCCACTTTCACGGCATTGTTTGAAGTCATCTGTAATTATAGAATTGTGCAGTGGAAAAATGATGTCATGTACAAATGTATGGTGGTAGAAATGCTGGTCACAAGCAATTTTGACTATTTCATTGGTCTTTGGAGATTGAAGAAAGTCATCTCAGTGAAGCAGAAGTAATCACAGCTGACCTCAAAAGTGGCACCTGGGGGTCACAAAGCACAAAAAATACTGCAAGATCTCAGAGGCTACACAGGGACCCAGAGCAGATTCCCTCTCACCTCGAACTGTAAGAATTCACCAATATGTACAACTTCGGTGACATGGGACTGGCAGTACAAGGTTTCAGTATGCATCCAGCACTTACAACCTGCTACTGTCTCCTTGCTGACTGCTGCTGCATTTGTTGGAATAAGGCCCTTTAGCCAAAGTCCCATATAGAGAAGCATGGCTCTCTTTATCAAAACATTCCATCCCTCTTGTATGGAGGAAAATAATGAACTGTCAATTGTGACTCCTGTAACTGTTAACTGCACCCATTGCAAAAGAGCTATCCTGTTTCTTCTGCTCCCCACATCATTGAAAGAGTGACTCAAGGATCCAGCCACCGCAGAGGTTATTGTCACTGTCCTGTGATGCAGTAAAAATGCAGAGAAATGGAGGAGGAACAGATGCAGCAGTAAGCCCAGGGCCAGCAGCAATCTCCAGTGGATAGTGAACAGCCTCCATATGAAGGGATTGCAGCTCAAGTTTCCCTCAGAAAATGCAGAGAGTACAGAAGGGCCAGAATCTATCATCCTCAGTACCATTTCTTCCAAACAGTTCAGGCACAGTGTTGTTGTAAACGAAGAATGTCCTGGGCACTGTCGCTGAATTATGCCATCTACCAGAGAGGGATCAGCAATCTGAAGAAGTGGGTGGCCATCCTATCCCAGTGGCCCTCAAGGTCATAGCCACACTAAACGTTTCGCAAATTGGTTCCTTCCAAGAAGCCACTGAGGGTCTATGTGGGGTTTCTCAATTGTCCACCTAACAATGTATTAAGATATCTACTATTGGAATTTGTGCCAGATCTCACTACTTCACCTCATTTTTCCATTCTCTGGCCCAGATAGTAGGGGTTTTGGTGACAGAGTTGCCTTCCCTGAGGTGCAGGGTTCAATACACTGTATCCACATTGCATTAAGAGGGTGCTATCATAATGCAGCTGTGTTTACCTCAAAAAGGGTTCCATTCCATCATGTACAAGTTATTTATGATCATCAGTACCACATCTTAGTACCTTGAGAATTGCCATAATGTTTATATCCTTGGAACTCCCATGGCCCTGCTTTATTTCACAAGTCAGATGCCTTGTAAAGGATGACACCAGGAGATAAGGGCTATCCTCTGTGACCTTAGCGAATGACTCCATTATACAACCCCTGACTACAGCAGAGTATAGACATAGTGCAGCTCCTGCTTCCACCAGGGCCAAGGTGGAGGACATGATCAGCCTCCTGAAGATGAAGTTCTGATGCTTGGATTGGACTTGGGGAGGGTATGTACCTTGCTGTATGCTCCAAACAGAGTGTGCTCAGTAAGCCGAGCATGCAGAGCTCTGCACAAAGGAGCAGACAAAGCGGCAATGTGTTGGACTCTGAAAAGCTCGGAGAGCTGGAACAGTATTCCGTGGAGGAAGATGAGGACATTATGCAAGTGGGACATTCCCTTTTGCCTGATAGAGCATATCTGGGTCAGGCACAAAAAGCTAGCCAGCAGTGATCCTTTCCACTATCACAAATGACAGCAGAAAACGATAAGAACACTTCCACTTTCAAGACACATATGATCCAGACATGGACATATTCCATCATCCTTTTAATATGGTTAAATCCAATTTTTGGAATTTTCCACAAAGTACCAAAGGGGATATGTTACCATCCCACCTCTGACTTTGACAGCATGAAGGGTTTACGCACTGGTCCTCATCTCCACTTTCCTGATCTTTTGCCGGTCCAAAGGAGACTGGACATTTTGCCACACTATGCTATAACACACTCGGCCAAAGATTTTTTTTTTCAACACACTTGGACGCACACCTTTGCTGATCTATGAATCTGCACAATACATAGTCATAGAGATGTATAGCATGGAAACAGACCCTTCAGTCCAACTCATTCATGCCAATCAGATATCCTAAATTAATCTAGCCCCATTTGCCAGTGTTTGGCCCCTATCCTTCTAAACCATTTCTATTCATAGACCCATCCAGATGCCTTTTAAATGTTGTAATTGTACCAGCCTCCACAACTTCCTCACGTACCACCCTGTGCATGAAAAAGTTGCCCCTTAGGTCCCTTTTAAATGTTTCCCCTTTCACCCTAAACCTATGCCCTCTAGCTCTGGACTCCCCGGCCCCAGGGAAAAGACCTTGTCTATTTACCCTATCCATGCCCCTCTTGATTTTATAAGCTATTGAATCTTAAACTTTATTTAATTTACATTCAAGCCGGTTGATGTAACTTGTCGATAAATCTGCAGTGCTACTTAAACTGAATTCAAACTAAGAAGGCTTTCTGCCAGGACATCCTTCAGACTGGAGGAAAGGCAACGAGAACTAAACAGGTAGATATTTAATTCTTCAGACCAGCAACCCGCAAAGCTGAGTCTTCTGTTTCTATAAAGATACTTTGTTTCCCAGCATGTGGGCCTGTCTTAATATCTGGAACACTATCAATCCAGGGATATGGTAGGCAGCACAGTTGGGTCCTGATCTGCTGATTTGCTTCTCCAGTTCTGCACGAGAACTGGAAATATGTTTTGACAATATATGGAATAAAAGATTTTGACTATAGGTTAAGTTTGTCACCTATTTTAATATAAGACCTATTGCAAAGGAGCAAGGATTGCCAGGGCTTATGTCTTCAACAAGAAATTGTTGAAGGACAGAGAAATTGGACAAGAAATAAAATAAGTGGTCTTCCCTCTCTTAAAATGTACTATTAATCCATGTTTTGCATTCAGAACTGCAACATCCTGTAACCATGACTACTTTGGACCACTAAAGATTATGTTAATTTTATTTACTATATATAAATTTAATTAACATATGATATTCCTACGTAAAATGGTTTAATACTCATGAAAAATGTGAAAAGCAAGTTTTATTTTTAGAAGTATTCCATTCTTTCTAAAGTTTCTGCGCATGTGTTTATTGCATTTTAATGCATCAAACTTTAAAAACCAGGCTAGTTAAGAACTTTCTGTATTGTTTAGAATATATATTGTTCATTTGGATCATAACAAATAGGCAGTAAGGGTCAACGACAAAAACAATTTTATTATAAAACATTTCTAAAACACCATTATTTAAAACAAACAAGTTTGACGTAAGATCTTAGTGCCACTATCCCAGAATGAGGAAACATTTTCCTTTTAATTGTTAACATCGGATCAAATACATAACTATATACAGAGAATTTTCTTTTCTTTTTAAATTGTCTTATTTAAATAAAGCTTTAAAACAAATAACAATTTACATGACTAGCAGCAATAGACCTTTACCAAGCAATTGTCTTTTTTCTTTGATGGACAGCTGACTGAACAAGACATTAACGTTTTCCCACATTTTTCATTAGTTTTCACCATTCTACATCCACAATGTTCTCTCAACCAACCGAAGTTGTCATAAATGTAGTAACTGTCATTACCAAGAAGCACAATTCAGCATAAAGAGAAGAACCTTTCTCTCCCAAGGCAGTTAAAATGTGTAAAGTTGGCCCCGCACGGAAATATTGTGAATGTCAATTAAATGTAAAATTTGCTTGTCCCAATCAGCTTCAGCATTGTAGAGTCAATGCAAAGCTATTTGAATGTTAATGCATTCTAAATTAAAACCCCTGTACTTTTCGAAAAAAAATAGTTTCTGCTTCTGCAGCAACAGTTTGCACCATTCTACTAATGAAGTAGCTTTCCCCGCAGAGTGCCCCAAAGAAGCTGCAAAGTACTGAAACACAGTATAGTCTGAATGGATTTGTATTACATATGCCAAAATTATGACCAAAGATTAGTTTGAAAAGTTTATTTTGTAACATAAAACGTGGATAACTTTTCAATCTGCTATAAATTTGCAGTCCAAGAAATCATCAAGGTTATATCTTGCTTACTGTTCTGTAGCATTACAAATAAAACACATTCACCAATATAATCCTTAACTACTTTCTTCCATTGGTTCTGACATACTAGGTCCTCATCTATTCCTGGGAGTAATCCAGTGTAGACAAAATTACTGACACTTCTCGGTGATATATGGCACAAGAGCACTTTAACCTGACCCATACCCTGACACATTGCAGTTTTTTTATTAACTAAATGGTAAAACACCATCATTTTCAACAACCTAGAATCTGTAGAAGATTGCCACAAGACCTTTCTGATTCAATAAAACTCCACTAATCTGCTCATTAATATCTGTCTACTATCCAAGAAAGACAAAGAATAAGCTCTTATATAAACAAGCACTGTGAACAAAATAGTATTTTGGTATGCAGTATAAAGTATTTCTACATGCATCCATCTCAAAGCATAAGACGATCATTTTCAAACACTTTGCAAGACAAGTTGTCTGTAAATTTTACTTGGGTTATTTCAAAGATACTTTAGTTTTATAGCAGAGTTATTTTGTATTGATTAATTATATGTATTGTGTTCAAATCATAATATGAATATCACATATTCAAGAAAGAGAATGCCAATGGGGAATGGAACAAATTTGCACATAATTACTTTCTGAGATGCAAATAAAAAGTCCAATTAATGTCACCATTAAATATAGAGAAGAATACATAAATCCATGTGGAATGCAGAAAATATATTTAGGAATCTTAGGTTTTTAAAATATCACCTTGCAACAAAAGGCCGTAATGTTGACCTAATAATGGAACTGTCAAACAGTACATAAATTAATTGTTTTATGTATTGGAATGCTGGTTGTAATTCTTTTTATTGACTCAGATATTGTTTGTTGAATCTCCAGTAAACACATTAATTTTAAAAACTAAATGCATTAACATATTGAATATATTGTCCATATTCGACATCCCTGTATTCCAGCAACAATTTACAAGAAATATGTTTGACAGTTGCGCATTGTTACTCATTAGTCTGTGATCATTTTTTTAAAAACCACAAAATATCAAACAGCATCACAGTCTGTAACTATCCTACTCATTGTCCATTTTCAAGTTTAGTGTTATCTACAAACATTGAAATGATGCTTCTGAATCCAAGGTCTAGATTAGAGTGGTGCTGGCAAAGCACAGCAGGTCAGCCAGCATCCGAGGACCAGGAAAATCGACGTTTCGGGCAAAAGCCCTTCATCGGGAATAGAGGCAGGGAGCCTCCAGGGTGGAGAGATAAATTGGGGGGGGGGGGGGGGGAGGGAGAAGGTTGCAAAGAGTACAATAGGTGGATGGGGATGGAGGTGACAGGTCAGAGATGAGGGTGGGGGAAGGTAGCTTCTGTGTCCAAGTCCAGGTCATTAATATATATCAAAAAAAAGGGTCCTAATACAGATCCATGGGAAACAATACTGTGGGCTTCCTCAGTCAGAAAAACATAAAACATAGAACATAGAACAATACAGCTCAGAACAGGCCCTTCGGCCCTCCATGTTGCGCCGACCTGTGAACTATTCTCAGCTTGTCCCCCTACACTATCCTATCATCATCCATGTGCTTATCTAAGGATTGTTTAAATCTCCCTAATGTGGCTGAGTTAACTACATTGGCAGGTAGGGCATTCCACGCCCTTACACTCTCTGAGTAAAGAACCTGCCTCTGACATCTGTCTTAAATCTATCATCCCTCAGTTTGTAGTTATGCCCCCTCGTCATCATCCTCGGAAAAAGACTCTCACTGTCTACCTTATCTAATCATCTGATCATCTTGTATGTCTCTATCAAATCCCCTCTTAGCCTTCTTCTTTCCAATGAGAACAGAGCTGAAAATGTGTTGCTGGAAAAGCGCAGCAGGTCAGGCAGCATCCAAGGAGCAGGAGAATCGACATTTCGGGCATGAGCCCTTCTTAGAAGCTCTTCAGCCACCCTCCAATGAGAACAGACCCAAGTCTCTCAGCCTTTCCTCATAAGACTTTCCCTCCAGACCAGGCAACATCTTTGTAAATCTCCTCTGCAACTTTTCCAATGCTTCCACATCCTTCCCGAAATATGGTGACCAGAACTGTACACAATATTCCAAGTGTGGCTGCACTAGCGTTTTGTATAGTTGCAGCATGATATTGCGGCTCGGGAACTCAATCCCTCTACCAATGAAACCTTACACACTGTATGCCTTCTTAACAGCACTATCAACCTGGGTGGCAACTTACAGGGATCTATATACATGGACTCCAAGATCCCTCTGCATATCCACACTACCAAGAATCTTTCCATTGACCCAGTACTTGGTCTTCCAGTTATTCTTCCCAAAGTGAATCATCTCAGATTTAGCTGCATAGAACTCCATTTGCCACTTCTCAGCCCAATTCTGCAGTTTATCTAAGTCCCCCTGCAACCTGTAACATTCTTCCAAACTGTCCACTACTCCACCGACTTTAGTGTCATCTGCAAATTTACTAATCCATCCACCTATGCCTGCATCTGAGTCATTTATAAAAATGACAAATAGCAATGCTCCCAATACAGATCCTTGTAGCATACCACTAGTAACTGGACTCCCGGCTGAATATTTTCCATCAACCACCACTCGCTGCCTTCTTGCAGAAAGCCAGTTTCTAATCAAAACTGCTAAATCTCCCTCAATCCCATGACTCTGCATTTTCTCCAACAGCCTACCATGTAGAACCTTATCAAAGGCTTTACTGAAGTCCATGTACACTACGTCAACTGCCCTACCCTCATCTACATGCTTGGTCACCTTCTCAAAAAACTCAATGAGGTTTTGAGACACGACCTGCCCTTGACGAAACTATGTTGACTATCATTCACAAATGCTCTCTGCGTTCGGTCACTTAGCCATTTGGAATTGATGATGCCATGTTCATTTAATTCCAGCTTTAATTTTGTCAACAAATCTAATATGTGATATTTTAGTATTAAGTGTACGATATTCTCATCAATGTTCTCCATTGCTTCATTAAAGAAGTTGACCATTGGACATGCACAATTTTCTTTAAACAAATCTGTTGGCTTTTATTTATTAGCCTATGTGTCACTAAATTCAAACACACTCTTCCCAGATTGCTGTCAAATGGTTCACAAAAAAATTACTGATTCATGTCACAGAGCTCATACATCATTGAAATTCATTTGACAAAGATGAGTTAACTGCTATTGTGCCAAGGCATTAAAGAATATAGTTTCTGATTTCTCAGAACTGCAATTAACATGGCAACAGGGAGGTAGCAAGCGTTCTGCTATGAGGCCAGACAACGTGGAGCCATGAAGAAACTGGCTGGACCAGACTGCCACTTATTAAAATGGCTCTGTTCTTAGGCCACAGTCAACCAGATTCAGAATCAGATATGCATTCAGCACCAGGCCATAACTGAGGAGCACAGAGAGAAAGTAGGAAAGGTGGATGGGGGTGAGGGGAGACAGAATCGATGGCCTGAAAGAAATACTGGGGCTGGAAGGGACGAGGTAAAAGTTGGGATTCAAAATAGAAAAAAATGGTTAGAGGCCTGGGCAAGTGCAAAGACCATCGCACAGAGGATACTGGCAGCTAGAGTCCAAATTTGTACCATAGGACAGATCAAAACTAGATCATGACAATTCCCAACATGAAAGTCTGAGCAGGTACCTGACAGCTCCAGCTCACTGCTTACTTCTCCAGACAACCATGTTGGATGTTCAACCTCAACATCTGAGGGTTCTCTCCAGGAAAGCAGCCATCACAACCTGCATGCACAGACACTGACATTTGAGATGAGCCAGCCTCCTGCATACATCCCCAATCCACATACAGAATATTTCTGCACTATAATGCTGCACTTTAGAGGTCATCGGCACCTATCATTGTCATTCATTGCAAGTACACTGTGCACATGGACAGACTGAACCAGGCTACGTGCTTGTTCTCTTGGCACTCTCTCACTATCCACCTAGCTAGATGATCAGAGAATCCTTGCTTTGCCTTTTTGTTCTTGATCCCACAAGCCAAAGCTTAAAGGAACTGCCATCTTGCCTTGTTGGTTAGCTCTGACACAAAGCCAGGTAACTTGTTATGGAGTTAGGATTCATCAGTCAAGGGAGTGGACATGTTGCAATGCCAATTCAATCTCATTCAATGTCCAGGGGATACCTTAGGGAATCAGGCAATCTTGGCACAGTATGTCAAGGAAAGCCTCCAATACTAGTACTGGGCTTGAGCACAGTCAGATGTATGGTCAGGGCAGAAACCTGACATTTACATTCCATGGAGTGGGTCATGGTCAGCCCTGTGGCTTCAGAGCAGCCAACCCAGTGAGTCATGGGCATATAGTCAGAGAGTTGTACAGACATTGGTCAGGATCTGATCACTCATCATTTCAGGCAGTCTGGCTAAGTCACTCAAGGATTAAACTACAGTCAGTCTGGAGTTTCTGTCCATCAAACATCAAAAGAGAGGGCTTTTATAAGGGAGGCAATGCAAAGGAAGGAGTGTCAGAACATAATAGTGGGGAGTGGCGGCCAAATGTTTGGATGCAGAGAGAATTATAATAGTGTGGCAAGGGACAACTCAATATATAAGGAGAGAGATAATAGAGCGAGGACGGTAAATGATCATATTGGAGGGAGGTCATTGACAGTGAGCAGCACTCTGGCTTCTGGCGCAGGGGTATAATGAACTATTCAATCTCATTCAATGTCCAGGGGATACCTTAGGGAATCAGGCAATCTTGGCACAGTATGTCAAGGAAAGCCTCCAATACCAGTCCTGGGCTTGAGCACAGTCAGATGTATGGTCAGGGCAGAAACCTGACATTTTCAGCTCCTATGGGAAGAAAAGGTGCGCAGATGCAGACGAAGATGGGTTTGGTGGGATAGACAGAGAGGGTTACCAAGAAGGGAATGTTAACACTAATAGTTCAACTGCTCAATGAGGCAGAACCTGAAACTCTCAGTCTGATGAGCATTGCTTTCCATTACCTGTAACACAATTCACAATGAAAATATCTGGAATCACACCCAGAATGGGTGGCTTTTCTGTAACTTATAGCTACGTGAGACATTTCAAAGTGCAAACCCAGTAGACACACACCCAGACAGTGAAGATGAACATATACACATAAACACATACACACACACTTGTGAACTTCCTTGTGACCCTTAGACATTAGCCTCCTCTGTGCAGTCCAATTCCTTGACCCAAGCTTCTCTCACCATTTCATGCAGGTTAACAGCTGAGTCCCACTCGATGTTGCCTCAGTTGAAAGGATGAAGCCTGGTTGCTGAGATTGCAGTGACCTGTGATTCACCCAGTGCCTGCTCATGGGACAGCAACTGCTCACTTCATATTTTGATAAACAAGGAACAATTTACAATGTGTACATGGAACAAAGCCTGTGGACTATATGAGACTGATTAATCATTTTGTCTGTCTGTAACTCCCTTCCATCTGCTTTCCTTCCACCAAAGACTTCTGGTGGTCTAGAGAGGCTCTGTCAGACTGCTCCAACTGCCTTCTTTCATCATTGCCTCCTGGTGGAGGTTCCAGTGAACTGTTCAGCTCCCTCAGCTCAGTTCCCTCCATCACCGTCACCACTGACTGCTGGATGCCCAATTACAACTCTCATTGATTGAATCTTCCTGCCCCAGCAGCCACCCCATAATGCACTGTAAGCATGTGCTAAGCAGTTGTATAATTAGCATGTTCAATTGCACCATGAGGGCTAGAATATTTGAGTCCATGTTAGTAGTAGCATTCCAGTCTTTCACCAGTGATCTGGGGAAATAGTAAGAGTTGGGGTGATATCTAGCATTTGCTTAAGAGGTCCTTCTCACTCTTATATTTGTACTGTACTCTCCAAGGGTTTCCCGGCACTATGGTGGTTTACCAGCATGTTGGGCTCAGGGCTCCAGGAGCCATCTGATTGGTTGCACTAATTGCTTCAGTTTCTGCCTCCCAGCAAGTCCACTCTGTGCTGTCTGCCAGGGTAGGAATATGCCTCCTCACTCTGGATATATCCCCTGGATTTGTCACACATGGCTCAGTCCAGGATTCCGTATCGTCACTATTTGACTTCATTTGAACCATCACTCATCAACATTTCAGATTCCACAGCCCCGCAAGTGATTAATTTGTCTCCACATCATACACGAGATGTACAATCTCACATCGTTTTCCTCTGTGAACTGTTTCCTGAGGCTGCCCCAGCTATTGGTTCTACAGCATAAGTGTGGCCACCTTTGTCCAGCTGCTTGATGATTCTATGGAGTTCAGGGTCCCACACATCCTGGATCTTATTCCTACACTTGATACTCCCTTTGAGTTTGGAGGAGTAGCCTTGTACTGATTGGAAGGTCAGGCCTTTTTTGTTCAATTCTTTCTTCTCAGCAGTTATCCCTCAGTCCTCTTGGACACCATCTTGAGTGCCTAGTTTAGCCTGGTGTGATGCTTGACTATTCACTCATTGAGCTGGCCATCCCTATCACAAGGTGTGGTGAAATCAAGAGATGATCCACAGGAGGGACTGAGTCTCAGTCAAAGAAGGGACAGTGTGGATGCTGGTAAAAACATAAGCCAGCACTGGAAGGTACCTAGACTACTTTTGTTTACTCTCAGGAGGCAACGTACCCAGATGCTCAGGCAGTGTATGATTGAATCACTTGCACTTTCCATTATCCTCTGGATGATTGTTGGGAGAGTGATGCAGCTCAAGGCAATGTCAGACACCTTGCAGATTTCCTCTAGGATCTTGTTCTCGTGGTTGGACCCAGATCTCTGTGAATCCAACATGGATAAACCGATCACTTACTAACACTCACTAACACTCACTCACTCAATCACTCACTAATTAAGGCCAATTAGCGACGAGTGTGAGTTGCCTGAGCAAACTTGGCGAATATTAGAACATGCTTAGTCCCATTACTATGTGAGTCAAGAATTGTTCAATTCAGTGTAAGGGCCATGAGAGATTAATGTCACTAGAAGCTTTATCCATTGCATGCATGAACATGGCAGCCACAGTACAGAGCCTGAATGCAATTCTTATATATCCATTAAGTTCCCTGTTGCCTATTTGGAATATTGACTTTTTAATGCTGTGTTTGATGACTATCAGGGCCAGAGATTCCAGTCTAATCTGGGATGTACTAGCAGAGACAAGGACATCCAGCTATGGCGAGTGAGAGAATTGGGCTAGTATCTGACAAGAGGGGCATAATGGAGGCAGGGTAGAGAGTTGATAATGCATCTTAGGACGATAGCACAAAAAAAACACACTAGGCTTTTTGGTGAGAAAGGCTCCATGAAACTTGAAGGAATATATCACAGCTAAAATAAGGTTAAGATTCAGCCCTTAACCTTGAAGCATACATTGGCAGTTTCCTTTCAAAAATGTATTTCCAGAACATGCAAATATTGTTGAAGAGTTTTACTTGGTTACTACCAGTTGCTGGAAATGTTGCAATGCTGTTCTGTGGGGAGGGCATGGGGTTGTTAAACAGGAAAACTATCATTTAGCAGCATTTCCACTTTCTATCCACTCATTAGGCTTTGCTGCTGTACTAATTCATCAGTTGGCTGCTGACATTGTTTCCAAACTCCACATTTAATTTTTACTTCCTAGGTTTAGTCCAAACATTTTTATCCCATAGCATTTGGGAAATAATATATAAAAATGTCAAAGTATTTGCAGCCGTAAAAAGACTGAAACAATAGTTTCCCTTTTCTACTGGCATGTTCCTTGAAAGATTACCCCTCCATGAGCCAGTCGCACATTTAGCTTTCTACCAGTAGTTCTGGCATACCACTGCATCAGGTCTGGTATTTTATTATCAATAGTACTTTATTATCAATACTTTATTATCAATACTAGTACTTTATTATCAATAAATTATTAGAATTGACTTCAAAACTATTTCCATATCTTCCATGGAAATTAAAAATGGCTGCCACCACGGCTGGACTGTCAGAGTAAGTGTTCTTTGTTGACTAAGGAAGTGAACTCTATTTGTAAGTGATGTGAGTCTCTTCAAAAGGCGAATGCATGAATCTGGTACTTGCACATTACAGTTTTAAGATGTGTGTAATCTAGAATTGTGTGTGTGAAATGCATGTAGTGACCAACCACGTAGAATGCAAATCCTGGTCATCTTTCCCTTGACCATGTGATTTGTCATTGTAGATTGTAGCAGAAATTATCACAGGAGACATTAAAAGTGTCACCTCTGGGCCATAATTGACAAAGATAATCCAGGGTCTTCTAGACTGCACAAGGGCATGGTGCTGCATACCTCTCACCTTGATGGGTAGGTTTTTGTCATGTCCTTTCCTATAATGCTACCTCTCTTGGGTAATGTAGGATGGGGGGACACAGTTTCAGTTATGCTACTGCATTTACAATCTCTTATTGTAGTTGTGTGACAATGGTTGTGCTGCATACATCAGGATAAGGTCTACTGCACCAAAGATCCATTTACAGAAATCCCATGGCCCTCTTCGTCAGAGGACTCTGTGTCCCACGCGAGCAAGGACGGTAGTGGACTGTCATTTGTATGTGATGTAAACACGGCCATTCACGTTCCTAAGGAATTGTTTCTTTTCTTATATTCCCAGAAAGGTTGCTTTGAATCATAACAAACGGATCCAGCCACAGCAGATGTTCTTGTCACTGCCATCAGTATACAACTAAAGTGCAGAGGGACTGAGGAAGGACTACAGCATTTGCAAGCCAAGGACCAACAGGAACCTCCAGTGACTGCAAAATTGTCTCCATATGAAGAGGCTGCAGGTGAAGGTTCCCTCAGATTGACGAAGAGGTATAAGGGACGCAGTGTTATTGACTGTGTAGAACTTGCATTGAGAGCACTTTATCATAATGCAGATGACTTCATAAACAGGGGAGTGTTCCATTCAGTCAATGTACAGGTCATCTTAGCACATCTTAGAGGTTCCCACAAAATACCCTGAAATTTGATGCCTAAATCTTTGATAACTTCCAGGTTCCAACCTCATTCCAAGTACTGGATATCTTACAGCAATGGCTGCTGGGAGACAAGGTCTGTTTTTTCCCATTAATTGACTTATTTGACAGCAGCTTCCAATAGATCTGAGTTAGGTGAAGTCATCATTCAATGACTACACATTTGTTGAAACTGGAAAGAAAAACAGTTCCTGTTTATTCCCAGGAGCAGATGCAGCTCTTTTATTTACTCTTTCTTTGACTTCCCTGTTGTTTAATAAAAATTAACAGTACTAACTGTTTGAAAGTGACGTTCCCACATTCAGCAAAGTCAAGATGTAATGGTACGATGGGCATTAAGAGACAGTAGTGGTGATACAGATGGGTAGCCCCTGTAGCTTCATCCTTTTAACTGCAGCTGCACTGAATCAATCAGAAAGGTGACGATATAAAGGACAAAGGTATTTACAAATTTGATATTCTACTTACAATGAAGTCTCACCCATGCACTCGTGCCCTCAGAAACTTTTCTTTTTCATTTTCTTCCCACTACACCTACCATAATGGGCTGTCAGTGTTTGACCTGCTGCACAGTTGGGCTTTAAATTAGGGTCCTCCAAGCGAAATGTGCCAGCAACGATGGGCTCTTCCATTAAGTACAAAATAGCGCAGGCACAGCCCTATAGAAGAACAGTGCATACATAATGAGGTGAGCTGTGGCGAATTAGACATAACTCACTAAAGATCGTGGAGGGATACCCTTCATTAAAACTCCTCAAAATTTACACTTAGTCAATTTTTAGTATAGTTCATTCTACAGATTGTGCATCCAACACATTCCAAATGTGCCTCTTTCCAGCTGCTTTCGAAATTGCTAACAATCTAACCATGAGGAAACAGGCTGCTTGAAATCTTTGCTTTCTCAGGTGAAGGAGATCATGTGTATGCAAATTTCTTGTGAGGAAACTACAAGGAAAGAGCTAGTTTTTCTTTCAAATCAAAGTCACAAATAATGACCCATTAAAGGTCTCAAATAATGTTCCAGTTTAGAATTTCTTCATTTTATTATTATTAATATTTTAGCTTTGAAAGAAAAGTATCATAAATGCAGATTATGAGCAGATGACTCGCCTCTTTTTTAGGTTCTCTATTGCTTTGACTTGTAACCTTTAGAAGCTTCAAACCAGTCAGCATATTCTGCAAGCTTTTCTTCTTTAATAAAATTACAATCATTTATCAACTAGTGTAGCAATAATGTATGAATTGACAAGTTTCCAGAGACAACCAGGAGCCTGGATACTATAATATCTAACACCACTCAATACTGTATGTAGCTGTGACAGAAATCTATCAATACAATTGGGATGACAGATGTAAACCAGTGTCAGATGTTGCATCTTGCAAGATTTATTAAAAGAAAATCATTCAGGCTTTTTCATGTATAATATGTGGGGGCTTCCTACTCTGTAACAACTTCAGCAATCCACTTTTTTAATAGCATATGATTAGGATCTCTTTATGTTATATGTTAAAGCAGATCGAATTACATCAGAAAAATTATTTCCATATTATTTGTTAACGCCTAAATGTGTGGAGGACATTAGATGTTGATTTTTCCATTACACAATTAGTGAGAATTACATAGATTGATGGACTATAAATAGCCAACCCTCAAGTAAGGATTTGTTCATATATTGTAAAACCTGCTATGTTATTCAGGTGGATATCCTCAATAGGTATGGGTCACTACCGGATTAAACTACAGTACCTCGGGCATATACCTGAGGCCGTTACCTGTCAAGTTTACCAGTGGTCCCTATTGACTGTATGGTCCTGATAGCTACAAACTCGGCTGGGTTTATCGCAGGTCTCTAGGTCCCTTCAGTTTATCCTTTCACCTAGGAGTGAGAGGGATTCACTTTAAGTCAATCCTAATGCCTTGTCAGCTAAGTTCTAGACTTATCATACCAACACAAAGGTAAACATATCTTATCAAATAAAGGTTCGGCTAATACGAAGTGTGTGGTGTAAGATATAATCGAAATTTATCACTATAATAAGTTGAATACTCACAATCTGATGTTTTCAGTTAATCACAATCGTTACAGCCTTTTTGAATGTTCTTAAAAGATACCTAGGATAAAAGCAGAGCTTAATACCTGAGTGTCCCAAATGGGATCTTCTTAGACTAGCGTGTTTCAGCTAGTTGGTTCAGATTGTATCTTTTTCAGGCTAGAATGCAGTGCCTCAACCGAGAATCTTTTAGGCAGGCGTATTTCAGCAAGCTCTTAGCCGTCCGTATGTTTCATCCGATCGGTCTATATTTTGCACAAATGTGTCTTTTCTGCAAGCCTGGTGGTTCAGTGGATCTGCAGTTAAGCCAAGATGGTTGGGTGACTCATTGTCTGTGTTTCAAGACAAGAGTGAGTTCTGTCTGTTTTAGCTCTGCTTTTTATCCTTTACAGTCTAAGTTAAGCAATTACATCATTTGTTTAAAGAACTGGAATCTCAAACTGTGCCTCGGTCAGCATTGTTTAAAGGTCGCGTTAAACACTTAATTAGCTGAGAAAACAATAAGTAGCTGATAAGTAGCTGGTAAAGAGCAGCTGCCACATAGTCATAGTTATACTTAATTGTTGCTAGGCTAAAATACAATAAAGAGTTAATAGCATCATTGTTGCTATAATATAATATAATCAGGTAAAATTCCACAGAAGAATCGAGTCTTTTCATGAAGAAGTAGACGGATCCCATGACACTAACGAGTTAATAGCATCATTGTTGTTAAGCTTAATCTTATACAATATAATATAATCAGGTAAAATTCCACAGAGGAATCGAGTCTTTTCATGAAGAAGTAATGGATCCCGTGACAAACCAACATCAGACCAGTTGGAAGTTAGCTCCAAGGGCTACATTTCCAAATTGCACTTAAAGTGTGCTGCTGAGTGAGTTTTATAGGGCCTGGTCTACCATCGGCTGGGGCAAATTTTCTCACATGATCTTCTGTTTTTCACTTCATTCATTTTGCCAACGTGAGTTTGGGGATGTCTCTGGTAGAATTTGTACCCGGGACAACAGGACTTTCTGGCTCACATGCCTCTAGCGTCATATTTAAAGCCCCAGTGCAAGCAGGCAAGTTAGGAATAACCTCTCAATGCTTGACCCTGAAAATACCTCTGAAGAAAGCAAACTAGCTCCCTGCTTCCAGGACAAAGATCTGGAAGTGCTCTTGGTCAGGATTGTGGAGAGGACAGCAGTCCTTTCTCCTGCTGATCAGCAAAAGGAGGCCACACCAACAGACCCAGCCAGTCGAGAGCAAACTTGCAGAATGGATCGATGCTATGTCCTGAGTGAAAACGTACACCAAGCAGTGCTACAAGAAGGTCAATGATCTTCTGCACTCAGCTAGGGTAAGTGTCCCCATCTGCTCTCTGCTAACTCACACAGGGTCACCATTCTACTGCTGCTCATACATCTCACCCAGACCAATGGACTACCTCATTCTCAGCCAGACCAATGGACTACCAATTGCCTACCTCATTCCCCCAAACGACTAACCATTTCTGTCCTACGTGCTTCCTACTCACTCAATGCAGATACCTCACCACCATTCCAGTTCCTACATCATGACTAGTTGCTCTTCCATCTACATGTATCATACTCAATCACTCCCTTTGACTCACTGCAGGAAAAACTTGCCCAGGTTATGGAATCAAGCAGAGAAAGCATGGCATCATGAAGAAGAAATTATGCCTCGCAAATTTATTAGAATTTTGTGAGTAGGTAACATATTTTATCACCTTACTCACTATTAGTCTCACCACAATAGGGAAGGGTAAATTCCATCACACATGATTTTTGCAAACGTCTCAGTCTAATATTTTATACCTGTGACTCTTTTAAAGTTGCAGTATTTTTATTTCTGGTTAGGTGGTTAGCTACTTTTGTCAAAGTCATAAATCAGCATTTTCATTAAATTAGGTAAACTTCAAATTTCAGATACAAACAGACATTGGAACCCTAATTTAACATTTGTCCGCTACTGAAGAAATAGCTCCAAGAACAATTTTCAGATCACCTGGACTGCAGGATAAATCATCAAATAAATAAAGAAGTACAAATACAATCTGAGTTGCCTGGCTTCATGGGCTACATGCCAGACCATTGTTTGGAGACCCATTTATTTTGTAACCTCATGGTGAACGATCCAGAAAATTACTATTTAACCACAAAAGTCAGGTTATATAAAAAGTGTCACTCTTTTCTTCCAGCAGCTGATTACAAGATGGCTTTTCAAGTTATTTTAGCTGTTTAGCCTCACTACATCCAACACTATTGTCCTTCCTGATTAACATTGGAATGTGGAAAATGAATTTCTGTATAACTTAATTTATATTTAAAAGGAATAGTTTACACATATACACACAGTATATCTAGTTACTTATAAAAGGAATATCAACCATATTTTTTTGAAGAAGGGTAGAAAGGTAGATGGGGAGAAAAGTTCAGAGGTGGAATTACAGAGCTTTTGGCCTAACAGTTGTAGGTGCAACCAAAAAGACTGGAACATTAAAATTGTAAATGCATAAGAGACAGGTTGGAGGAGCAGAGGTATCTTGAACATTATTAATATTAGAGCAGGATACAAAAGTAGGGAGGGCAAAGATGGATTTGAAAACAAAGCTCAGAATTTTAAGCTTGAGGGATTCCCGGCTTAGGAACCTATGCAAGTCAACAGGCACAGGGGTGATGGGTGAACAAAATTCAGTGTGAGCCAGGAAATGGTTAGAGGTTTGGAAATGCTCAATTTTACATAGGACGGAAATTGAGAAGCTAGCCAGGAGAATTTGAAATAAGTAAGCTTGAGTTATTGAATGTAGAAATGAGAGTTTCAGCAGCAGATTAACTAAGATGAGATGGAGCTAAGTATGTTACAGAAGTGGCAATGGACAGCATTGGTGATGCAGCAGGTATGTGATCAGAGGACAACCTTTTGATCAAGTATAGCACCAGGATTACAAACAGGCTCACTTAAAGACAACTCTCAGGTGGGGGAGAAGTTCAATGGCTAGGGAACAGAACTTCTGATGGAAATCAATAGTCAACATTCCCAAAATGTATTTAGAGGAAATGTAAGCCGATTCAGTACTGGATGTTAGGCAAGCAGAGAGAAGTAAGAGACTGTGAAGGTTTCAGGAGAAGTTGTGGTGAGATAGAGCTGGATGTCATCGGCAGACATGTAGACTGTCATCTTTTTCCATTTGTTGCTGAGTGGAAATAGGTTACAAAATAGGAGAGGCCAAGAAGAGGTTCAGGGAAGATATTAGAGCAGCAGCAAATGAAACAATTACAGCATCCTGGCTACAAACAGATAGATAACAATGAAGCCAGACAAAGGCTATCTCACCAGCTGTATAACAAAAGACAGGTGTTGGAAAACACCGTGGTCAACCATGTGAAAGGCTACAGACAGGTCAAGGAATGTGAGGATGGATAGACAGTCTCAGTCACTCATCCATTACTTTGAGGGGCCATTCTGATACATGGACTATGACAGAAACCTGACTGGAGCAATTTCAGCATAGAATTGCCGGTGGATGGTCACCACTCTCGGAAGTAACAACACATTAAACAAATTTAGAGAGGAAAGGAGTTTAATGGGGTGACCATTTGCATCAACAGAGGATTCAAGTTAAAGGTGGGTATTTTGAGGAGGGAGGAGATGACTGAACATTTGACAGGAAGGGGGATAGTACCTGAGGAGGCAAAACTGTTGACAATATCATTGAATGGGAGAGCTCAGGAAAAGAAGTTGACTGGTTATCATCCTGGTGGGAATAAGGTAAAGGGAGCAAAAACTGGGTAAATAACAGCATAAGCTCAAGCATCACAGGACATGAGAACAAGAGAAGCTAGAAAGAAGCTCCAATATCATGGCAGTATTTTGGTAATCCTTAGGGGATGTTTGGCTTTGTGGACTACTGAAAGGAATGAAGTGGCAGAAGTAGCTGAATAGATAGAGAGAACAGCCTTGAGGGATTTAAGAAATGGATTTGTATTGGAAAAGAAATACATTGTATTGGAGGGATGGCACGGTAGCACAGTGGTTAGCACTGCTGCCTCACAGCATCAGGGTCCAGGTTCAATCCCAGCCTCGGGTGACTATCTGAGTGGAGTTTGCACATTCTCCCAGTGTCTGCATGGGTTTCCTCCGGTTTCCTCCCACAATCCAAAGATGTGCAGATTAGGTGAATTGGCTATATGAAATTGCCCGTAACGTTAGTCAGAGGGAAAATGGGCCTGGGTGGGATACTCTTAGGAGGGTCAGTGTGGACTTGTTGGGCTGAAAGGCCTGTTTCCACACTGTAGGGAACCTTAAAAAAAATGTGGGGTTATCTCTGCATTCCAGAGTAATCCTGGAATAGCAAACAATTTTGGCAGAACACAACTGGATCTGATCATGCTTTATACGATCTAGCTAAACTAGGTAATGCATGGTGAAAGCAGCTGTCCACTGTACACTGATGTTTGCATTCCTTAGAAGTAAGCAAGCAGACACAAATGCCAACCAAGGCATTAGGGGGTAGTGGTTTTTAACATGACAAGTGAAGATAAAGGAGAGATCAAACCGCGCAGTAGCTCCAGTTACTGTATTAGTAAATGGAAGACCAAAGACTAAATGGTTCAAAATTTAAACAAATTAAATGACTTGAGGGAGATCTTTTCTGCAGAAGAGTGATGTGGATGGACATGGATGAATAGAAGTAATCACAAATGGTCTGATCTGAAATGCACAATGTCATAAACTCATTATGACACAGACAGAAGCCATTTAGCTCACCAAGTCCTTGCCAGTTCTCTGCAGAGAATTCCAGTCAGTCTCATTCCTTCACTTTAGCCCCATAAAGTTGCAACTTTATTTCACCCACGTGCCCAACCAATTTCCTTTTGAAATTCATTCACCGTCTCAGCTTCTGCATTAAATTTCATCTGTCACTTGTCTGTTGATTCCTTTCTTACAATCTTCTTCTTCTTCTTCTTCTCTACATCATCTCTTCCCTGAGATTTTTCTTAAAATTCACCTCTTTGAACAACTTTTCCAATATTTCCACCTTTGGACAGGCATCCATTTCTTTGATTATCCTCTGTAATATGCCTTGTAATGTTCTTCTCTGTTAAACTTACTATATAACTGCAAACTGTTACTGTTGCTGCCATTCATCATAATCTGACCCTAAGGAACCAAAGATTCCAGGACATTATAGATAATAAATATATACCATTACTTTTCAAAGTTCACATTGGTTTCATGACTTGAAGACAATTAGGCAGCTATTGTAACCTTGGTAACAGCATGGTCAATCTCTCCAACTTGGCATCTGTGAAAAATGGGAGATTTTACATGCAACATTATGACAACATTGTGTGTAAAGCTATGTCCAAATGAGTCAAATTGTATTTACTGTAAGGAAATTATATTTGCTGCAAAGATCGGTCACCATTTATCCATTGCTCATGATACATAACTTTTGATTTAGAGATGGTTTGTGATTAAATCAAGCAAAACTATCTAAATCAAAATTATCTGAGTATACTTTTCAATAACTTTCTATTTTGCATATATTTTAGAAATATTAAGTTAATATAGTGCATTACACCATATCTATAACCTCAGTGTGATAATACAGCTAGCCTAATCATAAATTATTTGATGCTTTCCCCACTTGCAACTCCAACTCTAATTCCGAACATGCTAGAAATCATTTTACAGGTCTCTAGCTTATATTTTCCTTTTACCTCAAGGACTAAACTTCAAACTAACTAATAAATCATGAGATGAAAATTTCCTGTTTCAGCTTTACTGGATCTATTTGTTGTGTTTTTTTCTCTCACAATTGTTGCTTACTTGATGCAGATGAAACAAATGTTCCAGCTTTGGCAGAAGCTAAAATGATGCTCTGTGAGGCCGTAGAGATGAAAGTAGGAAGTGTAAGGTAGAATTTTCCATTCTCTTGAATAACATGGACAATGGCAAGAAAGTTGGGAAAATGTGGCAAAAATTGAAAACTCAGATCCTCAACATAGAGAAAAATTAAATTTAAATGTGCTCTTTAGAGTTATTATGGCAAGTTCTGAATCTCACTAAGAAGCAGTGGCTACCTAATTTCCATGTAACTGCAACTCATTATCAGCTAAAACACCCTATCAATGCTCCCAATTCTCTTCTCCTTCAAAGAAACTAGATGCGTCAATGCTTAACCTAAAAGTGAGAGTGGGTAATCGGTAGCAGCAGCTTACCACTTGTTTCTCCAGGTCTTCATCCAACAGTCCCTGCATGCTCCGAATTCACCCTCCACCCTTCGCCAAAGCAAGTCAGTATCACCAAACCACCTGTTTCACCATATCACCACTTCTGCTTTTGGACCAACGCACACACTACTTCAGCTCTTCAGAAAATCACTGTAGAACTCAGGGACAAATGGCCTGCAGGCTTTTGCCTGGCTGCCTTTGCTGCAGCATCCTATATGTATCCCACTTATTTGCACAGCATCCTCTTAACTTATTTCCTTACTTGGAAGCTGCCAGCATTTGTGGCTTGCATTTTTTTTTAGCACGTATACTCTTCGGTGCTAACTTACAGGCTGTCAACCTCTGTAGCTGACATTGCTTTTCAGTTAAAAAAAATCACACAATACCTGATTATAGTCCAACAGGTTTATTTGGAAGTACAAGCTTTTGGAGCACTGCTCCTTCATCAAGAAGCTAGTGGAGAAGGATCATAGGATACACATATTTATAGCAAAAGATCATAGTGCCATATACTGATGCAATATATTGAATAAACCTAGACTGCTGTTAAGTCTTTCATCTTTTAGAATAGGTTGCAGGTTCAATTCATTAATATGTAAATCCCAGAACTTCTTTCAAGTCACATTCCTAAGATAACTTAAGGTTTTATAAAATAAAGGTGACACCTCAGCTCAAACAAAGCAGTAAAACTATGAGGTTAGAGTCTGTATGTGTTCCAATCTTGAGTTCTATTTCCAAAGTAGTATTTTTTATAAAATGTCACATGGATTATAAAAAATATTGACTGCCAACAGATTGTGTGCTTTTTGAACAAAATAGAATCTATCCACTAATACAATTCTGCAAATGCAAATTCATCCCATAAACTTGTATGTGTGTATGCTTGCGTGAGAGAGAGAAAGAAAGAGAGAGAGAGAGAGAGAGAGAAGGAGAGTATGTGTGCGTGTACATAATAGAGTGTGTGTGTGAGTGTGATGCCTATGAGAGGGTGTCTGCATGGGTATGAGTATAGGGGATGTACGTGTGTGTGCCTGAGAGAAAGCGTGTGTATGAGAGAGGGTTTGCGTGTGAATATGTGTGTGTATACTGTAGTGGTGTAACCTGTAGTGTGACATGAACCCAAGGTCCAAGTTGAGGCCATCCTCATGGGTACCAAACATGGCTATCAGCCTTTGCTCGGCCACTCTACGTTACGTGTATCCTGAAGTCCATCTTGGAGGATGATCACCCGAAGATTCGAGACCAAATGTCCCTGACCGCTGAAGTGTTATCCGACTTGGAGGGAACATCCCTGCATGGCAATTTTACGCAGAGTCCATTCATTCATTGTCGTAGCATCTGCTTGGACTCACCAATGTACCATGACTCAGGGGATCCTTGCCTGCAGCATATCAAATAGACAACATTGGCCAAGTCCCATGGGTACCTGCCATGTACATGGTGGGTAACCCCACATCTAATGGTAGTATCCATGTCGATACTCTGACACGTCTTGCAGTGGTTGCCATGACAGGGTTGCATGAAGTTGTGGTCAATGGTGTCCTGAAGGCTGGGCAGTTTACTGCAAACAATGGTCTGTTTAAGGTTTGGCGGATATTTAAAGGCAAGAAGTGGAGGCATAGACAAGGTCTTGGTAAGGTGCTCATCCTCATTGATCATTTATACATTAATAATTTACATATTAATGAATCAAAACCAGCAATCCATTCTAAAAAATGAAAGACTTAACAGCAATCTAGTTTTGATCCATGTATGCATCAGTGTATGACATTATTATCTTTTGATATAAATTCTGTGTCCTATGATCCTGCTCCGCTAGCTACCTGACAAAGGAGTAGCACTCCGAAAGCTTGTACTTCCAAATAAACCTGTTGGACTAAAACCTGGTGTCATGTGATTTTTAACTTTGTCCACTCCAGTCCAACACCAACACCTCCACATTGTTTTTTAGTGCAGATGGAGGTGCTTTTTTTTACTGCAGCTGCCAGCATTTGGAACACTTAGTCAAGGGACTGGACATGTTTCTGTATGGCAGAATGTTACATCAACGTTACACCAAGAACGTATGCCAGCAGCCGACATGACAAACAAACTACATGTGCTTCACCCAAATGGCCATGCCTGGATTTTAAGGGGGATTTGTCTTTCAGGTCAAAGGAAACTACGCTCAGTCATGAATTGCACCATGCTCACTTAAGAGGCTTTCTGATTCCAATCATAGGGTTGCTCATGGTCAGTCAGGCACTTGGTCTGGGGATTTGGACCACAGTCAATCCTTCATGTCAAGAGAGCAACCAGTGCAGGCATTACAGATACACCAGTCAGGATGCAATTGACACATTTGACTGAAAAATGGGTGAACCTTACCTGCAAAAACACAAAGGGAGGCACTGAGTATGATGACAGCAGATGGAAAAGCAGTTAATGGCTACATGTGAGCAGGTGAGGTGATAATGTGTCTCCAATGAGGCTTATTATATTTTAGATACTGGGGATTGCTTTCTGCAGTACATTGTCTGTTACCAGTTCTGCTTTCAATTCCTCTCAAGTAACAAGTTTCATAATCATGTGTAACATCATCAGAATCAATCTCACAAGTTACTTTCTGTCACAGATATCCATGTGTCAATGATCACAAGCAGAGATGCAGACAAATACTTGCTTCTTTCCAGTAGGGTATCTGCATCTAGTTTCCATCAAGTAAAGGGTAAAGTCACCAAAGTCTCAAAGAACCCATAGAGCTGGTGTCTCATTAGAGAGATACAATTCATAGTGAGTTTAACCTGAGAGGTACCACACCTCAAATAAGGTTGAAACAGTGGGACCTTCATGGTATCCTCAGCTGATACCATCTTAAGAGAATTTTTGAGCCAAGCTTTGAATGACAGGCACATTTAAATTATTTATTTATCAATAGTTAACAATTATCATTCATAATTGTTTTCTCAGGTTGAAAGGCTAAGCAATGCTCAACTCTCAATAACATTACCAATGAACAACTGATTAAATAAAATTATTTTAAGAAGTTAATCAATTAACTGGAAACAAATCCAAAGGCAACAGCTATTCTTTTCAAGATTTTTAAGAAGAATGTTACCGAGAATAATTTATTTATTTTAAAATTATTCTGATCTGTTTTCTTAGACTGAATGAGCACTTTGAAAGAAAAGCAGTGATAGTAAACTTTTTTAAAAAGTCCTATGTGTGACAAATAAATTTTATCACAAACATAGAATGATACAGCACTGAGGTAAGTCATTCATGTCTCTGCCGCACTTTGTACAGCTATCCAATTGGCTCCAACTACACTCTTTCCCCACAGACCATCATTATTGAATCTCTGTCCATCACCTTTATAAGCAGTGTATTCAGATTATAACAACTCTTTTATGCAAAATTTTATCTCATGTCACCTTTGACTCATTTGCCAATCACTTTCACAGAATCACAAATTTTTTACAGCACAGAAGAGAACATTAGGTCCATCTGATCTCATCTTGAACCTGTCTGCCACTGAAAACAATTTCTCTTCAAAGTTTCAGCATTCTTCCAAAAGCCCTGCTCCTGTGTCCTGCTCACAGGATCACTTGTCCGTCCTCTGCATGCTGCAGTGCTTGAGCGAATCACAGCACCAACTGGAGGAACATTTCATCTTCACATTAGGCACTTTCCAGCCTTTTGGACTTTATATTGAATTCAGCCTTCAAATTGTGAATCAATTTCTATTTCTTCCCTTTCTTTTAGCCTTACTTGTTGCATTCCCTGTCACCATGACGTCTCTCCCCTACCCCCAGAGGGACTGCCTATTTTTCCAAGTCTAAGTTTGAGACAAAAAACTGCAGATGCTAGAATTTAAATAGACAGGCAGGAGGCTGGAGGAACACAGCAAGGCAGGCAGCACCAGGAGGTGGAGGAGTCAATGTTTTGGGTGCAACCTTTCTTAAGGACCTTAAGAAGGGTTAGACCAAAAACATCGGCTTCTCCATCTCCTGATGCTGCCTGGCTTGCTGTGCTCTTCCAGCCTCCTGCCTGTCTATTTAAATTCTAGCATCTGCAGATTTATGTCTCTAACCAAGTTTGTTCCATTACAAAGTCTCTTCAAATGTTAAAACCATACATTTTAATGAAATAATATAATAAATTTCACACTTTAAGGGATTTCTGAGTGTGCTAAGTTACAGTACTGTTTAAAGACAGGGGCTGAGGGTCATTATCAGCATCAGCATCATCATTTTCAGGTATAGTTCTGGAGCAAGATTATGACGAAAAAAGAAAACATGTAGTCCAGAAGTGGATGGCTGTGGTTCATTGTCCTCAGACTGTTTGTTGGGGGTTGGCTTAAAAAAGGCATCTAGCTTTTGCTGCTTTGCCACCTTTCTTCTTTCATGAAGAAGTTGTTCATAATGTTCCAGATAAGAATTTACGTCACAAGCTGCAATCCTGCTGCACTCTGCATTGTAGTCATTGTCTTCTAAGAGCTGCAACTACCTATCAACTTCCCTCTGGCTGTAGGAGCTGTTCCTTTTTTTTGAGATACTTTAGGTGCTGGAGGTGATTTCCTCGAATTCCAGGAGTAGCAGCTACTGTCTTATATGTTGCTGCATTGTTTTGGAACTTTGGAAAAAAAAGTCAAAACAACAGCAGTTTTAAAAGGGAGAAGAGCAGACAAAGGAAGTACATGGTGAGGACAGTGCAGGAGAGAGAGAGAGAGAGAGAGAGAACCTGCACTGTTACTGCCTTCGCTGTTTTTGATTTCATGTGTCGCTGGACATCGGAGTGCGTCTGGGAAAATTAACAAACAGTGAATTTCACAACTAATCTTGGAGGAACTGGTTTGGGTGAAGTTCACAACACAGAATCAGATAAGTTAATTGTTGTTTTAAGTCTGTCCAAGAGAAAGGCTGTATTCGTGAGTACAGTGGGTTCTTTCTTGATTATATGTTTTTGGAGATAAGTCTCTTGATTTAACTTAAAATATAAGCCATAGCTATTAATTTAACATGGTGTAGTGTTTTGTAGAGGAATAGGACTCTGTTATTTTCTGGGTCTGTAGACTGTGAAGGAGCAAAAATGGCCTTTGCAGTGATATGTACTTCTTGTCAGATGTGAGAGTTTAAAGAGAGATTAAGGGTTACTGCGGATTATACCTATCATAAATGCTGTTGGATGCGAATCTTATCAGACCAAGTGGTTCGGTTGGAGAGACAGATAGAAGCGATGAGGAATTTGCAACAGCAACGGTATGTGATGGACGGCAGTTATAGGAAGGGGGGAAGTCTCACATACAGTCACATAGATGGGTTAACTCCAGGAAGGGTAAGAGAAGTCGGCACCTAGGGCAGGAGTCTTTTGTGGATATACCCATTTCAAACAAGTAGGCTGTTTTGGATAATGTAGGTAGTGATGGATTCTCAGAGGAACATAGCATGAACAGCCAAGTTTCTGGTATTGAGACCGGCTCTAATGCAACGAGGGGTACGTCGGCTTCCAAGAGATCAATTGTGTTAGGGGATTCTGTAGTCAGAGGTACAGGCAGATGTTTCTATGGCCAACAGTGAAAAAGCAGAATGGTGTGTTGTTTCCCTGGTGCCAGGATCAAGGATGTCTCAGACAGGGTGCAGAATGTTCTCACGGGGGAGAGGAGCCAGCAGGAGGTCATTGTCCACATTGGAACCAACGATATAGGAAGGGAAAAGGTTGAGATTCTGAAGGGAGATTACAGAGAGTTGGCAGAAATTTAAAAATGAGGTCCTCAAGGATAGTAATATCTGGATTACTCCCAGTGCTACATGCTAATGAGGGCAGGAATAGGAGGATAGTGCAGGTGAATGCATGGCTGAGGAGCTGGTGTATGGGAGAAGGATTCACATTTTTGGATCATTGGAATCTCTTTTGGGGTATAAGTGACCTGTACAAGAAGGATGGATTGCACCTTCTTGGAAGGGGACTAATATACTTGTAGGGAAATTTGCTAGAACTAGTGGGTGGCACGGTGGCACAGTGGTTAGCACTGCTGCCTCACAGTGCCTGAGACCCGGGTTCAATTCCTCATTCAGGCGACTGACTGTGTGGAGTTTGCACATTCTCCCCGTGTCTGCGTGGGTTTCCTCCGGGTGCTCCGGTTTCCTCCCACAGTCCAAAGATGTGCGGGTCAGGTGAATTGGCCATGCTAAATTGCCCGTAGTGTTAGGTAAGGGGTAAATGTAGGGGTATGGGTGGGTTGCGCTTCGGCAGGTCGGTGTGGACTTGTTGGGCCGAAGGCCTGTTTCCACACTGTAAGTAATCTAATCTAATCTAAAAAAAAACTGCTTGGGAGGATTTAAACTAGTAAGGTGGGGGGGTAGGACCCAGGGAGATAGAGAGGAAAGAGATCAATCTGAGACAGGTACAGTTGAGAACAGAAGTGAATCGAACAGTCAGGACAGGCAGGGACAAGGTAGGACTAATAAATTAAACTGCATTTATTTCAATGCAAGGGGTCCAACAGTGAAGGCAGATGAACTCAGGGCATGGTTAAGAACATGGCACTGGGATATCATAACAATTACAGAAACATGGCTCAGGGATGGACAGGACTGGTAGCTTAATGTTCCAAGATATAAATGCTACAGGAAGGATAGAAAGGGAGGCAAGAGAGGAGGGGAGTGGCATTTTTGATAAGGAATAGCATTACAGCTGTGCTGAGGGAGGATATTCCTAAAAATACATCCAGGGAAGTTATTTGGGTGGAACTGAGAAATAAGAAAGGGATGACCACTTTATTGGGATTGTATTATAGACTCCCTAATAGTCAGAGGGAAATTGAGAAATAAACTTGTAAGGAGATCTCAGGTTTCTGTAAGAATAGTAGGGTGGTTATGGTAGGGGATATTAACTTTCCAAACATTGACTGGGACTGCCATAGTGTTAAAGGTTTAAGTGGAGAGGAATTTCTTAAGTGCATACAAGACAATTTTCTGATTCAGTACGTGGATGTACCTACTAGAGAAGGTGCAAAACTTGACCTACACTTGGGAAATAAGGCAGGGCAGGTGACTGAGGTGTCAATGGGGGAGCACTTTGGGGCCAGCAACCATAATTCTATTTGTTTTAAAATCATGATGGAAAAGGATAGACCAGATCTAAAAGTTGAAGTTCTAAATTAGAGAAAGGTCAATTTTGACGGTATTAGGCAAGAACTTTCGAAAGCTAATTGGAGGCAGATGTTCGCAGGTAAAGGGACATCTGGAAAATGGGAAGCCTTCAGAAATGAGATAACAAGAATCCAGAGAAAGTATATTCCTGTCAGGGTGAAAGGGAAGGCTGGTAGGTATAGGGAATGCTGGATGACTAAAGAAATTGAGGGTTTGGTTAAGAAAAAGAAGGAAGCATATGTCAGGTATAGACAGGATAGATTGAGTGAATCCTTAGAAGAGTATAAAGGAAGTGGGAGTATACTTAAGAGGAAAATCAGGAGGGCAAAAAGGGGACATGAGATAGCTTTGGCAAATAGAATTAAGGAGAATCCAAATGGTTTTAACAAAAGGGTAACTAGGGAGAGAATAGGGCCCCTCAAAGATCAGCAAGGTGGCCTTTGTGTGGAGCCACAGAAAATGGGGGAAATACTAAATGAATATTATGCATCAGTATTTACTGTGAAAAAGGATATGGAAGATATAGACTGTAGGGAAATAGATGGTGACATCTTGCAAAATGTCCAGAATTACAGAGGAGGAAGTGCTGGATGCCATGAAATGGTTAAAGGTGGATAAATCCACAGGACCTGATCAGGTGTACCCGAGAACTCTGTGGGGAGCTAGGGAAGTGATTGCTGTGCCTCTTGCTGAGGTATTTGTATCATCGATAGTCACAGGTGAGGTGCTGGAAGACTGAAGGTTGGCAAACGTGGTGCCACTGCTTAAGAAGGGCGGTAAAGACAAGCCGGGAACTATAGACCAGTGAGCCTGACTCAGTGGTGGGCAAGTTGTTGGAGGGAATCCTGAGGGACATGTATTTGGAAAGGCAAGGACTGATTAGGGATAGTCAACATGGCTTCATGCATGGGAAATCATGTCTCACAAACTTGATTGGGTTTTTTGAAGAAGTAACAAAGAAGATTGATGAGGGCAGAGCAGTAGATGTGATCTATATGGACTTCAGTAAAGTGTTCAACAAGGTTCCCCATGGGAGACGGATTAGCAAGATTAGATCTCATGGAATAAAGGGAGAACTATCCATTTGAATACAGAACTGGCTCAAAGGTAGAAGATAGAGTGTGGTGGTGGAGGGTTGTTTTTCAGACTGGAGGCCTGTGACCAGTGGAGTGCCACAAGGATCAGTGCTGGGTCCAGTGCTTTTTGTCATTTACATAAATGATTTGGATGTGAGCATAAGAGGTACAGTTAGTAAGTTTGCAGATGACACCAAAATTAGAGGTGTAGTGGATAGCGAAAAGGGTTACCTCAGATTACAACAGGATCTGGACCAGATAGGTCAATAGGCTGAGAAGTGACAGATGGAGTTTAATTCAGATAAATGCAAGGTGCTGCATTTTGGGAAAACAAATCTTATCAGGACTTATATACTTAATGGTAAGGTCCTAGGGAGTGTTGCTGAACAAAGAGACCTTGTAGTGCAGGTTCATAGCTCCTTGAAAAAGTGGAGTTGCAAGTAGATAGGATAGTGAAGAAGGTGTTTGGTGTGCTTTCCTTTATTGGTCAGAGTATTGAGTATAGGAGTTGGGAAGTCATGTTGCAGCTGTACAGGACATTGGTTAGGCCACTCTGGGAATATTGCATGCAATTCTGGTCTCCTGCCTATCAGAAGGATGTTGTGAAACTTGAAAGGGTTCAGAAAAGATTTACAAGGATGTTGGAGGATTTGAGGCTGAACAGGCTGGAGCTGTTTTCCCTGGAGCGTTCGGAGACTGAGGGGTGACCTTATAGAGGTTTACAAAATTATGAGGGGCATGGATAGAATAAATAGATAAAGTCTTTTCCCTGGGATCGGGGAATCCAGAACTAGAGGGCATAGGTTTAGGGTGAGAGGGGAAAGATATAAAAGAGGCCTAAGGGGCAACGTTTTCATGCAGAGGGTGGTATGTGTATGGAATGAGCTGCCAGAGGATGTGGTGGAGGCTGGCACAATTGCAACATTTAAGAGGCATTTGGATGGGTATCTGAATAGGAAGGGTTTGGAGGGATATGGGCCGGGTACTGGCAGGTGGGACTAGATTGGGTTGGGATATCTGGTCGGTGTGGACAGGTTGGACTGAAGGGTCTGTTTCCATGCTGTACATCTCTATGACTCGAAGACAAAAGAGAAGTGGAAAGTTCTCATTATTCTGAATTCTAGACTTCATCGTCTTCATCTCCAGCTTCAACTTCCCCCAAAGCAATAAATTGTTGTAGATCAGTCTCCACGTCTTCAAATCCAACTTGCTTTAAAGGAGTGACACAATGTTATTTGATTGCTGGAGGCTCCTCTAACAGTTCAATGCCTTAAAATCATGAAGAAAATCTGGGAGAAGCTTCTGCCAAACTGCATGCAAGCAGTCCTTACTGACATTGCCCAATCACGTCAATAGCGTTCTTAATATTAAAGCTCTTCCAAAATTGAAGAGCACTGTCCTCATTATCCCCCTGAGTAGCTGCAATCAACTTCCTGAATGTGCACCTTAAATAATAAGCTTTAAAAGCTGCTATTGCACCCTAGTCCATGGGTTGAATGAGAGGTTGTGTTCAGAGTTGATGTTTTCAGAAAGCTCATCAATGGTGGGAGGGTGACTTGGTGTATTGACTAGAATGCGAGAATCTTGAAATCCAATTTTTTCTCTCCTGCAACAATTTCTAAACACATCCTCAAAAACATCAAAATTTGCCCCATCATTCAATCTCTTTTACTTGACTGAAGTAAAAATCTAGAGAGGTATTAAGGTAACCGGGGATGGAATCACATAATAACCAATGGGAGTTTGCATTTTTTGAAAAATCATTCCCCTATTCACCAATAGCATTACAGCTAGATCACATTGACAAAATGCGTGTTATAGGAGAACAACCTGTGTGTGTAAGACATGTTGGCTTAGAACAGAGGGCATTTGTCAGAGAGAACAATACATGATAAGTCCAACAAAATGAGACACAATTCTGGATTTAGTTTTGGGAGGTGAAGATGGACAAGTGGGCAAAGTAACAATGGATGATCATACTGGGGATAGTGAACATAACTCAGTTAGATTTAGCATTATTTTGGAAAAGGACAGAGATAAATCAGGAATCAAAGTTTTTAACTGAGGTTAGGCAAATTTTTTAAAAACTGGTAAGTGGTTTGGCTGAAATGGACAGGACAGGGCTGCTAAAGATAAATTAGTGGTGAATCTGTGGTAGATATTAAAAAGTGAGATCCTTAGGCCACAAAGCAGACATATCCCCTTCAAAATAAGAATGGTACTGCTAAATATAGATGCTCACACGTGTCTGCAAAAATACAAAGGGACGATTAAACAGAAAGAGAAAACATATGATAGTAACAAAAAACTTATCATTGCAGATAGCTGAGAGGAGTATTGAAAGCACAGAGAACAAGTGAAAAAAAAGTGAAAACAAGTGAAAAAAAAAATATCAAAGGAAATGTTTCACTGCACTCATGTGAGTACATGTGGCAATAAAGTTAATTCAATTCAATTCAAAGTGAGGGTATGAAAAAATATTAGCAAGCAAGATGAAGGTAAATCCCAAAGATGTTTTACAAGTATATAAAAACTAAAACGATAACTAAGGAAAAAGTGGGACCCAGAGATAAAGAAGGGAATTTGTGTGAAGATGCAGAGGGTATGGGAAGAAATTTAAATGATTTTTTAAATCTCCATATTCACAAAGGACAGGGATGATGCCTATGCAATAATCCCAAAGGATCAGTGTGAAATATAATTGCATTTTAATCCAAGCACAGGTGTTTGATAATACTAAGGGATAAACATTGGTCAGGACACCAAGAAATCATAGTTAGCTTCTAGTAATGGCATAGCCCTCCAAATTTAACATATTCATAGAGCAATAGTCAACCCAGTTAGTTCCAGAAAGTAGTTTCTCACAAGAATAGTGAGTTTAGTTGATATATCCTTTCACCTTCTTCAATTTATCTGGTAGACTGAGTTAAAATAATACTTTTTTTTGGTTTATTTTGTCTACCCTGTTAACTGGATTACACATCTGTGTTTGGTCACATCAAGGAAACCCTAATCAAAAATAATGAGAAACTTTAGAAAAAGGCAATATTCATATGATAGAACTCCTTCATCACCATGTCTGAAGCTTTAAAATTATTGGGCAGAAGAAACTGGTAGAAAAGAACTCCCTCAAAGCAACAACATGGAAGTTAGCGCCAATAGTATTGCAGGTATAGACATCTGTCTGCAAAAAAAACCAGTTTTTAGTTACATAATGTTTCTAATGCACAACATATCCAAGTTTTGTTGCAGATAAATATGAAGAATGGATGTCAAATCATGGGAAGTGGTTTGTAGGCAAAGGGGTCTTGCGAAGTTTTAAAAATAAAGGACAGAGGAAAAGGTGAAGGGTTTAGGTAATTCCAGAGAACAGTGCTAAAGCAAAAGAAGGCTCTGCCACCAATGTTTTGGCTGAAACAAAATAAGAATACATGGGCCAGTTTTGAAGAATGGATAAATATAGGAAGGGATGTGGAGTGGAAAATGTTGCAGAGATTAGAAGGCCTGAAATCCTTCTGCAGTTTTAAGATGAGAGGGTAAGTATTTTAAATTACACATATAAGAGGATGATAAGCCAGCATAACTCAGCAAAGACAGACATGATAAATGAGTGATACTTAGCACAAGTAGTTCTCATGAATTAAATATGCACCTCCTTTTCCAACATTTAGAACAATCTGTTGAATGTATTCTCATTTATGCAACCAGAAACTTAGTGCATATTGTGAAATTTCTTCAATTTGTTTGCTTTACTGTGTTTCCTCATTTGCAACTATGCAATGTTCAAAACAAAAGATAGAAAGCTGAAATAAATACAAAAACCAAAATACTGTGAATGCTTGATATCTGAAATAAAAACAAAGATATGCTAGAAACGCATATTAGAAAGTTGACAGTTGCTGCAAAGAACATTCACAGAACAAGTTTACAATTTATAAGAGGCAGTTTTGAGCGCATTCTTTGGGTCTTATGTGATAGTGGAACAACAATACAATAGCTGAGCAAATTTGAAAGCAAGTAAGAGATCTAACAAAACTGCATGTGTAGAAGTAGTAGAATTCCTTCTTATCAACAAAGAAGGTTCTTATAAATCATTTGTATAAATGAGCAGACCTCCTCCTGACTCAACAAATTATTACAATGCCTCACCTCCCTTTTCATTACTGTTGTATTGATTTGTCAGCAGCAGAACCATGATTTATTAAGGTCTTTGAAAAAAGACTGTATTCATCCTAATAAATCCTTGCCTTCGAATTCATTGGTATACCATGGGTTTGTAGGAAACCAGTAAAACCAAATTTGACCTCAGACAGATTTCTAAGTTAGCGATTTTTGAGAAGATTTGTACATTTTTACACATTCCAATGCAAACTTCTTCTGCTGCTACCTGAGTAAATACTTAGTCACTGCCATATCAACAAAGTGCCTGTCACTTCCAAATCTGTTCAGTTAGACATTGCCCAATCTTATTTTTCCACTGTCCATCATATAGTCAAATTGGGTAGGGCCTGACAAATTGTGACAGAGTACCAGCAGGCACAAAAAGACAAGAAACCAGACACCAGATGGAAAATCCTAGGGAAGCAGCTGGTGGCACTTAAGGGTGTGGAGCTCCAACTGCAGAGATATCAGTAGAAGGAATATCTTGTGCTTTAGTGTAGTCTTTCTCTACATGCAGATGCTTTGGAATTTACATAGTTTCTGTTTGTCAGAGCATCTGCACATGGATTTGTCTTAAACTTGATTCTAAGGTAACGTTCATCTACAAACATTCACATAAATTCACATAAGGGTATATCAATCTTTGTACATTGTTTGGACTTTATTAATTGGTTCTTATGAAATAATGTACTTACATTTTGATAGAATGAGGTAGTCATATAATTTGAGCAAGAAATGAAGTAAATCATGCTTTGCCCTCCAGTTATTTTTGGAGGACAAAAAAATCCCAGCACAAATTTCAAGCCACATAAATTTTAAATTTCAACTTTCATCAGTCTGGTCAGTACATGATTCAGTGGCAAAATTTCACAATGATTGGAACATGAAGAAAGAACAAGAGTATATATACATTGATCTTTCATATTCGGGTTGGTAAGTCAGGAAAAAGTGCTATCATTGTGAAATTCGTCCTGATGAGCAGAGATACAAGTCCCAGTCTCGGAATGTCTCTTTTTTTAATTTAGTGCATTGCTTGCTTATCACGTTACTCCATTCCCATTCCTCCCTCTTCCTCCTGCTGAGTATACCTCATAATTTAATATCAAATGGTTGAAGAAACCATGCCTTATCTGTACATAGAGTACCGTCAATCTATCAAAGCATGCAAAATATTTTAAAAATTCCAACCATATGCTCCATGGTAACTTTTACAGAAGCACACGCCTCTCCTTGGACAAAAGGACCAGGGGCATAAGCAATAATTACAGAGAATATATACTCCATCACCAAGGCACCATCTGGACATGTACCTTTCAGCAATGAAGAGTATAGGAATGATAGATTTTACATAACTAAATAAAATTTGACAGCTGTATGGGCATTGACACTTGCAAACAATGAGTTGCTGATCACCAATGACATGAGTACTAACAGCTTTTTTGTTTCAGAGAATTTTTAAAGGGGCTTCATTCAGATACAGAGATGCTGTCAATGACCTCTAATCCTGTGGAACTCCTGTCATTCAAGTGGTCAGCCTCTCTCAGTGGTATACTACATCCACTTATCCCAACTGAGAAAACAATTAGTCATATATTTAATCCAAATTATGTAGTCAGTTAGTTTACATAAAAATTTGGATTGTATCTGGTTAAATTACATGGCATATGACTGTGGATCTCATGTGTTATTAAGTCTAAAGTTCAGATTAAAAACATATTTGAACATGTCAATGTTTGGGTAACTGGAGGTGATGGCTAAATGCCCCTAATGTCTGATGAATCAAGTATCCCTTATGGTGTAACTCCTTATCATCCTCCCCTTTCTTATCATGCATTGTTAAAACGGATCATTATTATTACCTGTGATGAATGTATTTATAAAACAGGCAAATGGCACCACAAGCAAAGCCAGGATTAGTTTCAAGCTGTACCTCTGAAAAATGAGTTGTTCTAGGCTCTCATTAGAGAATCAGACTCAAAGACACATCAACAGCAGATAAGGGTTTTCAACACTGAAACACAAATTCTGTCATCCATTGAAACACAATGGTCTATTGCTCAGAAAGAAGCTATTCACCTCATTATGTTCACTTACCACATCACTAAATCAACCTCCATGGCCAGTTATTGGCCTATAGCCCTCCACCTTCATCTGCTTCTATCATTTAGCCATATTCCCCTTCATTTTCTTGTTGTGTCACTTTCCCTTCCCTCAGTACTGTTCTAGCCAGGCTCTGCCTCAAAAGTGTCAGTCATTTGTCATTTTGATGTTATTTCTATAATGTTAGATGCTGTAAGGGATGTTGTTTCCTATATAATCCTGACAGTTATGATATAAAGCTTTTTTTTGTTTTATCTCTCTCTAATTTTTCTTGTATGTCAAAATGTAATGAGTTGGGGAGGTGAGTCAGTGTCTGGAACTTGTAACTGGGTGGTACTAAGGTAAAGTTGCACTGAAGGAGAAGACCCTAGCTGAAGACATCAGTCTTTTGAATAAAAACATTACATTGTTTAACCAAAAAAAAGTATTTAAATAATGCACATTCACTGACCTATGATCAAAAAGATGACTATAAACACCCAGACACCTTGTTTACACACAATGATTGGTGGCTTTTGGGATGGGGGGTGGGGGGGAGGAGTTGGTTGTCATATTCATTCCACCCAAGGATATGGCATGGGATAGGACTTATTTTGGCATGCATCTAGATGCAGCTCCTGCTGAGGGCATGGCATGACCACATGGCCAAAGTGGGTTTAATAGCCTAATCAAATGACTCATACTGCCTTAAAGGCCAAAGGCCTGTGTGTAAGGAGGTGCGTAAAACTACAGCCTTCAAGGACAGCAGGACTGCAGACAGAAGAGTATAATCTGGTCAGCTGTGGGATGCCCAGGAGAATCTATTGTCAGAGTGATCATCTGGTAACAGGTTCTTGAACACAGAAACCCACTAAGCAACTCATGTTTTGAGTGTAGGCAGTTGCGTTGGGGTGTCAGTAAAGAGTAACAACACTAAGTGTAAGTTGCATTCTTAGTTGTGTTTTGTGTCATTGCTGCCTAAGTACACAATAAAGGACTTCAGAAGATAGGGAGGCCTACTTCCCTTCCTTTGATTAAATGAAGTGAAGACTTTCAGATCTACATTTTTCTAGTAACAGAATGCATTATAAGAGATGTTTCATAGTGTGGGATGCTTTTCCACAGTCACAATCAATTTGTTTGGCCAGGGCCTAGTGCAGGAAAGTGGGGCTAACATAGATACTAGTGTATTTTTGGCAGTACAGACTCAATGGGCTGAAGGGACAACTCTGTATTGAATGATGATATGAATCTCCACTTCTATATATAGGTCTTAAATGGCACCATCGTCCTGAGGTGAGTGAACCAAAGCCAAATAAATCATGTTCGATGGCTCCTGATGGGAGGAAGTTCTCCAGGTTATTAGATAACCCATACGCCTTCATTTGTCACCAAGGCAGCAGTTGTAGGAGCTAATAGTCTTGGGACTGGGCAGCATGCAAGATATTGCCCCTTGAGTTGAGCTTCTTTTTTTCCTGATCCTTTCTCTTAAACAGGATGATGAGGATCACTGGACTATTTGTCTGTTCTATTCCTGATGTAATTTGCCTCTTCATGGCAGGTATTTCCTCTTAAAGGGTGTAATGCTTTCTGACTCAAATATTCCTTGTGGCAAAGTATTATAACATCCAATAATCTGCTGGGTAACGATATTCCTGCACACACACACACATCCCCCCCCCCACCCAGTTGGTTCTCTTTGATTCTTAAATAGATAATCTCTTGTCACTGACTCCCCAAATTTCAAGCACAACATCCCACTTGGAATATAGGATTTGTCAAATTTTCCAATGGCACTATTGTATCTCGTTGTGGCATGTTACTGCAAAAAAGGTGCAAGGACCATTTGAAAGGCTTAACATGATCCTTATTCTGGGACAAAATCCCAGGAACAAACAAAAAAAAATTAAAAATTGACAAAATACGCAACTGTTAGTGTTGGTTAAAAACAAAAGGTGGAAGTATAGTTCACTTTGGCATTTTCACTGAGGATTCTTCAAAAAATAATCATTGTTTTCACTTTATGATAAATCAACCTTGCATACTCCAGCATTTTCAATTTTTATTTCAAATATCATAAAGCTTATGGCAGACTTCAAGAGGTGACAATAAATATGACAAAGATTACGCTGAAATCTATGATCACCAACACAAGGTAAGCATCAGTTTGGTACTATTCAGAATGTGGGAAAGACCGAATTAATATCAAACTTGAGCCGAGGTACAAGAACCACAGTTGGAAAACAAAAGCAGAGATAATATCAGTCCTCAACTCAATGGCAACAAACCAGTCTTCTTCTGTCATAACAACTGCTGACCTGTCTCAATAAACATTATTTTCATAAGAACTTAAGAGCTAAGAGCAGGAGTATGCAATTCAGCCATTCAAGTCTGCTCTACAATTTGATACACTCAAAGTTCATCTCATCTCAACCTTATCTCCACTTTCCTGCCCACTCCTTATAATCCTTCAACCTGTTCTTAATTAATTATCTGTTTATCTCGTCCTCATATTTTCTCAATATCCCAGCATCTACCATACTCTGGAATGATGGATTCCACAGATTCGTGATCTTTGAGAGAAATAATTTCTCTTCATCTCTATTTTAAATCTGCTATTCCGTATCCTAAAACATTCCCTTCTAAGAATAAAATGGATTATGAAAGAGATCTTAAAAAGGCATTTCTTTCTGGAAGACAGAATACATTCTAAAACTAAAATATCCATTCTACACTTTCCATGGCTCCCATATGGGTTTAGCACAAATGAAGGGATGCTTTAAAGAGAAGGAGAGGAGTGTAAAATATAGTGCAGTAGCACCTGCACAAGTCCTGTAAGTTGCAGATTTACAAGACAGCAGCAACTGAAAAATATAAATATTATTGCTCAGATTTACAAGCTGTTTATGTAAGAGTGGTTAAAAGTATTGTACAATACAGAACATTGTTCCATGCATTGCTTGGATTAATTATCCATTCACAACTTAAACTACACAAATAAGAAGCGACTTACACTCCAAGAAATTTAAGTTCAAAAATATTTCTTTTACTAATTATTACAATACCAAGTATTGAAAATAATATATGTCTAATGGATGTTAATATTTGCACTTTGAGGAATCACTTAAATTTGATCCGAAAAATCAAGTACAGGTAAGCTGGGACTTCTCAATCTTCTGCATCTATAACAAATCTTTTAAAGTAAAATCACTAGAAACAGTATTTGTGAATTTTTAAATTTTCTTGTAGGTCTCCAGAAACCATTTGAAATCACTCTAGCACCTGTATTCCTTAGTACCTACATCTAACATTAGATTTAACATCTAATCTGTATGTTAAAAATTCGGGGAAGATTTTATGACCTTCACAAAGGGATGTTTTTTTTATCAATACATCCAATAAATTGTCTTTTTTACTACATCATTCATAGACTTCATAAAAGAACAATTAAATACTCATGGAAAAAATGAATCTAATTGTAATAAATTTAAATGTTACCTGACACATGAATAACAAAACTCCTTGTAGATTTATAACACTATAATTGGATCTCAAATTCTAATAATATTAATGTCGCCAGGCTTTTCTTCATATAGTACCATCGATGAAATCATCAGAGTACCCTTGATTTTCTACCAGGTAGCAAATACATTTTGTGAAAAATTACAAATTATATTTCATTCTTTTGATGATACCGGATTCAAACAACTAAATCTTTATGGATGCTGAGGAAGGTTGTTTATTTTCAATATGCCACTAGATGGAGACTGTGAACTAAGCTGCCCACTGACAGAAACATACCATTTCATTCTGTATTTGTTTTGTGAAGTACTTAAATGGTAAATAAAAGAACAGCAAGGAACACAAGAAGAGAGAACTCAAGTTAAATTTTAAAGGAATGAGGAAACAGAAATCTTTAAAAATGGCAGTACAATTTTAATGATCTCTAACCCAGAAGCAACATAACAAGGAAACTTTGGACTGTATGCTTTTCACTGAGCTAAGGGATTAGACTGTACAACAAGCAGTTACAGCAGCAGAATTAGGCCATTCAGCCCATTGGATCTGTTCAACCATTTGATCATGGCTGACATCTTTCCTAACCCCATTCTTCTGCCTTCTCCACGTAACCTTTAATCCCCTTACTGACCAAAAATCTACCTATGCCGATCTTAATTACAGTCAATGACTTAGCCTCCACAGCCTTCTACAGCAATGAGTTCCACAGATTCCCTGCCCTCTGCCTAAGGAAACTCTCCCTCATTCTCAGATCTAATGGGTCATCCCTTCCACTCTGAAGCTGTGCTCTTGTGTCCTAGTCTCTCCTATTAGTGGAAATATCTTCTCCATGTCCACTCTATCCAGGCTTCTCAGTATTCTGGAAGTTTCAATGAGATCCCTTCATCCTTTAAACTCCATCGAATACAGGCCCAGAGTCCTAACCATTCCTCATATGACAAGCTCTTCATTTGTAGGATCATTCTTGTGAACTTCCTCTGGATTCCCTCCCCTCCAAGGCCGGCACATCCTTCCTTAGATACGGGCTCAAAACTGCATGTTTCAAATGCAGTCTGACCACAGCATTATACCAAGCCTCAGCAGTATATCTCTGTTCTTGTGTTCCAGTCCTCTCAAAATGAATGCCAACATTACATTTGCCTTCCATATGCCCACTGAACCTGCATGCTAAACCTAACAGAATCCTGAACTAGGACGACCAAGTCCCTTTGTTTTTCAGATTTCCGAAGCCATTCCACATTTAGAAAATGATCTCTCTGCCTCTATTCTTCCTACCTACATGTATAAGCTCACAAATTAACCACATTGTATTCCATCTACCACTTCTTTGCCCTCTCTCTTAGCTTGTTCAAGTCCTTCTGCAGCCTCCTCACTTCCTCAACACTACTTGTCCCTCCACCTACTTTTGAGTCATCTGTAAATGTGGCAACAATTCTCTCAGTTCCTTCATCCAGATCGTCAATGTATAACATGAATAGTTGTGGTCACAACACTGACCACTGCAGAAGTCTACTAGTCACTGGCTGCCATCCTTCAGAAAAACCCTACAGCCCCATTCTCTGCCTTCTGCCAGTCAGGTGATCCTCTTTTCATGTCATTCCATTCTCCTATCCCCACCATTTCAGATCATCGAATTAAAAGGTGCACAGCTAATTAGCAACTGTCTAGTAGGAAAGTTGCCAATTAGAGGTGTAGAGAGAGTGGTTAGGACAGGGTGTTACACAGAGAAGCATTATGCTGGTAACAGGAAGTCAGTTGTGGCTACAATTTATTAGCGGGTAGGGTTAGTGTTAAATTTAAAACTCTAAAACTTTATTTTATTTCAGGTTCCAAAACAAATGTTTAAAAAATCCACAAAACTCTCACAGATGCTTCCACAATCACCAGTAGAATCTCAGCTATTGTCCTTGTGACAGGCCTTTACTTCCACCCTAACATGCCACTTGGTCATATCTGCTGTAAAGTGCTCCCAAACCCTTTCCCATGCAATGCCCAAAATGCAGTCAATACTATTTTTTTCAACAAGGTTAGCTTAATTGGTGATTGAAAAATAGTTGACTAGCTTTCAAACTGTGGGCCCACTCATCTCATAGTATTTGAAACTTGGATGATGACATTGTATTGCTGGCCAAGCGTCATCATGTTGCATTGTTGCAGGAGTGCAACCCACTTGTTTTACGTTCATTAAATCCAAATATTAGAAAAGAGATTTCTTCACAATTGCAAGACCAAAGACTAGTTCCAGGGATTGCTGGTAAATCATTGAAATGAGTGAATGTGATTAGAAAAGTATTGTAACAGGCTGTTAAAATGTGTTTAATTTCTTACTAGTTTGTCAAGTTACTGGGCTCTGGCTTATGCTATTTTATCAAGTCTCCACTCTGTCATCAGTATAGCGGAGCATGCTGAAAGCCAGGTGGCAGCAGTATGTAACTGCCAACAAGTTCTAACAAATTCCATGACAGCTGCTTCATTGCCTTCTTCAGTTACATTCCAGCTTATTGAGGCTGCAGTATTTCAACAGGTCAGAGTAAGTCAATGTCTTTTTTTAGTCTGCTTTTTATTTCGTTGCCTGCTAATGATAGATTATCATCCCACAGCATTCGCTAAATGAATAGAGATCACCAAACAACACTTTGGACAGTGAATGTGGATTGAGAGAACCCAAAAAAAAACAAAATTAACAAAATCTTCTTGAATGACTTTGCTACTTCTTGTAAGCACCAAAATATATATAATTTACGCATCACCTGTCACAAACATATTTAATTTGAGCTATTTGAAGCTTCCAAAAGATTGAAAACTTCTTGCCGCTGTTGGGTTACTTGACATGCTATCATAGTTAGTAAGCGCGAGCAATGTACAGATTTTTAAAAATCTATCAAATATTTTAACTTAACTCTTGATTAAGCAATGAACCACCCAAATTAACCAATAAAATCAATGTTGGTTTAGATTCAATTCCCTACAGTGTGGAAACAGGCCCTTCGGCCCAACAAGTCCACACCGATCCTCCAAAGTGTAACCCACCCAGTCCTGTGGAAGGAAACCCATGCCGACATAGGGAGAGCGTGCAAACTCCACAGAGACAGTCACCCAAGGCTGGAATTGAACCTGGGACGCTAGTGCTGTGAGGCAGCAGTGCTAACCACTGAGTCACCGTGCCGCCCAAATAGGGGTTTAATAGCAAAAGGGTATACATTTCAATACAGAAGTCTTTTACCAGCTGATACAAAATTGGAGGTTCCTCAAGTTACTTCACTGACATCAATTCATGCATGTTTTGCCTTTGTAAGCATCCAGTATGTCACTAGCTAGCAAAGATGTCACCTGAGCCTTCACTTCCATCCCTTAAATTTCAATACCTCATCTCAGACCATGTTTATGTAATTTAATAATGGAACAATGTAATTGTCTTTTGTTTCAACTGGAGTCTGAATGCCTGTGTATCTGTTAAAAACACACATCCAGGACTGGTGGACATTAACACAGACCTTCTAACCCAAGGGACAGTACAACCAGGCCACAAGACCTCCTTTAATGCCTGCATATATTGTCCATTGAAAGGACATATGTTGCCTTCATCTCTTGTAAGTATCTATTGTTTGCTTCAATTGTTGATGTAGTTAGGACTAGAATAAAGCTGAGCTATGCATGCTTTATCTGACTTGATGCTTTTCCAAAACAGCAAAATCTTACAGAAGCATTAGCCTCTAAAATATAAATCCACCTTAATATAGCCATGTGATTCTGATTAAGAATTTTACAATTAAGTACATAAGACAAAGGAGCAGAAATTAGACCATTCAGCACACCAAGTCTCCTCCGCCATTCAATAATGCTTGATAAGTCTCTCAACCCCAATCTCCCACTTTCTCCCATACCCCTTGATGCCCTTGACAATCAGGAACCTATCTATCTCCATCTTAAATGTACTCAATGACCTGGCCTCCACAGCCTTCTGTGGCAGTGAATTCCAAATAAACCTCTGGTTGAAGAGGTTTCTCCTTCTCTCTGTTCTAAAAAGTCTTCCCTTTACTCTAAGGTTGGGCTCTCGAGTCCTAGTCTCTCCTACCAATGGAAACACCTTTCCAACATCCACGCTGTCCAGGCTATTTAGTATTCTGTAAGTTTCAGTTAGATCCCCCCCTCTCCCTTCTAAACTCCATCAAAAACAGACCCAGAGTCTTCAAACATTCCTCATATGTTAAGCTTTTCATTCCTGGGAAAATTTTCATGAACCTCCTCTGAACCCGCTGCAGGGCCAGTACAACTTCATGAGATTTGGGGCCCAACATTGCACACAACACTCTAAATGTGATCTAACCAGAGCCTTATAGAGCGTCAGAAGTATATCCCTGCTTTTATATTCAAGTCTCTCAAAATAAATGCCAACATTGCATTTGCTTTCTGTACGACTGACTCAATTTGTAAGTTTACCTTGACAGATTCCTGGACTAGAACCCCAAAGTCTCTTTGCACTTCAGACTTCTGGAATTTTCTCCCATTTAGAAAATAGTCTATGTACCTAGACCATCGATAGAGTAATTTTATATTATATTATTGTAGTATGCTAGCAAGGTCAAGATTCAGTTTTGTACTAAAACTGTGCCAATTTGAAATGATTTTACTTTACTTTATTCATGTACTAATTAAGGTACGACAGCACAATTAGCAATGCATAAATATATGATTGACTAAGTCATGTACTTCTCAGTCCCTGCACTGATATCGGAAGATAATCTTAACTTCCTGACGTAGGATGCCCTGACTGCAGGCTGTCTTCGCTTGACCTGATGGGGAGTACTCCCCTTAGACGTTGAGACATGGCCATTTGGTGAATGCGCAGTGTGTTTGCCATGCACATAGGCTGACACTTAGTGCAGATTGAGATCCACGTAGCACTGTGACATACAGCAAAATGTCCATACCCTTGAGTAATTACTGCTGCCAAGCCTGACAAGCTGCCTGGCTTTGTGTTTGTGCTAAACAACATGGCCAGACAGAAGAACTCTGAGCATACAAGATCTAGCTGAGGGCAAATGCAAAAAGGCAAGGCAAACCATGACATAGCAAAGCAAGTAGCCTATGAGTATCCAAGTATGCACAAAGTGAATGAGTGCTAATGGAGCAAGGAAAGATCCCTGAGGTGCATCTTGGTCGATTCAATGAGTCAGGTCCTTCTCCCTGCACACAAAGTTCTGGCAGCAACATTACAATGAAAGGTACCACTGCACTCCAAAGTGCAGCATTGAGTTAAGAGAAGTGTTGCTTGTGAATCAAAGATGTGCCTTAATAGTGCAGTAGGTTGGTACATAGCCAATGCCAAGATCTGTTGACAGGACGTAAGGATAGTTGCTGCCCTTAGATGAGTGCCATGAGATCTCGTTGATCGGTGTCTAAGGTTTTATAAGTCAATCTAAACCAAGTGGACTGCAGCAGTTCAAGAAGGCAGCTTAGCACTATTATCTCAAGGGCAATAGGGAAGGACAATAAATATTGGACTAGCCAGCGTGGTCAACATCCCACAAATGAATTTTAAACAAGATGTGATCTGGAGGTGAAATGGTGAACTGGAGTAGCAAGGTAACAATTCTGACTTTCAGGTTAGGCAGTCTAGCTTCTGTATCACAGGTGGGAGAATGAGAAACTGCATATTAATGAGGGATGATTAATATTGCTAATGTTATTGCATGATAAAGATTGCAAAATGGCTTTCACTGCTTCCTATCAAGAACCTCATCTCACCATTCAACAGTTGGTTGGAAAATGGGACATTTTGTTCTCGACATTAAGAAACTCCTTGCTGGCCAACTCAGGTGATTCTCCTAAAGTTCTCATTGTTGCTCACATCATGTAAGAGCTGGGAAGATTCCACCCATAGGCAGGTATTATTTCCAACATTTCCATTTCTGTTCATCAGAAACTGATCTGCAAGAAATTAAGGAGGTCATGGATATCAGGATGTAGAGTATCAGGCTGTACATCTGTAACAAAATTAAGTCCTTGACAGTTAACTGATGAATGTGGTGTCATTTTCTGTCTTTACTTTTGCCTTTCTTTTCTTCACAATCTGTACCAAGTATACAACTGGATTCAACTTGTTTATTGTCTATTCCATCTTGAATCAAACACATTTTCCTTTTTACTTAAAATAAGTGTCAAATCTCCATCTCCAAATTCTCATTTACAAAATCTTTCTTTTGCATCAAAATAATTTTTGATTTTCTTTTTTGAAACTTTTTACCAATTAATAATTTACTATTGTTGTTCATTTCACCATTGTTGAGGAATTTGGAACTGCATGGTTCCTATGATACATACTTCTTGCTGTCCGTGTTAAATGGCCTGTTGGCCTTATGAGTCTCCCTGCATTGCCTGATAACAAGAAACTCCTGTACTTTTGTAAGGGGTTGACCTTATGACCATGGGCACAACGATAACCTGTTAGTCGATTGAGCAGGGTTACCACATATGCTTTAATAGTTAGTGAAGCTAAGCAAGGTGAACCAGGTTATTAATAAAAACTACCTTTTGCCAGTGAGGAGATTTAATATAACTTAATTGCCTTCAGGCATGAAACATCAAAATTGACTGGCTAATAAAAATGATCTGGGGCATTTCTATATTTTAAGAGGTCTAACATAATAATTTAGATTAAGGGAAAGTACTGGAACTTGCAGGAAAAATTAAAATGCTGGATGGAGGTCATGGTCTGAAGTTGTTAAACTCAATGTCAAGTCCAATAAACGTCCGCACCAGTACCCCTCCACTGACACTCTCATTCATTTGGCTGAACTGATCCTCATCTTCAATAATTTTTCCTTTGAATCCTCCCACTTCCTCCAGATGAAAGGGGTAGCCATGGGCATTGGCATGGACTCCAGCTATGCCTGGAGTCAGTTACCTGGACCAGTCCATCTTCTGCAGATACACGGGCACCGTTCCCCAGCTTTTCCTCCATTACTTCATGCTCCAACAAGGAGGTTGAACAGTTCATCAACTCCACCAACACATTTCACCCTGACTTCAAGTTCACCTGGACCATCTCAGACACCTCCCTTCCCTTCCTGGACCTTTCCATCTCCATCAACGGTGACCAACCCAACACAGATTTCTTCTACAAACCTATCGACTCCCACAGTTACCTGGACTACACATCCTCCCACCCTGCCTCCTGTAAAAATGCTATCCCTTATTCCTCCGCCTCTGCCGCATTTGCTCCTAGAAGGACCAGTTCCACCACAGAACACACCAGATGGCCTCCTTCTTCAAAGACTGCAATTTCCCCTCCCATGTGGTCGATGATGCCTTCCAACGCATCTTATCCACCTCCCGTACCTCCGCTCTCAAACACCATCCCTCCGACCGCAACCAGGACAGAACTCGCCCCCCTACCCCGGTCCTCATCGTCCACCCTACCAACCTCCCAACATCGCATCATCCTCTGCCATTTCCGCCAGCTACAAACAGACCCTCCCACCAGAGATATATTTCCCTCCCCACCCCTATCCGCTTTCCGTAAAGACCATTCCCTCCGCGGCTCCCTTGTCAGGCCCACGCCCCTACCAACCCACCCTCCCCTCCAGGCACCTTCCCCTGCCACCGCAGGAATTGTAAAAACTGCACCCACACTCTCCCCTCACCTCCACCCAAGGCCCCAAAGGAGCCTTCCACATCCATCAAAATTTCATCTGCACTTCCATACATGTCATTTATTATATCTGTTGCTCCCGATGTGGTCTCCTCTACAGTGGGGAGATAAGACGCCTACTTGTACAGCACATCAGAGAACACTTCCAGAACACCCGCACCAACCAACCCCTCCGCCCAGTGACAGAACACTTCGACTCCCCCTCCCACTCCACCAAGGATATGCAGGTCCTGGGCTTCCTCCATTGCCCCACTCTATCCACCCAATGCCAGGAGGAAGAACACCTCATCTTCCACCTTGCAACCTTCCAACCAGACAGCATCAGTGTGGGCTTCACTGGTTTCCTTATTTCCCCTACCCCATCTTATCCCAGTTTCAACCTTCCAACTTGGCACCGCCCTCATGATCTGTCCTACCTGTCCATCTTCCTTCCCACCTATCAGCTCCACCCTACTCTCCAACCTATCACCATTACTCCCATCTCCAGTAACCAATTGCACTCTCAGCTACCTTACCCCCAGCCCCACCAACCCCTCCCATTTATCTCTCTACTTCTCTGGCTCACAAGCCTCGTTCCTGATGAAGGGCTTTTGCCCAAAACATCGATTCTCCTGCTCCTCTGATGTTGCCTGACCTGCTGTGCTTTTCCAGCACCACACCCGCAACTCTGATCTCCAGCATCTGCAGTCCTCACTTTCTCCAGTAAAGTGACCAATTGGGAGATGAGGTGCTGTTCTCCCAGCGTGCATGGTTTTCACTAAAACATTGCAGCAAGATGAGGATAGAAAGACTGGAAAACTATTTTGCCTTACTGAGTCCCCATGCAGGACACTGACCTTCAGTTGTGTACCATTTCTAATGGCCATTTTGCTCTCATGCTCAAATTTCTGTATCTTGTTTTTATGGTTTGCTTTAGACAGAGCTAACCTTTATTCTGCTCTAATATCTATTCTGAGCAAACACTATGCTGCTTTACTCCCAACATTATCATTCCTTTTGATGTTTGTTTCATTTAACTCACTGCCCTCTAAACTATCACTAACCTTCCCTTTAGTTCCACCTGACAGACACTCCTTTCTCAACAACATAAAATGCATATTTCTACCTTTCTTAAGTCTGAAAAAGTATCAGATTGGATTTGAAATATTAACTGTTCTCTCTCCACAGACACTGCCAGACCTGTTATATTTTTCCAGCACTGTTTGTTTTTATTTCAGATCACCAACATCTCCAGTATTTTGCTTTAGTCCCCGTTTTTTTTAATTGCTTCCTTATGACATACACCAGGCTAAAATTTCCCCCAAGTCTGTTGAAATTCTTGAGGAACTTTTCAGTCACAATATGTAACTATTGTTGACTTTCTTATACATTAACAAAGACAATAAACACACTTTTTAACTGAATGACTGCTGCACTAATGAAATTTATTCTGATCTTTGTTTTCCTTATTGTTGAATCATACAAGGACTCTGAACCCTGGTGGAGCATTTAAAGTTAAATTTTCCTGGCCTTGCCCATATAAATCAACATTAGTACTTCTCATAAACATTAACTGTAACCTAACCCCAAGCACCAACTGCTGCTGTGTATTTTGAATTAGCTTCTCATTTAGCACACATGGATTAAGCATAAACAGTGTGTATATGAAGAAACAAAATAAACTTTAAAAAGACCATCTTCCAGAATAGAATTACATACACTTCTTAAAGCAGACATTCTAAGAGACACTCAATTGTCTGCCCCCTGTTGACAATACTGTATCTGAAGATCACTGGTAGCAATTGAAACTATTAAGTGAGAGCTCAAACATTAGATTAGATTACTTACAGTGTGGAAACAGGCCCTTTGGCCCAACAAGTCCACACCGATCCACCGAAGCACAACCCACCCATACCCCTTACCTAACACTACGGGCAATTTAGCATGGCCAATTCACCTGACCCGCACATCTTTGTGACTGTGGGAGGAAACTGGAGCAAACCCGCGCAGACCCGGGGAGAACATGCAAACTCCACACAGTCAGTCGCCTGAGGCGGGAATTGAACCCAGGTCCCTGGCACTGTGAGGCAGCAGTGCTAACCACTGTGCCACATTCTTTTATATTAATTTACTCCAACAATAAAACCCAAATGGCAGATATAAGCATTGATGCTATCTGTAACTCATAACAAATTGAATTTTCTCTTAGTTGAGTCTCATGCTGCATGTTGTAAATCCACAGAGTTCTAAAAGTTTAAACTTAAATAAAAATAATCTTTGTTTTAATTCCTGCTTCTTTTCTCTCTGAATGAAAGTAATTTGATTCTGTGTAGAACCATTTTTGTAGTGATACATTCCAAAGCACTCCTAGGAAGATTATCAAACAAAATCTGATCGATGATGAAGGATTGTTCAGATAGATAACAAAAAGGTTTGGCCAAAGAACACTCCTAAGGAGGAAAGAAGGCTTGAGAGGTTTAAGAAAGGATTCTAGAATATAGTTCAAGGCAAGACCATCAAGAGGGTGTCATTAAAATTGTGATGCTTCAGAGGCTAAAATCAGACCAGTACAGATTTCTCACTAGAAACAAAAATGTTGAAAGGGACGAAGATGCAGAAGCATGATTCTATGTCTTTCATCCTTTGATCGCAAATTCCCAAAATGAAAAAGAAAATTTTCACATAAATGACATCTTTTAGAACCTCAGATCATCCCAAAGCACTTTTTACACACAACTAATTCTTTCAAAGTATATTCACAGTTGGAAAGTAGGTGGTCAATATCTAGAACATAGAACATATCTAGAACCTCGATGTTGCGCCGACCTGTGAAAGAATCTAAGCCCATCCTCCTACACTATCCCATCATCATCCATGTGCTTATCCAAGGATTGTTTAAATCTCCCTAATGTGGCTGAGCTAACTACATTGGCAGACATGGTATTCCACACCCTTACCACTCTCTGAGTAAAGAACTTGCTTCTGACATCTGTCTTAAAATCTATCACCCCTCAATTATATATATGCCCCCTCGTACAAGCTGACATTGTCATCCTATGGAAAAGACTTTCACTGACTGCCCTATCTAATCCGCTGATCATCTCGTATGTCTCTATCAAATCCCCTCTTAGCCTGTTCCGCAAGTTCTCATAAAGAGCAGTAAGAAAACTACAGACTAGTAAAAAACTCCAGTCTGGTTAGCTCGACATCTGTATGAAAGAAAATGCTTGAATCCATAATTATGGAGGTTACAGCAGAACACTTAGTGAACGCTGTACACAATCTTGGTCTCCTTATTTAAGAAGGGATGGAAGTGCATATTGAAGCAATTCAGAGAATGTTCATTCAACTGATTCTTGGGAGTTCTTTTTATTCATTCATGGGTTGTTGTCGCTCTTGGCTAGGCAAACACTTATTGCCCATCTCTCAATACAAAGATGGCAGTTAAGAGTCAACCACATTACTGTAGGTCTGGAGTTAGACGGAGGCCATAACAGGTAAGGAAGGGATGGCAAAGTTCCTTCCATAAAGGAATTCTAATTCTAGTGAGTAAGATTGAGGGGCTATCTCATGAGGAAATGTTGGGCCTATATCCATTAGAGTTTAGAAGTATGAAAGGTGATTTGAACGAAATATATAAGGCCCTGAGTTTTATTAGCAGATTTACAGATTGACATTCAACCTGCTTGGCCACATTATGGACATATCTTCCATGGCATGATGAGGTGAGAGTGACAGCCCTTGACATCAAGGCTGCATTCAACCAAGTGGGGCATCAAGAAGCCCGAGCAAAACTGGAATCAATGGGTCTTGGAGGCAAACTTTCTGGTGGTTAGAGTCATACCTAACACATAGGAAAATGGTCATGGTTTTTGACATCTTCAACTCCAAGGCATCTCTGTAGGAGTTCCTCAAGGTACTGTCCTAGACCCAACCATCTTCAGCTACTTTATCAATGACCTTCTCTCCATCATTCGCAGCTCCTCAGACACTGAAACAGTCTGAGTTCAAATGCAACAGGACCAGGACAATATCCAGACTTGGGCTGACAAGTGGCAAGGAACATTCGTGCCACACAAATGTCAGGCTATGACCATTACCAATAGGAGACAATCTAACCACTGCCCCTTGACATTCAATGGAGGTTACCGTCACAGAATCCCAACATCCTGGGAGCTACCATTGATCAAAAATTCAGCTGGACTCACCACATAAAAATGCAGTGGCTACAAGTCAAAGGGGTAGAATCCTGCAGCAAGTAACTAACCTCCTGACTCCTGAAAGCCAGTCCACCATCTACAAGATCCAAGTCAGGAATATTCCCCACTTTCTTGGATGAATGCAGCTCCAACAACACTGAAGAAACTTGAACTAGGAGGTTCAGTTTAAAAGTTAGGGGTTTCCCTGTTAAGAGATTAAGAGAGCGTTTTTCTCTCTGGAGGGGCCTTTCCTATAGATTTCTTTTTCCCTAAAAGCTGTGGAGGTAAGGCCATTGAATATTTTAAGACAGAGATAGGTAGCTTTGTGACTATCACTGATCTCAAAGGGTATCAGACTTAAGCAGGAAAGTGAAGGTGAGGCTACAATAAAATCAGCCATGATATTACCAATTGTCAATATGACTCAATGGCCTACTCGCACTCCTAATTCCTATGATCATATAACTGAATGACTAGACTGGTAGGAAAGTCCAAGCTAATTAGCTCGACATCTGTACGAGGGAAAATGCTTGAGTCTATTATTATGACGGGCACAGCACGGCACTTAGAAAATGGTGTAGATTTTTTAGATATTTGTTGACATAATTCAGCACATCAAATTATTATAAGTACCAATAGGTTTATCATTAATAATGATAACTTTTATTATTGAAAGTTAACATTAAAAGGAGTAGACAACTGAGCAAGTAATCTTCAGAATGCAGCTCTTAAGATTGACATTCAGGAAATTCAAACTCTCCTTTATTTGTCTGGTGTCAGGCAGAGGATGGCCAGAAAATCAACCCCAAGCAGCTTAAAAACTAACTCTGTACAATTATATCCCAGGTTAATATAAACATTTTATAAACTCTTGTGGTGCAGTGGTAATTTCCCCACCTCTGAGCCGGGAAGCCCAGGTTCATGCCCCACCTGCTCCAGATATAACATCTCTGAACAGGTTGATTAGAAAATAAACAAAGCCACTCATAGAAATCAAAAAAAAGAATATTGTGGAAATGTATTTGGCTGTTTACAGAAATCCTCACAGAATTAAGAATGAATGCAATGGTGCAGTCTCACAACATACTTATGACTTGGAGTTCCTCTTGTTTCAAGCTATTATTAAATCCAACACATTAATGCAACTGTTTGAGAGGCATTTAAATAGATTGAACTACTCGAATAATTCAATACAAAACTAAGAAAACAAAAGAATTGTCAAATCAATTGTAGCTTTCAGGAGTCTGCGAATGAAGAGAAGTCTGCCAACTAAATTGAAAATCAATAGAGAAATAGTTTTAAACAGTCTGATGCATGCATTCAGGACTTGGACTGTGGACCGCCATATGAAGAAGCTCAATCACTTTCATTTGAACTGCAGAAGCTTCTAAACAGAAGTTACCAAGATGAAATGCAGCACTGGAGTACTCACCTGAGCTGGCAAACCAAGCATCTCCACCACACTGAAACTGTCACAACCATGGTATGTGTTGTAAACTATATCATTTTATTTAAAATCATTTATTGTAATTTTGGATTCCTGGTTTATAAGTTAGTAACTTATGCGTTTTCTGTATGTCTGAATTTAATCATTAACTTGTAAGTATTTCTGTCACCACGGTGTTGGGCATTATTGTGATTCCTATCATTGGAACATGATAACTGTGTGGACGAGTGCTGCGGAAAAGGGAACTAAGTTATCTCCGACTAAAGAGCTAATCTTAGTTCCAGACCATAACTGTTGTGATAAACCTCAAAATTAATTAAAGCTGAGTAAATTTAAGCAGGTATGTGATTGCCCCAAGAACAAGCTACCTGAAGTTACAGTCAAAAAATGGAAGTCACAATTGACCGAAACATACCAAGATGATGGATACAGAGATTCTGATATGAGCATTGTATGAGTGTTATTTCGGACACTTTACCAATGGTGCCTTTTATTTACTATACAAATGCTGCTTTGTATCTATTCAATTCACGAGTGTTGCATTAATGAGATTATTGTCTGTTTCAAAATCTTTGAATTTGTATTATATGTAGAACATTTGTATTATTCCATTTTATCTTCATTTCTTTCGTTAATAAACTTGTTTTATTGTTAATAAACAATAACATGCAGAATTCTGTGTTTATGTTTCATTGAGAGGCCACTTGTTAAAGCCAAAACAAATCAAAATATGGTCTGTCAAGCCAGGTTCATCTGGGATCTAACTTGCCTGGTAATCAGCTGGGATCAGAACATTGATTCAGTCATATAGCCAGAACGCTTATACTTGCTTGCCAAAGCGAATGTTCTATGGAGTGTTTGATTCTGTGGTTGCTCTCCTGGCAATTAAAGGGAACACAACTTGTGAAGGTTTCGGTTAGACATTTTTGCATCAACTTTATGTCCTGGCAGAAACTTGCCCAGGATCATTGCACCTGGACCAACTAAATAAAAATAGTTCAGCCTTCTTCAAAAGGAAGCCCAGAGGGGAAACCTCAGTAATACTGTTAAAAATCACACAACACCAGGCTATAGTCCAACAGGTTTATTTGGAAGCACTAGCTTTCGGAGTGCTGCTCTTTCATTAGGTGGTTGTGGAATATAAGATTATAAGACATGGAATTTATAGCAAAAGGTTAGAGTGTGATGTAACTGAAATTATATTTTGAAAAGTCCTGGATTGTTTGTTAAGTCTCACATCTTTTAGAATGAACATGTTGGTTTCAGTTCTTTCATATGTAAATTGCAGAACTTCTTTAAAGTTACATTCTCAAGCGAACAGCATCTCCAAATCATCAGTAATACTGAACCAATTAAAGACAAATATATTGTGGGTTTGAGACCAGTACATAAAACTGGCCTTGACACCAGAAATGTTGGCCAGTATGCTGGCAATATCGGTCTTTTTGAAACCGGTAATACTGGTAATTGTGCCAGTCATACTGGTCAAGGCTCAAAACAGGGTACAGTGCACTTGCAATGCTATGATACCAGTCTGTCTACAGTGAGTTTTGCTGTCAGTGGTATTATGTATAGGTGCTGTCCTGATAGATTCTCCATGTTTTATGGAGAATGTAGATGTGAAAGTTTGCATGGGTGGATGTTGTGCAGCTGAACAAGGGTGCATCAACAATCGTGACATTCTTTTAACAATTTGAAAGGTACTTTTATTGAGAATGTAACTGAAAGTGCACAGCCAATATAAAAAAGACAATTACTAAAAGGAACTATTTGCTTCAAGCCAAACTGGGTCACTGAATTGCCTTTTCTGGATCTGTTCAAATCTTGTCTTTTCTGAGATAGAACTATTGACTTTGGCTTGGCCCTTGTTGACCCTTCACCAGGAATCCCTTTAAAGTGTAGGTGACAGCCAAAACAAGCTGCAGATGGTGAGAAAAAAAGGGAGAAACAATGAATAATAGATCCTGAAAAGGGTATCAATGACACATCAGTGACTAGATAATTAAAAACTATTGTTACCCATGATGGGGAAAGCGCAGGTTGTGGATTGGAAGGATTATTCCCATTTATGAATAGGATCTTGGAGCTTCATACAACTGCATCTAGGATCCTTACAACCATTAAGTTTATCTTTGAAACAAGAACAATTTCCCATTGCAGCATCATTATCTGCATGCTACCCAACAGTTGCACCTGTTATGGAAAAAAAATCATGTTTCTACCTTACAGGTCTGGATATTGTGTTCACTAAATTTGTATAGAGTACAAGCACACAGATGAAATCCTTTAGAGTTAGAGGACTGCTGAGAGAATACTATCCCTCCACCACCTATACAATACTAGAGGTGCTTTACAAACAATAACTTGGCACAATGGGAGTGAGAATAATTAGTTACTCCATTGACAGGAGTAAAGACGGTCTCTGGTCAGGAACTGGATTCTCTGTCTGTGCCAGATGATGGGGACATAGGGTCCTTAGCCACCTGCACTAATCTGGGCAATACTTCACCTGATAGGATCTATGGTGGACATACTATAAGAGATAGAAAAGGAAAATATTTTCTTCTCTTCTTACCAGGTGCTGCGTTGTGATCTGAAAAAAAGATTAAAGTAGCAATCAATGATTCTGGTGATCAAATAGCTTTAGCTGTATGCAGCTCAGGGGGCTTCTCCTGGAGGTGGCAATCAAGGTCTCACAGTTAGTCTCTTCTGCCCTGGAGATGACAAACCATGTTCTGGCCTCCTGCAGCTCACAATTCAGAAGGCCATCAGATTCTGCATGAGGATGTCTATTTCTACCTTGATCTGTCCATCAGGCTCTGCAACTGTCATTCTGGGTGCTCTCAGTTCAGCCTCCCTTGTCCTTCCATCAACTAACAGAAATTAGAGGTTAGATGGGTGGCCCCGTGATGAGCAATTCCGTAACTTGGACAAGTTTGCCTCTGCTGTTCAGCAGTTCTATATCCCAAATTTGTTATATTGTAAAAACTGAATGAATGGTTCGAGTACATATTGTGGTTGTTCTAGCTCTTCACCTGTATGCTTCTGCTCAAACAGGGAGTATCATCAGTACTCTCTGATTCCACACAGCTATTCCAAATGCGACAGCCTGTGTTTAGCCCTTTCTACCCTATCTCTTCAGGAGACTCTGGAGACAGGATGCAGAGGAATTATAATCTCACGATTGACACAAACTGCTACATGAAATAATCAGGCTTAGTTGAAAGCTACATGATTTCTGCTTTGTAAATCATCAGAGTTCCATAGATTCATAGTGCTCTGACTTTCCAATGTTCATTCAGTCCATTGATCCAAACACCATGCTGGGATAGACAAATTGCAGCCTAAATGTCTTAATGTTTTTCTGAATGGACACAGTCCTGCATTGTAGCTACAACCATTTTATCTGGAAGAGCTGAAAGTACGAGCACTATATTACTGCAACTGACCAGCTGTTCCAATTAAAGACTTAAACCCCAGCTTTATAATATTCCCTATCCCCCAATGTGTACCTGATCTGACAGTTGAATGCAGCTACAGCCAGGATCAAGGAGAAATGCAACCACACCCTGCATTTCTCCCCCCACCCCCCACCTCAATAAATTTAAAGAAGGTTGAAGATCTAGGACATGAAAAAATAAGACCTTTATTGTTTTATGACTGCAGTTGACAAAGTGCATTGATCCCTTACACATAACTAACAATTGTATATACATGTGTATAAGCATACACAAACATTAACACAATGTGAATTGCACCACAAGAACCATCAAATCTTAATCCTTTAATAAAATGAAAAACACATATAAACATTTTGGGTCCGGTGATCCTTCCTCAGTTCTGAATAGAACATAGAACATTACAGCGCAGTGCAGGCCCTTCAGCCCTCAATGTTGCGCCGACCTGTGGAACCAATCTGAAGCCCATCAAACCTTCACTATTCTATTTACACCCATATGTTTATCAAATGACCATTTAAGTGCCCTTAAACTTGGAGAGTCTACTACTGTTGTAGGCAGTGTTCCACAGCTCTACCACTCTCTGCACAAAGAACATGTCTCTGACATCTGTCCTATATCTATCATCCCTCAATTTAAAGCTATGTCCCCTCATGCTAACCATCACCCTCCACAGAAAAAGGCTTTCATTGTCCACCCTATCTAACCGCCTGATTATCTTATATGTATCAATTAAGTCACCTCTCAACCTTCCTCTCTCAATAAAAACAGCCTCAAGTTGCTCAGCCTTTCATCATAAGACCTTCCAGGCTGAGCTTTACCCATTCCTTTATCTTCTAGGAGAATGTGAGGACTGCAGACGCTGGAGATCAGAGTTGAAAATGTGTTGCTGGAAAAGCGCAGCAGGTCAGGCAGCATCAAAGGAACAGGAGAATCGACGTTTCGGGCATGAGCCCTTCTTCAAGAATGAGGAAAGTGTGCCAAGCAGGCTAAGATAAAAGGTAGGGAGGAGGGACTTGGGGGAGGGGCGTTGGAAATGCGATAGGTGGAAGGAGGTTAAGGTGAGGGTGATAGGCCGGAGAGGGGGTGGGGGCGGAGAGGTCAGGAAGAAGATTGCAGGTTAGGAAGGTGGTGCTGAGTTCAAGAGTTGGGACTGAGACAAGGTGGGGGGAAGGGAAATGAGGAAACTGTAGAAATCTGAGTTCATCCCTTGTGGTTGGATGGTTCCTAGACGGAAGATGAGACGCTCTTCCTCCAGCCGTCGTGTTGCTATGGTCTGGCGATGGAGGAGTCCAAGGACCTGCATGTCCTTGGTGGAGTGGGAGGGGGAGTTGAAGTGTTGAGCCACGGGGTGGTTGGCTTGATTGGTCCGGGTGTCCCAGAGGTGTTCTCTGAAACGTTCCGCAGGTATGCGGCCTGTCTCCCCAGTATAGAGGAGGCCACATTGATGTGACTTGGGGCCACATCCCCCAAGTCCCTCCTCCCTACCTTTTATCTTAGCCTGCTTGGCACATTTTCCTCATTCCTAAAGGAGGGCTCATGCCCAAAACGTCAATTCTCCTGCTCCTTTGATGCTGCCTGACCTGCTGCACTTTTCCAGCAACACATTTTCAGCTCATTCCTTTGTCTGTCCAACTGGTGTTCCTTCTTGGGCTCCATTCCTACCATTGTTTACTTCTTCCTCTTCTCCAGCCACCCCCCCCCCCCAATCTTTAAGCATATGTATCAACCTTTTCCGAGCTGCATTCAGTTCTGAAGAAGGGTCATTGGATCCAAAATGTTAACTGTGCTTTCTCTCCACAGATGTTGCTATACCTGCTGAGCTTCTTCAGCAATTTCCGTTTTTATTTTGGAAGGCTGCCACAAATGACTACAAAAAGGATATTGTAATTTGCAGTAAATCTTTGTAAGTGAAAGGAAACCTCAAGAATAAATATTCAATATTAATATTCAAACAAAAATTGCTGGAAACACTCAGTAAGTCACGCATGTCTCAGATCTGAGGAAGGGTCACTGAACCCGAAACATTAACTCTGATTTCTCTCCACAGATGCTGCCAGATCTGCTAAGCTTTTCCAGCAATTTCTTTGGTTTTTATTTAACACAATGAACATGCGGCTCACATGTGTTTTCGTTTGGTCTTTAATCCTGATGAAGGGCTTATGCCCGAAACGTCAAATTTCCTGTTCCTTGGATGCTGCCTGACCTGCTGCGCTTTTCCAGCAGCACATTTTCAGCTTTAATCCAATCACAAAGGAAGACAGCATAGAGGTTGGGGTGGTGAATGAGATGTGAAGGTTGTAGGAGGAGGCAGGACCTCAGTATGTGTGAAATTTGGGGACGTACGTAAAGTTGGGGATTGAGGTGTGCAGGAAGTATGAGGGTTTAGTTTGGTGATACAAGCCATGAAGGGTGTCAGTGGGAGTTTTAATGGTGATGGGGAGTCAGCTATCTAAAAATAAAACAAAGGTAAATGAAGTAACAAATACAATACTGAAATTGATTATTGAAATTATATATAAGCAAGCACGATGATGTAAAGAATAATATCACTGCATGACGAAACGTCGTGAAAACTACTTGTACCAGATTTCTGACCAAAAGAATTAACAGTACCGAGGCCAGTTGTACGAATTCAGATCCGATCAGATCAAAATGACCATACGCCAGGACATCCTTAATTTTGTGAGGGTTCCATATTGGGCCAAACTGGGTATTACCTCTGAGACTGCACACGAGAGGCGGAAAGAAAGTGCAAAGAAAGGCAATCCCAAGCCATGAATCCACCCAAAACTGCAACAGAACTTCTGAGCATACACCAGCCTTAGCTACCTAATACCATGAACCATCTTTAGCCCAAAGGATAAATAATGGCAAAGAGGTAAAAACAATGACCGCAGATGCTGGAAACCAGATTCTGGATTAGTGTGCTGGAAGAGTGCAACAGTTCAGGCAGCATTCAAAGTGCAGTGAAATCGACGTTTCGGGCAAAAGCCCTTCATCAGGAATAAAGGCAGTGAGCCTGAAGCATGGAGAGATAAGCTAGAGGAGGGTGGGGGTGGGAAGAAAGTAGCATAGAGTACAATGGGAGAGTGTGGGGAGGGGATGAAGGTGATAGGTCAGGGAAGAGGGGTGAAGTAGATAGATGGAATAAGAGACAGGCAGGTAGGGCAAGTCCGGACAAGTCATGGGGACAATGCTGAGTTGGAAGTTAGGAACTAGGATGAGGTGGGGGAAGGGGAAATGAGGAAACTGTTGAAGTCCACATTGATGCCCTGGGGTTGAAGTGTTCCGAGGCGGAAGATGAAACGGTCTTCCTCCAGGCGTCTGGTGGTGATGGAGCAGCGGTGAAGGAGGCCCAGGACCTCCATGTCCTCGGCAGAGTGGGAGGGGGAGTTGAAATGTTGGACCACGGGACGGTGTGGTTGATTGGTGCGGGCGTCCCGGAGATGTTCCCTAAAGCGCTCTGCTAGGAGGCGCCCAGTCTCCCCAACGTAGAGGAGACCACATCGGGAGCAACAGATACAATAAATGATATTGGTGGATGTGCAGGTAAAACTTTGATGAATGTGAAAGGCTCCTTTAAGGCCTTAGATAGAGGTGAGGGAGGAGGTGTGGGCCGCGACTCCCACAGCTACCTGGATTACACCTCTTCCCACCCTACCTCTTGCAAAAATGCCATCCCGTATTCCCAATTCCTCCGCCTCCACCATATCTGCTCCCAGGAGGACCAGTTCCACCACAGAACACACCAGATGGCCTCCTTCTTTAGAGACCGCAATTTCCCTTCCCACGTGGTTAAAGATGCCTTCAACGCATCTCGTCCACATGCCGCACCTCCGCCCTCAGACCCCACCCCTCCAACTGTAACAAGGACAGAATGTCCCTGGTGCTCACCTTTCACCCTACAATTCTTCGCATAAACCCAATCATCCGCCGACATTTCCGCCACCTCCAAAAAGACCCCACTACCAGGGATATATTTCCCGCCCCACCCCTTTCCGCCTTCTGCAAAGACCACTCCCTCCATGACTACCTGGTCAGGTCCACGCCCCCCCCCACCCCCACCCCCACAACCCATCCTGGTACTTTCCCCTGCCACTGCAGGAACTGTAAAACCTGTGCCCACACCTCCTCCCTCACCTCTATCCAAGGCCCTAAAGGAGCCTTCCACATCCATCAAAGTTTTACCTGCACATCCACCAATATCATTTATTGTATCCGTTGCTCCCGATGCAGTCTCCTCTACATTGGGGAGACTGGGCGCCTCCTATCAGAGCGCTTTAGGGAACATCTCCGGGACACCCACACCAATCAACCACACCGCCCCGTGGCCCAACATTTCAACTCCCCCTCCCACTCTGCCGAGGACATGGAGGTCCTGGGCCTCCTTCAGCACCGCTCCCTCACCACCAGACACATGGAGGAAGAACGCCTCGGAACACTTCAACCCCAGGGCATCAATGTGGACTTCAACAGTTTCCTCATTTCCCCTTCCCCACCTCATCCTAGTTCCAAACTTCCAGCTCAGCACCGTCCCCATGACTTGTCTGGACTTGACCTACCTGCCTATCTCCTTTCCACCTATCCACTCCACCCTCTCCTCCCTGACCTATCACCTTCATCCCCTCCCCCACTCACCTATTGTACTCAGTGCTACTTTCTCCCCACCCCACCCTCCTCTAGCTTATCTCTCCACCCTTCAGGCTCACTGCCTTTATTCCTGATGAAGGGATTTTGCCCGAAACATCGATTTCGCTGCTCCTTGGATGCTGCCTGAACTGCTGTGCTCTTCCAGCACCACTGATCCAGAAATAAATAATAGCAAACTGAGATACAACCAAAGAAAGAAAGTGACATAAAGACAATACACAAACACCGACCGTAGACATTCACCATGAGGACATGGTCAAACCTCTGGGATAGAGCCGGCCCATTCTCATTACCATGACAACCGCAGCCCCACCCCCCCCTTCGCCAGCACGCTCCGTGACGTCCCCGGGGGCGGTTATCGCGAGATTCCCGCTCGGAGCATGCGCGCTGGCGGCGAGTGGTGGCATTTTGTTCGGAGGGAGGCGAGCGTGGAGCAGGAGGTGGAACGAGAGGCGAGTTCACTGCGCTTCGGTCAGCGGTGCGGCTCGGCTCGGCTCGGCTGCTGTGGTCTGGGGTTAGCGCGGCGTTTCGAGAGTGTACTCTGCATGCCCTGCCACTCCCCTGCCCCCTGTAAAAGGTTCAGGGAGCCCTGGTGTCGTGGTCTCACCGCGGCCTGTGCGGTTTATGGGGATGGAGGTGACAGTGACAGTGACAGTCTGGGCATTCACAGCGTGTACTCCTCCCGTTAGGCTCCAGAAGCAACTAAATACAAAAAAAAATTCCCGCATCTCTGCATTAATCTGGCCGTATTAGACTTGCATCTTGACTGTACCTCGTTTTCTCATCGGAGTTTACTTTCCGCTGAAAGTTACTTTCCATGCAAGTTTAATCTGGTTTAAGTTTATCCTGCCGTGCTGGCGGCAAGTAAGTTTCTGTTCGTAACTTATAAATGGAATTGCATGGAAACCTGAGCTTAGGGATTTAACTTCAATGGCGACAATTGTATTTCATTTTTAAAAAAAGAAATTGGATGCTGTTTCTGAAACGTGGTGTTTCAGGTGTTAGGTCAATTTTATCTGCTTTTTGGTGAAATTTGGCACTGCATTTGAACAGATTGCTGCTTATTGAACTGAATATGTATCCCGGTCGTGACGAGATCCATTAAGTTAAGATCCTCAACGCCTGGCAATCTATTGTTTTTATATAGAGGAAACATGGCTCTTTTTGATGTCCCTGCTTACCTTAGGGTGTGCAATGTGATTACGTTTCAGTCTTAACTTGTCTTGCTTTATTGAAGGTCACAGCTCATTGGGGAATGCATAATTATTACACTTAGCAAAGTTCTTAAATCAAATAATATCTGTGGAGAGGAAAGTCAGTGGTTCAGATTCTTCAGCGCTGATGAAAAATTGTCAATGAGAAATGTCAGAATTTTAAATGAGGGGAAGGGAGCAGAAAAACAGTGGAGAGGGCCTGTCATAGGGTAGAGGATAAGATTCATTTAATGACAAAAGATTGAGTGGTGCAGCTGCTGAAGAGTGGCAATACATATAGAAAAGAAACACAGATTGTGTCAAAATGAAGTGAGAATTGCTCCAAAAATAGTATCTGAATGCATCATGAAGATATAAGGAAAGAAACAAAATGTAGACCCAGTGAAATAAAGGAGGGAAATCATGTTTAACAAGATGAAGGCAAACTTCATGATCTAATGTTATTGAACTCACTGTTCATGGTCAAGAAGGCTGTATAGTATTGAACCAGAAAATGCTGTTAGCTGAGTTTATGTTGAGCTTCATTGTAGGCAGGCTATGTAAAGGTCACCATGGCAGCAGGTGAAGAATCAAAACTAACTGATCTTGGGGTCATGCTTGCAGACTGAAGGGAGATGTTCCAGAAAGTAGTCATATGCAATATTTCCTGTAAGATTTGTGTGCAGTCACTCTGATTGCTGTGTGCAGAACAATGTTTGGCATGCTGATCTCAACACTAACTTCTGTTTCTGAAGTCACTGCTGCACATGTGTCTCAAAGGAAGCACTGAGGGTGGCAAGTGTATAGAATGAATGTACTGAATGGGGGAACATTACTGTCTGAAACCACAAGTAGCTTGGAAGCATTATCAAGCTGGCTGAGTCTTAAAGACCATAGCTGCTAGATTGAATCTGTGGCAGATGGTGACAAGGAAACATCCACCTAACCTGCTCCTTACTAATCTACATGTCGCAGATGCATCCATCTATGTCAGTATCGGTAAGAAGAACCATTGCATAGACATTCTGGAGATGAAATCCTGTCTTCAGTGAGGATACTTGAGTGTACGTGTGGCACCTCTACCATATTAAAAGTCTGCGAGTAGCTGTAGTATTTCAATACTTGGGAATTCATGAGGTTCTATGGACTCTTGGCAGCACCAGAATTATATTCAGTCACAATCAACTCTGCAAAAACAAAGCTGGAATATTTGCATCCACCTTCAGCCAGGAGTGCCAAGTGAATGATTCGTCTTGGCCTACTCCTATGATTCCCAGCATCTCAACCTTGATCTCATGTTGAATGAATGGAAAAATGGCTGAAGGTACCAAATACAGCAAAGACTATGAACCCTGACAATATTACAGTTATACTACTAAAGACCAGTACTCTAGAACTAATTGCCCTTAGCTAAGTTGCTTCAGTAAAACAACAACAAAATATTGACCTCTCAATCAGAAAAATTGTCCAGGTATGTCCCATGTGCAGAACGCAAGACAAATCCAACCTGGTCAATTAACAGCCCTGTCAGTCTACTCTCCATCATTAGTGATGGGAAGAATCATTGACAGTGCTATCAAGCAGAATCTCTTGCTTGTTGAAGCTCAGTTTTGGATCTCCCTGAACCATTAGGCTCCTGACCTCATTACAGCTAAAACAGACAAAAGAACTAAACACCAGAGGTGAGATGATTGTTACTAACTTTGACATCATTGCCATACTCAGTCAAATGCTACATTGTTCTTGTCCACAGTCCTCAAACCATGCTAGTATATTACACAAATCTGACGTTCTCTAAATTTGTTTTCTAACTTCGTATATCTTAAGAGAAGCCTTCTGAAAATCTGAATGCACCACATCTACTGGTTCCCACTTAACTACTCTCCCAGTACAATTCTCAAAAGACTTAGGATTTATCAAACTGGATTTCCCTTTCATAAATCCTTGACTCTGAAAGTGTCCAGATATCACATTGTTTATAATAGATACCAGTGATTTCCTTGCTACTGATATCAAGGTTCACATCCTAAGAATGAATAAAAATCAATCTTTGCTAATCTTTTCCTTTTTACATACCTATATAGTCTTACCAGTTTATATTCGGGTGCTATTCTCCTTTTCTTTATCAGTTTCACAACCTTCCTTGGTTGGCGTCTGAAATGCTTCCAATTCTTGAAGTTACTAGTTTGGTTTTAGTAATTTTATAAACCACCTCCTCTGTTCTAACACTTTTTTACTTCCTTTGGTAGCCATGGTTGACTGGCTTATTTCCTGAAGGGTTTTTGTGCAATAAACACAAAATAAATAGTGATCTGAGATCATGTACTATTCCATCAACTCTCCTTGAACCTCTGTCTCTCACTGCCCTCAATTCTGGAAGGAAAGATAAGGAAGTCATAGACTTGCTACTACTCTTTCAATCAATCTCTGAATCACCTCTCCCCACACCCCACTTCAACTTGGCCACAAAACTTCCTAAAGTCTAGCATTGACTGCTCTGTATCTTTAAATTATTCATCACTTCAAATTACACTTTTCTGTAGTCTCCCTTCTCAGTTCTACCAAATCACAAAGATCGGAATTTGTAATTCCAGTCTGTTTCCTGCAAGGTTTCTGCTGTACCACAGTATTGAAACAGCATTAAATGAGGTCACAGGTGATATTGTATGATTATGACCAGATTCACTATCCTCTGCCTCTTCCTTGTTTCGGTTAACCACATTCTTCTCCCTACACATCTCCTCCATTGTCTATGAGTAGATCTGTTCTCATTAACCACATCCTTCTCCCTACACATCTCCTCCATTGCCTATGAGTAGATCTGTTCTCATTTGGATCTGTTCTTTCAAAACTAACTGTAGCTAAGGCAACTCCAGCAATAGATTATTTCTGCCCTGTCACTCGTAGGAATCTAACCTTGGCCATTCCTTTTTCATCTGCATGCTTTCCCTCAACATTATCCTATGTCCATAGGAATCTCGTTTATCAGAAGGTGGAGAGTATTTCATTCGGTTAATCAAATTTAGGATAATCGCATGCCAGGTAACATAGTTTAGCCAAGCATTGGGACATGCAATCTTGCTGGATGATTGAATGCCAGATAATCAAGGTTCTTTTGTATGTTGACAGTCCACTGCCCTGCCTCTTTAGCAACTCTCATATTCCCCTCCATTGTCTCTTGAGCTGTCTGGTTGTTGGACTTCCAATCCTGAATAACTCAGAGCAAAACACCAAAAATAGTGTTTGTCTACTACAGACTGTGCACCCACCACCGTATTTGGTCACTTTGTCACGTGAAACCAGGCTGTTCTGTGTTGGTGTTGTTGGACTCTCAGCTAAATTTTGATGGCAGTCATTATTACAAATGTGAATTCATAGCTGTCTCTATTTATAAACTAGCAGGTCACAAAGCAGGTTAAAATCATAGAATCCCCGCAGTGTGGAAGCAAGCCATTTGATTCATCAGAGCCATATGGATTCTCCAAACAGCATCCCACCCACCCCCATGCTGTAACCCTGTATTTGCACCAATCCACCTAATGTACTCATCCCTGAACACAATGGAGCAATTTAACATGACCAATTCACCTAACCTGCTCATCTTTGGACTTTGGGAGGAAACTGGAGTACCCGGAGAAAACCCATGTAGACACGTAAAGAATATACGAACTCCACACCGACAGATGTCCAAGTGTGGAATCGTTCACGATGCTGTGAGGCAGGAGTGCTAACCACTGAGCCACCATGCTGTAGCATTTAAGTTTAAGTGACCTTCCATTTTGAAATTGATTTTATAAAATGCCATAATGTATTTCAGTTCAAAATAATAAATCTTTAATGTTTCTGAAATTAATACACCATTGCCAAAAGAAGAAGAAACAGGAAGGATTCTCTTTCTCAACCTGTCCCCTTGCTTTTAAGCATGTTGACCCGGAGATTATCCGCCAGCAGTCATGTCTCTCCAATGAGAGAGCAGCCCTGTGGTCTGGCAAGACTATGGTAACTTTGTCTTTAGTTCCAGTCATAAGTATTTTAACCTTTTTTAATTATTATTAACAATAGCTGTTCATGTAGACATGGCTTGCAAGTAAGCTTCCCACAGATTCCATTATGTTTTAGCTGCAGTAGTTCAACAATCCAATGTTTGAAACTTTGGGTGTTAAAAATATGAAGTTCATTTTCACTTTGGAGTAACAGATTACAAAGAAACTTTGGTTTCACTCAATAGTTTTGACTGTAGAATTTTGGGAATCGTACTGCTTATATCATACTGAGTAGAACTGAACCTTTTTTGACTTTGCATCTTATTTTCTCTCTTAAATATTCTGAGTTATCTGAAGTTGTACTTAAAATGTCATTTTTTTTTAACCTTGACTATGTCAATATAAGATTTAGATTATTGGCAACAATAAGTAAAGACTGTGTAAAAGAGGAGGCAATATGCATTTCAGATTACAGAATGAACAGTATGCCTGGTTGATCGACTTACATTCAGAGAGCTATGACATTAAAGAATGGTGAATATATTTTTAAGTACATATCAGCAGTTATGGAATTAGATGAATTCATTGATCTTGAATATCCAGTGTATAAAAGTTCAATGTGAAATGGTTTCTGCCAATTGTACTATACAAAATGAATTGTGTTGGGATGTAGGACCTTGAGATCAGTTCAATGTTCTGCATGCAAATTTTTAACCCATACCGCGAGTGTGCCTCAGCACTGTTAATACCCAAAGAACTTGAAGTCCAAATCGAAATCACTATAAATGTGTTAATAAGTTGTTTTGGAATAATTCATATTTTTGTTTTGCTCTATGATTAGCCAATATATTATAGTTCTAGCAAATTAACATAACCTAGATATAATGCTTATGATCGATTACATATTCTGGATGGTTAAAGTATTGGAATTATTGAAATCTTAAAGCACAAAAGAGATATTTTCTCTATTCCTCAAATTCTCTGTAGCTTTTAGCTACTTGCCACCTTCTACATCTCTACACCACTGTCCAGCTCATGCCTTTAGGTACCTGTAGGCCCTGCAGTGGGTGATAACATTTTAATTTAAGATTGGTAAGTTTCCTTTGTGAATTTCCATACGATTTTGTTTTGTTCCAGTATCTCACTGGAAGCTGCGCAATTCATTTTTGCTTATTTAATAAGAGTGGAATAATGGACCACAGTAGGAGACCATTCAATGCCTCTGCCAACACTTTGAAAGAGCTATCCAATTTATCCCACTTCCCCAGTCTTTCCCAAGAGAATGACAGATTTGTTCCTTTCCACAATGTATTCAGTTCCCTTTGAAAACTGTTTCTGAATTGACTTCTCCATCCTTTCAGGCCATGCAGTTAAGGTCATAAATCACTGCATCAAAACAAATTCCACTTGTCCTCCCCAAGTGATGATTATCTTAAAACAGTTCTCTAACAAATGATATTGCCAAAGGAAACAGTGATTTCTTATTTACTCTTTTAAAACTGTTTATAATGCATGTCACTTAAAACTCCTTAACCATCTATATTCTAAAAAGCAAAATCTCATTCTCTCCACACAACTGCAGCCATGACACCATTCAAAATATCATCTTCGCACCCTCTTTATGGTTTTAATGTCTTGCTAAAGTGTAGTGTGCAGAATTGCACACAGCTCTAGCTGAGGTGTAACCAAAGAGTGAAGGTTCACAAGCTTCCTTGCTTTTACACTCTTCCTTTAAAAACACACGATTTAGGATAAGCCGGATAGGTATATGAAGGAGAAATGAATGGCAGGATCGTGGGAAATCATGTCTCACTAATTTGATTGAATTTTTTAACAAAGGGGATTGATGAGAGCAGAGTGATGAACAATTTCTATATGGACTTCAGTAAGACGTTCAACAAGGTTCCTCTTGATGGACTGGGTAGTAGGGTTTGATTACATGGAATACAGGGAGAACTAGCCATTTGGATACAGAAATGTAGAAAACTGAGGGTGGTGGTGGAGGGTTGCTTTTCAGACTGGAGGCCTGTGTACAGCGGTGTACCACAAGAATCGGTGCCGGGTCCACTGCTTTTCATCATTTTTATAAATGGTTTGGATGTGAGGGCATAGGTCTAGGGTGAGAGGGGAAAGATTTCAAAGGGACCTAAGGGGCTGCTTTTTCACACAGAGGTTGGTGTGTGTAAGGAATAAACTGCCAAAGAACATGGTGGAGACTGATGCAACTACAACAGTTAAAAGACATCTGGATGGGTATATGAATAGGAAGAGTTTAGAGGGATATGGACCAAGTGCTGGCAATTGGGACTAGGTTTCTTCAGGATATCTGGTCAACATGGACAAGGAGGACCGAAGGGTCTGTTTCCATGCTGTACAACTCTATGACTCTTATCTGCAAGTAAGGGGAGATGAATTACATTGGCGCATGTGATCTCGGAAGCCTATGGAGACTTGTGCTAGATAGTCTGATTCAGTGCTATAAGTTCTGTTCGATGTAACCTAAAGACTAAGAATCATATAAGCTATTTTTAACACTCTTATTAGTTTGTCCTGTCATGCTCAAAGATTGGTGTATGTGAACCACATTGCTTCCATTTTTGTCACCACCCCCCCCCCCCCCCCCCCCCCCCCCCCCCCCCACACACACACACACACACGCACACACCCCTTTTAAATTGTGGCAATGAATTCATATTGCCCCTCCTCATTTCTTCTTCCAATCTGTGTTTCTCAGCATTGAATTTCATCTACCATTTGTCTTCCATTTCATAAATCTATGCATGCCCTTCAGAGGCCTGCTATCATTCTTTTAGCTATTTGCTTTGCTTTCAAGATTTCTGTTGTCTATAAACTTTGAAGTATTGCCACCTGTACTGAAATCTGAATTTTAAAATAAATTCTTTCATTGAGAATTTTAAGATGTCAGTGGATGCTGCAGTTGTTGGGTGATTGTGTAGCTCTTTTGCCATTTGCAGACATCAATATAGATACAGTAATGATACAACACTTGATATTCATCAGCTTGTTTCAATGTTAGATTTTGTGAGTTTTAAATATGTACTTAATAAAACATTTTGTCTTTTCCAAAATTGTTTTACCGATCTAAATCCATAAATTTCTAGTGAACATTCTGTTCTAGTTTTTATTAGAGAAAACAAGCATTTGCTGGAGGCAAGCCTTTATTTCTGTGAATTTTGAAAAATAAACATGCCAGCAACTATTTGACAAGGGCTAAGCATAAAAGTAATGAAATTAGAATGAACTGTTGCTTTGCAATATTACTGAGACTTAAAGTACAAATATTAAGTAATGTAGCTGTATTTTGTACATAACATGTGACCTTATAGAGGTTTACAAAATTATGAGGGGCATGGATAGGATAAATAGACAAAGTCTTTTCCCTGGGCTCAGGGACTCCAGAACGAGAGGGCATAGATTTATGGTCAGAGGGGAAAGATATAAAAGAGACCTAAGGGGCAACATTTTCATGCTGAGGGTGGTAAGTGTATGGAATGAACTGCTAGAGGAAATGGTGGAGGCTGGTACAATTGCAACATTTAAGAGGCATCTGGATGGGTATATGAATAGGAAGGGTTTGGAGGGATATGGGCCAAGTGCTGGCAGGTGGGTCTAGATTGGGTTGGGATATCTGGTCGGCATGGACGGGTTGGACTAAAGGGTCTGTTTCCATGCTGTACATTTCTATGACTCTGAGATGTGCATGTTACTAGTAAGGCCAGCTTTTGTTACTTATTCATTAATGCCGTTGAGAAAGCTTTGGATAGCCACATTGATGAACCATTGCAGTCTTTGTGGTGTTAATACACCTATTGGAAGGAAAAGGCGTTTGGAATTTTTGAACCATCATAAGTGAAGGAATGGTAATATTATTCCAAAACAGAATTGTGTTTGATTTTGTGGGGAGCTTGTAGTATTCCGCTGCCCTTGTACTAGATAATAGAGGTTTTAGTTTTGGTAATCAGACTATTTTATGACAGTTTATCATTTTGAAAGTTTATATTTACCAAAGAGTTGATATTCACATTTATTTACATGATTCCATACCAGTATTTTATTTGACTTTAGCTCGATGTGATGAAAGTTTTTATAGTAAGTGATTACTATTTGGGAACTTTAGATTCTAATGTAGAGGTAAATTTACTTTTTGTTTCCAATGCTGAAGAAGTGTGACTTTCTTTAAGAAATTAATTTGGACAGTGAGCTGAAGGCACTCTTTCCAATTAATTCTGTGGCTTAAGCTCAATGGCTCAACAAGCTATCTGGTGAGAATATTGCTGCTTATGTTCACATCAGCTTTTAGAACCTACAGAAGGGGAAGCCAGAATGATAAGTAGGTGGCAGTTCAGATGAAATGATGCATACGAACGCATGCTGTTTCATTGCTTAAGAGTAGTCAAAACCTTATTTGAGTTCAGACAAAAAAATCAAGAGTTAGACAGTCTGCATGCTGGGGAGAAAAAGTTGTGGAGAGAATCACATCTGGTAAATACACAGAAAGTCACAAACTAAATGCTTGTCAACTCTTCAATTTAATAAGAAATTTCAAGGGGAAGATGGAAGTGCTGAGAAGAAAAAGAATACATCTTTGTTTTTAATGTTCATGATAACAGCTTTCCAAATTGTATGTTTTTTTGTGTAATTAACTTAATATTCTTTTTTTCTGAAAATATTGAGGGAATTGTGTGATTGTGTTCTGTGGCTAACCACCATGGTATCCAAATTGCATAATAAAACTTGTGGTGTAACAAGTCAGATATTACTCTGGAATCTCACTTCTCCAGGAGCTCCACATAATTGTTTTTTTTAAATTGCAGATGTCTTGTAAATTCAATAGATTTCTTTCCATGAAGGGTTGTCCCTTCACTCTCTGAGGCTGTGCCCTGGTTCCTAGTCTGTCCTATAGTGGAAACAGTTTCTCCATGTTCACTCTGTGCAGGCCTGTCTGTGTTTTGTAAATTACACTGAAGCTCCCCCCCTCTAAAAGAGTCTTCTCAGCTCCTCATATGAGATGTCCTTCGTTCCTGGCATCATTCTTGTGAACTTTCTCTGGACTCCCTACAAGGCTAGCACATCGACCTTGAATACAGGGTCCAAAATTGCTCATAATATTCCAAATGCAGTCTGACCAGCCCCTTATATACCATCTCAGTAGTGCATCTTTGCTCTTGTATTGTAGTCTTTTCAAAATAAATGTTAGCATTGCATTTGTCTTCCTAGCTGCCAACTGTACCTACATGGTAACCTTAAGAGGACTCCTAAGTCCCTTTGGGCTTCAGATTCCTGAAGCTTTTTACTTTTAGAAAATAGTCTACACTGCTTTTTCCTACTAAAGAGTATGACTTCTTACTTTCCCACATTGTATTCTGTCTGGACTTCTTTGCCTACTCTTCTAGCCTGTTCAAGTCCTTCTGCAGCCTTCCTGCTTCCTTATTACTTGTCCCTTGGCCTATTTTTGCATCATCTACAAACTGAGCAGCAGTACTTGCTGTACTCTCCCTTCGTGCAAATCGTTAATGTATAATGGCTGTGATCCCAACACTGACTTGCAGGGCTCCACTAGTTCCCAACTGCCATCCTGAAAAAGACCCTATTATCTCCACTTTCTGCCTTCTGCCAGTCAGCCAAACCTCAATCCAAGCTAGTACCTGGTCTTTAACGCCTTGAGCTTTTGTATTATTTAGCAGACTTCCACGCAGCATCTTGGCAAAGGCTTTCTGGAAATCTGAACAGATCGTGTCCACTGGAGTTCCTTTCTCTAACTTGCCCGTTACTTCCTTTAAAAAGTCTGATAGATTTGTCAAGGGCATGACCTACCCTTGATGAAGCTCTGCTAATTCAACCCTATTTTACCAGGCTCTTTCCTGTCTTCTAACTTTCTCCCTTCTTAAACAGGGTTGTTGCATCAGCCATTTTCCATTTGGATCCTCCTGACTCCAGTGATTCCTGAAAAATCACCAGCAGTACTTCCACGTTTCCTCAGCTATCTGCTTCAGAACCCTGGGGTGTAGACCACCTGGTCCGGATGATTTTATCTACCTTCAGACTTTCAGCTTCTCCAGCCCCTTCTCCTTAATGATGGCCCCTACACTCCTCTCTACCACCAATTGTCTTGAAGTTCTGGTATGCTACTAATGTCTTCCATGATGAAGACTGCTGGAAAGTACCTATTCAGTTCCTCTGCTATTTCTTTGTTCCCCATTACTAGTTTTCCAGTTTCATTTTCCAACAGTCCAATGTTGACTGTTGCCTCTTATCCTTTAATATATCTTAATAACTCTTGCCATCTTCTTATATATTATTAGCTAGCTTACCCTCTTATTTCATCTTGTCATTCTAGCTTGGTTGTCCTCTCCTGATTTTTAAAGACTTTGTACTTGTCTACACCATATTGTATGCTCTTTTTCTTTTATGCTATTTGAAAAAGCACAGAAGAATTTTCAATATCTTGGCCATTATTTCTTGCTTAAACAATGCTGAAAAAGGTTATTGAGTTTCTTTTAATTTGCTGTACACGGGACCTTGCTGTACACAATTTACCTGCTGTGTTTCCTACTTTACAACAGGATCTGAACTTAATTTTACATTTTACAACTAATAAGCATTTCTTATTTGTGGAATGCATTAAATAAATGTTAGTCTTTTCTGTCTTACAAACAATAAATGTAAAGATACAATGACAGCATCCTCCTGTGATCCCTCTAAAGGCAGACCGAGTAAGCATTCAGTGAGTTGAAGCTCACTACAAATTAAGTTGTTTTATTTCCTATCGGATGAATGCACAGCCCAATGGTTCTGATCAGCCTGACTTATTCCTTTCAAAACAACTTGTCTTAGCAATATATTCATTTCTTTTCTATTATGCTATCAGAGTTAATTGAGTCCGTCCTTGACTTAACACTAATTTTGTAATTCTCCTCTGTACTTAATTCTTGAAGCCCTTTGTTTGATTACTTCCAGCTTTCACATATTTTTGTCTGTCTACATTGTCAGCTTTTAGTCAAACTGGCTGCCCTGTTCTTTGTAGCCATCACGCACTCCATTCCCAAAAGTGACGAATCCACTACTATAACTTCACAATAGCTTCTGCCAAGTCGAAATGACTAGTGTTGATGCAAAAGTAATTAATGTGAACAATCGCTGGATGTCCAGCTATTTGCTTATCTCCATCAGCTAGTTCAGATAACCTTATTTGATAACTCATTAACACCTGACAACACTGCTGTCTTGCAGATTTAACACTGAGAGTTAAATTTACTTCGATAGTAGTATTGGTTAATATTTTGAATCAAGATCCCCTGAGGTAATATGGTCTGAAATCTTATTTCTGACAGTCTTCAAAACCTTTCTTTCCTCACCTAATAAAAAGGTGCTGTTTAGCTCAGTTGACTGGGTGGCTTCTTTGCAATGTAGAGTGACACCAGCATTATGGGTTAAATTCCTTCATGGCTGAGGTTACCATGAAGGGCCCACCTTCTCAACCTTACCTCTCAGTTAGGTGTGCAGTGACCTACAGGCTAAACTCACCACCAGTCATCTCTGTCATGAGAGAGAGCAGCTGTATTGTCGTCTGAGACTATGGTGACTTTACCTCGCTTTTAGTTAATCAAAGAGCCCCTGCCACTCCCCACCTTTTCTTCAATCCAACATTGAATTCGTAGCTCTCACTGACACTCACTAATGTGTCACGGTAAAATTCACTTTTCCTTGTGTTGAATCTCCAACCAGCCTTTGAATATTCATGGTAGTCTGACCTGACAGACTGCTTACTTGTGACTACAATGCTTGCAGTCATGCTTTAGCCCTGAGCAGACTCAAAAGCCTCCTCCTGAAGTCACCATAAGCATGAAATTTTTGTTTAATGATTATATATGAAAAATCTTTAAAAAGTGACAGGATATCAGATTTATACATTTTCTGCACAAATCGCCATTTGTCTGGAAATGGTTACTACAGGGGCCTGACTGAACATTAAAACTGTTAGCTTCACTGTCTTTTGTACTTTCGCTCTCTGCCAGAGCATGAGTCAGCCATTCAGTCCCTTGAGCTTTTTCTCACGTTTTGTTAAATCCTTGGCTTATCTGTATCTCAACTCCATTTAAACTCCCTTTTTCCATATTACATGACACCTTTACCTAATAAAAGTCATATCACTTTCAGTCTTGAAAATTTCAATTTACCCAATATCCACATAACTTTGGGAAAGGCAGGTGCACACTTCCACGATCTTTGTGTGAAAAACTGATGCTTATTTTCATTCCCTATGGTCATGTTCTAATTCTTAGGTTGTGTTGTCTTATTCTGTATTCCCACCATCAGAGGAAATGTACATACCCTATCAAATCATTTTGTTACTTTAAAGACTGACTAAATTGTCCCCTCAACCTTCTGAATTTAATGGAATATGAGGCAGATTTATTAGGGTTGTCTTCATAATCTAACCCTTTGTTGCTTCATCATTCTAATGAACCTGTATTGAGCTGTGATTGTTAGTGAGGTTCTGTAATAAACCTGGTGCAAACCTCCAGAGGAGGTCTGTCCAAGTCTCTATAAAACTGAAGCATCACTTCCTCTCTTTTTTAACTTTCCTTACAAAAAGGCTAGTATTCATTCACACTCTGAATTACTAGTTGTACCTGTGCATTAGTTAAGTAAACCTAAATTCCTATGTTTGTTCCACAGCTCTTAGTGTCTCACCTTTAAAATGTACTGGCTTGCATATGTCATAACTTTGCGCACTCAATTAATGTCCCTTTTTTAACTTTTGTTCTCATTCACAGAAATTGCTGTATCTCCTAATTTACTCTTTTGAAAATTTGGAAACATGAGTGTCTCTGTTCCTTCAGTTAAGTCATTAATTTATTTGGTGGAGAGCTGTTGTTCCAGTATAGACCTCTGAGGAGCACTGCTCATCACATCCTGTCAAATAGCGAATGACTCTTTAAAAATAGCCCTCATTTTCTGTATGCAAATAAATAACTGGCACATATTTTTCTCTCTCTCTCGTTTTTTGCTAATAGTACTTTGTGTGGAAACTTATTAAGTATCTTCTGGAAGTCAATATGGGTAGTGTCCATAGTGACTCCCTATCCATCATAGAGTAAAAAATGAGGTCTGCAGATGCTGGAGATCACAGCTGCAAATGTGTTGCTGGTCAAAGCACAACAGGCCAGGCAGCATCTCAGGAATAGAGAATTCGACGTTTCGAGCATAAGCCCTTCATCATGATAGGCTAAGTGATGGCCTAGTGGTATTTTGCTGGACTCCTAATGTTCTGGGCACCCGCGTTCAGATCCCGTCATGTCAGATGGTAATAAATATCTGGAATTAAAGAGTCTAATGATGACCATGAATCCATTGCTGGTTGTCAGGAAAAACCCACCTGGTTCACTAATGTCCTTTAGGGAAGGAAACTGCCGTCCTTACCTGGTCTTGCCTGTGATTCCAGATCTAAAGCATTGTGGTTGACTGTTTAGTGCCCTCTGAGTCATCAGGGATGGGCAATAAATGCTGCCTGGCCAGAGATGCCTTCATCCTGTGAATGAATAAAGGATCTTGAAAAACATGCCACAACTAATTTTTAAAAACTGCATCTAGAGGATATCATAAAATTTTGAAATTACGTTACCAATTTCCTCATTTTTAAAATATCTTGGATAGAGATAATCAAGTCCTGGAGGTCAGATCTCATCAATTTCTCTTGCCTTTTTGCACTTCTATCGACTACATTCATCATTTCATTCATTCATCTGTGTTTTTCCTGAATGCAGATCCTTGGCTCATTTTCTGTTGATGCTTCATACTGAGGTCCTTTTTTTGACTTTCAGTGATGATTTGATATTGCCTTCCTTCTCAGGCAGATCAAGGAGGCAGATCACAAGTTGAACTAAGTCAAAACAGGAATCAAACTCTCACTGTGGGTGTTATTCTGCAACACATGTTAGCCATCTAGCCAACTGAGCTGTTGTTTGAGGCTTTCTCTTTTTGTTGTCTGGTTCAAGACTATTATGTTGAACTATCTTCAATGGCTCACAATTATTGTTTGGTCCTGAGATTATTGTACTTGCAGTAAGCCTGTTAGATTGATTAACTTATAACTGTTATTAATTTTCTAAAATGAAATGTGCACATAGTAAAATGCAGTATAATTTGTAAATCAAAGACAATGAATAGGTAGAAGTTAAGAACCCTTGATATTTTTATTTGAAGTTGTACTAAAAAATAATTGCTAAAGATTATTCCGGTTTCCCAGTAAGTCTCAAATATAACATTTTACATTAAGAATATTATTAGAGGTAAAGAAAGTTAACCTTTGTAATATTGTAGTATCCTGCTGGTTGATTGCTTCGCAATTCCAAAACAGCATCAGGCCATCTGACCAACAAGTCCACTGGTGTTTGCATGCTTAGTGTTTCAAATTTCTTGTGTCTACCCTATTCCCATGTTCCTCTGTTCTCTTTTCATTCTTATTCTTATCCACAACAGTTAACTTTCTTTTTGTTTCAGTCATCAACTGGAGATGCGCATTTCACAGCCTCTCCAATAGATTATGTAAAGAAAAGCTTTAAATGTTCCTCAGTCTGAATCTCCTACTAAAGCTTATACCTTGTGTTTCCCACATTCTAGATATTTCAATTACTGAAAACGGTCTGTTTCTGACTACAGTGTACCAGTTTAAGTACATTTATTGACAATTCTTTCATCTCTTCCATTTCTTATAATAAGAATGTTTTCAAAACCTTCTTATTTTCTTGCATTGTACCTATTCTAGTGTCTCAATATCCTCCTTATAGCCTGGAGCTCAAAACAAGGCATGGCAGTCCTACTGTGGTCTTACTAAAGCTTTAAAGATGTTCCCAATTACATTATGACATTTACTACATAGCTTTTGCCAGAAATGCCAAAATTTTTTCTTATCATGTGTGACTTTCAATATCTTGTAATTAATAATTTTCATTTCTTCATTTTCATTGAAGTATTAATTCTTTTTCAGCAAATATTGCTGTCACATTTGTTGACATATAATTGTATGTGTCGCTTTTTTTTCCCCGTACTGGCGGTTGATAAGTATTTGCTTCCGCTCTATCTCAGAATTATATACAATACCTCATATTTAAGTGTCCTCTGAAAATTTTGAATTTAGTTTCCTCTAGAATCTGACTTGTCTAATATTTCTATCAGCTACAATCATAACACATGTTAGTTGAATCATAGAATCATAAAGCAGGGAAACAAACCCTTCAATCCAACTCATCCACACCAAACAAATTTTTCAAATTAAACTTGCCTGTGTTTGGCTCCTTTCCCTCTAAACTTTACCCATTCATATACCTATCTTTTAAATATTGTAACTGTACTTATATCTACCACTTCCTCTGGCAGTTCGTTCCATAGACATACCACTCTCTCTATGTGAAAAAGTTGTCCTACAGATCCCATTTAAATCTTTCTCCTCTCACCTTAAAAAATATGCCCCTAAATTTTGAACTCCCCCATCTTAGGGAAAAGACCTATTTGACCAGGACACCGAAGGGTCTGTTTCCATGCTGTACATCTCCATGACTCTGTGACCTTCAATTCAAATGTTTAATACTTTGACATCAATAATTGAGCTCAGTCATCAGTGGAATGTACAATTAAAGGAAAAGCAATTAATCTCCAGAGCAAATAGAAGTGAAGTTGGAGAAGCACAACAGGCCAGACAGCATCAGTGGAGCAGAAGTTGATGTTTTGGGCAAAGCATATCTTTTGAGAGTCTGTTTCCTGCTTAGTGTACTCTTAGGAAGAATGATTGTTGTAATATAGAAACAATTTTCCCATTTAATTGTTTTCTTTTATGAAAAGGGTAGATATTTTGAATTATAGTGTTCTTAATTTGTTTATGTGATGCTCTTATTGTCTAATTCCACTCTTTCTTGGAAGTACGGACCTGGGTTTTCACCATGTCCTGGATGGTTCAGGAGCACTTTGAAAATGGGGTTGCATCCCAATTCCGATATTCACAGCTCTATTCCTGGGTTTTCTGAAAATTGCTTTTAAGCTTTTGACTGGTTTAGGTAGAAAGCCTGTTACTGCTACTCCAGAGATAGCCACCTCCATTGTACCGAGAGGTGAGCAATTTTTGAGTCATCAGGCAAGCTTTTCATAGAGTCACAGATCACAGCAGCTCAGCTCAGAATTGTCATGAACTCTGCAAACAGAAGCCTTTAAAAAAATAAATTCAAACTGTCTTCCCCCTACCTGCAATGGTCCCTGATACAAATGTGCCTGGCTAGACCACTCTGCCTACCACATAACCAATATGTCCCATTCATGCCACCTGATACCAGGCTGTATCATTTATATGTCTGTTCACTGTCTATGTACTGGATTATAGTAATGAACACAATTAAGGGACGAGGATGAAGAGGAATTTCTCCAGCCAGAATACCACAATTTAGAAGCAATACATGTATAACCAACTGCAAATAAATTGTATTCATTCATCCTCATAAACTCCTTTTGCAAGATTTATGCACCTCTTGCCACAGTTTTTAATCTCCAAATTGTTCTAGCGTCATGCATTCTTGATGGTGTCAGCACTTACATTGTCTTTTTTTTAGTGATATGAACAGTTATTCTATCATAAAGTTGAATTTGAAAATTTCAATGAAGTAGTTCAACATTGAAAGATCAGGATTTTGCTCAAATATCAAGGAGTTTGGTAATTATAAATTAACATTGGTTTATGATTATGGTGGATATGAACTTTGCAATGTTTGAGAGCCAGTAACAATCCCAAAGTTCTTTTTCCACTGTAGAATATTTTAGATGCAGATTCACTGCTTTAGAAAGGTACCCCACTGGGTTTTCTATACCAATTCATCACCTTGCAACCAGACCACACCCACTGCCAATTCATTATCATTAAATGCCATTTTTAAGATTTGGCGAAGTCAGAGATGTCAACATAAGTTAATTTATTAGCACTGCCTTCAGCCTTTCAAAAGCCTGTTGGCATTCTTTTGACTATATTACTTTTGCCTGCTTTCATAATATTGCCTGCTTTTGTAATAAATACGTTGGAGATGTTATCATTGTGCCAAAGTTCAGCATAAGCATTTGAAAGCATACAGCGGATAGAGTTTAATTTAGTTAACTGTCAAGGAAAAGAAAAGTAAGTGGCTGTGATAGAATTGCCCCATCTCTAAATCTAATCATGAAATCATGAGAATTTGCAGATAGAGTCATAGAGATGTACAGCATGGAAACTGACCCTTCACTCCAATTTGTCCATGCCGACCAGATATCCCAACATAATCTAGTCCCACCTGCCAACATCCAGCCCATAACCCTCCAGATCCTTCCTATGGGAGGTCATGTTGTGGCTGTACAGGACATTGGACAGGCCAATTTTGGAATATGCGTGCAAATCTGGTCTCCTTCCTATAGGAAGGATGTTGTGAAACTTGAAAGCATTCAGAAAAGATTTACAAGGATGTTGCCACGGTTGGAGGAGTTGAGCTATAGGGAGAGGTTGAATAGGTTGGGGATGTTTTCCCTGGAGTGTCGGAGGCTGAGGGAGGTGACTTTATAGAAGTTTATAAAATCATGAGGTGCATGGATAGGATAAATAAACAAAGTCTCTTCCCTGTGGTGGGAGTGTCCAGATCTAGAGGGCATAGGTTTAGGGTGAAAGGGAAAAGATATAAAAGAGACATGAGGGCAACTTTTTCGCGCAGAGGATGGTAGGTGTATGGAATGAGCTGCCAGAGTAGGTGGGGGAAGCTGGTACAATTGCAACATTTAAAAGACATCTGAATGGGTATATGGAAAGGAAAGATTTGGGCCGGGTGCTGACAGGTGGGACTAGATTACGTTGGGATGTCTGGTCAGCATGGACGAGTTGGAGTGAAGGGTCAGTATTCGTGCTGTACATCTCTATAACTCTCTGACTTTATCTACAAAATTGTCATGATTTCATGATTAGTTTTAGAGATGGGTCAGTTCTATCACAGCCACTTATTTTTCTTTTCCTTGACAGCACTTGCCTTTGCCCTAACCCTACAATGTGTTCTAGATTAGTTGAGCTGGCAATTGCAAAGTAACTTTTGGCAAGATATATTGCCAAGTCTGCTGACGAACAGTTTAATATACTGTAACAACTGCAACCATTAGATTCACCACACAATTATGAACACTGATTACATCTTGATTCATAATTCTTTGGAAAGTAGCTGGAGCATTTTGAACCTGATGGCCTGGTGTGACATTAATATATCCCATTTGGTATATAACAAAGGCTGATTTCCATTTAGCTCTTCATGTCAGTGCCATTTGTCCGTATCCTTTCAATAAATCAATCCCAATAAGGAATGAGACATTGCTGAACCTCTCATTGTATTTTTTTTAAAATGAGTAATGGAAATGTTTTTTTTACTGCATTTACTTTCATCCGTGCAGATTCTAGTTGACGCATCTTGTTTGTGAGCTAATACTGCTGAAGAATTTCAACTGCTTTGACTGTTCAGTCATGACCAAGAAGTTGAATTCACTGTATTGTCTAGAAATGGTGATGGTCCATGACAAACAGCCAAGAAAGTGACTTTGCTGTTACCAGTGGTTAACTCATGCAAATAGTGGCTCATCGAAAGCTGGACATAGGCTGATTGGTCTGAGACAATCAAATCTCTCAAAGAAAAGGTTGTGTCAAGTAGAACATGATAGCATAACCCTGTAAGTGGAAGCTAAACTCATATTTGTATAAGGAACATTATGTAGTTGAAGAAAAGAAGCAAGATTGGGTTATTGTAAGATCTTGTAATTGTGAAAAACAGCCATTACTGAAGATCGTCTGCCTGTGACATGCTAAGAGTAAAAGCAAGCATTGATGTCCTGCTGAACTTAGGCAATGTAGCAGAAAGTTGAAGAAGCATTTTCATGGAGATTGAGCTGAGAATATCAAAGGCTATAGATCTTTTGGGGATAAGAAATAATGTGCCATAGTCATAGAGATATACAGCACAGAAACAGACCCTTTGGTCCAATGCTGACCAGATATCCCAACCCAATCTAGTCCCACTTGCCAGCATCCAACCCATATCTCTCCAAACCCTTCCTATTCATATACCCATCCAAATGTTTTTTAAATGTTGCAATTGTACCAGCCTCCACCACTTCCTCGGGCAGCTCATTCCATACACGTACCGCCCTCTGTCTTAGCCATTGAGAGTGTAATTCTTGATTTTGGATAGGGAAGTGGAAAGACCATGTATTTATTTTCTGCAGTTTTGATTATAGAATGAAATGGGAAAAGGATCATTTTAAAAACAAAGGTTTTGGAAGAGATTGCTGCATTTTATAAAAATAAGAATATTGTAAGTACTATTTATTCTGTTGCGATAGGTTCATTTGCAAATGAGTGGATACCAGAGACATTGTACAAAATGCGATTTGAACTGTACTGAGTAGCTGTTTAATCTGTGGAATACTGAGCAGTTATTGTTGACTGAGGCCTTCTGTCTGTCAATACCTTAATGATTGGTCTCCAGTTGCTGTACAGCTTGTGGATCTGATCAATCTAGCTAGAAGTCATTGGACCTCTGGAAAAGAAGGTGCTGTCATTCACTGAGTGCAGTTTAAAAAATCGCTTAAAGCCTGTGAAAGTTTAATTTTCCTCACCAGTTGGAATAAGCTTGGGCAGCACGGTGGCACAGTGGTTAGCACTGCTGCCTCACAGCGCCAGAGACCTGGGTTCAATTCCTGCCTCAGGCGACTGACTGTGTGGAGTTTGCACGTTCTCCCCGTGTCTGCGTGGGTTTCCTCCGGGTGCTCCGGTTTCCTCCCACAGTCCAAAGATGTGCGGGTCAGGTGAATTGGCCACGCTGAATTGCCCGTAGTGTTAGGTAGGGGTAAATGTAGAGGTATGGGTGGGTTGCGCTTCGGCGGGTCGGTGTGGACTTATTGGGCCGAAGGGCCTGTTTCCACACTGTAAGTAATCTAATCTAATCTAAGCTGTTATTTTTAACTAACAAATCAGAGTTTTTTAAGTTTGAACCAGTTGCTCCTCCTGCAAGCGTGAAAGTTCATGGAGAGAAATTGACCAACAGCAAGCTCTTGGGGGAGGGGCGATGGAGGTGGGATAGGTGGAAGGAGGTCAAGGTGGCCTACTTCTTCAAGGACCACAACCCTGCCCCCTGCAAAAACGCCATCCCATATTCCCAATTCCTTCGTCTCCGCCGCATCTGCTCCCAGGAGGACCAGTTCCAACACCGCACAGCCCAGATGGCCTCCTTCTTCAAGGACCGCAGATTCCCCCCAGACGTGATCGACGATGCCCTCCACCGCATCTCCTCCACTTCCCGCTCCTCCGCCCTTGACCCCCGCTCCTCCAACCACCACCAAGACAGAACCCCACTGGTTCTCACCTACCACCCCACCAACCTCCGCATACAACGTATCATCCGCCGTCATTTCCGCCACCTCCAAACGGACCCCACCACCAAGGATATATTTCCCTCCCCTCCCCTATCAGCGTTCCGCAAGGACCACTCCCTTCGTGACTCCCTCGTCAGATCCACACCCCCCACCAACCCAACCTCCACCCCCGGCACCTTCCCCTGCAACCGCAGGAAAAATGTAAAACTTGCGCCCACACCTCCACACTCACTTCCCTCCAAGGCCCCAAGGGATCCTTCCATATCCGCCACAAGTTCACCTGTACCTCCACACACATCATCTATTGCATCCGCTGCACCCGATGTGGCCTCCTCTATATTGGCGAGACAGGCCGCTTACTTGCGGAACGCTTCAGAGAACACCTCAGGGATGCCCGGACCAACCAACCCAATCACCCCGTGGCTCAACACTTTAACTCTCCCTCCCACTCCACCGAGGACATGCAGGTCCTTGGACTCCTCCACCGGCAGAACATAACAACACGACGGCTGGAGGAGGAGCGCCTCATCTTCCGCCTGGGAACCCTCCAACCACAAGGGATGAATTCAGATTTCTCCAGTTTCCTCATTTCCCCTCCCCCCACCTTGTCTCAGTCGGTTCCCTCAACTCAGCACCGCCCTCCTAACCTGCAATCTTCTTCCAGACCTCTCCACCCCCACCCCACTCCGGCCTATCACCCTCACCTTGACCTCCTTCCACCTATCCCACCTCCATCGCCCCTCCCCCAAGTCCCTCCTCCCTACCTTTTATCTTAGCCTGCTTGGCTACTCTCTCTCATTCCTGATGAAGGGCTTATGCTCGAAACGTCGAATTCTCTATTCCTGAGATGCTGCCTGGCCTGCTGTGCTTTGACCAGCAACACATTTTCAGCTGTGATCTCCAGCATCTGCAGACCTCATTTTTTACAACAGCAAGCTCTGTCAAGCCAAGAGGATAATCGCAGTGAATCCTATTGACAGAATTGCCTTCTCAGATTTTCCTTCTGTTCAAAACAACGATTTGTTTTTGGTGTCTGTCTGTATGTGTTTAGGGGGAGTTTTAGAAGAGTATTGGAGTTTTAACCAACTGTGAACAGTTGGTTAAAAATGTGAACAGTTCATAGTTGCTTACGTGTAGCTGGAATCTATTTATTTGTTATTATTAATTTTTGTTAAGTACACAATTCAGGTTTGTCTTTCAGTTAACCTCGTTCTAAAAGATAGATAAGTTGGAGAATTTTTGGTACTTTTATAAAATATTTAAATTTTGTGCTGATTCTGGGATTATGGGTCTTGGCTTCCAGGGTGCTAACCAAGTGAGGAGTAACAGAAATCACAATTTGACATTTGGAATTTCTGCCTCATTCTCTTTAATTCATAGCTTCCCCATATAGAATCAGAGAATCTCTACAATGTAGAAGCAGACCATTCAACCCATGGAGTCCACACCAATCTCCCAAAGAGCATTCCACCCACACCCACCCTCTACCCTATTCCCATAACCCTGCAATTCCCATGGCTAACCCACCTAGTGTGCACATTCCTGGGCATTATGGGCAACTTAGCATGGTCAATCCACCTAATCTGTACATTTTTGGACTGAGAGAGAAACCGATGCGCCTGGAGGAACCCATGCAAACGAGGGAGAGAGTTGTCTGAGAGTGGAATCAAACCAGTGTCCCTGGTGCTATGAGGCTGCAGTCTTAACCATTGAGCCACTGTGCTGCCCCAAGATCTTGATTCAGCTGTTTAGATTATAGTAACTACCAAGATTAATTCAGTTGTTGCATCCCTTTTTGAACTGCACTTGGCAGTGTTTTATATTTTCAAATAATTTGCAATTAAGTGTTCATTTTTAAGCAAGCTCTTTTAGATGGAATTCATACTACTTTCATTTTATTCATATAACTCCGTATTCTTCAGTTGCATGTTCGTCATGTTGTGAAAGCATTTAGTTTGGAGACTGCCAAGAGAACTTGGAATATAAAATCAACCACCTGAGACTGCTCAGTTTGCCAGTTGCAGGCTGATAATAAATTCCTTTTCCACCAAATGAAATTGTACCCTGCTTAGAAAAGAAAGTAATCCTTTATGACCAGGAAAAGTGTATCCTTGCTACTCTATAAAGATTTAACACTGTGTATTTGATAAGTTGTCTGATCCCTGAGAAAATCATTATGAAATATGTAAGGTTCAGTCATGCCCCCAGATTGAGCAAATAATCTTGGTTTTCACATTTTAATTTTGTTAATAATTTGGAAAGTCATTCATCTTGATAAATTTCTGTTCATACTTTCAAAAATGAGAAGACACGTTCTCATTTATTTTTTTTTCCCTTTGCCCTCTAATCCATTGACTAGAAAAAAAGGAATGTGGTATCCCTATTATAATTGGTCCAATTTACAGGCAACCCCTTTTAGAAATAATCTGTTGGAAACATGGGCAAGTAATGTGGAAGCTCAGTAAGGTTTAAAATGTAAGATGCCTATGGACGAAAAGAGTAGTGTTCAGTAAAGTTGTTTCCTGCCCGATAGGAAAAATTGTGCAGTTGATGGTACTCCAGACTGTCTGACATCTATGATTTAATGAGTATAGAGTTCTGATCTATCAACCTGACTTGTTAGATCATATGTTTATATTTGTTTGGTCAGTTAATGTGGTAATTATTATTAAGACATGTTCACTCGAGGCTATAGAATTTATCTAAATCTAAATACTTTTGCTATATGTTTTAAGACAATTATAACACAAAATCTTAACTTGTTTTCTAATACTATCCATTGGAGACTCCAATCCGAGAGAAATTACATTCCTTAAATTTCAGCTTAACTGATTCCTTACAAGAGTTTTGCTGTGAGGTAATTTAATGCATCCATTCTAAATTTGCCAGCATGCACTTTTTCACAAATCTGCGAGCCTAACCTTCCTCAGTTCCAGTAACCTCCAGACTGCTAACAAAATTGTCCAGGTTTGGAGATCTCAAAACTAAACTCTTCTGATATGTTTTGTTTCCAGTACTGTCCTAAGCTCCTAGGAGAAACTAAACTTGCTTTTAACACAATCATATTGTCTTAATTTAATTAAAACTGGTTCATTCCTAGACGCTTCTGAACTAAAAATAAAGCTATTAAACATCCATGTTTACTCTACCTACCCTAAACCTGACAATATAAACATCTTTCCATTAATGCCATATGTGTCTGCAATCACCTGTGTTATGACAAAATGCTGGATTTAGTCATTGTTCTATCAGAGCTCTCTGACTTTTCTTTTTTAAAAAAAAGCCATTTCACAGAAGTAACCCTGCTACTGCCACTTCTATTTTTAAATCCTAATTTCAAAAATATGAATTATAAGTCATGCATCACATGAAGCATTGTAACTACAAATGGATTGAACCAGCTAGAGAAGAGTTAATATTTTTCAAAAAGAATGTGCTAAGAATCATCTACAACTGAAGGAAAAGCAAAATACCGCAGATGCTGAAGACCTGAAACAAACACCAAGAATGCTAGAGAAACTTAGCAGGTCTGGCAGTGCCCATTGAAAGAGGAATTGAGTTAATGTTTGAGTCTGGTATGACTCAAGTCTTAGCCTGCCTGGCACACTCTCCTCATTCCTGATGAAGGGCTCTGGCCCGAAACGTCGAATTTCCTGTTCCTTGGATGCTGCCTAACCTGCTGTGCTTTAACCAGCAACACATTTTCAACTATGACTCAAGTCATATTGAACTCAAAGCGCTAACTCTGTTTCTGTCCGCAGATGATACTAGATACACATGTTTTGGCTTCATCCTATCATTTTTTTGGTTTTGAATTTGAAACTTGCTGTCTTACTGAGACTAATATAGAGAACTTCATAATTAATGTGCATTTAACAGGCATTTGAAAGGCAAATTGAATTGAAAGACAAATTGCTGTTTTGGAAGAAAGGTAACATAGCAATTTTGCAACTGGACAGACTATCTTTCCAATTTATTGAAAAAAACCCTTGCTTTGTCTTTTGGATATAGTTGAAATCTAGCTCAGACATAAGCAATAAAAGAACTGCTATGCCAGTGGCTGTCAGAAAGAAGAATTTGTCCTGTCAGAGTTTGTGTAGCTGCTGGTATATATTTTAGTTGAATAAAAGTGAGCAAGTTTATAATTTGGCACTCCAGACTGTCTGACATGTATGATTTAATGAGTGTAGAGTTCTGGAACAGTTCTCAATCACCAGTTGTAAAGCAAACTATTGTGTGTTCAGTATATAATGAAGTGCATCAAAGCCAGCTATAAATCCTGTCTGTAGAAGTTCCGTGGTGGATTTATTACTGTACCCAGTTACAAAAATATAGAATATTTTTTTGCTTACGTGCAATTCAGTTGTTTGATCTGAAAAAGCAGTCCACAAGCATTTTAAAACCTACTTGGTAAGAACGCAATGAAAATGTAGAGTAACATGGATTAAATAGCAAATGATTTTTGATTGGAAGAAAGATTAATTATTAATTCCATCTGCCCACAACAAAAAGTAGAAATAGCAATAAAATTCATAAAGCCAATATGTTGTAGTTCATGTGGTATTAATTATAATACTCAACCAAGTTTTGTGTCCTTTTATCTTTGCTATTTCTCCTCTGAATTATCACCTTATAGTGGAAGTTTCTTTCATAGAAATATTACTAAAAAACAATTGAAACAATTGGTCATTGTTAAGGTTAATGTAAAACTGCATGAGCATCTCCATTGTTTCAAAACTTACGAAAGCTACTTTTTGTCATTTTATATAAATAATTTGGATGCGAGCATAAGAAGTACAATTAGTAAGTTTGCAAATGACAACAAAATTGAAGATGTAGTGGACAGCAAAGAAGGTTATCTCCAATTTACAATAGGACCTTGAGCAAATGGGCCAATGGGCTGAGAGGTGGCAGATGGAGTTTAATTCAGATAAATGTAGGGTACTGCATTTTGGGAAAGCAAATCTTAGCAGGACTTATACACTTAATGGGAAGGTCCTAGGGAGTGTTGCTAAACAAAGAGACCTTGTACTGCAGGTTCATAGCTCCTTGAAAGTGGAGTCGCAGGTAGATAGGATCGTGAAGAAGACATTTGGTATGCTTTCTTTTATTGGTCAGAGTATTGAGTACAGGAGTTGGGAGGTCATGTTGCGGCTGTACAGGACATTGGTTAGGCCACTGTTGGAATATTGCGTGCAATTCTGGTCTCCTTCCTATTGGAAAGATGTTGTGAAACTTGAAAGAGTTCAGAAAAGATTTACAAGAATGTTGCCAAGGTTGGAGGATTTGAGCTATAGGGAGAGGCTGAACAAGCCGGGGCTGTTTTCCCTGGAGCGTCAGGGGCTGAGGGTGACCTTACAGAGGTTTATAAAATCATGAGGGGCACGGATAGGATAAATAGACAAAGTATTTTCCCTGGGGTTGAGGAGTCCAGAACGAGAGGGCATAGGCTTAGGGTGAGAGGGGAAAAAATATAATAGAGACCTAAGGGGCAACTTTTTCACGTAGAGGGTGGTGCGTGTATGGAATGAGCTGCCAGAGGAAGTGGTGGAGGCTGGTGCAATTGCAACATTTAAGAGGCATTTGGATGGATATATGAATAGGAAGGGTTTGGAGGGATATGGGCCGGGTGCTGGTAGGTGGGACTAGATTGGGTTGGGATATCTGGTCAGCATGGACAAGTTGGACCGAAGGGTCTGTTTCCATGCTGTACATCTTTCGTAATACAGTCACAGAAATAACTACAGACTCCTTCAGTAATATACTGGGGTTTATGTGGTGCAGGATACTGATGTGATATGCAAGGCTTAAAACATGAGATTGGTAGGCAAATTAATCTGGTTAGCGTAAAAATGGTTCAGGATGTAACTTACAATTGAAGCAAAAGCTCATAATGTTATTTGGAAATGTATGCTCTTTAGAAAATTGGATTTTAATTTTTAATTCTGAGAGTTTGGCTTTTTTTAAACTTAATATTATTCTGAACAGTGAGCAGATAATGGCATCTCCAAAAAATTGAGAGGTTTTAATAAAATAATGCAAAGGTGTTTGCTGACTATAGTTTTAAAACCCAAGAAGAGAAACACGGTGGCTAGAAGTGGAATAATTTAGGGAAAAGAGTTTTGTAAAAGCAGAGGTTCTATTAATATCAGTCACCAAAACAGTCAAGGCAGACTCAGGGAGAAGTTCTGAGTTGCTTAGAGGAGAATCTGAGAAACAGAAGGCTGTGGTAGTGTCTGAGAGCAAGACACAAGATTGTCTAAGGCTGTTGAAGATATGAATTTGAAGAACTCCTGTTCAGCAGTATTTGTAGGGTCAGTTAGCAGCCTGTTTAAAGGTTTCAGGGACAGATATTATTAAAGAAAAGAGCATTGAGTAAAGGAAACTGATTGCAGGCATGCCAGCTGTTCTAGGAGCTTAAGCATGGAGATAGTGACCCTTCGCTAAGGGTTGGATGTCTGTAAAGTTATTGTTTGGGTGAAAGGGTTGAATCTGTTTTTCTTGCATAATAAATCTTAATATTCTTTTGTTAAAAGTACATTGACAGCCTCTTGTGAATATGTTCAGTGACTAATCTCCATGGCAAGCAAGCTGGATCTGACTTGGACCATAATCAGCATACAAATTTGTATGTGCAACTGTCAACATGCACATGTACACTGACAAATCCACATCTCTACCACTATTTCACCTCAATATCCAATTACTGGTTCTGTCCAGAATCCAATTCTGATTAACAGTTCCTCCAGCTCAGTGTTGAGAAGATGGAACCCATTCCTTTTGGCTTTTATCACCACCTGTGGCTTCATTACCAGTCAATATCTCAGTCTGTAATGTATTATTAACGATATAATTTATCCAGGACTGATTTTCTATCTGCATACCTTTTACGTTGTTGCAGAATATTGTTCATTTACATTCAAATCTAAGTACATCTACGACTGAAACCTTTTGTCATCTCCAGATTTTACAATTTCAGTGGGTTTTTTTTAGCTAATGTTGCATATGCTCCCCTCTACAAACATGAGTTCATCCACTCTGTGGCTCTTCTCCAGCTTGGGGATTTTTTTCACCCCCACACCACTGTCCTTATTTCACTAAATCCCTTATTCAGCCAACCTTAAATTTAAAATCATTCTTCTTGTTAACAAGTCCCTACATAAACTCTTCCCTACTTACCTCTGTAAAGATTTGCACAACTCCTCCAAAATTCTTTCCCTCCTTTCACATTCTGTTCCTTGGAGTTTAGCTCTTGACTGGTTTGATGATCCATACATCCATTGCTAATAGTTGAGCCTTCACCACTTAAGGCCCACATTTTAGAATTCTGTCCCTTGGAAATATCTAGTTCTTCACCTCCATATTCTCCTTTACAACTCTCCTAACATTTCCTCCTTTGGCTAGTCTATTTTTTAATGCCTCCATAAAATCCACAAGATGTTTTTCTGCGTTAAGGTGCAATGTAAATGCAAGTTGTCTATTCCCAGATTTCAGTATGACTTTGGGAGTATTACATAATTTTTCAAGTTAAAAGTTCCTAGAACATGTTCTTTTAGGTTATACATAATTGGATGTGTTGATTTTAAAGCTAAGGATTTTTGGCTTTCAGTGCTATGAAGGTATGCTTTTTTTTTAAAATGGCCATAAAGTCTTTTGAGACAATAAGCTAAAGGCAGCCTTTTGAAGAAACCATGTGACTTGAGGTAAAAAGACCAAGCTAGACACCTGGTGAGATAATTGCAACTTATTGTTGACTTGAGCTCTTACGACTTACAGAAGAGGAAGCCAAAGACTAGCAGCAGGTTGCAGTTCAGAAGAAAAGATCCATACCATCAGATTGGCTGATTAGCAGCTTGAAAGTAATCAAATCATTATTTCTTCAAGCTCAGTGAGTAAAGTCAATAAATTAATTTAGGTGGCTGCATGCAGTCAGTAAGGAAAGATCACGTCGAAAGTGAGGCAGAGACTCAAGTGAATTTATATTTATGATTTTGGAGCAGCTTGAGAATAGAATTGGTAAATCTTTATATTTTTTCTTGTTTTAAAAATCTAAAGTTCAGTGTAGTTAAAAGGTAACTGACTGAGTGATAACCATTCCTCAATCACTTAAAACTTTAATCATGCTTCAGTAGGGATTGATTACTATTGAAACTTAAACTCGGCTCTGTTTGAGAGGATCTGTTGGAAAGTGTGCTATCAATGAGCTTTGCGTGGTCAGTAAGGAAGAATTACATCCCAAGCAATGCAGATTATGAAGCAGGAAAGGCAGATTGCAAGAGGGATACAAATGGTTTGCAGGAAGATATTGAATAGATTAAGTGGACAAAAAGTTGGCAAATGGACTATAACGTGGGAAAATGTGAAGTTCATTTTTGAAAGGGAGAACAAAGAACAATATTATTTAAATGAGGAAGAACTTCAGAAAGCTGTAACACAAAGGGACTTGGTAACTTTCTGTGCTTTATGCACAAATACTACACAGATGCAGCAAATAATCAAGAAGGCTAATGGTATGTTGGCTGTTTATTTCAAGAGTGTGTTATGGACCAAGCCAGACTCATCAAAACATTTCAAGAAGGTAGCCCAGACCCTAAGTTTGCTAATTGTTTTAAGCAGGTGTAACACGGAAATTCCAAGAAATGCTGCTGGTCAAACCACTTAGTTTTAAGCAAAACAGAATTTATTTACAAGATTACTGAATGAAACGCAAACAACAGAAAACAGAATACCAAATAACTTCTCCAAAAACCCAAAAGATCATCCCGACTTAATCGTGCTGTTCCAAATACGTGCAACAATCCCCATAAACACCCTTGGCACAAAAGGTAAAATCAAACATTGGTTCTGACAGGATAGAAGTCAGAGAGTACCGGTCTGGACCTGCTTCTTTGGGTGTAGTAGTGTTTTTCTCCCCCCACTACTGCTTAAACAAAACACCAAACCAGAGAAAAGCTGAGCTGGGAAAACTGGCCTTTGATTGTACAAGTGTTCTTTTTTAAAACTTGGAAGCCTTCTGCCTGAGGCAGTACCTGTTAGCTATTGTCAAATTGGCCCTGAAACCCTTCAGCCCCAGAGTTTTCGGAGTCTGTGTTGTTTACGGCCTCTCTGGAGGAGAGAAAAAAATCAAGGGCAGCATAACCTTGTCAAAGGAGTAGCTTCATCACAGGTGTTAGAGTATAAGAGTAGGGAGGGCTTACTGCAACTGTACAAGACCACCACATCTGGAGTACTGAGAGCAGATTTGGTGCTGTTAATTATAAAAGATATTATTTCACTGGAGGCAGTTCAGAGAGGGTTCATTAGGATGATGCCTGGTATGGTGGGTTTTATTTTTATAGACTAAGATTAAACTTATTGAGCATCTACTCATTAAAGTTTAGAAGGATGAGAGGTGATCTCAGTGAAACATATAGAAATTTTTAGGGGCTTGACAGAATAATTGCTAAGAGGATGTTTCCCCGCATTGGAGAGTCTAGGAGCAGAGCGCATATTCTCATAATTAAGGGATGTCAATTTAAGACTGAGATAAGAATTATTTTTCCTTAGAGGGTTGGATGTCTGGCACTCCTTGTATCAGAGAGCTGTTGGGGCAGTGTCCTTATGCATATTTAAGTCCTAGATTCGTGATCAGTTGGAGAATCAAGGGTTACGGGGAAAAGGGAGAAAAGTGGACCTGAGGAGTGTCACATGATTGTATGGAATGGCAGAGAAAATTTGAGGGTCTGAGGTTTTTCTCCTGATCCTAACTTTTAATGAAGTCTCCAGGAAAGACAATCATGGAAAAAAATTGCATCTGATGAACTTTCTGAAATTGACCAAACAGGCATTTGACTTTCAGATCCACGACAAATTTTTAAAGTGAAGGTAGGTCTGATACTTCATTGGGGTTATGTATCAGTAAAGTTTATTGCTGGGAATTGGGTTGAATTTTCTTTTTTTTTAATGTTGAGATCTTGCCAAATTCTTATTGTTTCAATTTACTGACGATGTAGGTGACACTGGCTGGGCCAGCTTTTATTGATCATCCTCTAGTTGCCCTTGAGAGGTTGGTATCAGTTGCCTCCTTGAATCACTGCAATATATTTGTAGACTCATGGTAAATTAGGAGGGAGTTCCAGAACTTTGATGCAGCAACGATGAAGGGTAAATGATACTGTAGTACTTGCAGGTGGTCATATTCCAATGTGTTTGTTGCCCTTGTTCTTCAAGATGATAGGACGGGATTAGAGTGGTGGTGGAAAAGCATAGCAGTTCAGGCAGCATCTGAGGAGCAGGAAAATCGACGTTTCGGGCAAAAGCCCTTCAAGGGATGATAGTCATTTCCATGCTGTACATCTCTATGACTTGACGACCATGTGTTTGAAAGGTAATGTCTAAGGAACCTTCATGTGGGTAGCGAGAGTGCACTTTTTCCTTTTTTTTTGAATAATAAAATTATGTTCTAAAGTCCATTAACATCCTCAAGTAAATGTGTTCAGTGACTGACCACCCTGGTAACCAAATTATAAGAATAATATTTGTGATCTATCAAGCCAGATTTTATTCTAAATTTTGACTTGTCCACCATTGCCATCACCTGGGACACAACACCACAAGAGTTAATGTGTTCTTAGAAGTAGGAATAATTTACATGCAGATGTTTAAAAGCTAAATGTTTTGTTTCTTTTGTAGGTACTCTGGGAAAAGCTTAACAGTGTTGCACTGTTAATACAACACACTAGTAGGCTGGACAGTATGATTTCAGATGCTGTTGCAGATTCCCAACCACAAAGCCATGGCTGTATAACAAAGCATAAATGTGATGAACATATCTTGAAGCAGATAGCAACTCGTTCATTTGTGGATAGCAAAATTGTATCAAAAATGGAAAGATCGGGCTCATTAATTCGGGTTATTGAAAAATTAAGTAAGATTGTGGAGAAAGGAAGATCGAAGCAATATTCTCTAGCTGGTCAAAAGAGGCCTTATACTAATACCGCTGACGCAAGAAGTGCAATATTTGAACATGCTGACAGCTGTGAGAGCACAGCCAAAAAAGCTGTGGACAGAAACTATGGCAAGTTACAGGATCATACCACAATTAGAGAGACTGACTTTAAGACACAAGATTTGCCTAAGAGTTGTAATAGACTAGATCAAAGGACACATAACTCTGCAGATAAAACAGACACTTCAAAAAGATTCTGTTGTACTGTTTGTGACTATGTTGCTTCAGAGCAACCAGCTTTTTATTTACACTTACGCAGCCATAACAGTGCTGAGATCTATACATGTGAACAGTGCAACTTTGCCACTACTGTTTCCAAAGATCTTGCCGAACACAGATATTTGCACAGGAACCTCACTCGATATCAGTGTAATTTATGTAAATTCAGTTCACTGACTTTTCCGCAGCTAAAGGAGCACTTTGAACAACATGGAAAGTCCAGTGACGTGGTGTTGATGTGTTCTGAGTGTTGTTTTGTTTCAAAAAAGCAGGAGGAGCTTGAAGCTCACATTTGGACCCATCTCGAAGATGCACAGGTACAGAGGAAACATTTGCCACAGATTCAGCAGCAATCAGAGTTAAGTACCATAGGCAGTGCAAAGTCAGGAGGCGTTGCTTTGGACTCTGAACCAGGCCCAAGAAAGTGGTATACATTTGATCAGTACGGCATGTATAGGTGTTTGATTTGCAGTTATGCTTGTGATCGCCAGAGAATGTTAAAAACACATGCATGGAAACATGCTGGTGAAGTTGATTGTTCATATCCAATTTTTGAGGAGGTATCTGAGCCAACTACCTCAGCAGTTTCATCTACAGCTCTCTCAACCCATGATGAGGAACCAGTTATTGTTTTTTCAACAGCCGGTAAATCAGAAAGTGTGCACTGCACTGGTTCAAATCAGTTGCAGTTTTGTGGTGTGGCTCCAGTTACTGTAATTAACTCATTGGACTGCAGGCCCTCTCTACCTGAGACAACTGTGAAAAGTTCCGATATTACCTGCTCAAAAGCACCAAGTCCAGCCGTAATGGAAATTGTCGAAGAGGAATCTCTGGTACTGGATTGTGAACATGAAAACATAATTTCTGATAGCCTTCTTTCCTCCGCACAGAAGATAATTAACTGTAGTTCAAACAAGGTGGGGCATGTCAATGTTATCGTGGAGCGGGTTCCAGGAGCTGGAGATACTGTTCCAGAAAAGCACTTTCTAATGACACCAGACATTGAAGTGGAAAAGAGACTTATCTCTGAAAAGTCTCATGTGATCTATTGTGAAGATCCATCAGAAATGTATCAACAAAGTAACAGTACGACTGAAGTGGAAACTGCTGCCATAGAGTGGAATCCTGAAGAAAGTAATAATGTTTTAAAACCTTCTGAACCTGCAGCAGTTGATGAAAATGTTCCACCAGTACGAAGGAGGACCAATTCAGAATCTTTGCGGCTTCATTCATTGGCTGCTGAAGCTCTCGTCGCAATGCCAACAAGAGCACCAGAATTAACCAGAGGGAATGCTAAAAATCCTGAACCTGATACAGGGCAGATAGGTGTTGACGTCGGCACTTCCATTTCTCCAGCTCTCGGTTATTCTCGAGATGGTACTAGTGACTTACAGCTTGATAAAGCTAAATCTGGTTTTTCTGAAGTACCTATCAAAATGGGCATCAGCATGTCATTACTCACTGTAATTGAAAAATTGAGAGAAAGAACTGACCAAAATGCTTCTGATGAAGATATCCTGAAGGAATTACAAGATAATGCACAAAGTCAACCTTCAAACGACCTGAGTTCATCAGGCAACCTAGTGGAGTATATACCCAATACAGAGCGGCCTTACCGTTGTTGTCTCTGTCACTATAGCAGTGGTAACAAGGGGTACATTAAACAGCACTTAAGGGTTCACCGGCAACGACAGCCTTACCAGTGCCCAATCTGTGATCACATTGCTTCTGATAGCAATAGTCTGGAAAGTCATATGATAAACCATTGCAAGACTAGAATGTATCACTGCAAGAGGTGCAGTGAAGCATTTTATTATAAGGTACACTGATTTTAATTACTTAGATATGTTGCAATTAATGTGTGTACGTTGAAACTAAAGTAGAATAAGAGTTATTTATTAAAGTAACTATTATACGAGTTCTGATACAGTGAAGCAACAGTAAACTGTTGAAAGCCCAGTTTTGATTGTAATAATTTGTAAGTTTGGGAATCTATTCTCTTATTGGAAAAAACACTCACTTTTTAAAAAGTAAGGAAGTTCTACATGTTTAACAGTATTTTATTTGTGATTCGGAAGCTTAATCAAGCTGTGTAAAGAAAATCTTGATCATTATTTAGAAAGTGGTGATTTTAACATTGAAAAGTGGTCTCATGCCTTTCTGAAAAATCGGGGTAGTTGAATTTTTAAATCTCATCCAATGCATACTTTGAAGTGATAAATTTGTCTAAGTTTTTAACTTCTAATTATTCTATAAGAATTGCTAAAGTGTCCTGTGAAGGAGTACATCTTTTAATTTTGGCTCCTTGTAGTTTGGTTTCATCTCAATCAGTTGTTCTGGACAAGGCTAGACCACTCAGAAAATTCTTAAGCAGGCAGCCCAGACCATAACTTTGCAATTTGTCTTGGTAAGTGTACAGTGAAAATTATCCAGAGTCAGGTAGCTAGGTTGACTACCAGTTTTAAAACACCGAAATATTTATTCACAAAATTACACAATGAAACACACAGAACAGAATAAAGAACCCCTACAGAACTCAGTCTATTCAAACTAGATTTAATTATGCTGTTCCGAATGTACACAACAGCCCCAAAAAATAAACCCCCCTTAAAACCCAGTACAAATGGAACATGTGACACTGGACACGCTCCAGTGCCAGTATGTCCTTCCTGAGGTGTGGGGCCCAAAATTGGACGCAGTATTCTAAATGGGACCTAACTAGAGCGTTATAAAGTCTCAGAAGCACGTCGCTGCTTTTATATTCCAACCCTTTTGAGATAAATGACAACATTACATTTGTTTTCTTAATCATGGACTCAACCTGCAAATCAACCTTTAGAGAATCCTGGACTAGCACTCCCAGATCCCTTTGTACCTTGACTTTATGAATTTTCTCACTATTTAGAAAATAGTCCATACTTGTATTCTTTTCCAAAGTGCAAGATCTCGCATTTGCTCAAGTTGAATTTCATCAGCTACTTCCTGGACCACTCTTCTAAACTGTCTAAATCTTTCTGTAGCCTCCCTGCCTCCTCAGTACTATCTGCCTGTCCACCTAACTTTGTATCATTGGCGAACTTCACCAGAATGTCCTCAGTCCCTTCATCCAGATCATTAATATATAAAGTGAACAGCTGCACTCCCAACACTGAACCCTGCGGGACACCAGTTGTCACCCGCTGCCATTCGGGAAAAGAACCTTTTATCCCAACTCTCTGCCTTCTGTCAGGCAGCCAATCCTTAATCCATACCAGTAGCTCACCTCAAACACCATGGGCCCTCGCCTTACTCAGCAGCCTCCCGTGAGCCACCTTATCAAAGGCCTTTTGAAAATCTAGTTAGATAATATCCACGGGTTTCCCTGGTCTAATCTACTTGTTATCTCTTCAAGGAATTCTAACAGGTTTGTCAGGCATGACCTCCCCTTACTAAATCCATGCTGACTTATTTTAATCCAACTCTGCACTTCCATGAATTTAGAAATCTCATCCTTAACGATGGATTCTAGAATTTTACCTACAACTGAGGTTAGGCTAATTGACCTATAATTTTCCATCTTTTATCTTGGTCCTTTCTTGAACAAGGGGATTACAACAACGATTTTCCAAACATCAGGAACTTTCCAGTGATTTTTGAACGATCATAGCCAACACCTCTGCTGTTTCCTCAGCCACCTCCCTCAGAACTCTAGGATGTAGCCTATCCAGGCTTGGAGATTTATCAATTTTTAGACCGTTTATTAGCTTTTCTAGCATGTTCTCTTTTGTAATGGCTACCATACTCAAACCTGCACCCTGCATCTCTTAATTGTTAAGCTGTTACTCATGTCTTCCACTGTGAAGACTGACATAAAGTGTTTATTAAGCTCTTCAGCTATTTCCTTATCTCCTAGCACTAGCCTTCCAGCATCAACTGGAGCGGCCCAATTTCCACTTTTCTTTCCTCTCGTTTGTTTCTTACGTATTGAAATAAGCTTTTACTATCATTTCTAATATCACTGGCTACCTTACCTCCGTATTTGATCTTCACCATCTCTCTTTGTTATCCTCTGTTTGTCTTTGTAGTCTTCCCAATCTTCTGATTTCCCAGTGCTCTTGGCCACTTTTTAGGCTCTCTCTTTTGCTTTGATACGGACTTCCTTTGTCAGCTGTCTAACAGACTGCACATCATCTGACCCTATATCATTCAGCGCCATAGATTTAATTTCATTCTTAACTAACAAGGCAACCCCGCCCCCTCTGCCCACCTCCGTGTCTTTTCGATTAATTGTAAATCCTTGGATGTTTAACTGCCGGCCCTGAACCCCTGCAACCTCGTCTCTGTGATGCTTACCACATCATCATCATTCACGACAATTTGCTTTGTTAATTCATCTACTTTGTTACGAATACTATGAGCATTCACCTTAATGCTAATTTTCTTGTCCTCAAGATTTCCAACATCTCTAGTAATATGTCCTAAGTTATGCATCGTTTTTGCTTCATTCCTAGTCTGCCTTGAACTTAAACCCTGCACACATGTGTATCTTTCTACTTGGCTCCATAGTCTCTGTTGCCTTCCCTTTCCCTTCTCCCCTGACTCACAAGTTGAAAGTCCTAGTGACCACCCTAGTTCTCCTTTTTGACAGAATACTGCTTCCAGGTGGAGATCATCCCATCAGTAGCGACCGCCTCAGTTCCATAACTGATGCCAATGTCCCAAGAAATGGAATCCCTCTTTCCCACACCAATCTATTAGCCACATACTTATTTCCCTAGTTTTCGTATCCCTATGCCAACTAGCACGTGGCTCGGGTAGTAATCCAGAGTATGACCCTCGACCTGTTCTTCAATTTTCTTCCTTGTGCTTAATACTCCCAAACAGGTCCTCCTTCCTAGCCTTGCCTATGTTGTTAGTGCCGATGTGGACCACAACAACTAGATCCTCCCCCTCCCACTCCAATATTTTTTCAAGCCGGTCGGAGATGTACTGCACCCTCGCACTGGTCAGGCAACACCCCATGCGGGATTCCCAATCTGACTTACAAAGGATACTATCTGTCCCCATAATTATAGAATTTCCTATAACCACTAATTATCTTTTTGCTCCCCCCTCTTGAATGGCCTTCTGCATTGGTCAGCTGGATCATCCTGTCCACAGCTCTTTCCCTCTTCTGTACAGGGAGCAAAAAATCTCATACCTGTTGGACAGGGTCAAGGGCTGAGGCTTCTCCACTCCTGAACTCAGAATCCCCCTACCTGCCTCACTTACAGTCACACCCTGTTGTTCCTGATCACTAACTGAAATTGAATTACTTAATACACTGGGTGTGACTGCCTCCTGAAACAAAGCATCCAGGTAACTCTCCCTTCCCGGATGTGCTTCAGTATTTGAAACTCAGATTCCAGATCACTAATTCTGATCTGGAGTTCTTCCAGCAACCAACGCTTGCTGCAGATGTGGTCACTGCCATTCGCAATGGGATCAGCCAGCTCCCACATCATACAGCTACAGCTCATCACCTGTCCAGCCATCCCTATCTATTTAATTAATTTATACAAATTTGAGTTAAATAATTTCTAGTACTTCTCTATGGTCTTATTCAACTAATAGTAAACTTTTAATCAATCACGCATTACACAAGAAATATCAATTGAAACACCTTAACTTAGCAACACATGAGATTCCTTTTTTTTGGTTCGAGAAGGAGGGAGGGTGGGAGACATTACACGTGTAGTGTCTCGGGATTCGGCCACTGCCCAAGTATATACCCAGCAGTCCTCTGCACCTCACTGTGGTCTCTTCCTCTGCTGTTCCTTTAAAACCAATTCTCACGCTCCCCCTTCCCGTCGCTCTGTAAAAAATGGAGGCCCAGCTCCCAAGGTAAGTCCCTTTTTAAGTGGGAAAACTTACCCTTCCAGCAGCTTCTCTCTGCCTTCTCCTTGTTGCTCTGTGAAATGGTTTGTACCACACAGCTCACTGCTGAGCTCCCATACAGTTCTGGACTGAGCTAAACTGCTCAGCTAGAGAGCTGACCACTCCCCTTTCATTATACAGGTCACTTCACACGACCATTTTGGCCTGAAGTCTCATCTGTTTACATATATAAAAAAAGGCCTCTCAATACCCTTTAATCTCTGTACCAAACCAGTCTAATTGACACAGAGAGATGTTTATAAACCCTCTGGGGAAAAAAAGGACACAGAATCCTTAAGAAAAGGAACAGCTTTTAGAAAACAGAAACCAGCTTTGTGACACAGTAGATGGCTTATTGACATTCTTGAGCGTCTTTCTGACAGAACCAGCTCCGGAACCATGAGTGTGAGCAACGTGGCCCCTCCCACATTTCCTCAACAAATGATGAGAATACAGACTGTAGTAGAGGAGGGGAAACTGAAAGCACACAGGAAGGTAATGTGAATATTTATAATTATATTTATGCACATAAAATATACAATAAAATTAGAGGTATTAGATGATTTCTCTTGAAGCTGTAGGTGAAATGAAGAAACTTTGTTTCTGAACTTATGACCTGCTTTCCATTCAGCCATCTGTTCTTTTAGACATAGTCGACAGACCCCTCAGTCCACCCAGTCCATGCCAAACATAATCTCAAACTAAACTAGTCCCACCTGCCTGTTCCCAGCCAATTCTTTCCAAACCTTTCTTATTCATGTACTTACTCAATGGTTGGAAAAGGGTACAGGTGTCTAAACTGGAAGCAAATTACCTCTGCAAAGATTTTTTTCTGGCGGTCTTTCAACAGTAATTAACTTTCTTCGCCTTTGGCAAAGCAATATCTGTCTGTTTTTGTTAATTAGTATTTCAAACCTTATATCTAGGTATTCCATAGTCTCCTCTTGTCCAGCAGAATCAGTGAGATGGGCCGAGTAGTGTTGGGGTAAAGTGCTTGTTAAATTGTTATATTACGTGAAGCGTAAACTACAATCCACTGCAAATGTGCCTATTTACGGATTAATTTAGATGGGTTTGGGCTTGTCCAGGCAACTTACTTGAACAGGCTGATTATTTCCATACGTTAATAAACCTCAATATCTCAGATTCAAATACTTCTTAAATTTTTCATGTGCTGGTCTGATTCACCAGGGCAGGTGAAGTAAGGCAGGAGCTGTCAAAGTGAGCACTTAAGTAATCTTCCAGCAGTACTTGTGGACCAATAGGAACGGGTCTACTTCTTATTTTTGGTCTCACTCACACGTTGTAGTTTTTAACCTTACGAGATTAACTTAACTCCACACAGTTCTCCTTTGTTTCCTGAGATTTCTGGCCCGCACCAACTTGCTTGTACTTTACAGATAACCCCTCCCCTCCAGCATTCCAGATGCCCTCCCCTTCCCTGCAAAACTATTCCACATACCTCTTCCCTTCACATCATAATCTCCAATAGCCTGACAGTCTTTCAGTCTGGTGGGAATGGAAGTAAAAGAACAATTCTAATAAAAACAGAAGTTGCTGGAAAAGCTCAGCAGATCTGGCAGAACCTGTGAAGAGAAATCAGTATTAACGTTTTGGGTCTGCTGACCCTTTCTGAGAAAGGTCCTTTTCCAGCAACTTATGTTTTTGCTTCTATTGACAGCGTTCGTGGTTCTTTCGGTGTCAGTTCTAATAACATCCTGCCCTTAAATTCAATGAGACCTTTGCAAACTGAGTTTCTGGATTTGCCAGCAGCTGACATGTATTATCACCACCTGTAAATATCAGCATCAGTGTGTGCTGGGTTGATTAAGCACACTCCGTGTCCTAGAAAGAGTTTGTAAGGGGGCTTATTCTTGTCTGTCAACTATTTCCAAACCATGAAATAAATCTCCTTTTTTGCAAGCTCTGAAAGGACGCTCTAACAGCTGACTTAAATATACAGGTTGTTCTTTTGTAACACAATGATTGGGTTCTTGTGCAACCCCAGCTTAAAGAAAAATTGCACTTTGTCAACATTTTAAGCATTGTTCCTAATGTAATCATGTTACAGCCTACACATTTTAAAAGTTCATGCTTTAGAAACAGCATTCCCAATTTATCAATTGCATTACAAAATACATGTTATAGCAGAACAGCCTGTATAAATGCTGTGGATTAAATAACATAATTGCATAAGCTCAAAGGATGACATTATATGTGTTAATGATCACTATCCTCTACATAATTATGATCAGTGGCCTTGAGATCACTCCCCTTCCAATTCATATAAAACAATCTGCAATATGTAGGGCGGCACTGTGGCTCAGTGGTTAGCACTGCTGCCTCACAGTGCCAGGGACCCAGGTTCAATTCCAGCCTCGGCCGACTGTCAGTTTGCACATTCTCCCCATGTGTACATGGGTTTCCTCCAGGTGCTCTGGAGGTGCTTCCACAGTCCAAAGATGTGTAGGTTAGGTGAATTGGCCATGCTAAATTGCCCATAGTGATAGTTGCATTAGTCAGGGGTAAATATAGGGTAGGGGAATGGGTCTGGGTGGGTTACATTTCAGAGAGTCGGTGTGGAATTGTTGGACCAAAGAAACAGTCTATACTGTAGGGAATCTAATCTTAAAAAAAAATTATTAATTTTAATTGGGTATCCCACTACATAATATGTTTTCCAAAATACAAATGCTGAGAGAATGAACTATCTTAAGATGTTACAAGCAATGAAAAATGTTTACTTCTTTCAATATATGCATTTCATGTACATGCATCAGTTTTAGATTTCAGTCTGCTGTAGCAGTGCAGCTACAGAATGCTGAGCAGTATGAGTCTCATGTTGTAGCCACTGATGGAGTAATGGCTTCAATATTTTGTCAATCTAATTTCCATTCACAAAAGCAGGATCATAACCTTTTCTTTAATGTCTTTTGGAAGAGAATTGGCTTGCAGACTTTACTAACTAGAAGTGAAGGTGATTGATAATTTTGCATCCAGCTACCTTTTTTTAACAGTTTCATAGAAGTCTCTTTCAATCTGAGTGCCATTCAAGGCTTTTATTTGGTTAATGTTAATGTCTGGTGACCCTTCCTCAGAACTGAGCTTTTCCAACAACTTCTGGATTTTTTTTTCTGACTCACAGTATCTGCAGTTCTTTTAGTTTTTATTTTGTTGACTGCTTTCTCAGTTTATTCATATTTGTTGGTTTATATCAATGTTGGAATATAGGCACATGGATGTTTGATTCTATCAGTTAAGTTTATGTGCATGTAAACTTTCATTCCTTTATCTTTAATTGCTTACTAACTGAAGTAATTCTAACTACATGTGACTATTTGTTCAGTAAGGGTCAGAACGGCAACATTACCCAAAAAATCTGAGGATGATAGCAAAAATCTTGTAGCTTTATGATTGAACAGCTTTGTGTTCTGAATGCTCACACTTGTCATGAACCACCACCACCATCCCTCACAAAACAAACCTTGACATGGTGAACTGCATTAGCACTATTATTTATGCATTAAATAATTTAAAAATACCTGTATCATGGAAGATATCCTTCTAAATTTTGGTTAACGGCCTTGTATAGCAATTTAGAGTTAAAACAGTCAACAATTCTACCATTAATTCTTTAACTCCTTTTTATCTAGAAATACTATCAACTCAGAAGCTGTACAAGTGTGATGTGTGTGACTACACAAGTTCAACGTATGTTGGTGTAAGAAACCACAGAAGAATCCACAACTCTGATAGACCGTACAGGTTTGTGCAACTTGCAAAATAAATCGAGCCAGCTTTTCATTGATGCAACACAAGATGTATTCATCTCATTGTGCCTGGGACTGTTTAGTAGAGCTATCCAACCAGCTACATTCTCTGACCCTTTGCCTATAACCTTAACTTTTCTCTTTGAGTATTAATGTGATTCCCATAAAGAGTTCATATTGAACTTCCTCTGCACTTTAGCACGGTACATTCCAAGTCACCTTAGTTTGCCCTCTAAGAAGATTTCCTCTTGTCACATTTGTTTTCCCAATCACTTTAATCTCTCCTTTTGGCTACTAGCTTTTCCACCCCGAAAAATAGTTTTTATTTACTCAATCAAAATCATTCATTTTCAAAATGAATTTATCAGTTACCTTGTAGTCTTCTCTGATCCAAAGATTTGCATAACTGGTACCGATCAAGTAAATCTGCAAAAGCCATATCTTTGTATGCTTCTGTATTTTTGAATGGGAAAAGGTCTTTTAAAATCTGAAAATTGTGGAGGGGATTGCTGCATTGGTAGCTTGTTTTTAAGTGCTGTTTAAACCATTATTTGTTCACCCAGTGGAACAATTTGAAGACAAACTGACAGTAAGGAGTTGTGTACAAAATGAGGTTCAGCCAACCACAAGCAGCTAATTGGTCTGTGGGATGAAGACCAGTTGTTGATGACCAAGTACTTCTATCCGCCAACAACTATGTGATTGACTCCCAGTTCTTCTGATATACAGTATATCAATGATCTAGATCTTGGTATATAAGGGACAGAAGACCCTGAAATGAGAAAGTATTATAAACTCTGAGGGTGGCAGTGTGGAGCTTAAAAGGACATTAACAAGTTGGTTCAGCGGACACAAAGGTATTTGATGAAGTTCAATACAGAGAAGTGTGAGGTGATGCACTTTGTCTTTCAATGTTCTTTCTACCAATGTAAAAATGGGGATACAATTCTAAAGGAACAGGAGGACTTGGGTAAACACGTGGACAAATCAATGAAAGTGTCAGGATAGTTGGAAAGAGCAGTTCATAAAGCATACAGTGGTCTTGGCTTTATTAATAGAGGTAAGAAGGTGGTGTTGGACTTGTATAAAACACGTTAGACCTCACCTACAGTATTGTGTGTAGCTTTGGTGCACTGGAGAGAGGACTGAAGCGATTTACAAGAATAGCTCCAGGAATGAGAAACTTCAGTTATGAGGTGAAATTGAAGAGGTTGGGCCACTTCTTGAAGAGAAGAAGGCTGAGAGGAGACACGATGAACATTTTCAAAATCATGAACAGGCTGCATAAAGTAAATAGAGAGAAGCTTTTCCCACTTGTAAAAGGAATGAGACAGAGAGAGCATAGATTTAAAGTGATGCAAAAGAAGGTGATCTGAGAAAAACTTCATTTCACACATTGTGTAGGTTAGCACATGGAATGCACTGTCGCAAAAATGTGGTTCCATTGAGGCAGTCAAGAGGGCATCAGATGATTATTTGGAGAGAAGTAGTGTGTAAGGGTGTGGGGATAAAGCTAGAGATTGACAAGAGATAATGCTGTTCATTTAATGAGCATGATGCACTAAATGGCCTCCTATGCCATAACACATCTGTGATCCTATGAGGTAGCTGAACAGCTTGTGGGCATGAACGATATGGCTAGAAGCTGTTGGATGGCTGGAAGAGAGAGTGATGTGCTTTCCTCTGCAGCAAAAATACCTAAAGCCTGTTTACTGCCCTACGTCAGTTGCATTAAGATGTTTTTAACAATGCATCAGAGATGTATTGTAAACCATTCATTCTGTGCCTCCTGTGAACAAATGAAAGTATCTGGAGAAGAGAGATCAAGGAGCAGCTAGTTGCAGCAAGCCAAAGGGATCATCTCAGTGAGCCCTGCAGAGAGGGACCATTGGAGTGCCTTTCCAGTTTTTTTGCTATCTAAGACTCCATTTTTTTCCCCAGAGTCTTTGTGTGTGTGTGTGTGTGTGTGTGTGTGTAAAAAGAGTTTTATAACGGGGTTAGAGTTTTAACTAATAAAGAGATATGTCAACTGTTCATATATTTCTACCTTTAGTTAAAAACTCTTTCTAATAAATAGTAATTCTTGTAAGTGCAGAAACCTGATCCCCTTCAGGAGAACATCACTACACACTTCTCTACAGTCTGAAAAACAATCCTCTTCTTTTCGTCCTTAAATCAATCCTATAACCAATCTACCAGTTCTTTTTATGCCATAGGCTTCAGTTTTGCTAACATTTTGCCGACTGACACACTGATTTTGTTAATGCAAATTAGCTAGCACAATGCAAAAGTCATATTCTGAATTACAAACCTACTACAAGTTGTTCATCAGTTAGAATTGCTTGGCTGCTGGCGCATTTAAATTTGACATACTTTGTTGTAAAAAGATAAATTGGGAAGTCGCACTGCTATACTAGGAGAACTGTATTTAATCATTTATTAAGATGAATTCTTTATAAAAGCATTAAAAATAAGTTAGTATATATGGCTGATAAATATGTTTTAATACAAGATATTTTCCTTCTCTTGTACTCTTCTTTCCCACCATCCGCTAGTGGGTTTTTGCTAAAATTGATAGCTAAGCAAAAACATCTAGGATTAGGTGAGTTGTTGCAGAGAGCTGTCAGTGAAATGAGACACTGAATGGCCTCCTTCATGCTGCAGCTTTTCTGTGACCCATTGTAACATAGTATTGTACACTGTCAAGCATTGCGTAATTTGTAATGAGCAAGCTTAGGAAAAATCAGGAGGAGTTATTTGGATTTTATTGTTTGTCTTTCTAATTGTAGTTCTTGTATTTCCATCTGCAGCACAGTCTTATGATTTTAAGTTCTTGCACCGTAGATGATTATCACAATGAATTGTCAGCTAATTGTATGAAATGCAGTTTGTTGGATCTGTATCAAGTATTTTATAGTGAAGTTGTATAGGTTTGCAGTATACTATGTGAAGCACTCCATGAGTCCATCTTCCTTTTCCCATGATGGTCTCTGCAATTTTCATGTTTTTAAGCTAAATTAAATCTAGCAGTCTGCTGCTCCAATATAAACTCAGATGTGTGACATGAGAAGGGGCCGAGGAAAGTAGTTTCTCTGTTCAAAGTCTGTAATAAGAAGCCCTCTCATTGACTAAAGTTAATTTAGTACCTGCTATTTGATTATTCAAACAAATTATTGCAACAAAGAAGTTATTGTTGCAGAAAACAACACTCAGCAATTCCCTAGTAGTGTACTGAGAAAAACCTATTATAAAAAGAATTCTATGAGGTAAGAATCCAAAGATTGGGAAGAAGATTGCCTTTATTTGTATGAAGTTGCGAAGTGTTTTCATACACCTGATTACAACTGCACAGGAAAGCAAGAAAACCACTCCCTCTCTTTGTACAGACCCAAATTAACCGCTTTAAGTGCCAAAACCATAAACAATGCCAGATAACCATTTGTGACAGAAGTTTCCCACAGTTGAAATGTTAATTTAACTGCTCTCACCACAGATGCTATCTGGTCAGCTTAGCCTTTGTTTCGAATTTCCAACCTCAGCAATTGTTTTGCTTTTTTTTTATATTGCTTAATTCATTTCCACTCCTTCTCAGAATAGCTACCTGAAAGTCTACTCTTTGTCCTCCTGAATTTCTAAAGAACAATTATTCCAGTAACTTTGTTAAATGTTGTTTCTTTCCTTAGTAAAATAAATAATATTGCATTCCCTTAATCCTGGCACCTTATTGATATTTTCAAAATTAAATGCCATTCCAATACTTTGTTACAGAAATAATCTGTATTGCAGCCATAATGGAAGTGACAAGGAGCTTTAGTAAAGCTTCTTTAGTTTATAACATGAATATAAGTCAGTACCGTATTATAGTTAAGCAGGTACTTAAAGACACATACAATCATTTCTTGTATAGTGTGATAGTTGTGGTCCTGTGCAACCTCATGTACGAGAAGTGCACAATACAAATAACACTTAGTGTTGGTATAGGATCACACTATAGCCAGCACATGTTTTAAAAGTTTGCACATTAAATACAGTGTCCCCTATTTGTCATTCACATTATAGTGAATTTGTATGACTAAACACATTATAGCAGAATGACCTGTACTCACATTCAACCATGATCGATTTACAGATGCAGTAGCTGTGACTTTGCAACTACAAACCTGAACAGCTTAAAGTGTCATATGAAACGCCACCCACAGGAGCATCAGGTTGTTCAGTTGCTGGAACAGTATAAGTAAGTGTTGTGAAAATCTAATTTGTAATTTATACTTTTTCAAGAACATAACCTTCAGCATTAGGAATTAAATTTGAACTGTAGCAAAGAGGAGCATCTGGTTGAGAAATTGGTAAAAGCAGCTCTGATGTAAATGAAAATTAAATGAAATTTATTACCCTTAAATGATGGCCTGTGTTTGTCCTGCAAGATGAGTGGTAATGGTGAAAAACTGGAGCAGTGAATTATCCTTCTCAAAGCTTGTAATGAAGCTAGGGAATCTGCAGAGGAGGCAATTAAATCTAGTAGTGATTTAAATTGTCCATATGGGTTGCAGAACCAAAGATTTGTGTCACGGGTAAAATAATTTGTGATTTTCTTCAAATCATCCAAAACAACATATTGTTTGCTGTTGGCATAGTTATTTAGAATGGAAGTTTAGGTGAATCTGCCTGGTTATTTGCTAACAGAACTTGACAATTCAGTTTGGGTATAATGTAGAGAAAATCAGCCAGAAGATGTGTTCTACCTTGCAGGTAGTGGCAGAGATCTACAATGAGCCTTTCAGAACCATGTGCTAGAAAGTAAGCAGCTTGAATAGTTAGTTAGTTTGGAGCGAGCTGTACTGAAACTGTTGGAATGGACTGGGGATCAAAGTGTGTATGCCCAAAGTCACAGTAAAGAAATGAAGAGTCCATAACCACAACCTATTTATACAAAATTGGAGGCTTGCTGAGCCAACTGCTGATGGACAACTGCCCAGTGATTTGAATCTTGATGAATAGCAGGAATTTAAGGGAATGCAGGTTTTGGAAGGTCATGTGCACCTTTTATAAATAGCGAGTTTTGAGAAGGGGTGGCACGGTGGCTCAATGGTTAGCACTACTGCCTCACAGCACCAGGGTCCCAGGATCGATTTCAGCCTCGGGCAACTGTCTGTGTAGAGTTTGCATGTTTTCTCTGGGTGCTCCAGTTTCCTCCCACAATCCAAAGATGTGAAGGGCAGGTGAATTGACCATGCTAAATTGTCCATAGTGTTAGGTGCATTAGTCAGAGGAAAATGGGTCTGGGTGGGTTACTCTTTGGAGGGTCGGTGTGGACTGGTTGGGCCAAAGGGTCTGTTTCCACACTGTAGGGAATCTAATCTAATCTAATCTAAGATTTGTAGCTCAGGTTGAGGTTTTGGATGTAGGTTTGCTCGCTGAGCTGGAAGGTTCATTTCCAGACGTTTCATTACCCTACTAGGTAACATCTTCAGTGGGCCTCAGGTGAAGCAATGCAGAAAATTCCTACTTTCTATTTATATGTTTGGGTTTTTTTGGGTTGGTAATGTTATTTCCTGTGGTGAAGTCACTTCCTGTTCCTTGTCTCAGGAGGTAGTAGATAGGGTCTAGCTCGATGTGTTTGTTGATAGAGTTCCGGTTGGAATGCCATGCTTCTAGTAATTCTCGTGCATGTCTTTGTTTGGCTTGTCCTAGGATGGATGTGTTGTCCCAGTCGAAGTGGTGTCCTTCCTCATCCGAATGTGCAGATATATTAGTGAGAGAGGGTCATGTCTTTTTGTGGCTAGTTGGTATTCATGTATCCTGGTGGCTAGTTTTCTGTCTGTTTGTCCAATGTAGTGTTTGTTACAGTCCTTACACGGTATTTTGTAAATGACATTAGTTTTGCTTGTTGTCTATATAGGGTCTTTCAAGTTCATTAGCTGCTGTTTTAGTGTGTTGGTGGGTTTGTGGGCTACCATGATCCCAAGGGGTCTGAGTAGTGTGGCAGTCATTTCCGAGATGTCTTTGATGTAGGGGTGAGTGGCTAGAGTTTCTGGATGTGTTCTGTCTGCTTGTTTGGTTTTGTTGCTGAGAAATCGACGGACTGTGTTCATCGAGTACCCATTCTTTTCGGATACATGGTATGTGTGATTTTCCTCTGCTCTGCGTAGTTCCTTTGTGCTGCAGTGTGTGTTGGCTCATTGAAATAATGTTCTGATGTAGCTTCGTTTGTGGGTGTTGCAATGATTGCTTCTGTAGTTCAATATTTGGTCTGTATGTGTTTTTCTGTAGATGCTGGTTTGAAGTTCTTCATTGGCTGTTCGTTCTACTGTGACATATAGGAATGGCAGTTGTTGTTGGTTTCCTCCTCTTTAGTGAATTTTATGCCAGTAAGGCTATTATTGATGGTCTTGAAGGTTTCCTCTAATTTGTTTTGTTTAGTGATGACAAAGGTGTCATCCTCAGCTAGTTGGTGATGACAAAGGTGTCATCTACGTAGTGGACCCAGAGTTTGGGCTGGATGGTTGGCAGAGCTGTTTGCTCAAGTCTCTGCATTACTGCCTCTGCTAAGAATCCTGATATCAGAGAACCCATGGGTGTTCCGTTTGTCTGTCTGTAGGTTTTGTTGTTGAAAGTGAAGTGGGTGGTAAGGCATAGGTCTACTAGCTTGATATTCTCTTTGTTGATGAAGTTAATGGTGTTTGGTGTATGCGTCTTCGGATCTTCTAATAGTGTATGCAGTGTTTCCTTGGCCGGGTTAATGTTGATTGAAGTAAACAAGGCTGTTACATCAAAGGAGACCATTATTTCATCCTCTTCTATCTTAGTGTCTTTGGTCTTCAGGAATTCAACAAGGAGAATATCATCAAGCTAGTGGACGTATACCTTACCACCCACTTCACTTTCAACAACAAAACCTACAGACAGACAAACGGAACACCCATGGGTTCTCTGATATCAGGATTCTTAGCAGAGGCAGTAATGCAGAGACTTGAGCAAACAGCTCTGCCAACCATCCAACCCAAACTCTGGGTCCACTACGTAGATGACACCTTTGTCATCACCAACTAGCCACAAAAAGACATGACCCTCTCTCACTAGTATCCTCAAATACGGATGAGGAAGGACACCATTTCGACTGGGACAACACATCCATCCTAAGAAAAGCTAAACAAAGACATGCACAGGAATTCCTAGAAGCATGGCATTTCAGCCGGAACTCTATCGACAAACACATCGAGTTAGACCCCATCTACTACCCCCTGAGAAAAGGAACAGGAAGTGACTTCACCACAGGAAATAACAACATCAACCCAAAAAAACCCAAACATATTCAATAGGAAGTATGAATTTTCTGCATTGCTTCACCTGAGGCCCACTGAAGATGTTACTTAGTGTGGTAATGAAACGTCTGGAAATGAACCTTCCAGCTCAGCGAGCAAACCTACATCCAAAACCTTTATAAATCTTTCTAAGCTATGACCTTAAATGCTATTTACTTTCTTTGTTGATTCTTGATATACAATGAAGTTTGTTTTATTAAAGAATAAAAAATCTTGGTGAAAAATTCTGTCAGTTAATTGTTGTGTGCTCATATTTGTTGAAGTATTTATGGTAACCTGACATGGTCGTAATATAAGTGCATTCTAAAGCAGTTCAGTAATTGTTGGTGAATAAATACTTGTTTTATTCTAAGAAATTGTATTTAAATATGAACTTCACTAAACCACAGGCTCGTTTGAAGATAAGTCGGCACATGGCTTGCTCTCACCTGTGACCCAGTAGGTAGCCTAGTTCCCATAACACAGATTATTCCATTTTGAGTTTCAAGGAGCTGCCCAACTGGAGAATTTAAGGAAGTGAAGAAGTGGTTGAAATAATCAAATCCAAGTAATTGTTATTTTGTTCATTTTTGTTTTGATCGGTTTGGATATCATCAGATCCCAGCCAAATCAACAGTTGATTATTTTTCCAAATTTAAGGATGATGTCCAATCGTGATGCTAATTTAGTAATACTTGCAATAGCCTTGAATGTTTCTGACAATGCATCTGATTCAGCAAACATTACTGCTGGTTCACTGATGATGTGTGAAATATTTTGAAGTACTTTTCTATGATCGCCCTGTTCTAGAGTTATGAGGTGGTCTCCATTTTCTCATTAGTGCTTTGTCATTTAAGTAACAAAAGTTGTTGTTTTTGGGTCAGTTTCTGAGTATGCTTTTGGTATAACATTCTCAATTCTGGATCTGGTTTTTAGATTTCTGTTGAAGAGAATGTGCCAAACATCTCAACCTAAAGAGCAACTAACATAGTACCAAGTGTTCTGTGCATTCCCAATACTTATCTGCTGCTTTCACTAATTTAAATTATATTTTGAAATTTGACTGTATATATAGAGGGATGGCTTGTACAATGTATGTATTTTTATGTAGATTCTTTAACACTGATGCTGCCAAAATAGTTAGAGTCCAGTTTTGGGGGTGTTGCATGTAGACATGATATGCAGCTAATGATGGGTAGAAGAATGCATATATTTGCATGTAATTACATTAATTGCTGAAAAATCCGTTCTTCTGACTCCTAAATGCTAACGCAATTTGCTGAAATATGTTTACTAGCTTTAAGAGATTTTTAATTACTTTTCCTTTTTTGTTAGCGAGTAGTTTGAATGTCAGAATATATTTAAATATGGTAATCAAAAATCACATTTAAATGGATTTATCATTTCATGTACTAAATTAATTATATTGTATGATTTTTGTTGCACTTTTGGGGTTCAGAAAAATTCTTTAAGAATGGATCTACAAATTAAAAGTCACATTGTAAGAGGCAACTTTTGACTGGACTGGTTGAGCTTCCTGTCAAAAAGCCAACTTAGCCAGTGCCAATGGACTAATTTGAATTTCAATCAAGATTGCAGTTTTGATTTGTGACTCTCTTTACAAGACTTGTTTTTGTAGCTATGAAGCCATGTCACTATATCTGGTTTATTTTATGTAATTACCTGTATGAACCTTAAACATGGATTAGTTTATGTAATTGTGTTCTGGTTTTGTTTGTTGATAGGTGTTCTCTGTGTGGTTATGTGTGTAGCCATCCTCCATCTTTGAAATCCCATATGTGGAAACATGCAAGTGATCAAAATTATAATTATGAACAGGTGAATAAGGCCATAAATGAAGCCATTTCTCAAAGCAGCAGGTGAGGATACATCCATTAATAGTAGAAGGCTTTAATTTGTTAATATTTCTTTTGTGGAGATTTGATTTAACTGTAACATGTTGAACAGCTTCAAATTGTAATTAGACAAAGCACTGTTTAATCATTTATAATGTCAATGCTAGGTCACACTGTGCTGGAAAAATAGGAATTTATATTTAAGGTCTTGTAGAAGAAGAGAAGTTGCCTTTTGGGAGGGGAGACCATAATCTGCCTTTCTTAAAGATTTGATTTTTGGTGAACATCAAGGAGAAGAAAATGCAGACTCTCTTGGCCCATGCATTCACTTTCTGTTCACACTCTCATGAAGGCGAGGAGGAAGTGAGGAGATCAGTAGTTGTCCTACTTTCATTCCTGGGAGAGGAAGCTTTAATCATTTGATACATGATTTTATTGTAGATTTCAGGAGTAGAGATTTTAGATAGGGCCCTCATAGGATGGATGTAGTGCAGCTGGGAACCATTTAACCACTTGGCCCAAGCTAGTCTGTGGCAGAGCCATTTACTCACCTGCCCTTGCCCCATATCCATTTTCTTTCTTCCCTTCATATGCTTATCCAGTTTCTTTTCAAATCTCAATTAAGTCTGCCAGCATTGCCCCTTCAGGTAGTCAGTTCCAGGTCTTAACAACTCATCATGTGAAAAGTGCTTTTTAATCCTTCGTGTCCCTTTGATTCTTTTGTCATCACTTTCATTCTGTATCCTTCTTCTCTCAGCCTCAGTTCCCCCAGTCCATCCACATTGTCTTGTTTCTGCAACTGTATCCATAAGCATTCACCTGAAGCCTTTACATCCTCCCTAAAACCTCTATCTAAATCTGAAAAATCTAGTGCAGTGCCCAGAATTGGACACAATGCTGCAGTTGATGCTGAATTATCCTTTGTAATCTCTGCCTCGCATGGTTTTATAGTACTTTCCCAGCTTGCCTTACCACCTTCAGTAATTTATGCACACTTACCCCGGGTCATCTGTTCCTGTAACCTGTTTAGACTCCTTGTTTTCCCTCCAAGATGTCAAGTACAATTTTCTTTCCAAAAGGGAAAATGACAGGCTGGAGATTCTCCTGAATTTCAAGTTAAATAATTATTTTTTGTCAACTGAACCTGGGGCTAAACACTCAAGTTGTAGTGAACCGTTCATTCCAGCAGGCAAGCACTGCAGGTGGGTTCTGTTTTCAAGGACCCAAAGGCCATCGTATCGGGCCAATTCACTTCACTCAGCTTGTCACATTTTGGTTGACACAGCTAACTGATGTAGCATCTACAGAATGGCAGTGTGAGATTTGTTTAATGGAAGTGGATGTCAAGGGTAAATACAAACTGGGGAGCTTAACCTTAGATCTTTTACTCTTGCATTGCTGCCTGGGTCCTGAAATGAACTGAGTTGTGAAAACAGTGGTTAAAGTAAATGCTGTAAGGATTGCTTCTGGCCTAAGAGGAGGAAACATGAGGACAAATCCAGTTTTCCACCAATTCATAAGAGGGGAAGAAAGCTAACTGCTCCAGCGTGTCACCCAGTGGCTAAATTCTGCCATTACATATGTCAGACTTGCATGAATACGAAAATCGTATTTAAAATGTAAAGGACAGATGTTACCAGATGTGAATGCAATAAATATAGTACAAACAATGGTACACATTATCCTAGCCTTTCTATTTCTGGGCTAAATGTCTGGGTACAGCTCCCTCTTGTCATAGAGTTATAGCATGTCCAACGAGGTATTTAAAACATTTTTTTTGTTTGCGTTATATTATGGTGAAGTTATTTTGTGTAAAATAATGCATGCATCTAACTTATATAAGGTGTCAAGACCTCCAGCGAAAACCTGCAGATGAGTATGTTGAAGAAATATCATCATCGTCACCATCACTTCATCCTCTTTCTACAAATTCTGATAAGCCTCCCTCAGCTCCAGAGGCAGAGAGCCTCATTACTGATGAAACCAAAGGCCCTGAAAAGTGCCAGAAATTGAATTCAGACTTAAATGTCTCTGATACACCAGGAAAAACTGGAAGTCAGATTCGTGCTGGCATGGAGTACTGTGTGCTGTTATTCTGTTGCTGTATCTGTGGTTTTGAATCCACCAGTAAAGAGCTATTGATGGATCATATGAAGGAACATGAGGGTGAGATCATTAACATTATCCTCAACAAGGACCACTGCTCCCAACCTGAACAGAGTGGCTCTGACTAAATCAACCTGGAGAAGCTATATTTACAAAACACATTGCCTCTTTATAGAAGGAGTCATGAGATAAACTCTTGAACAAACCGTGAATGTCATCAATTCAAAATGTGATTTTAGTCCCTTTTAAATGGTGTAAACATTACTGTTGTCACCCGTTTTAGAATATATTACAAGTAATATCTTGCATATAAGTAATCTAGGTGCAAGGAAGATGTTCAAGGATCATTTTGATATTTCATTTCTCCTATACTGTCCTGCACCATGTCCTAAATACTGGTGCTTTAGGTACAGATAATATTTCTGTATTTATTGAAGTTTTTTAATATTTATGCCTGTAGTTATAAGCTGTTACATGCAGTGAAGTTATTGTATTCACAATGCACTTTGCTTATGGTGCTATTTTGTAATCATATCACTGAACAAATCTCTTGTAAAGACAACAGTACGTGAAGGGGTTGTAGAGTGAAAACTTTTACCTTGTTCAGTTGTAATATGAATTTAGTCTTTGAACAAAGGTTTTGTTCAAAGTTCTGTGTCATACAGTAATTTTCTGGGGAAATGGTCTTGCCAAAGTCTGCCCAGGTTTTTCTCTTTTTGAGAACGATGGCAGGCTGACTTGAAACATGAAAGTTTCAGGTATGTGCTTTACAATACACTGCAAATGGAAATGAATAAAGCCTCTTCAGACAAGCAAGTTAACATGTTGTTCATCTTCAGAAGACCTCATGCTTTAATCTTCTGGGTTTTTTTGTGTTCCATGAATACCTAATTTTACTGCATACAGATTATCTTTGAAGTTCCATACAACTATGCTGTTGAGTTATTTCAAAGGGATCAGAAAACTGGCTTTGTTCCAAACATAGCATGCACTGACATTTTAAAACCTGTTTTGTTGGAGGAATGGAGAACTGCTAACTTATTTTACCCTTTCGTTCAGATGCCCATTTAAAGTTTGCAAATGTTCACAAGGATTATGATCCTGCAGACTGAAATGCCCAGGCTTTGAGATCTACACTTAGAGTGTACACAAAATTGCTATTTTAATATGTTGTATCACAAGTGGAAGCTATTCCAATCATCTTCAATAAGATCATAATTATGGAACCATTTACTCCGAGGTTTGTCCTGAGTTTTTGGTAATAGAGATGGCCACTTATGTAAAAATAAATATTAATAGTTTGACTTGAAACGGTTATAATTATTGATTTTACTGCTTAAAATTATGATTTCACTAACTTTACAAGAAATATTGCACTGAATTATATAAGTTGAACAAGCAGTAAAAGGTACCTTGTTACAATTCAACTTGCATCTAAAATTGTCCATCTGAGTTTGAAGGAAATCCATGTAAAATTTAGCAATGTATTTGAAGATATAAAGCTGAATTTACTTTTAACAGACATGAGCATTGACTTGAATACAATTTGAAAAATGTAACAATGATTTTACAATTAGTTAAATATATTGGTTTAATACAGATAATTGTGACTAAATGATAGTTAAGAACTTTGAATTTACTGTTCACTTTTGAACTTAGTTCAGTTTTTAGAACTCTGAATTTCTGTTTAGTTTGGGCAATAAATTAATATTATCAATTATGACTTAAACATTAAAAAATCTATTTAAATTCAATTATCTACTAGGAAATATTTTGCTATTTACACCCAGTAGTGTCTTGGAGAAATACAAAGACATCCTTATCTCCAAGCATGTCTTCGGCCAAAATAGTATTGGGATTGTGAAAATTGCCAGAAGAACCAGTTTGTTGTCTTCTTTCTGAAACTTACCACAAGCAAGTAAGGGAGATATGTGTCAGAGTGCTTAGTATTTGTCAGCTGATAAGAAGAGGTTTCCCAAACACTTTAACATGAATTTGGTACCTTTTTTTAAAATTAAAAGATTGTGGTTTGAGTGAGGATATGTTTGCTTTTTCTAAGATAAATTTGTACTGAATATTCTGTGCATTTGATATTTCCTAGGCAAACATACTGTTAACATTCATCACTTTCGTTTTTAGGAAAAAAATGCAACGGTTATTGTATTGAAATTTGCCTTTAGTTTTACAATTCTTCATAAGCCATCATGATAAAACTAACCGACTGTCTTGTAGTTACTGGGTTCATCCTTTCTTCAATATTCTAAAACCTGGCAGTGGTTGGAAGAATATTATGAAGCTGTAATGGACTTGCAGTTATTTGAAAGACAATGGGGAGCAATAACGATAACATCCAAACTGCTGATATGAGCATTTGTAATGCCTTGCTCACATTGCTTACAAAGTGAATGAATCTGAAAAGTTTCTTGTTTTGCCCAATTGTACTGATTATTTATGTTGTGCATGCATAATTATTTAGGCTACTTGCAAACCAAGAAAGAACTGATTTAGTTTCAGTTCCCAACATGAATGAAACTAAGATTTTTTAGAAACAGAATCCATTGTGCTTGTTTCACACTGTTTTTACATAAAGCAACATCCTATTGATGTTAATGATTGAGATTCCAACTTAATAAATGTAGAGTAGGTGACATACTGTAGAATGTCTGTGCTTACATAGGTAAAATTTCACAATCTTACATAAATTCTTTTACTGATTAGAGAAATTAAAGTCATAGTAAGCCAACATTATTCACCTACTTTACATTCTGTGGTGACTGAAATGATTTTCACAGGTTGTGGACATTGAGATCAGAAGGAAAATATTAGAGGTAAATAAAATAATTGCTTCAACAGCTGTTTGTATAAAGTTCCATGTATTTAAAAGTAAATTATGGTTCCAAGGTTTAGGAGCTGAAGGAATAACAGGATCTGTATTTAAAGTTTTTTGTTCCTCTTTAAGCTGGATTCAGCTGTACAAATACTTCCACTGTGAACCTGAATTAACACAAGGTTGACTGAAATTTTAAATACTCTGCATTGTGGGTAGCTTGCCGTTTGCTTGCTATCATGCTTTACACCAGTTTATTTTGGGTGATCGTGCCACAGGCAAGGCTAAGGAAAACTTACTTTTGTGAGACATTAATGAATTTAATTTTAAAAGTTTAGTCTGCAGTTTTTAGAACCTCTTACAAAATGTATTTTTTATTTCTGCTATTGTTTCTCTTATCACATTATGTTTTGTTTTGTATTTCTACGCTCATAACTGTATTTCCAAATCTTATGAAAGATATTAACTGAAAGTTTCATAAGATGGCTACTGGTACCATATGTGGACATTTTGAGAGCACTTAGTTAAAATAATATATAATTGTTAAACATCCATGATTCTACAAGGAAAGTTTAAAATTTGATACCTGAAATGGATACAGAAACTTATAAGTAAATGTAACATACATGCCATTTGATATTAAAGAATTATTTTGAATACATGTACTTACCCTCCCAATGTCATCAATTACACTAAAACATTTTGTTAGCCAAAGCATTTTAGAAAACTGACAAGTATCTTTTAACAATAGGACTGTTGAGTGTGCGCGTGTAGGAATGTGTATCCAAGTTTGATCTGCACGTTAAGCTGCATGCCTTAATGCCAAAAGCTCTTTGGATCTCTTACTGTAGAACTGATCAAGTTTTTCTGTGTTAATAAAACCAGACCTGTAGTACTTCTGTAATTATTGTACTACTTAATGTTGTGTAACATTAATTTATTTTACTTGTAATGTTTGTCATCTATTATGTTTACTCAATGTACCATTTGTAATTTGGTAATAAATCTTTGTCTTAAAAAATGAACAGGATATATTCTATTTAGTTTATCTGTTTTTCTTCCATAATGTTGTCTCCAAATGCAGTTCTGTTTTCCAGTTAAGAGCGAGCTAAGTGCTGCTTATTCAGGTCTGTGTTGTGACCATAGGATTACTTAGCATGGAAAGAAGCTAGTTAGCCCAACTGGACATGTCATCATTTATTCTCCTTTACCAGTGGTCCCAATTCAACATGCCAACTCTGTTCTCCTATCTCTTTGTTTCTCTTTCCTTTAACTGCTTAGTTTAATTCTGTCCATCAACTTTGACCTGGTTGTTGAATTTGGCTGCAACTGTTCAAAAGCTTTGTAACCTATTATAGTTAAAATTGTACCTTTTTTATAATTTTTGTAGCTGGCTTTGCACACAGCTTGAAGAGTGTGAGATTGATAAACCTATTGGTAAAACGCGACTGTAAGTGGGGCAAAAAGAATTCCATTCTACTTTGGTCAAAACACATGTACCCACATTGAAAATTCCTACATAGAAACCAAAATTTGAATCTAAATGTCATTTCTGTTGCAATATTGGACCTAGATTTAACAATTTTTGCCCTACACTAAAAGCTGGTTTTAAGAAGCAATTTATTTTTGAATGCCTTTCCTAACTATAAAATGTTTTCATGTATCCAGTGAGAATGGCATGTCTGATTTGGCCTTATTTCAAAAGTTTTATATGTCATCTGACCCTGTGTGTCCTGCTGTTTCACAGCTTCACAGGATGTACTAATTTTATAAACCGAAATTGGAAGCACTTGGCAAGTACTAAATTCTGGTGACATCAGCTAACTTGACAGAAGTGCTTATTCCTGAGTTTTGAAACTTGGCAGAAACTTAATGCAATATTCAAATCATGTTAAAAATAAATGTAAGACGGTATTTGTAAGCATCATTAGAGTTGTACAAAATAATACACTAAAATTTTGAAACATAAATTATAGGAATACTTAAGCTGATTTTAGAGAGTTTAAGTGCTGCTTTCTTCATCTATCTCATCACTGTTCATCTCATTCACCAACTGATCCACATGATAGGCATGAAAACCTTTCGCAAAATTTATTTGAAATCTATGTGAATTGTTAAATCTTGAAGTATATAAAGGTTACACAAAATCACAAGAAGGACATTCAATGTAAGTGTGTGAGAGATTATCCATTTAGGCCAAAGAAAGGAGAGATTGGCGTACTTTCTGGATGGTATGAAATTAAATGCAGTGGGTTTCCAAAGAGATTTGGCGGTTTAGGTACATAGATCTTTAAAATGTCACGAACGGTACAGAAAATAATAAGCTAATGGAGTGCTGGTCTTTTTATCCGGAGGACTGGTGAACAAGGATGCAGAAGTTAATCACAGACATGATGGGCCAAAGGGACTGTTTCTGTTCTCCAGTTTCCATGTTAGTTGTACAAAAAGTTGGTTATACTTCACTTGGAGTACTGAGAGCAGAGTGAGCACTGCACTTTAGGAAGGATATATTGGCCTTAAGAGTGTAAAACTTGTTTACAAGAAATCCTCTGCAATCCATGTTTCAAAATTATGAGCAGATATTTAGGCCTGTTTTCTCCAGAATTCAGAAGATTAAGAGGTGACCTGATGGAAGTGTTCAAGAAAAGACAGTGTAGATAAATAATCTATTTCCTTTAGTTGAAGATTCCAGAACTAGGGAGCATAGTCAAATAGTTTCAGAATAGATATTCAAAAGCAATTCTACATAAAAAGAACGGTCGATGTTTGGGCCTCTTTTTCACAAATGGCCGTGGATGCTGAGTGAGTTAATTGTAAATTTGAGAGGCTTATGGGTCAAAGGCAGGCACATGGAGTGAGACCACAGATTAGTCATGCTTTCATTGAAAGGTTAAACAGGTTTGAGGGGCTGAATAGCCGCATCCCGTTCCTATGTTCCCAAGTGTATTCTGAAAATTGACAAAGAGGGTCTTGAAAGCAGGAAACTATTTGCAGGAGCAGAAACCAACTGAATATCATTCCTCAACTGCTCGATCAAAAACAATTAGATTTGTGTTGCAACCCATCTGATTTTATATGTAGAAGCATAATGTACATTGACAGGATATGCCATTTGAGCCCGTTATTTTTGTGTTGCCAAGAAATACAAAGGAACTGTTTCCTGTAGCAGAAAACCATTGTTTAAAAACGTCCAACACCTTAACAGGAAGTTCAGACATCGAGGAGCAACTTTTAGTTATGAGCAATGTTAAAAGTCCTGTAGAAATGTTGCTAAAATGTCTGGATATCCTAGTGTTGCTGAGTTTAATGCAGTGTTTTGAAAAATATACAGCTATACCTTCTTATCAAGAGAGAGCTGAGCAGTTAATGAAGACTACTGCCTTGATTGATGGGTAGGTAAATTATTCTAGCTATAATGTGTTAAAATTGCAGATCACGCTTTCAACTTTAAGGCTTCACTGAATAAGAAAAATACAGCTTATGTTTTTACAATTAATTTAGTTAAACAGATGTAACTGATATTTTGATTAGCCTGAGATGAGTCCAGAGTTCAATTGTTATAGAGAAAAAGCAAATATTGTAAATATTCATGTATATGTTGATACCTGAAGTGTACACACATGTAGAAGCTGACTCTGGTTTTTCAGTGATTATCTATTAATTATTTATCAATAATTTAAAGGAATCTGTCAGAATTTTTTTTTAAGGTTTTCTCTCCTCCAGTTCTAGTAAAATAATTTAGCCAATTGCCAAGACTTGTGATGATCTATCATGATGTCATCAAGATAAAATGGCAAGTACATGGCTCAATTTAGACAAGAGGAGAATGTGGCAGAATGGGTTAATCAACACTGCAGAATGGCCATATTAATACCCAGGAACCACCTGACTGCACCCTCAAAGACACAAGAAAAGATGGTTGTTGTGGTTCTGTTCGCCGAGCTGGGCATTTGTGTTGCAAACATTTCATCCCCTGTCTAGGTGACATCCTCAGTGCTTGGGAGCCACCTGTGAAGCGCTTCTGTGATGTTTCCTCCGGCATTTATAGTGGTTTGTCTCTGCCGCTTCCGGTTGTCAGTTCCAGCTGTCCGCTGCAGTGGCTGGTATATTGGGTCCAGGTCGATGTGTTTGTTGATAGAATCTGTGGATGAGTGCCATGCCTCTAGGAATTCCCTGGCTGTTCTCTGTTTTGCTTGCCCTATAATAGTAGTGTTATCCCAGTCGAATTCATGTTGCTTGCCATCTGCGTGTGTGGCTACTAAGGATAGCTGGTCGTGTCGTTTCGTGGCTAGTTGGTATTCATGGATGCGGATTATTAGCTGTCTTCCTGTTTGTCCTATGTAGTGTTTTGTGCAGTCCTTGCATGGGATTTTGTACACTAAGCTGCACAAAACACTACATAGGACAAACAGGAAGACAGCTAACAACCCGTATCCATGAACACCAACTAGCCACGAAACGACACGACCAGCTATCCTTAGTAGCCACACACGCAGATGACAAGCAACATGAATCTACAAACAAGTTTGTAGATGATATAAAACTTGGAAGAATTGCAAAATCTGTAGAATACTATAGATGAAGGCAAGTGAATGGATTGGGCAGATAGGTGGTAGATGAGATTCATTGCAGAGAAGTGTAAGGTGATGCATTTTGTCAGAAAAACATTGAACGACCATACAAAATAGGAGGTACAATACTAAAGGGGTTGGAGAAGCAAAGGAACAAGGGAGTACATCTGTACAGATTAAAGAAGGTGACAGGATAGATAGAGAGAAATTACTAGAACATACAGTATTCAAAGCTTTACTTAAGGGTGTGTAGAGTACAATGGAAAGAAGATGATGTTAAACTTGCATAAAACACTTGTTAGATCTCAACTATCATAATGTGTAATGATCTGGGTGCAACATTATAGATAGGACGTGAGTGGCTTTTGCCTGAAACGTTGATTTTCCTGCTTCTTGGATGCTACCTGACCTGTTGTGCTTTTCCAGCACCACTCTAATGTAGACTAGATTAGATTACTTACAGTGCGGAAACAGGCTCTTCGGCCCGACAAGTCCACACCGACCCTCCGGAGAGCAACCCACCCAGACCCATTCCCTTACATTTGCCCCCTTCACCTATCCTGCACAGAATGTGCAAACTCCATATAGACAGTTGCCCGAGGCGGGAATTGAACCCAGGTCTCTGGTGCTGTGAGGCAGCAGTGCTAACCACTGACCCACCATGCCGCCCAGTAAGCACGTTGTAGAGAGTGCAGAAGCCGTTTACATGAATGGTTCCAGGAAGGAGAAACTTCAGTTATCAGGACAGATTGAAGATATGGGTCTGTTCTCTTTGGACAGACAAAGGCTAAAAGGAGATCTGATCGAGGTTGGTAAAATCACAAGCAGGCTAGATAGGATGGATAGTGAGTAACTGCTCCCACTTGTGTCAGAAACAGGAATGAGAGGGCATAAATTTGAAATGATTTGCAAAAAGAACAAATACGATGTAAGTAAAAGTCTTTTTCATTAGTTGAGTACTTAGGGTAAGAAATGCACTGCCTGGAAGTATGGATGAGACAGGTTCAATTGAAACATTGAAGGGAGCACTTGGTAATTATTTGGATAAAAATAACATACAAAGGCACAGGGAAAAAGCAGGAGATGAACACAAATCTGGATCATTTGGAAAGCTATTACAAACATGACCTCTTCCTTTGCCATAATCCCTCTGTGATTCAGAAATTCTATAGCAGATTTTGCAAAATTGAATATCTGTATTCAAGTGCAAAATTCTCCCCAAAGAGAAATTTATTTAGGTGCTGACGTCCACATTCGGAAGAGGCTGGATGAATAAAGCAGGTACAAGAAATTGATGAATTACGTGTGAAATTTGAGAGCAAGAGCACAATTGCAAAAGGTTTGTTCACCTGTGATATGTTCAAGTCCCACCCTCAATGATGTAGTCTGTGATAAGAGCAGGCCAGAGGTCAGGAATTGTATTGTGAATAACACCTTCAATCTCCTAAGTACCTGCTCACCACCTACAAGACACAATTGTCTTATGCAAGTTTAATAGTCTCTATTTGCCTGGCTGAGTGTAGCTTCAACAACATTTGAGAAACTCAGCACCAACCAGGACAATGCAGCCTGCTTGCTCAGCATCCTATCTGTCCATCCTTCAATGTTCACTCCCTTCAAAGTGATGCACAGTGGCAGTAGTGTGTACCTTGAAGAGGAGTAACTCACCATGACCTTCCCAACATTTGACCTGTACCACCTAGAAAGTCAAGTGAAGCAGTTATGTGGGAGCCTGCAAGTTCCCCTCCAAGCCACTCACCATCCTGACTTGGAAATATGTGGCTATTCCACAAGTGTCACAGGAAATCCTTTCCCAATAGCACAGGTGTCCCTACAGCCTAAGAACTGCAGTAGTTGAAGGCAGCTTCTCAGGGAAATTGGGGATGGGCAATAAATGTTGACCTAGCCAACAAAGCCCACATTTCATGAAAAGATTAATAAAAAATGTTAGCATTTTGCCCATGGGTCATAGATGCATGGAATTAATAATTTTTCTTTTGACAGTATTGGGCTTACACGGAATTTCGAGTGTGCACTATGTTAATAGTACAGAACTCAATTATTTGTGGAATCATGTTTCCAAAGTGACTAATACTACCAAAGGTGATGAAGATGTTGTGAAATGATTATACAACTAAGCTATTGGAGTGAGTTGTTTGATGATTCAGACAGTGATCTGAGTGACTTTACAGCAATGCACTGTAATGTGATGTAGTGAACTTAATATGGCATATATTTATATTGTGTTGGATAACAGGAGATATACTTTTACATAGTTTTCTAGAATTTAAATGATTTCTTTAGTATTATTAGTTTTTACTTGATTCAATTGTGACAAGGTTTTTTTGTGCTCACATTAAATATTCATGTCACTCCTTTAAAAGAAATTATCCAAGTTAAAGATAACCCCTGAAATAGAGGAATCTACATATGAAGTAGGCTCTGAGAAAAATATAATTCATATTTACTTGGATCAATTATCATTTTGGCTTTTGTCTTGCTGGTTTTATTGTGAGCATAATTAATATTAGTTTTAGATGGCTGTTTTAACAAGTTATAAAAATAAACATCCTTGTCTGATAGGTTGAGGCATGTGCTTCCCGACAAAAGGCTGTTTAACTTTTTGTTTTAATATTGGTTTTGAATAGTGTTGTTCCATTAAATATTATCTTAAAAACTAGCTGTTAATTATCAGCCATTTGAAGTGATTCAATCTGTATCGATGAAGCTATTCCATTCAATTTCAGACTCCTCAGGATGATTAATATCTAATGTAGCTGTTTTACTTGGTTGTGTATAGGGAAGGCATAGGTTACATGTGAGAGGAGGAGTTCACTGTATCTTTGTAGCATCTTTGATAAAAAGGGACCTGGGCAATGCTTCCGTCTGTGTTTCTGCTGATGGATAGTTAGTCAATCTATAGTTGGAAGAGAAATTGACTCATTCCAATTGTATTGTAATGTTTTCTCATGTTTTCATGTTACCTGTTTTTGAGTATCTGCCAGGGGCACTTGCAATAATCATGTCTCCACTGACTCAGTTATGCCACTCAACAAGCTTCAATTTGCACTTCATAGGCAAGTCATTGATTGTTCAAGAATGCACATGAAGAATTCTGGCCTCTAGCAAGAAAGATCATTTTATTCTGAGCTCTAATTACTTCCTTGTCTTGTAAGCTGGACAAACCTAATCAGATAAAGGCTTTTAAAAGTGACATCCATATTTGCCATTTCATAAGCACAGCTAACATTAGAATTACATGGTCATCAACAAATCCAGAAAGAACAGTGATACCCACTGCTCATCGGAACAACCTCCAAAAGGTGAAGTAGAAAGTGGAGGAGAATGGTGAGATCCTAGATCTATAGACCCACTGACAATTCATGAACTTTCTGCTGCACTCACACCATCCTGACAACCATCAAGGTCATAGCTGGCGTGAACTTTAAATCCACTGACTCATTCAAAGGACCAATAGGAGACCCATGTGGCATCTCCCAGTCCTCCACCCACAAATACTTCTGGGATGTTACTGATGTTAGTCACATCCATGCCCTGTGATAAGGAAAGTGCGGCAGCTCAGCCAGTGGAGATTTCCCATATTGCTGATTTCCTGCAGGTGAAGTATTATTACTTATGTTGCTTTGAGACTGCCCTATTACCAAGCTGCAGAGTTCGTCAATAGAAAAGGTGTCCTGGCCATCAATGCAAATTTTTGGAAGTCTGCACCAAAACAACTTTGGAGTAAGCATAATTCTTATCTGCAAGAGAACTCTCAGGTTCCTCATTTGGAAGGTCTTCTGACCATGCAGGAACAATGTACAACTCTGATCATGTTTCCATTAGATCAGAGTGGAACAGATCATAGACCTCTTTAAGAAGAGGTTTTGAGCAGGAGGCTATCCAAGAGACCATGATAGAGCAATGCAGTGTCAAGCATGAGAAACCACAGGTAGTTTCATTGAAAGCCACATCCAAGATAAGTGGGTTTGAACTTGGTTTAGTTGTTTACTATTCTATTGATAGCCTGTTAAGCAACTGCTGGTAAATGCAAGGGGCATGTGAATCTTATTATTCTTGCAGTCCTTGTTTTTTTTTCTGTTGCTTAATAAATAGGAACATAGGAACAGGAATAGGCCATTCAAGCCCTCAATCCTACTCCACCATTTAATACAATTATGGCTAATTGAACACTTAGTACCTTTTACCACAGTATTCCCATAACCAGGAGAAACATTTTACCTGCTGTGTTTATTTAAGTATTTTAAAGAGTTCATTGAGATCTCCTTTCATTCTTCTCCCCAATAACTAACAGGTTTTGATATGTATGGAGGATGCAGAGGCTCACAGACTTGATTGTAAATGCTAAAGCAGAGTAAAGGATCCCAGCATGAAACCAAAAAACGAAACTTTGGTAATTGATTTCTGCATCTGTCACAAACTAGTTAACTGAAAAGAGGAAATAGAAGCTGTTCAGCATCTCTGCAAAGGCTTCAGGACTCATGTAGGCAAACATTCTATTCTCTGCAATCAACACTATAAAACATCAATGTACTAATATACCAAACTATAAAATACTTTGTTCCCACTTTTAAAGTGTACCTAACTTTCATTATTTCAGACATAATGACATGCCGTGGCAGCTGAGGAAGAGAGTGCACAATGATCTTTCTGCAATAGACCTTAAAACATGGAATGTTACCCACACCAACATTGAGAAGCTCCGGGCTGGTCTGATTGGTGCTCAGGTAGCAGATTCTTTATATGTGAGGTATCTATTGATATAATCTTAATGAGGTGGTGAGGAGGTGGGGGTGGGGATAGGAAGAAGGAGGATTGGTTAGGAAATCACCAGAACCAATATTAAGATTGCAGAAGAGTAATGAAGGTGATCATTTTAACACTCTTAAGGATATATAGTCTGATTATTAATCAGGCCTTTAATTCCTTTTTTCTCTCACTAACTGGAAATCACCTATGCATAACAACAGAAGGAAGGAAAGGGGATATGTTACAAATCACTTAAGATAAAGAAAATTAGAATTACTTCACTTGAATGATTAAAATCCAATAAATTTGTGTCCAGTTAATGTTCTTTCAGTTGACCGGGCCCAGAAGTCCCTTTTGCTTACACGCAGCTAAATTGCTGGTGAAGGTGTTGAGATGTTAGCTGAGAGTTGATTCATTTTGCGGGTAAAACACAGGTTTCTTTTCAGAATCAGACTCTTGAGAAATATTGAGATCAGTTGTAGTCATTTAGCTGAGCCTGGGTCTGCTTATTCTTCTGGCATTACAATGATGAATAATTATAAAAGCTGTGTAGCTAAAGGTGGATCAAACAGACTAGCAGTTTCAGTCATGTGACTGGAACTTTAGTTTGAGATACTCTGCTAACAAGGAAGATTTAATGGTCCTCTTCTGAAACCAGGGTTTGTAGCAGATAGCTGTGGAGTCATTTGAACAAGGACGAGCAAAATTGTCCAGAACTGGCTGAGGTAGACATCTTGTTCACTCTCCCTTTGTATTTGTTTAGTCGGAATGTTCATAAAATGCAAGGAGTGTCTGTTTTCAGGAGGTGATGAGTTCACTTTAGGCCTGGTAATTTCTAGAAGAAGTCACCTTGTCCATTGTGTATCATAGCAACCATTTTAAAAATTAAACCAAATATTTTTAAAAGAGAAAATTAAGATCTCTTTCTTCCTATCCCTGGGCATTACTCAAGTGCTGGTAAATTTGCTGATGTATACACCTGGAGGACATGGAAGTCATAGTCTGTAATATTGTCTGTTTTCCATGCCTGGACACCACGTTCTTTTGCCATGATTCCAGTGATTATAACTGCACGCATTCTTAAAATGTGAGAAAATAATTGATGAGTTACATCATGAAGTTACCTCAAAATCAAATCCTTGAACCAAATGCTGGATTTCTCATGTATCGGTCTGCCTGTTGCTGTCGTGCTCAAGTTTAAAGGTTGCGCTCCAGATTACATCTGTGGTACACAGTTTAGGCTAACTCACTGTTTCAAAGGGAATGTGAACGAATAGATCTATTGTGGTGCAGTGATAGTGTTCCTATTTCTGTGTTCAAGCCCCCCACCCCACTGTACTTCTGTGTTGTAAAAGTCTATCCAGCCAACTCCCCGTCCCCATGACAATGCTGAACACCAGAGGGCATCAATGTTTTTTCATTGAAATAATACAATGGCAAAAAGCATCCTTTTGTTACATTGAATAACATGAAACTGTCTGCCAAATAACAAGTGTTTAAGAGTTTACCTTCATCCTAAACTTGACCTTTATCAATATTCCAAAAATATAATAAGAAGTAAATATCCTTTTTATATATGCAACATTATGAATTATGTCAGGTTAAAATATTTCTGCTGAATATTTCATTTTAAGCAAAGGCAGAAAAGGGCAAAAATGATATTTAAAAAAGAAATAAGGAATGAAAATGAGAGAAAGTAAGTACCGATTACTGTGTATTTCTGATTAGATAAACTTCCTATCTGACTTTACCTGTCCAATAAAACTAATTGCTATTTTATTTCACCTAGTTTTGGGTTGCATATGTGCCGTGTAATACACAGAACAAAGATGCAGTGCGTCATGCACTGGAGCAAATTGATGTGATAAAGAGAATGGTACAGATGTTCCCAGAAGATTTTCAGCTAACAACAACAGCTGATGGTAGGTCATAACCTAATCTGTATTTGGCTGAGAAATGTTACAGAGCCTTTGTTCTTGCACAACAGGTGATATTATAAATGTATATAATGTTAGCAAACTGAAGAACAAAGGGATGACTTGGAAGATCACAAATATTGACATATTTGAAGAATGCATGTAAATCAGTTTTGCAATTTGAGGGTGCTATGAAATTGGGTAAATAATGAATGAATGGTTGAAAATTTAAAGAACAATTTGCATCTTTTAATTTGGATCATGCTATACTGGGAGAAATTTTCATCATCCCCAAGATAATGTTTTAGACAAAATACTGATATCAACTTGAGATACTGCATCAGCCATAAGGTTGCAAGAGGATTGTATGATTAATGCGTTTTGCAAAGTATAATACTATTGATTAACTCTATTAAAGGAATCACAGAAGTATTTCAGAGTGGTAAAATAGCCAGCCTTATTGGTGTGGAAGGTGGACATGGAATTGACAACAGTCTCGGAGCTTTGCGCATGTTCTATGAACTTGGAGTCCGTTACCTGACATTAACACATACTTGTAACACACCATGGTAAGAAAATAACTATTGTACACAAAGCTATAGTCAGTTGCCTCTGAATGGCAAATAAGGGATTAAGCAGAGCAAGATCATTACATGAACTAATGCAAAGCAAGTAAGTTAAAATAGTCATCTTGGAAAAATGTCTTAATAAGGGGAGGTGTAGTAATCCATTGGGGACAGCATGGTGGCTCACTGGTTAGCTCTACTGCCTAATAGAGCCAGGGACCTGAGTTTGATTCCAGCATTGGGTACCTGTATGGTGTTTGTAAGTTCTCTTTGTGTCTGCATGAGTTTCATCCAGATACTCTGGTTTTGTCCCACAGTCCAAAGATCTGCAGACAAAGTGGATTAGCTATGGTAAATGCAGGTTTATGGGGATAAGGTGTGGGCTCGGGCTGGGTGGGATGCTCTTCTGAGGATTAGTGCAGACTGGATGGGCCGAATGGCCTCTTTCTGTGATTCCAATTCCATTACAATGGAGATTTGTCCATGTTGCCCAATATCATTGAAATAATTATCACCTAAATTCAAAATTATCTTCCTTTAGTTTGGAAATGTAACAATGTGCTGATAAACCCCCATGCAGTATCATGGACTAAAGTCAATGATTCTCAACATTGTGAGTTTAGCTATGAAGACATGCTGAGCTGATAACAAATAAATAAGATACTTTTTGTCTAATAAAAACTGAAAATAGTGATGAAAATATCAATTGGAGCCATTTTCTGCTCTACTTGGAGTGCATAGGAAAGGTTTTTGTATACAGGAAATGATTTTATTGGGAAAATAGGAAAGTCCATGCCATGTGTCATCCATGGCTAAAAACAACAGGAGGCCAGTTTCCTACAGTTCTTCATATCTGACATATAGAGGTGTACCATTACAGAAAAACATAATTCTCACTCTCTGTGGGAGATTATTTGCTATCAGCTCAGCATGTCTTCATAGCTAGGATTGTAAACTCACAATGTTGAGGATCATTGACTTCAGTCCATGATACAGCAAAGGGGTTTATTAGCACATTGTGCCACAGTGCAACCCCTGACTTGCTGTTTTACATTATAGTAGCAATGCAAAATGCAGTCATTGTAGACATATCATTCATTTTAACTTCTCTCATTTTTCAGGGCAGATTCCAGCAGAGTGGACAGTGGTAGTGTAAAACCCGGTGTCAATGGATTGTCTGATTTTGGTAAAGTTAGTAAACTCTTCCTGAGGTGGTATAAATTTGCTTCTGATTTGCATTAACAAGTTTACTAGATATCCCTACTGACGTCTCTGAGAAGTATGCAAAAAATACAAAGAAAGCATTCACAATGATGTATTATGTCAGAGTTCTTTGTCCTTACATCAAGGACATTTTTGCAATGTATATATAGAGATTACTGCTGTAAAAGGAAAGCTTGTTATTGAGAAACATTGAGGAGAAAGTGAGGACTGCAGATGCTGGAGATCAGAGCTGAAAATGTGTTGCTGGAAATGCGCAGGTCAGGCAGCATCCAAGGAGCAGGAGAATCGACGTTTCGGGCCTGAAATTGAGAAACATTGTTCAATCTGAAGTCTTCAAACAACTTAGCTGATAGTAATCAGTAGTATTAGAATATGAGCAAGATACAAAACCTATCTGATTATTGTGAATGTGCAGGAGAATGAAACCAAAACACTTATACAAATCTTGCCAAATACCTTGTAACAAATCCTTTCACTACTCCTTGCATTTGTGAACGCTGCCCAAGGACTACAGGGTTGCCCAGGTTACACATTGGTTCAAAAGAAATGAGAGGAGGTATGAACTTTGTAACTATCAGCCAATCAGTCCGAGAGTAGTTGAAGGAAATCCACTGGGACTATTGTCAAAGGGCAGATTTTTACTTGAAGACAGCCAGCATAAATTTGTCAAAGACAAACTGCATCTTGGCTAACCTGATTGAGTTAATTGAAGTAACAAAAAAGGTTGATGAAGATAATGCTTGTAGATGGTAGATATATGAATTTCCTGAAGACATTTGTTAACAGAATATTTTAGGAAATAGAAGCAAATGGTATTAAGGTAACGTGTTTACTTGGATTGTAAATGAATAGGGGGCCGACAGTAGTGTAACCATGTTTTTACTGATTGGAGAGGACTCCTCCTGGAAGTCAACACTAATAATATTGATTTTCTTGTTTTGTGTAAATAATTTGGGCATTGACAATATACATTACATATTTGTGAATGATACACAAGTTAGTACTGTAGTAAAGTTTTTGTTACTTTGGCGGCACGGTGGCACAGTGGTTAGCACTGCTGCCTCACAGCGCCAGGGACCTGGGTTCAATTCCCGCCTCAGGCAACTGACTGTGTGGAGTTTGCACGTTCTCCCCGTGTCTGCGTGGGTTTCCTCCGGGTGCTCCGGTTTCTTCCCACAGTCCAAAGATGTGCGGGTCAGGTGAATTGGCCATGCTAAATTGCCCGTAGTGTTAGGTAAGGGGTATACGTAGGGGTATGGGTGGGTTGCGCTTCGGCGGGTCAGTGTGGACTTGTTGGGCCGAAGGGCCTGTTTCCACACTGTAAGTAATCTAATCTAAATAGTGAGCAGTAGGATATAGACAGAGTAGTAAAGGTGGCAGCACTTGGTAGATGGAATTTAATGCTGGTAAGGGTGAAGTGATGTAATTTGGGAGAATCTACGGAGGGGTGGTGGAATCTAAATCAGGCTTGATCAACTGACGGATGGCAAGGGGTCCAAATATAGTGCAGAAATTGGAAATGAATGCTCTTCAAGGAGTTGTGCATGGAATTAAAAGTAATTTCTCTCCCCCATTTATGGGCGAGAACACAAGTAACTCTACTGAGTATGAGGCCTGTGGATGAAGAACTGCCAGATCACGGGAGGGGAGGAAGGGACCAGAAGTTTGCTAGATGTGTCAGTTGCCAGCTGGATTAAGGGAAAATTTGCCAGTGGGTACATGCTGAGTGAGAGCATGAGAGAAAAACAAGCCTTTGTCCTTGTCCAAGTGCTGGCCTGCTGAAGGAAGCAATCAAAATGGTGGAGCACAGCACCTCAGCCCAGGGAGGAGGATGAGTGATGGTGATTATGAACAAGGGAGAGTGTTGTTAAGCGGGTAAATGGAAAACAGAGAGACAAAGACAGGGAGGGTGAGAGAAGAAGAAGGGAGAGAAGGAATGAAAGGGAGGGAGTTAGAGTGAAGCAGGTTGTAACGGAAAGAGAAACAGAGTGAATGAATGTCTGAGTGGAAGGTGTGCAAGGGAATAAGGAATGGAGAGGGTGTGTGAGGAGAAAGAGATACTGTGTAAATGAGTCAATGTGTATGTGAACATCGAGAGTGAGCTGGAAACCTGTCCACCCTTGCCATTCTCTCACCTCCCTATAAACCTACCAAGAAGGTAGGCTCAGTGAGAAGGAAATCCCAGGCTGAAAGGTAGCCTAGCTCCAGTCCTCAAGCTTCCAGAATAAAAGCAGGAAATAGTAGCAGGTCAAGCAGTATCAGTGGAGAGAAAGCCAACATCATCATGCCACTCAGAAGCACTGAAATCAGCAGCCCATCCACCATTCACAACATTCATACACACACAGACAATACAATCATCTGCAATGTTTCATTAGCCACTGCATTTCTTGGGTATGGGTGTGAAAAGGTTTGAAATTCTTTTATTCTGTTGGTCCTGGGGGAAGAGGAAGTCCTGTCCAACAGGAACTCCAGGTTACTGCTCATAAAGCAGGGCATCAATTTCCCCCTGTCTACCATGTCTGGGGTAAACATCAGGAGCTGTGTAGGGGAGCTCTGAACTGACAGGGCTTGTCCAAGAGCACAATGGGATTTTAAGGATAGCACCTGTGTACTGGTTGCTGGTGAATTCCAGGATATCCAGTGAGTGTCAAGTTGTTCAGTAAATAATGTCTGGTAAGGTTGGCAAAAATCAGGTGTAATACACATCATGACACAGAAACAACAATTAATACGGCGAGTTTGGTACAGATTCTTGTTCAGCCACACAAGAATCCCTCCAACAAACTCCAGGCAACTTGCATTTCACCAAAAAGAAGTTAGAATCAGCCTCTAAGCATTGTGTTTTGTAGAAAGGTATTGGTTGGATTTCATGCAATATTTCATTTTTGACCCATTATTGAAGGTCTACCAATTGGCTTTGCATACCAAGATTCATCTTTAATAATGTTGAATTATTGGAATAACATTTGCCCGAGCACCACTCCATCCCTGTCCATATCACTTTCTGAGGCTGAATCAAGTGTTAGTCATTTTTACTTATGTTGGAGAGAATTGTTGGAATGATATATGGACCAAAGATTAAATTATTAAGAGGGGTTAAGCAAACTAGAGTTGTATTCTGTGGAATTTAAAAGGTGAAGTGGAGATTTAATTGAAGTTTTTGAGAAACTAAGGGAGCAAATAGAATGAATTGGGAGAAACTGTTACTGCTGATTGGAGAATAGGACTAGGGAACCAGAGCAATGAGAGCCAGATCCCTCAGGAGTGAAATTAAGAAAAATAATTCTACACACACAGGATGGTAGAGATAAGCATGTTCTCCTGCAAACTGCAATTGGCACTAAATCAGCTGTGGTGTTGATAGATTTTGTGAACCCAAATATATTAAGGGATATCAGATATGATCTCAATGAAGTGCAGAACTGATTTGAAAAGCCAAATGGCTTATACCTATTTTTTGTTCTGGTCTTCCTCTGATCGTTTGCCACTGTCTAGTGTGGCGAAAAACTCTCCTCAGTTGGTCAATCTAAATGTCACAAATGTACCTCAATCAATGACTTTCATTGCTATACATATTTGATTTAAAAAACCTTTTATTACAAATAAAAATCATTTTCCCCAGCACTTTGCTTTTATTGGCATTGCTTTTATTGGCAGTGGTGCAGCATCAATTCGAAAGAAGTCATATTGTACTTGAAATATTAAGTCTCTTTCGCTCCACAAGTGCTGAGTTCATCCAGTACTTTTATTTCAGATTTCCAGCATCCAGATTACTTTGCTTTTATTTAATTGGCAAGATCAACAATTGTTGCCCATCTCTAATCGCCCTTGAAGTGAGTGGTTTGCTAGACCAGTTATGAATTGACCACATTCTTGAGTCACATGTTCACCAGACTGGGTAATAATGGAAGATTTCTTTCCCTAAAGGTCATCAGTGAATCTGGTTGGTTTTTATGGCAATCAAAGATAGTTTTGTAGTGACCATTACTGAGACTAGCTGCCAGTTCCAGATTTTTATTAATTAAGTTTAAATTTCAATAACTAATATGGTGAGATTTAAACTCATTCTCAGGGCATTAGCCTGATTTCTGGATTATTATGACAACATAATGCAAACATCACCTTAGAAACTCTTTCTACATTAAGGGAGCTACATAAACAGAAGTTAGTATTATATATATGGAAATAAAGAAAATGCCAAACTAGAATCAAAAGTTTACTGTATCTGCCTTTCAGAAAGTTGTAAAAGAAATGAATCGTCTGGGAATGCTGATCGATCTCTCTCATGTCTCTGAAGATACAATGTTAGCTGCATTTGAAGTGTCAGCGGCTCCTGTCATTTTCAGTCATTCATCTGCATTTGCTTTATGCAACAATTACCGAAATGTGCAAGATAAGGTTCTACGTAAGCTGGTACGAGGAATCAAGTGCATACTTTAAATGTCTATACTAATATTTAACATTTAAAATAAATAAATTGAACCTCATGAATAAAAGTAAGAGATTAATGTAAAAGTCAGTGTTTTCAGATATCAGAGATATGCCATGAGGTCCATGGTTGAACAATTAATGTTCTGTTTGCCATTTTCTTTCCACAAGAGCTAAACTTAACCCTTTATCTCACCATTATTTCTCAAAATGTGCTCAATTTGCCTGTTAAATATTCCACAGAAAGTTATGTATAATATTAATAACTTAATTCCTCTTAGAACACAAAATGATAATTGTGAATTTTTATTCATTTTGTTTTCTCTCTACTCTCCCTTAATCCAGATTTACCTTTCCTAATTTCCACGGTTGAATTGGATTTGGCTCAGTCCTGAGTTGATTTATTTCCCAAACTTTAAATCTCATTATGGCAGGAGACACGCAGGTGTCAGATTGTCCTTGCCAGGCATCCAGAAAGTTACAGTGCAATACATTTTTGAGCTGAATGTTATCATAGAAAAGGATCTAAATCTAACTCTTTATCTGTCTATTTGGAAATAACTTGTACTTGCACTATTAATAAATAAAACCATCAAGTGTTTCCATATTTGACAGCTGTAAATTACCGGCAGAATTACATTTAGAGTTTGAGGTGTTAAAAGCTAACAGCAGGCTTGAGCAATTTTATATTGCTTGACTCCTGAGATGCATCATTGCCTTTCTGAAAATTCTATGCAATATGTGAAGTTGTTGAATTGTTTTGCTATAAGCTTCTTACGTGCCTTTGAGTTGGAAGGAAGCATTAAAACATGACTGATAACAAAGGTTGGCAATCACAGGTAATTTCAGATGCAGTCGTGCAATGAACAGTAAAATTGGAACTAATTAATTGTTACAGGACATGTAGCTTCAATTAATTGCAATTATAATAGGATTATTGCTTTTAGGTTACTCTGATAGACAACTGTGAAATAATAGTATCTTCGTGAGTTTGAAAATAATTATTACTGATGGGGAGAAATATTTTAATTGATTCCCCCGATGTACACTGTAATTTGTGACATCCTGGCCCACAACTATGGTTTTGTTGAAGCTTGTTGTAGGTGAGAAATTTACAGGCTGGGAGAGGCAATCTATGTGTCTTTGGAGCTAAGTTTCTGTGTCAGTGAAGAGCAAGACATCATGCACATGAAAACACTTTTTGATCAAATGTGCTAGACTTTTGTCTTCAATTTTGATTTTGATAGATTTTTGACCTATTTGACTTAATGCGTGAATAAGCTCCTTCTATACCTGCAGAGAAGGCAAAGGTTAGGAATGTGCAGAAAATGGGAGCTAAGACACAGCCCTGTTTCATTCCACTATTCATCCTGAAACTGTCAGAGTGGTCCCCTCAACCTGTAGAGAGTGTGCTGCCATGGAAGGATCAGATGAGACTGAGAGATTTGAGGGATGGCCCATTTTCTCCAGAAGTGTATATAGTCTTGCCTAGTGATTGTATTAAATGTAGTGACATCTACAATCACACCCAGAGGTGAGCAAATTCTGCTACCATGGTCCATCGTGACAATCTATCTCTTGATACAGAAATCAATATCTAATTTGAAGTTCTTTCTCAGTATTGGTCTTTGGATGTAACTGGATAGGCCAGCATTTATTGCCGATCCCTAATTGCTCTTGAACCACTGCAGTCAATGTGATCTAATTACATCCACAGTGTTGTTCGGCAGTTTCTGGATTTTGACCCAGCGACAATATAGGAAAGATAACATATTTCCAAGTCAGAGTGTGACAAATGGCTTGGAGAGGAAGTTACAGGTGGTAGAACCATGTATCTGTTATACTTGCTATTTGAGATGGCAGTGGATACAGTTCATGCATGGGGAAGACAGTTGCCATTTTTGTCAAGATTAGAGTGATGCTGGAAAGGCACAGCAGGTCAGGCAGCATCCGAGGAGCAGGAAAATCGACTGTTTCGGGTTCCTGTGAAGGGCTCCTGCCCAAAACATATCCCAAACCCTAATTATCTTCCTAGTTGTAAATTATTTTTAAAATTCAGTAGGATTAAGAAAATTATATCAACTCATGCATCTATATAATTTATATATATAGAGCCTAAGAGCAGGAATAGGCTATTGGCTCTGAAATTCTGTTCTGCTATTTGTTATGATCATGGCTGATTATCCAACACAGTACTCAGTTCCCACTTTCTCCCCATACCACTTGATCCCTTTAGTCCTGAGAACTACATCTTGAATATATTCAATGTTTTGGTCTCAACTGATTTTGTAGCAGAGAATTCCACTGGCTCACCACTGTCTGATTGAAGAGATTTCTCCTCATCCCAGTCACAAATGGCATGCCCTACATCCTTAAACTGTGATCCCTGTTCTAGGCTCCTCAATCACTGGAAATATCCTCCCTGCATTTATCCTGTCTAGTCCTGTTAGAATTTTAACTCCAGTTTCTATAAGTTTCAGTATCTTTTCATTCATCAGCCCTGCCATCCCAGCAATCAGACTGGTAAACCTTTGTTGCACTGCCTTAATAGTCAGAACATCATTCCTCAAATGAGATGACGAAAATTACACACAATATGTCTCAGGTTTGGTCTCACCAAGGCTCTTAGCAATTTCAGCAAAACGTTCCTTTTACTGTAATCAATACTCTTGGTATGAAGGCCAAAATACCATTTGTCGTTTATCACCTGCATGCTTACTTTCAGTGACTGGTGTGCAATGACACGAGGTCTCACTGCATCTCTCACTTTCTCATTCTCATAATAATGTCTTCCTGTTTTGTTACCAAAGTGTAACCTCACATTTAGAGAGATAGCATTATACAGCATGGAAACAGTCCCTTTGGTCCCATCTCTGGATCCTCCTCACAGTTCATACTCCCATCCTGCTTTGTGTCATCTGCAAACAAGATAAATCATTAATATATATTGTGAATAGCTTTGGTCAAAGCACTGAATCCTGCGGTACCCTACTAGTCACTGCCAACCACTCAGAAAAAGACCCATTTATTCCAACGTTTTTTTCTTCCTGTCTGCCAACCAGTTCTCTACTTCTCTGCATCCACTTCTCAAATTAACCCCATTCAGAGTCTAGCATGTTAAACCTCTTCAGAATGTTTTCTGTTTCAATGTTATCACCTCTCATTCTTCTAAACTCCAGAATGTATATCCAAAAATAAATGAACAACTCCTTCATCTCAGGAAAGAATGTTGTGAGCTTTCACTGTATTGTCTCCAAGACAAGTTATCCTACCCTCAATATTAAGGCAAAAACTGAGCACAATTGATAATAGATTCATGGTGACCATAACAACTATCACCAATTGTTGTACAAACTTGTCTGGGAAGTCTGACCTACATAAGATTCCTGACCCACAACAATTTCATTAACTCTTAACTACCCTCAGCAAAGGCCAAGTAAGGCTTTGAGTTCAGAGGTAATTAAGAATTGACAATAAATATTAGTCTTGCCAGTGATGCCAATGTCCTGTGGAAGAATTTCTAACAAATACTTGAAATATGATCCAACCAAAGATTGACAATTGTAGTTATAGCTATTACTGGTACTTTAAAATCTCCTAAAACTACCTCTATTTAATTGTAATGTACGACAAATCAATTGACATTTTGTGTACTGCCTCATTAGAAATCAAAATGTGTATAACGCATGCATGACTAAATATTACACACATCAAAACATTAACCTACCTTTTTCAGATACTGATTCATCCGATGTGCATTTCATTTTAGATTTTTAATGTTTAGAATATCTTTGTACCCTGCAACCATGCTTTATTTTTCTGAGCATATTAACATTAATCAACAATATATTTCTAAAGTTGTAACTAGAATTGTAATTTAGCCCATTTCATACATTATTCATTGTAATTGCTGTAGTTCTGGGTTTTGCTAGAATTAAAAAGTATTATATTCATGATTCGATGATGCTAATTACAATCATACAAACTAAAAAAATCCAAGTAAATGTAGTGTTAAGTACAAAATTCAAATACAATTTAATGTACAAATTGCCTATTTTGTTTATTTTTCAGGCAAACAATTCAGGCATTGTGATGGTAAATTTTTATCCTGATTTTATTTCTTGCAACGGAACTGCCACCCTACCCCAAGTGGCAGGTTAGTATGACCTATGACCATTTTGAATGATAAGAGCAGGTGAAATTCCCTGTCTTTAATAAACTGTCTTCTGTTTTAGATCATCTTGACCACATTCGAAATGTGGCTGGTGCAGATCATGTAGGCATCGGGAGTGACTTTGATGGTTTTGACAGGTACTTAGGTAGCATGTGGTTCTGATTTTAAGCTTACGATGACATATTTATTAAAATAAGAAAAAAAATGTATTTTCTTTTGGATTTAAAGGGGTCCTATTGGACTAGAAGACGTTTCAAAATATCCTGCATTAATTGCTGAGCTTCTCCAGCGGAACTGGACTGACAAAGACATTAAAAAGCTGCTTGGTTTAAACTTTCTCCGAGTTTTTGAAAAAGCTGAAGAAGTGAGCATTCTTTTTTGTAAACCAATTCATAATTCTTGATTCATAAAGTATGCATAAGCCTATTCTACTAAATTAAAAATTCTAACAGTATGCCCACAAAAGAAAATGAAATTGCATTTTAAATTGGCATTGTTATGGTATTTTTAATGCAAACAATTTATATCCTCATAAAGCCCAAATTTCTCTCAAACATAGTATAGTTTGCTAAGCTGGAGTGTTTCAACAGTTGGTAGTATTTGCATTTTTGGTAATCATTTTTCTTTAAGGAGTATTTTCATCTTTGAATGTTCTTATCCTGTCTCCAGCAGAGGACTTGCTCCAGAATTATACCTGGGTTTCTCAGCAGTTTATTACAAGGATGTGTGTAAAAACAATGGGTGAATTCCTGATTCTTCCCAGCAGCAATGCAATGGAGACTGAGGACTCAACCGGCAGAGAGTAGTAGACATCACAAGTATCAATCTGATTTAGAATCATAGAGTGAAACATACCCTTTGGTCCAGTTGGCCCATGCTGACACAGAGATCCTAAATTAATCTAGTCCCAGTTGCCTGCATTTGGCCCATATCCCTCTAAACCCTTCCTATTCATATACCCATCCAGATGCCTTCCAAATGCTGTAATTGTACCAGCCTCCACCACTCCCTCTGGCAGCTCATTCCATAAACGTACCACCATCTGTGTGAAAAAGGTTGCCCCTCATGTCTCTTTTATATCTTTCCCCTCTCACCCTAAACCTATGCCCTCTAGTTCTGGACTCCCCCACCCGAGGGAAAAGACTTTGTTTATTTATCCTATCCATGCCTGTCATAATTTTGTAAACCCCTATAAGGTCAGCCCTCAGCCTCCGATGCTCCAGGGAAAACAGCCCCAGCCTGTTCAGCCTCTCCATATAGCTTCAATTCTCCAACCCTGGCAACATCCTTGTAAATCTTTTCTGAACCTTTTCAGGTTTCACAACATCCTTCATATAGCAAGGGGACCAGGAATGCATACAATATTCCAAAAGTGGCCTAACCAATGTTCTCTGCAGCCGCAACATTACCTCCCAACTCCTATACTCAATGATCTAACCAATATAGGAAAGCATACCAACGCTGTCTTCACTATCCCATCTTCCTGCAACTCCACTTTCAAGGAACTATGAACCCACCCCCCAAGGTCTCTTTGTTCAGCAACGCTCCTAAGGACTTTACCATTAAGTGTATAAGCCCAGCCCTAATTTGCTTTTCCAAAATGCAATACCTCACATTTATCTAAATTAAACTCCATTTGGAACTCCATGGCCCATTGGCCCATCTGATCAAGATCCCGTTGTACTCTGAGGTAACCATTTTTTGCGCTCCACTACACTTCCAATTTTGGTGTCATCTGCAAACTTACTAACTATGCCTTCTATGTTCACATCCAAATCATTTATTATTGTTTATTGAAGGTCTTTAGAAAATTAATACCTCTAATGACTGGAAGAATGAATCTAAGAATACATTTAATATCTCTATTTGGATTATATTCCAGCAAAATGACAATGTCTAGGACTAAGATGACAGACTCTTAAATATTTTAATTAATTTGATAACATCTTAGAGCCTAGATAACACTTATTTAAGTAGTCCATGCTAATGTTTCATTGTTAAAAATGCTATTTAGATGTATATACATATACGTCTGTATTGTTTTCACATGGGGGGAAAATATTCAGTGTAACTAAGACTAAAATGTATAAGATAGCTTTGGACAATGATCCATTTAAAATTAGAATTATTTGTATGAACTCTAAACAAAACAGGTTTGTTTCTCCACTATATTCAGACTTTACTGATATTTCTGCCAGTCAATCACACCATTAACATGCAAGTTTTATAAATACATTTGATAACTTAACTAAGCAATTTAAACATTTTGCATCCAAGTACATATTCACAGAAATATAATGCCATTCCCATACTTTCAGCATTAAGAAAATGTTTATTAAAAGTTTTACTCTGGCAAAGGAATGATGGTGGTACTTTATGTTTACTAATGTATAGCAACACAAGAAAAAGCCTTAAGTGATACTGACAGATGTTATGATCAAGGGTTATCATCTCAGACATGAAGTTTCATTGCCAGGAGTGTTTATTCTGATGATTACTAGAAGAAATGGGATCCTTTCATTTCCACTTCAAGCATCTCCTTTGCTTTTCTTGGGCTGGAAATACCGCAAAAATACATTGTATAGCATTATAAATGGGAAAATACTTAGTATTTAACAGTATTGGACTCATTGGCCCAGGATTTGCTGAAACAGGGCACATTACCTATGTGCCCTTTAACTCCTGTATCCTTCACGACAAAAATATTTGCTCATTACTTAACTTACCATTACTAGTTATTTCTACAATTAATGTACAAATTCAGTAACATCATAAAACTCCCAGAGGTTAAGGGCAAGATGTCCATTTAAAAATCCACCAGTAGAGTGATGCTAACTGGGCAGGAACTTGCAGTGATTCCCGAATCATGAGTATGTTATATTTGCTACAAAGTGCTGGTCAGTTTCCACAGTTCTTGCAGTGTGTGTCATTCTGACATCCCCAACAGATTCTGGGCCATTATGTTTAAGATTCCTTGTAGTAAACTGAATGACATCACAGGTGTATCTGTAAGTTTAACTGGGTATTTTTGTGTTTTACAGGTAAGCAGACAACTTCAGAAAACCAGCATGCCATCAACTTATGTCATTGATCAGGATAAGGTGCAAAGTCCATGCAGAACATTTCTTGGCTACCCATCCGCAGCTTCTCACCATCCCTGATTCCATATTATCATTAACACAGTCATGTTCATTATTTCCTTAACAGCAACCAGAAGTTAAAGTAATAATCAGAAAGATGCAATATTAGAAATAAATTTATAACATTAAACATGTATAGCAAACAGAAGTTCACAAAAAGACTATCATGACTGTACGTTATTCATATTTCTAATACCATATCATAGAATTCAGTGTGGAAGCAGGGCATTCAGCCCACACTGACCCTCTGAAAAGCACCCCACCCAAACCCACTCCCCTAACCTATCCTTCTAACCCTGCATTTCCCATAGCTAATCCACTTAACCTGCACATCCTTGGACATTATGGGTAATTTAGCAAGGCTGATCCACCCTACATCTTACAAAATATATATCTTGAAATATTAGTGTATATACACATGCTAATAGTATTAATTGCTATTGTTGCATTGTATGACTTTGCTGCAAGACTAGTAAGTAGGCTGATGTGTTTTAGTATGTACCAATTTCACTTCTGAACCACAAGACTCTGAGTTCAAGTTACACTCTAGAGTCTTGAGCAAAACTATCTTGGCTGAGAGCCAGTATATACTGAGGAGTCCTGCACTGATGGAAGTCCAACCATTTATGAATAAGACATTAAACTGTGGTCTTGCCTGCCTTTTGAAGATGGACACAGAAGATCCTAATGACATTAATTTGAAATAGATAAGTGAGTTAGCCAATATAATGTTCAATGTTTATCCCATGATCAAACTGCAAAAACAGATTACCTTAACAGTATCACATTTCTACTGGTAAGAGCTTGCTGACCACAAACGGACAACCGTTTTGCCTGTGTCACAATACTGACTATGTCAAAATGTACTGCATTCGCTGTACAGAGTTTTGGATTTCTGCAGATTTTGAAAAATGCAAGCTTTGTATTTAACTTGGTTAAAACTGAAACCATGTAATGTCTTGCTTCCAATTAGCAAATAAAGATCAGTGAGAAAGCAGATACCTCACGACTCACGCAGACAGAATTGTGGTGATCCAAAACCTAATGGCAGACAAAGTTTTCAAACTGTATTGGGTGGACTAGTTAGACTCTGTGCCAATGTTCAATGAGATCAGGGTAAAATTGATCTCAGATTGTAGCACAACTCAGGCAGTGATGAATTGGGAGCCCTTTTTAGACACCTCACAATTTTATTTTCATTGCCTTGATAGCAGATCTCTCATAGTAAAAATTAAAAGAAAATATAGTTAGCCTTAGTCAAGCTGAAATGATTATACAATGAACTCTAACATACACTGACTAATTATTGTGTTGATTTTATACAAGTAACTATTCTATTAGGTATTAGATAAAATGGCAAATAGTTAGTATAACCTGTCTTTCCACAAGTCCTGTTAAAACTGATCAAATTTGTTATCTTTCATCAATCACTGTTATGCTAATCAGGCTTCTGACTGTTTTAGAGTGTTCTTACATTTGGAGGGACAGATTCTACCCTTTATCTCTTCAACTATCTTACAGACCCAAAAGAAGCACCTGTCAACAACTTGAAGCATGAAACATGTGCATAAGCCTCGCCTGCCACCTGCTAAATCTGACAGGTGGGAGACTGGAAGAACACAGCAAGCCAGGCTGTTGACAGGTGGAGTGGAGATGTTGACATTTCAGATTTAACCCTTCTTCAGGACTGGAGGTGAGTGTGAGGGAGCTGCAAATAAAGGAGGTGGCGAGGGCAAGGTGGTGGAGTGGGGATAGGTGAAGACAAGTAGAGGATTCAACGTGGTCAGTCAATGGGAGGAATGAATCTGGTTGGTTGCTGGGAGGACCAGAAGGGAGTGTAGAGGCTGGGAAGGGAGTCGGGAAATCGGAAGGGAGGTTATTTGACTCAACTCAATGTTGAGTCCTTTGGGCTGCAGGCTGCCCAGGTGGAAAATGAGGTGTTGCTCTTCCAATTTGCAGTGTGGTTTATTGTGGCAATGGAGGAAGCCATAGATGGTCATGTCAGAAAGGGAATGGGAGGGGGAATTAAAAGGGGTGGTGACTGGGAGGTCCGGTCAGCCTCTGCAAGCTGGGCTGTGATGTTCAGCAAACCGTTTTCTAAGTTTACGTTCACTCTCCCTGATGTACAGAAGAGCACATCGGGAGCACCTGATGCAGTAAACTAGGTTGGAAGAATGGCAGGTGAACCTCTGTCTAACTTGGAAGGATTATTTGGGGCCCTGGATGGAGGTGAGGTGGTGGTGTGCTGGCAGGTTTTGCATCTTTTTCGGTTGCAGGGGTAGGTACCTGGGGGTTTGGGGAGCGGGGGGGATGTTGGTGGGGAGAGTGGTGCAAACCAAGGACTGTCGAAGGAAATGGTGCTTGCAGAAGGCAGAGAGGGGTGGGGAGGGTAAAATGTTTTTGGTGGTGGGGTCTAGTTGGAGTTGGTGGATGTGTTTAAGGATGATGCATTGGATGTGGAGACTGGTAAGGTGGTAGGTGAGGACAAGAAGGACTCTTTCTTTATTGCATTGGTGGAGGGTTTAGAGCAGTAGAATGATGAATGGTGTTGGTGCGTTGGAGGGCTGTCTGGATGACAGGGAGGAAAAGCATGTTGTTCGAAATAGGTGGACATCTGGGATGCTGACGAGAGGAATGTCTCATCTGAGTAGATGCAGTGGAGGTGCTGGAATTGGAGGAATGGGATGGAGTTCTTGCAGAATACTGGGTGGCAGGAGGAGTAGTCCAGGTTGTTATGGGAGTCTGTGGGTTTGTAGTAAACATCCATCGCTGAAGATGAAAATGTGAGTTCAAGAAAGGGGAGGGAGATTTTGAGATGGACCAGTTGAGTTTGAGGGCAGGGGGGAAGTTGTGGGTGAAGTCAATGAATTGCTCCAGTTCACCCTGGATGCAGGACACTGCGCTTATGCAGTCACTGATGTAACAGTGGAAGAGTTGGGGCACATTGCCTGTGTTGGTACTGAAGACGGACTGTTCAATATGGCCAACAAAGAGGCAGGCATAGCTAGGGCCTATCTGGATGCCTATGGCCACCCTCTTGATTTGGAGAAAATGGGAGGAGTTAAAGGAAAAGTTCTTGAGAGCAAGGCAGAGGAGGGTATTGGTGGAAGGGGACTGGACGGGTCTCTTAGAGAGGAAGAAGCAGAGGGCCTGGAGGCCATCCTTGTAGGGTATGGACACATGTCAGGACTGCACATCCAGACTGAAGATAAAGCGCTGGGAGCTGGGGAAGTGTAAGTTGCTGAAGAGATGGAGGGCATGGTTGGTGTCATGGATGTAGGTGAGAAGTGCCTGAACTGAGGGGAGAAGATGGAGTCGAGGTAGGACAAGATGGGTCCAGTCGGGCAGGAGCATGCCGAGATGATGGGTCGGCAAGGGTATCAATACCCTCCTCCACCTTGCCGAACTGGTCCTCACCCTCAAGAACTTCTTCTTTAGTGCCTCCTATTTCCTCCAAATCAAGGGGGTGGCCATGGGCACCTAGATGGGCCTTAGGCATGCCTGCCTCTTTGTTGGCTATACTGAACAGTTCCTGTTTACTACCTACACAGGCACTGTGCTCCAACTCTTCTGCCATTACATCGACGACTGCAACGGTGCAGCATCCTGCACCCAGGCCGAACTGGAGATCATCAACTTCCCCCATAACTTCCACCCCACCCTCAATTTCAATTTGTCTATTTTGGACTCCTCCCTCCCCTTTCTTGACCTCACCATTTCCATCTCTGGCTACAGTCTCCAGACGGACATTTACTACAAACCCACAGACTCCCATAACTACCTGGACTACACCTCCTCCCACCCAGTATCCTGCAAGAACTCCATTCCATTCTTCCAATTCCTCAGTCTGTGCTGCATTTGTTTGGACAAGGAGACATTCCTCTCGTGAGCATCCCAGATGTCCACCTATTTCGAACAACATACTTTTCCTCCCTCTGTGATTCAGAAAGCCCTCTGCAGCACCAGCTCTACTCCCTGTTCCACTGCTGTAATAGCCCTATCCCAATACAATAAAGACATAGTTCCTCTTGTCCTCACCTGCCATCCCACCAGTTTTCTCATCCAAAGCATCATCCTTAAACACTTCCATCAAGTTCAACTAGACCCCAACACCAAGAACACCTTCCCCTCCTCACCCCCTCTGCCTTCCACAAGGACCATTCCCTTCGAAAGTCTTTGGTTTGCGCAACTCTCCCCACCAACACCCCACTCCAAGGTACCTACCCCTACACCCAGAAAAGATGTAAAACTTCCATGTACAGCACTCCCCTCACCTCTGTTGCAGGGTCCTAAACAATCCTCCCAGGCGAGACAGAGGTTCACCTGTCTCTCTTCCAATCTAGTCTGCTGTTTCAGATGTGGTCTTCTCTACATCAGGGAGACCCAACGTAAACTTAGGGAAGGGTTCACCAAACATCTCAGCTGGGCCCACAGGGGCTAACCAGACCTCCCAGTCACTGCTCATTTTAGTTCCCCTTCCATTCCCTTTCTGACATGGCAAACCATGGCCTCCTGCACTTCCACAACGAACTACAGTGCAAGTTGGAGGAACAACACGTCATCTTCCATCTGGGCAGCCTACAGCCCGGTTGACTCAACATTGAGTTCTCCAGTTTCAAATATCTTCCCTACCCAGCCCCCTATCCCTCCCTTCCATCTCTCCCAGCCACCAACCAGATTCATTCCTCCCACTGACCAACCAGGTTGTACCCTTTGCCTGTCCCCACCTATCCCCACTTCAACACCCTGCCCCCGCCAACCCCTTTATCTGCAGCTCCCCCCACACCCAGTCCTGAAGAAAGGTAACACCTGAAACATCAACTTCTCCACCTCCTGATGCTGTCTGGCTTGCTGTGTTCTCCCAGATTCCTGCTTGTCTACTTTGGATTCCAGCATCTGCAGTTTTGTTTTGTCTCTAACCTGCTAAATCTGAGACGTCGCAGAATGAGACCTGAAGATGGCATTTATTGCCCATTGACAACTTCAACTGGGGGCACGGGTGTCCTGCTGCTCGATACCCTATTTATAGTATCACCTCCCCAATTCCCATCCATGGACAGCCCATAAAATCCAGCCTGTGAAGAATGCAGTGGTTTTATTTGTTTTCTTTCTATGTCTAGAAGTGCTCTTACACACAACTGGACTTCTTTTTTCATCACCAAGTTACTCGTTTTATTTTATTTATCCAAGGCAGGCTCTCATTTTCACACATTAAGCACAAAAGAATCAGAACGATTCTGTAACATTTATGGTTTAATAATATTGCCTGTTAACTTGCTGGAGGAATCAGCTGTTAAAGTTGCACTGAGGGCAATAGCTGAAAAACAGAACTAACATATGAATGGCTTTGCTCCAACTTGGATGCTTGCAGCAACTGGGCCATGCCTTGCCTTTATACACATTACTGCTTCATTCTGAACTTAGAAGTTCATGTTGGTTGCATCTTGCTTTTTAGCGAAGAGAAACATTCAGGTAGTTTGTCATGTTTGCCAGCAACAATCAGCAAAGTGGATGCACATGTACCAGTATAACACATTGACATAGCAATGTCACAACTACACCAGGTGCTAGCAACTTACTTAAACATGCTGGTTGTGCTTCAATACAAAATCTATGTCTCATGATCAGCGAGTAGCATTACCTCAGTCAATGGCATTGTCTGACCTCTGTTCAGGGGCTTGGGACATTCAGGGTCAGGTAATCCATTTTAGTACAGTCCAGGGAATGGGCCACAGATAGTCCTGCAGGTGAAGTGTAACAAGTCTGGGGATTTACAATAAGTCAGTTTGGGAGCTGCACAGAAATTAGTCAAGAGTCTGAATACTCATCAGTTGGTGCTGTCCTTCCAGGTTGGTCATGAGCGTGGGCCACAGTCAGTCCTGGGAGGAGAGGGGCAGTCCTGCTCACTGAAGATCAGAAGGCCACTACTCTGGTGGGGGTGTTTGGCAAGTCAAATTTGAGGAGTAGAGGCAGCATAGTGGGATGCAGAGAACTGAAGTGAAGGGGATAACACACAAGGAACGTAAATGATGAGTACATGATGTGTGGGGTTTGATGGCTGAGGAATGTGTTCCATGATGTTTGACATAACTAAGCTGTGATCCTGAGGTATTAGGGGATAAGGTTAAGAGTTAATTAAAAAGGATTGGGTGAGAATATGGAGAAGCTCAAACCCGAGGAGATCGACACAGGGTAGAACGCAGAAAGGAACTTTGGAGAATCACCAAATTAACAGGCTGAGTCTATAACTCTCTCAGCAAAGCATGATCCACCATACCCTTCCTTCTGAATTTGAATCAAAAAATGTGCAATTGAAATGCAAAATGGCAGCCAATACACCAACATGTTTTTTTCTGTTTGGGGGAGTCAACCCCCACTGAATGATATGAGGCTCCTTAAGGGGCAATTGTATTGATCAGGCGCTTACACACTACAGATTAAAGACAAGTGTAAGCACAGAATTTGGCATGTGTACCTCTTGCAGAGACTAATCGTGCCAATTACAAATCTTGGACACAAGCAATCCGAATCATGGCATTGGTTATTACAAATTAATCCACGTAATCTATGTGAAGCAAAAGAACTCTTGGGTGACCTATAAACTGTCATCTGCATTCTACAATTCATAAACATATTCCAATATATCTCTCACCTGCACATAGTCCTGGAACAGTTTTCTTCAACCTTGAACTATAGATTTTTCACATCATTCTCTTATATGTCCCCAGGCCTATATTTTAGCAGTCTGCATAAGCTTCAGTAATACTGATATCCTTGATAATACTCAAGTTTCTTATTCCTTTCAAAGATTACTGCCTTACGAGAATGGCTAATGGGAGGCAAAGGGTTTACCTCTCCAACCATGGATGATAATCAGTTATGCAATCCCCTGACCAAGACAGAGCTCGTAGTATAGTGTATATAGTATGTAACACCTTCTTTCACTGCACAATTGAGGAACATGTGATTTGTACTCAAAATGAGATTTCCATGTTTGCACGGGTCTGGGATTTGCTACAGGACACTAAGGAGAGTGCGTCACACAATCTTTGTAGGCTGTGCTCTGGATAGCTGGATCATGTGAGAAAGGGACATGATTAGACTGGATTCCCTACAGTACGGAAACAGGCCCTTCGGCCCAACAAGTCCACACCGACCTGCCAAAGATTAGCCTAGCTAGACCCATTTCCTCTGACTAATGCACCTAACACAAAGGGCAATTTGGTATGGCCAATTCACCTGACCTTCACATCTTTGGACTGTGGAAGGTAACCGGAGCACCCGGAGGAAACCCGCGCAGACATGGGGAGAATGTGCAAACTCCACACAGACAGTCGCCCAAGGCGGAAATCGAACCTGCGTCCCTGGCGCAGTGAGGCAGCAGTGCTAACCACTGAGCCACTGTGCTGGACCAAATAGCTGGAGATGAAGAGCTGTGAGAATGGAGCATTCCTCTGAGGAGGTACCTCACCTTCACCACGATCAACTGCAGCAATAAACATAACAAGTAACACAGAATTTGACAACTGCTTCTCATGAAACTAAGTTAAATGATATTATTATTCACTGACTGTAAATTTTTTGATGCTGGAAGAACAAGTAATCTCTTTTTATTACCAAGTACAAATACAACTTCCTTCACCAATTGCTAGTGATGGAGTTAGGTCTGCAAGCATCTGCAGCAGCCAATGAGCATTCCGCTGGACCTGACTCTTCACAGCAGTCTCCGACATATTCACGAGGCATACAGACACTTGTGTGCTCAAGGCAGCACAGGAGATAGCATCGATGGGCTCCTCCAGGTTTCCAAGTGCCTTCAACAAACCTACCTTCTGCTCCTGTGTTAGCTTATGCAGTTTGAATGAAGCTTTTAACAGCATTGGCTCCTCTATGCCAAGTGGCAGAAACCTGGGGCTTTTCTTCCTTAGCCAGCTGCGGAGACTGACGGTGACATGCTCACCACAACGTGCTCCTGACTAGAGTTACAGCATCTATTGAAGGCTCAGTATTTGAGCAATTGGTGCAGGGACAAGCCTTGCCAGTACTTTCTCTGAGGGCTCTGCATATTCTTATTTAGAGGTGGGGGAGGAGCTGATGTCCAAAGAGGCTACTGTCTTCAAGGTGGAGGCTGTGTTGATGCTTTCCATGCCTGCAGAAAACCAGTGAAAGATTGTATACAGAAATAATACAAATGATATTAATGGGAGAGGAGTGCAGCCTTGACAGTGAGTCTCACATGGCTGCTGAAATGTGGTTAGGGTCCTGTCCTGCTCGTACATGGTTCTCTCCTCAAGGGGGTGAGAGGATGTATGACCACCTGTCTTTGGCCTGTCCATTGTGGGCAGCTTCTGTCTGAAATGGGCAGGAATTGGGTATGATGTAAGTAACTGGCACAGCTGTTCATGGTTCTGCAGGTGAATGAAGACAAATGACTATAGTGAGTAGGAAGCACTGAGGCCATGCAGGGTACTTTGTGGTTGGGATCTATGAGAGTCATCAAGGGGAGATGCTGCATGCAACAGTAGATCTTGGTGGGAGATGGGTGCTGGGGAAGATTTAGTATCGGTGTGAGAGAGCAGAACAAAATGGTGGCACTTAACCTCTTGGAGAACAGAAGATCATTAACATTCTTCTTACACTGTTAGGTGTTCCTCCACACTGCGACGTCTGCACTGACCCAGGTAGCATTTTCAGACCACTATGACAGCGTCTGATGCTATGGCTTACTTTGGTGGACCTGAAGAAAGAGAATGGCATTCATTGCACCATCCTATCCACCAGGCCATCCAGGTACCTGTCAGCAAAGTGCAGTGCGCATTTTCCTCCACTGGACATCTCCCGTGGGATTCTTTACACACTGGAACTTTGAGGTTAATTCCTAACATGCATGGGTTGAACTAGTGCACAGCTGGGCTTTAAATATGGCCTTGGTGGTGGGAACGTCAGGAGGTTCTGAGAGTGGCGAGCAAGATGGTATAAAGGAAGTGCCAAGAATGTGTGGTGTATACTTAATGAAATGTGCAATGTAATATTGCACAAGGTAACTCACTATAGCTCATAGGGAAAAACTGTCCATAAACCTCCTCGAAATGGATACTTCACCAATTTTTTGAGAAAATTCATCTGGATATCTCCTTAACCAGAGGGATTAAGGACTAAGAAACAAGACTGGATAAATTACCTGTCAAATCAAATACATAAAGCAGTGAGGAAAGTTGGGATTTGCAAACAAAAGTCAAAGGAGAACTGTTGCTTTAAAATTTGACATTTTAAGAATCTAAAAATTGACGAAGAATGACTCCACACATGGTTTGGATTTCCATGCCTACTATTTTAAATGGGGAGGAGGTGTAGTTAACTCCTCTCGTCTTCTGTTCATTTGAATACAACAAGTTAAAGGTTATGCCTGTAAATTCAGTAAGTCTTTGACTGTTCACATGCTGTGACTGCAAAAGACACACAGGATTCCATGAGTTGTTTCAAAAGTTGTCCAGGTAGCCCTATCTAAGTAAACTAATTTCCACATGCAAATACACAACACCAATAACTTACAGAATGGGAGGACAGCTAAAGTGATATTTTAAAGCTCAGTAAGTTTATATAGTTCTTGCAGATTGAAGAGTTAGGTGGATCCAGATTGAGCTTTCCTTCTGGTTTCAGCTTTGAGGTGATTTCAAGTTGTGAATAGATGATTTATCTGTTACCTGGAGACAATGATAAAATCTCAGTAAAATTGTTAAAATCTCTACCAGCAGAACATGGAAATCAAATAACAGATAGTGTTAGAATTTACAAATGGTGGGGACCCAGCTATTGCCATTTCATCTTTTCTACTTCTGTCCCTGGTCTGGAGAAAACAGTTTCTTAACATAAAACGTTAGCTGGCTTGTCACATGATTCTCTCTCGAGCTGATTACTGGCCCTAAAATGGTCATGACTATTTAATTCCAGGTGAATGGTTTCAACTTTATTTGATTATTACTGGGAGAGATTCCTTTCTCAGCCAGAATTCACTGCCTGAGTTGATCACATTTAATGCATAATCACCTTCAAGTTGATTGGATGTCCTGCAGCTGGGTCAGGAGATGATCTCGCTCATGGTAACTGTCACTGCTGAGGCTTCTAGACTGGTTGATTCTATCTAATGACACTGGAATTTATCTTACATAGTGATGTAAATATTCAGCCATCTTAAAGCTGCACTTTCAAGTTGGAGTTTTAGCCCTTTTAAAATATAATCAGTGGCTCAGCAGCCAGTAAATAGAAAAGTCAGTTTTTAAAAGTACAACTTTGTTTTAATATCATCGCCGCAGAGTGACGAAAGCTTCTGTGATAGCATTCTGGCCCCTCTCCAACATACCAGCAAATACAGAATACATTGCCATATCAGTGGCAATGAGGAAAGAGGCAAATCAAAAATCACAGAAGTAAAATCCAGAAAATAGGCAAATGTTTGCTGACAAATTAATGTTTTCATGCAATTGAGAAAAAAAATGATTGGATAACTAAATCAATTTTCAAATGAAAATGACTAAATTTGAAGACAATTTGACTGGTAAAAGTTTCACTGTGTATGAATTCTTGTAAATCAGTTCTCTGAAGAATTATGTCAAAAATGTTGGATTTAAAATTATGCTTCCTTTGTATAAAGTATTTAAAATAATTTATGAAAATATGGTAAATGATAAATAATAAGCGGGCGGCTCAGTGGTTAGCACTGCTGCCTCACAATGCTGGGGACCCATGTTCGATTCCGGCCTCAGGCGACTGTGTACACATTCTCCCCATGTCTGTGTGGGTTTCCTCCGGGTGCTCCGGTATCCTCCCACAGTCCAAAGATGTGCAGGTCAGGTGAATTGTCCAAGTTAAATTGCCCATAGTGTAAGGCGCTTTAGTCAGGGGTAAATGTAGGGAAATGGGTCTGGGTGGGTTACTCTTTGGAGGGTCAGTGTGGACTTATGGGCCAAAGGGCCTGTTTCCACACAGTAGGGAATCTAATCTAATAATGAAAGCAGTAAAATATGCAGTACAAATGCAGTTGCATATAACACCTCTCAAATTGACTTAATACTACCAGATAAGCAAAAACAAATGTCTCTCAAGTATTGAACAGCGACCTTTTTAATGACAGTAGTGACGAGTCAGTTCTTTAATTGCTGTCAGAGAGCCCTTAGTCATCCCCATGTAATTTATCAGTGCAGATTCCAGTGCAGCTTGATAAAAAGGAGCTTGGGATTTTATATCTTGCAGATGAAGGATGAAGAATTGCTTTCGAGTTTCAAAATAGTCATGTTTATTTTCGTCGTCAAAATTATGTTTCTTTATCTTCAGTTTCTGAGGCCTAAGTTGAAAGATTTAAAACTAATTTAAACTCTAATGTACTAAATTAATCATTTAACACTTTGGGCTTCTCCCAACAATTTTTACTCATGTTGACAGTTTCCATAAGCAATCATGCAAAGTAATAACACACTTATCTCACACTGGCTTACTAAACTAAATTTTGAAAATAAAATTAAAATAATTTGAAAAATTTAGCTCTTGTTGGAATTTCATTTTACACAGCTCTGTAATTGTAACTTAGACAAATATAAATTGGCTGGCTGCTCTAACTCCAAGGCTCAGCCTAAGAGGCCATGACAATGGTTAATATTCACTAAGGCCAGTGACCCAAGATCTGATATGGATAATGTATGGAGGCTTGTAAAGGAAATTATGATAAGTCTGAACACAAGGTTGATTCAAACTCAACTAAAGCATTGCATGCAATTCTGGGCACAATACCTTTGGCAAGATATGAAATCACTAGAGATAGTGTGAAAAAGATTCACAAGAATTACTGCAGGGATGAGGAACTTCAGTTACATGGATAGATTACAGAAGCTGTGAAGGGTGACTTAATAGAAACAATCAAGATCCTAATGGATTTCATGATATTCTTGGGTCCCAGCACTACCAACTTGTTGTATCTTGTTGCTATGGTATGACACCAATCATCCCTCCTGTGCAATGTCTAAGGGCCTTTCTATTCATCAGTAGATGATAGACCACTATATAGTGTTAACAAGAAAAAGCATCTATCTTACATTACAACACACGATGTATTGCATTACAGCAATAGTTACAATTAAGATTAACTAGCTTGGTATAATTACAGGTATTAGGAGGTAGGAATGTCACATTTGCCTTGTGTGTGACTATGTATTTGTTCACCCAGAGACTGTAGGATATCGTAAGAACAGGTGGAGCGCAATGTGAAATCTTTTGGATCCCATACCTTAAATAACTATCTCAAGCCTTTTCCCTTTAATGAACTGTTATATAGCAGTGCAAAGATAATACAGGGAATAAAAAAAGCTCTCACCTCTCAAAACAAGCATCACTGCTATTGTATATATGCCCCATAAGGGACAGGTAAGGTCAAGGACCAGAAAAATAATTTATAATCTGGACAGCAGAAGTGAAAATCTGCAGCCTTTATTTAAATCTGTAAAGGCAAAAATTAAAAGACTTGTAAAAGGAATATAACAGAAGAAGAAGGTTCAAACAACCTTAAGATTTTTAGAAGATTCACATACTTGGGATTTAAACTAGTTCAGCTTAATTCCATGGAAATCCATAAGTGATTTCATTAATGATCTCTACAGATTGCTGAAAAACTATGACTATGGACCTTTGAAATCAGAATTCATAAGAGGCAGTATTAGATTAGATTACTTACAGTGGGAAACATGCCCTTCGGCCCAACAAGTCCACACTGACCCACCAAAGTGCAACCCACCCAGACCCATTCCTCTACATTTACCCCTTCACCTAATACTATAGGCAATTTAGCATAGCCAATTCACCTAACCTGCACATTTTTGAACTGTGGGAGGAAACCGGAGCACCCGGAGGTAACCCGTGCAGACATGGGGAGAATGTGCAAACTCCACACAGACAGTAGCCTGAGGCGGGAATTAAACCCAGGTCCCTGGCATTGCTAACCACTGTGCCACCATGCACTCGTATTGTTGTTGGAATTATTGCTAAATGATGCCACATTTCTAATAATCCAAAGAAGAACTAACTTTGGTAAAATCTATTCAAATCATGCTGAAAGGTGAGACTAGAAAGACTCATAGGCAGATTCTCTAAGAAGAATAACAAACCTCCCACAGGAGTGCAACAGAAACTATTCACTTTATAAGGTGCCGACAATCCAAAATGGCACTTGAAAAGCTAACACAGAGAACAGCCACATATTATGAGTCAGTATCAGCACTGCAGAGCAATAAAGCTGAAGGCATTGCTCAAACGTGACAAAAGAATGCTACATCTGTAAAACTATAGGTCACACCCATATGCAGTGCAAAAGTAGTGCACAACTTGACAATAGCAAAAAACAACACACTTTATTCTTATAAAGAGATTAATAACTTTGGATTACCTGCATTATCACATCAGATAACATCCTACCATTAGAAAAGATACCAGAGACATTCTGAAGAGAAATTACCATTTTAAATGACTGACCTAACTTTTACAGACATTACATTAACGGACATTGGGTTAAGTTTAAGCTTGTCCTTTCAAAGGCATTACAGCCTACAAAGATGGAAGTACATGGTCCAGATGCAACAACTTCAAAGATTCAAGGTATGCTAAACGTAACATGATGACATAAACAGTGGATTTCATTTAGCTTCCTCAAATCATTGACAAAGCAAAACATAAATCAATCTGTTGATGTTACCTCTGTTGCCAAAAGAGAATTATTTTATACTGTCAACAGAAAGTTAAGATCACTATATAAATGGGAGAGCTTTGCTCTGACGTTGTGCCACCTGCTTCTTAGTTCCCCTACAAATGGGGAATCTTCTCAGTGTCTATCCTGTTCTGAAGAAGAGTCACTGGACTCAAAATGTTAACTCTGCTTACCCTCCACAGATGCTGCCAGACTTGTTGAGTTTTTCCAGTAATTTCTATTATTGTTTCTGATTTCCAGCATCCGCAGTTCTTTCTCTTACTTTCCCTCAGAATCTTATATGTTTCTTCTAAACTTCAATGAGCAAAAACCCAAGCTGCTCAGCACGTACACATAGACAACCCCTTCACTGAACTGCCTTCTTAAGTAAAGTAACAAAAATAGCATTATTTACATGTGGTCTCATAAATGTATGGTTTTAACAATACTTGCCTACTTTTATATTCCACCCTCTTCGGAATAAAAGCCAATATTCCATTTGCCTTCTTAACTCCTTGCTGGATCTGCATACTGGCTTTTTGTGAATCATGTATTAGGACACCACAACCTTCAAAGATCTTCCTCCACGTAATTCTCTGTCGTTCTATTCTTCCTGTCAAAAGGCCAACCTAATTTTCTCACATTATACTCCATCTGCCTCATTTTGTCCACTCAAGTTCTGAAGCACTGTTTTCGGGGCCCATGTACTTTTCAATTTCCAGTGTCTCAAGCCACTTCTTGGTATCATGTGGAGTGAATCAAATTGGCTAGAGACTGCCATGTGATACTGGAGATGTATTGAGGAGGTTCATTCTGCTAATGTAGCATGTGTATAATAGCTATCATGCAATAAACTGTGTCTTTTTAAGACAACACCCTGCAATTGTTCAGATTCAAAAGTGGTTGACCCTCTACCACTGAAAATCACACAGACACCTGGACTCAGTCAAGGAAAGATGATTAGTAGTAGTATCCTTCTACCAACAAAGATCACATGAAGATCAACAATGAGCATTGTTGCATAATTGAAGGTACATTGGTGAAAAAAAATCATTGGACCCAGGAGAGGAAAATTCCAGGAGACCGGGAGAATTTACAGCTTTAAAGACGTTTTTACGAATACTCATAGTCAGCAGCTGCAAATACTTGAACAAACAAGCAATCAACAGGAATTCAGGTAAACACCAACAAGAAATAAACAGCACTCTTAGAGCTAACGTCTTTCATTCAGATAGAGTCATAGAGATGTAGAGCACAGAAACAGACCCTTCAGTCCAATCGTCCATGCCGACCAGATATCCCAATCTAGTCCCACTTGCCAACACCTGGCCGATATTCCTCCAAACCCTTCACAGTTATATACCCATCCAGGTGCCTTTTAAATGTTGCAATCATACTGGCCTCCACTACTTCCTCTGGCAGATCATTCCACACACGTACCACCTTCTGCATGAAAAAGTTGCCCCTTAGGTCTCTTTTATATCTTTCTCCTCTCATCCTAAACCTATGCTCTCTAGTTCTGGATTCACCCATGCCAGGGAAGAGACTTTGCCTGTTTATCCTATCCATGCCCTTCATGATTTTATAAACCTCTATAAGGTCGCCCTTCAGCCTCTGATGGTCCAGAGAAAACAACCCCAGCCTATTCTTTTTTCTCGTTCAACTTCATTTTATTGGTGGAATTTGCTGACCTCTCAAGTTTGATTCACATTTAAAATTTTTGCAACAATTCCTCTCTGGAACGTTCAAGCTATTTTCACACATAATTTGCCTTTGTTTTCTAATGAGTGCCATACAAATTTTGTGAAGTCTCAGTGTGATACTGAAGAAAGTAATTATTTGCTATTGCACCAAACTTGAAAGTCAAAAAACCACACGACATCAGGTCACAGACCAACAGGTCTACCTGGAAGCACCAGCCACCACCACCGCCCCCTCCCCGCCCCCATCACAACCACCTGATGAAGGAATGGCACTGCCACTGTGTAATTTTCAACCTTGTCCACCACAGTCCAACACTGGCACCAAACTTGAACACCAATACAAGTGTGTTGGGGAAAAGCATGCTCAAGTGATGCTTTAATATATTCCCAGTAGATTTTTTTTGTAAAAAAAATCGAGTTTTTCTTAACTAAATTACAAAATTAATACAAAATAGTGTATCCACTTTACAATATAATAACAGCACCAATATAAAATTAAGAAAACTAACTACTAATCTATTCTACGAACTACTGAAACACAAAATAAGATAGAAAACACTACGTATAAAAAGAAGACCACAGTGTCACACATTATTGACAACAAAAAAGGGGAAAAACAGTAAGAAAATAAATAAATACACATTCAAACTAAAATTTTACCAAGTCCAACAAAACCTGTATTTACACGGGACTCTTTCCTCCCAGGTACCCCTGAACCAACAAACATCATCCTTACGGCAAAAAAGGCCCTAAACAGTATGGCCAGTACATCTGCATTGGTGTAGTTCAAAGGCCGTCATGTTTTGTAAAATAATTCCATTTTTTGGTGCACCATATTCATAAGGAAGTCCAGGTGAATATATTCCATAACAGTCCTATGCCAATTCAAAAGTCCCAGGGGGCTTTCCAATATCCAACTTACTAAAATATTTTTCCTCGCACAAACAGAAAGGATAGTAAATAGCTTCTTCCCGTAAGCATCTAGAGAAGGAAAATTTGGAAAGCCCAAAAGGAGAGACAACACTGGGTCCAACACAATCTCCGTTCCAAAAGCTTCACCAAGGCATTCGCTATACTGTCACAATATCTTCAAATCTTATGACATGTTCACAGACAATGACTGAGAGTACCAACTTCTATTTTACATTTAGGACACATTGTGGATGCTCCTGCCTTGAACTTTGCAAGTCGCTCTGGTGCCATATGAGCCCTATGTAGTATTTTAAGACCATAAGACCATAAGACACAGGAGTGGAAGTAAGGCCATTCGGCCCATCAAGTCCACTCCACCATTCAATCATGGCTGATGGGCATTTCAACTCCACTTACCAGCATTCTCCCTGTAGCCCTTAATTCCTTGTGACATCAAGAAATTAACAATCTCTGCCTTGAAGACATTTAATGTCCTGGCCTCCACTGCACTCTGCGGCAAAGAATTCCACAGGCCCACCACTCTCTCTGGCTGAAGAAATGTCTCCGCATTTCTGTTCTGAATTGACGCCCTCTAATTCTAAGGCTATGTCCACGGGTCCTAGTCTCCTCGCCTAACAGAAACAATTTCCTAGCGTCCACCCTTTCCAAGCCATGTATTACCTTGTAAGTTTCTATTAAATCTCCCCTTAATCTTCTAAACTCCAATGAATACAATCCCAGGGTCCTCAGCCGTTCCTCATATGTTAGACCTACCATTCCAGCGATCATCCGTGTGAATCTCTGCTGGACACGCTCCAGTGCCAATATGTCCTTCCTGAGGTGTGGGGACCAAAACTGGACACAGTACTCCAAATGAGGCCTAACCAGAGCTTTATAAAGTCTCAGTAGCACAGCGGTGCTTTTATATTCCAACTCTCTTCAGATAAGTGCTGAAAATGTGTTGCTGGTTAAAGCACAGCAGATTAGGCAGCATCCAAGGAACAGGAAATCTGACATTTCGGGCCAGAGCCCTTCATCAGGAATGAGGAGAATGTGCCAGGCAGGCTAAGATAAAAGGTAGGGAGGAGGGACTTGGGGGAGGTTCTGATATGGCTAGGAAGAACTGTTTGTTTAGTGTGTGGATTCTTCTGTAGATGAAGAACAGTAGAGGTCCTTTACAAGTTTGTGAGAGTGTTGTCCTGAGCTGGGGTAGGGCTGATTGCAGGGAATGTAGGTAGCGACGCATGGCTGCAAGGGTGGAGCGGAGGATCTGGAAGGAGGTCTGTTGCTGGAGGCTTCGGATTTGTTGTAGGTACAGGTTGTCCTGGTTGGGTCCAAATTGTGTTGGTTGGAATGTAGTTCGGAGTCCATGTGGGATCAGTCGGTTCCGTAGGCAGGTGCTGAGGAAGGAGATGTGGCTGTGGTAACGAGTCTGTTTGAGAACGTGGCTGAAGAGCTTCTGTGCAGAGGAGATGACCTGGGGGGTGCAGTGAGAGAGGGACTCACTGAAATCCTTGTAGAGGGAGGAAGAGAGTTTCTTCAAGGAAGGCATCCTTGCAAGAGGATTCAGCATCTGCAGAGCAACCAGCATCTGCAGAGCAACACATTTTCAGCTCTGATCTCCAGCATCTGCAGAGCAACACATTTTCAGCTCTGATCTCCAGCATCTGCAGTGCAACACATTTTCAGCTCTGATCTCCAGCATCTGCAGACCTCACTTTTTACTCTTGAGATAAGTGACAACATTGCATTCGCTTTCTTAATCACGGACTCAATCTGTATGTTTACCTTTAGAGAATCCTCGACTAGCACTCCCAGATCCTTTTGTACTTTGGCTTTATGAATTTTCCCACCGTTTAGAAAGTAGTCTACACTTTTATTCTTTTTTCCAAAGTGCAAGACCTTGCATTTGCTCACGTTGAATTCCATCAGCCATTTTCTGGACCACTCTCCCAAACTGTCTAGATCCTTCTGCAGCCTCCCCACTTCTTCAGTACTACCTGCCTATCCACCTAACTTCGTATCATTGGTAAACTTCGCTAGAATGCCCCCGGTCCCTTCATCCAGATTATTAATATATAATGTGAACAGCTGTGGCCCCAACACTGAACCCTGCGGGACACCGCTTGTCACCGGCTGCTATTCCGAAAAAGAACCTTTTATCCCAATTCTCTGCCTTCTGTCAGACAGCCAATCCTCAATCCATACCAGTAGCTCACCTTGAACACCATGGGCCCTCACCTTGCTCAGCAGCCTCCCGTGTGGCACCTTATCAAAGGCCTTTTGGAAGTCTAGATAGACCACATCCACTGGGTTTCCCAGGTCTAACTTACTTGTCACCTCTTCAAAGAATTTCAACAGGTTTGTCAGACACGACCTCCCCTTACTAAATCCATGTTGACTTGTTCTAATCAGACTCTGCTCTTCCGAGAATTTAGAAACCTCATCCTTAATGATGGATTCTAGAATTTTACCAACAACCGAGGTTAGGCTAATTGGTCTATAATTTTCCATCTTTTGTCTTGATCCTTTCTTGAACAAGGGGGTTACAACAGCGATCTTCCAATCATCCGGGACTTTCCCTGCCTCCAGTGACTTTTGAAAGATCTCAACCAATGCCTCTGCTATTTCCTCAGCCACCTCTCTCAGGAGGGATGTATCCCATCAGGGCCAGGAGATTTATCACTTGAATAGCCTGAGTTTATTACAGATAAGATCTTCCTAGCACTTTCCCAGATATCCTCCCACACTCTAAGGAGATTTCCATCCCTAATTCTTGATTCCAGGTTTTATATAATCATTCCATGTCCTTTGATACCTTATTACCTAGCGAATAGTAGAGAGTACTGACCGAGGGTGCACCTATTGGCCGAAGCACTCTCCTTTCCATATCTAACTTGTACAGATTAGTCATCAATGTGGTTTTTTTTTGTATGAAATCTTGTAGTTGAAAATATCAAAAAAGGTCCTTGTTAGGCAACCCGAACTTCTGACGCAACTGTTCGAAGGACATCAAGACCTCCCCATTGAACAGATCTCCCAAACAGGAGATACCTCTGGACTCCCAAATTTTAAATCCAACGTCAGTCAAGCCTGGCTGAAATCCCAACATTCCCACCATAAGAGTAGAAGGAGAGGGTTTCTGTGAATTACCCTCATCCTGTCGCATCATCCTCCAAGCTTTGATTGTGTTCGGTACAATTTGGCTTTTACAATGATCCTTAATAACTCTCATCTTATCCATAAATAATAGATTTATGAGGGGACATTTTGATTGGGAAGCCTCAACATCCAGCTAAGTTGGTTGTGGGTCACAAGAGACCCAATCAGCACATGTGATAAAAGGGAACTCAGTTGGTACTTCCTGAAATCCGGAAAATCTAAATCTCCCTTTATTTGTGGGAGCTGCAACTTATCTACTTTAACAAGGGGCCGTCTATAATTCCAGATAAAGGAGCCAAGCCAGCCATAAAGATTGCACAGTGCCTGTCTCGGCAACATCAAAGGAAGCATTCTCATGGGGTATAGAAGGCAAAGTAGAATATTCATCTTGACCAAAGCTATTCGTCCTAGCTGGGATATCAGGAGATCTTCCCAGCGTTGGAGGTCCTGCCTTATTTGCTCTAATAAATGCGTATAATTAGTTTTGTATAGCTGACCAAATACCGGGGTAATAAAAATTCCTAAATAGAGAAAACCTCCCAGTGACCACCGAAAGGGGAAACAGGATCCAGCCAGAAAATTGGATATGCTAGTAAGACCTCCTAGTGGCATGGCCACTGATTTTGTAAAGTCAATTTTCTAACCTGAGAACATACCAAATAAGTTAACCACTTGAATTAAGTGAGGCACAGATGTTGATGGGTCATTTAAGAAGTTTGTCGTCTGCATAAAGAATGATTTTATGCTTACCCGATTCTACCTCCGAGGTCGTTATATTAGGGTTAGTTCGGATAGCTTTCGCCAGAGGCTCAATCATTAGCGTAAATAGTAGTGGTGAGAGAGGGCATCCTTGACGACAACCTCTGCCAACACTAAAGCTATACAATCTTATGCCGTTGGTAGTCACCGCTGCTTTAGGGTCGTTATATAATACTGCGACCCACTTGGCAAAGACCTCTTCAATACCAAACCGTTCCATAGTATAAAAAAGATATGGCATTCAACCCGATCGAATACCTTCACTGCATCTAGGGAGAAGATTAATCCTGTTATCACTGCCTGCTGGCAGGCTTGTACCATGTTTAACACTCTTCTAATGTTATCAGTAGATCTGCAACTCTTGATAAACCCCGTCTGATCCTATTTTCTAATGAATGGCAGAACTCTCTCCAGTCTTAATGCCAACATTTTTGAGTGGATTTTAAAGTCCACATTCAATAAGGATATAGGTCTGTACAAAGTACACTCATCCGGAGTGTTTCCTTTCTTAAGAATGAGAGAGATATTTGCTTCTTTCAAGGTGGGCAGGAGGCTATCTTGACTATATGAATAGTTATATATATCTATAAGTGGTCCGGCCCAATTCGTCTATGAATTCTTCATAGAACTCAACCTGGAATCCGTCTGGTCCGGGCGCTTTACCGCTCTGGAGCTGCCTCACTGCCTCCTGGACTTCCTGGGTGTTGGGGGGGGCATTCAAAAGCGACACCTGCTCTGAGGTTAAGCCCGAGAGGGCCAGATTTTTAAAAATGGACTCCATCTTCCTCAATCTATCCTCACAGCCCTCTGGCTTATACAGTTCAAAGTAGAACTTTCTAAAGGCTGCATTGATCTTTTTAGTTTCATAAGTCAAGGTACCAGCACCCTCTCTAATAGACATAATGGATTGGGGAGCCTTTTTCTTTCTGGCAAGGTATGCCAGATACCTGCCCGGCTTATCGCCGTGCTCAAATAATCTCTGCTTCGCAAACAGTATCTCCCTCTTTGCTGTTTGAGTAAGTGCAGTATTCAAAGTAGCCCCGAGGGCTGTAATCTACTGTAATTTAGTAATGGATGGCTTATCAACATACACTAACTCAGCTGCCTTTGGCCGAGCCTCAAGCAGCTGCTGTTATTCTCCCTTTTGGTCACAGAATATGAGATAACCAAGTCGCGCGCATATGCCTTAGCAGTCTCCCACATCACCAATGGTTGCTGGCCACATCTGAATTCATAGCTGAAAATGTGTTGCTGGAAAAGCGCAGCAGGTCAGGCAGCATCCAAGGAACAGGAAATTCGGCGTTTCGGGCATAAGCCCTTCATCAGATTCCTGATGAAGGGCTTATGCCCGAAACGTCGAATTTCCTATTCCTTGGATGCTGCCTGACCTGCTGAGCTTTTCCAACAATACATTTTCAGCTCTGATCTCCAGCATCTGCAGACCTCACTTTTTCCTCCATATCTGAATTCATACCCCAGAAAATTTTAAATTCCTGTGAGAAATATCTATGAACTTACTATCCCTCAATAGGAAAGGGTCCATACGCCAATGTCGGGAACTCATCTTGTCATCACTAGCCTTGACCTCCATATACACTGCTGTGTGGTCGGAAGTAGATATATTCCCAATTTTACAAGACAATATTGAATTCAGAAAGGTCGAGGGGACAAAAAAAATCGATTCTGGTATGACACTTGTGTGGGTTAGAGTAAAAAGTAAAATCTCTACCCTCAGGGAGAAGTCATCTCCACACATCTGCCAGTCCCAACTCCTTTTTCAGATCAGCCAACTGCCTAGATCTCTGAGATATACCCACAGAGCTCCTAGGTATTCTATCCACCTCGGGATCAATAATACAATTAAAACGTCCCCCTATAATTATATGACACACCCAAGATCTATCAACTTGGAGAGAGCAACTGTTATAAATTTAAAAGGATGTGCCGGTAAGGGGGGGGGGCAATGCACATTCAAAATCCCGTACCCCTCTCCATCTATTAGCGCTTTAAGTAATATGTACTGTCCGGACTCATCTTTTATCTGGCTTAACATTTGAAAGAGAAGATTCTTCCGGATAAGAATGGCCAGTCCCCTACTTTTTGAGCTAAAAGATGAAAAGAATACCTGACAAAATCCTCCCTGCTGCAGCTTCGAATGTTCCCTATCAAGTAGATGTGTCTCCTGTAAAAGGGGTACATCAACTCTCTCTTTTTTAAGACTTAACAATATCTTTTTCCTTTTAATTGGTGAGTGGCTCCCCTTGACATTCCAGGTGCACCATTTAAGCAAATGACTGGCCATGATCTTTCAAGAAAGTCCAAGACCCCCCCAGGAGTAAGAACCCCACTCAAGAGGCATTGAATAGAGACCATAAACAATTCACATAAATTTAAAAATACAACTTTTATAACAACTAAATCGAAACAACTAAGAACTACACCGAAAAAAAACATAAGATATAATTCAAAGGAGACTTTCCCCTTTGTCCATAGGAGGCACTCCTATCTTACAGTAATCTCACCATTACACCTTCCAGCTAGAGCCATGCCCTCGTCCAGACATTACAAAGTAAAATAAACAAATGCCAATATCTTAATACACAAGAGTTGGAAGTGAGCAACCAACCTACCCTCTCCATATTATTACCTAGGAGCTCTTAACAAGACATCAATATAAAATAAAATATATAAAATTACAATCCCAACAAATATTAAGGAAAAAAAGACCCAGAAACATCTCCCAACGATCTGTTAAACCAAACGAATTAAGATAAGAGTTAAAAAAAGAGAACAAACCTCTCCAGGGAAGCATGGAAAAGAGGAGGAGAAAAACAAAAGGGGGTAAAATAAAGTCATTGTCCATGTAGTTCAAGTCCATCAGTCTATTTGAGAACATCCAAACATTCTTTTACTTTTTCTGGCGATCTGAAATTATGCACAGACCCTCCATGACTGAAGCGCAGCGTTGCCGGGTATCGTATGGAATATTGAATATTTAAATCCCTCACACGCTTCTTTACCTCGTCAAATGCCTTCCTCTTGCATAACACAACTGGAGAAAAGTCCTGGAACAGTATTATTTTGGATCCCTTGTATACCATGGCTTGGAGATCCCTTCCTCAAAACTCTGGAAGCCTCCAGCAATATTTGTTTTCCGTCTTATTCTAGAATCGCACTAGGACTGGGCGGGGGCACTGGTCTGACCCTGGCCTGTGTACAGCAACCCAGTGGGCCTACTCAACCCGCACCTGGCCTAATTCAGACTCCAGCTTCAGTAGTTGTGGGAGCCATTGCTCCAAAAAATCAACAAACTGGCCTTCCTTCTCCGGTTGGGAAAGGCCCAGCAACAGAATATTTTTCTGACGACCTTGATATGCTCTTCTAAGGCCCGGACTCAACGTTCCAAAGCCCGGACCTGACCTACGGAAGATTCAGCAGCAGTCTCGGAGGCCGCGGCTCATTGCTCCACCCCTCCAACATGCTGCTCAAGTTTCTCGATCTCTCGGTCATACATCTGCAGCATGACCGAGATCGACTCCCACCTGGACCGGGTCTCTTCAATCGATGCGTTGATCTTCTCTCGGAACTTTACAAACTCCAAGATCTGGCTCACTTCTGCAGATAAGTCTCCTGGGGTGGCCGTGGACACATTTGTTGCTGCGGGGTGGGGGGGGTGGGGGGGTTCCCTGTCTGTTGCAAACTCCATGGGCTTTGCTTTTGGTCATTTTAAAATGTTTCAAACTGCAAACGTTTGACGCAGAATGACTATAACTGCTGGGAAAAAGCTATTTTTAGCAGTTTAAAAAGTGAGGGGAGAGTAGGTACCCCACTTTGCCTGGGTACTATGCAGAACTCAGCAGACTCAGAACTAATGGGTCGCCGCCACCTTGACTCCCTCATCCCAACCTATTCAATCTCTCCCTATAATCAAATCTTCCAACTTGGCAACATCCTTGTAAATCTTTTCTGAATCCTTTCAACTTTCACAATACCCATCTGATAGGAAGGAGACCAGAATTGCACACAATATTCCAAAAGTGGTCTAACCAATGTGCTGTACAGCTGCAACATGACCTCCCAACTCCTATACTCAATACTCTGACCAATAAAGGAAAGCATACCAAACACCACCCTCACTATCCTATCTACCTGCAATTCCACTTTCAAGGAGCTATGATTCTGCACTCCAAGGTCTCTTTGTTCAGCAACACTCCATAGGACCTTACGATTAACTGTATAAGTCCTGCTAAGATTTGCTTTTCCAAAATTCAGCACCTCGCATTTATCTAAATTAATGTCCATCTGCCACTTCTCGGGCCATTGGTCCATTTGATCAAGATCCTGTTGTAATCTGAGGTAACCTTCTTCACTGTCCACTACACCTCCAATTTTGGTGTCCTCTGCAAACTTACTAATTATACCTTTTGTGCTCACATCCAAATCATTTATATAAATGATGAAAAGTAGTGACCCAGCACCGATCCTTGTGGCACTCCACTGGTCACAGGCCTCCAGTCTGAAAATCAACCTTCCACTGCCACCCTCTGTCTTCCACCTTGGAACCAATTCTGTATCCAAATGGCTAGTTCTCGGTGTATTCCATGAGATCTAACCTTGCTAAGCAGTCTTCCATGGGGATCCTTGTTGAACGCCTAACTGAAGTCCATTCAGATCACGTCTACTGCCCTGCCCTCATCAATCCTCCTTGTTACTCACCAAAAAACTCAAGTTTGTGAGGCACATGATTTCCCACGTACAAAGTCATATTGACTATCCCTAATCAGTCTTTGCTTTTCCAAATACATGTGCATCCTATCCCTCAGGATTCCCTCCCACCACCATCGTCAGGCTCACCAGTCTATACTTCTCTGGCTTGTCCTTACCACCCTTCTTAAACAGTCAGCCAACCTCCAATCTTCTGCCACCTCACCTGTGACTATCGATAGTATAAATATCTCAGCAAGGGGCCCAGGAATTACTTCCTTGGCTTTCTGAAAAGTTCTAAGGTACACCTGATGAGGTCCTGGGGATTTATCTGCAGATAATATGTTTCAAGACATCCAGCACTTCCTCCTTTGTAATATGGACATTTTTCAAGATGTCACCATCTATTTCCCTACATTTTATATCTTCCATGTTCTTTTCCACAGTAAACACCAATGCAAAATACTCGTTTAGTATCTCCCCAATCTACTGTAGCTTCACATAAAAGTTGCCTTGCTGATTTTTGAGGGGCCCTATTCTCTCCCTACTTACCCTTCTATCCTTAATGTATATGTTAAAACCCTTTGAATTCTCCTTAACTCTGTTTGCTGAAGCCATCTCTTGTAACCTGTTTGCCCTCCTGATTTCCCTCTTAAGTATACCCCTACTGCTTTTATACTCATCTAAGGACTCAGTCGAACTATCTTGTCTATAACTGACATATGCTTCCTGTTTTTTCTTAACCAAACCCTCAATTTCTCTAGTCATCCTGCATTTCCTACATCTACCAGCCTTTCCTTTCACCCTAACAGGAACATACTGCCTCTGGATTCTCGTTATCTCATTTCTGAAGGCTTCCCATTTTCCTGTGAACATCTGCCCTCAATCAGCTTTTGAAAGTTCTTGCCTAATACTCTCAAAATTAGCCTTCCTCCAATTTAGATCTGGTCTATCCTTTTCCATCACTATTTTAAACCTAATAGAATTATGGGCGCTAGCCCCAAAGTGCCACCCTCCCCCCCCCCCACACCCCCCCCCCCAACCCCCCACTGACACCTCAGTCCCCTGCCCTGCCTTATTTCCCAAGAGTAGGTCAAGCTTTGCACCTTTTCTCGTAGGTACAGCCACATACTGAATCAGAAAATGTTCTTGTACACACTTAACAAGTTCCTCTCCATCTAAATCCTTAACACTATGGCAGTCCCAGTCTATGTTTGAAAAGTTAAAATCCCTGACCATAACTACCCTATTATTCTTACAGATAACTGAGATTTCCTTACAAATCTGTTTCTCAATTTCCCTCTGACTATTAGGGGGTCTATAATACAATCCCAATAAGGTGATCATCTCATTCTTATTTCTCAGTTCAATCTAAATAACTTCCCTGGATGTATTTCTGAGAATATCCTCCCTCAGTACAGCTGTATTGCTATCCCTTATCAAAAATGCCACTCCCTTTCTGTCCTTCCCGTAGCAATTTATATCTTAGAACATTATGCTGCCAGTCCTGTCCATCCCTAAGCTACATTTCTGTAACTGCTATGATATCCAGTCCTATGTTTCTAACCATGCCCTAAGTTCATCTGTCTTCCCTGTTAGGCCTCTTGCTTTGAAATAAATGCAGTTTAATTTATTAGTCCTACCTTGTTCTCTGCTTTGTCCCTGCCTGCCCTGACTGGTTGATTTGCTTCTTTTCTCAACTGTACTAGTCTCAGATTGATCTCGTTCCTCACTATCTCCTTGGGTCCCACTGCTACAACACCACCCACCCCTCCCCTCCATCCCTCACTCCCACCTTACTAGTTTAAATCCTCCTGAGCAGCTCTAGCAAATCTGCCTGCCAGTATATTAGTCCTCTTCCAATTCAGGTGCAATCTGTCCTTTGTGTACAGGTCACTTCTACCCCAGAAGAGATTCCAATGATCTAAAAATGTGAACGCTTCTCCCATACACCAGCTCCTCAGCTCTGCATTCATCTGCTCTATCCTCCAATTCCTACCCTCCCTAGCTTGTGGCACCGGGAGTAATCTAGATATTACTACTCTCGAGGATCTCCTTTTTAAATTCCTGCATAATTCTCTATATTCTCCCTTCAGAATATCATTTGTCCCCTTCTATGTCATTGGTTCCAAGTGGACAATGACTTCTTGCTGGCCCCTCTCCCCCTTGAGAACATTCTGCACCCTTTCTGAGACATCCTTGATCCAGGCACCAGGGAGGCAACACACCATTCTGATCTTTCACTGCTAGCCACAGAAACATCTGTCTGTGTCTCAGACTAGATAGTCCCCTAATACTATTGATCTCTTGGAACCTGACATATCCCTCATTGCATTAGAGCCAGTATTGGTACCAGAAACTTGGCTGTTCGTGCTACATTCCTCTGAGAATGCATCACCTCCTACATTTTCCAGAACAGCATACTTGTTTGAAGTGGGGATAGCCACAGAGGACTCCTGCACTACCTGCCTACCTCTCTTACCTTTCCTGGAATTAACCTATCTATGTAACTGTATCTGCAACATTTCCCCCTTTCTATAACTGCCATCCACCACATCCCCCTGCTCTTGTAAATTCCTCATTGCCTCTAACTGTCTCTCCAACTGATCCATTCGGAACCAACAGCATTTATTGTAGATATAATCCTCAGTAACATGTCAACTCTCCCTCAACTCCCACATCCAACAAGAAGAGGATATCACTCTACTAAAGGGCATTTTTGCTTCTTCCAATCTACAGACATTTTGAGATAAGCACAGAAAAGAAGCAGTATGAACTAGAAACAGCTAAAAGATCAGTTTACAGTGAGAATCTGTAGGTGCACTCTTTGTTAGAGTTTGGCTGAGAAACAAAGTTATCAGAAATGCATGAATGAAGTTAAAAATCCATGTGGGCAAGGGGAAGAACTTCAGATCAACAAGCAAAACACAGGCCAAGGAAGTTCCAAGTTCAAAAAAAGATGACTTTCAATACACAATGAGCACTGCTGCCAGCTAGCATGCGACATGGCTACAGTAAGTAGTAGTACACAGAAGTAATTTATATCAAAGTCACAGTGACATGAATGTCACAAAGCAGAATTAAAACAACAGAATGGACAAGTTAAAGCAGAGTCGAATAAAAGAAAATAGTTGAAAGACTTTTGAAGTAATGCTAAAAATGAAAGGTTACTTAGAAAACCATAGTTTGATTAGAGAAAGTTAGCATGGTTTGTGAAGGGGAGTTCAACCCTCAAAAACCTTACTGAATTCTTTGAGAATGTAACAAACACAGTGGATGTGGTGTATTTGATTCTAGTAAGGCATTTGATGAGGTTTCCTTTGGTAGGCTCATTCAGAAAGTAAGGAGGCATGGGATACAGAGAAATCCGACTGTCTGAATACAGAATTGGCTGGCCCAAAGTAGGTAGAGGGTGGTGGGAGATGGAAAGTATTTAGCCTGGAGCTCAGTGACCAATGGTGTTCCACAGGGATCGGTTCTGGGACCTCTGCTCTTTGTGATCTTTATAAATGACTTGGATAAGGTGGGTTATCAAGCTTGCCAATGACACCAAGATTGGTGGTGTTGTGGATTGTGTGGAGGGCTGTTGTAGGTTATAATTGGACATTGACAGGATGCAGAACTGCGTGGATAATGGTAGATGGAGTTCAACCCAGAAAAATGTGAAGTGATTCACTTTAGAAGGTTGAATTTGAATGCCGAATACAGGGTTAAAGACAGGATTCTTGGCAATGTGGAGGAACTGAGGAATCTTGGGGTCCATGGCCATAGACCCCTCAAAGTTGCCATCCAATTTGATACAATTGTTAAACAGGTGTATGGTGTGTTGGCTTTCATTTGCAGGGACATTGAGTTTACGAGCCACGAGGTTATGCTGCAACTTCACAGAGCCCTGGTTAGACCACACTTGGAATATTGTGTTCAGTTCTGGTCATCTCATCATTAAAATGATGTGAAAACTTTAGAGAGGGTGCAGAATAGATTTACCAGGATACTGCCTGGACCAAAGAAGGATGAGAGGTGACTTGATAGAGATGTACAAGATAATGAGGGGCATAGGTAGAGTGAATAGCTAGAGACTTTTTCCCAGGGCAGAAATGTAATGAGGGGGCATAATTTTAAGGTAATTGGAGGAAGGTTTAAGGGAGATGTCAGAGATCGGTTCTTTACAAAGAGAAGGGTGGTTGTATTGAATGTACTTCCAGCAGTGGTAGTAGAGTCAGATACATTAGGGGCGTTTAAGTGACTCTTGAATCGGTACATAGAAGATAGTACAAATAAGGGTATGTAGGTTAGTCCGATCTTAGAGTAGGATAAAAGGCTGGCACAACATCGAGGGCCAAAGGGCCTGTACTGTGCTGTACCATTCTATGTTCTATTCATAATGTAAATCATGGTACTGGAGATCAAAATTTCTTAAGGCTGCAGACACGAAGCAATGTTTAGAAAAGTCATTGAAAAGCATGAAAATTGTCTATTTAGCCACGAAAGGCAGAAAATTGTTAATTTCATGAGAAAGAAAACAAGAAGCCTCCACTTATCTGCATAAGGCAGGAAGCCTCAATTTTGCCTTCAGAAAGGAACAAAACCTCTCTGGGGCATCTAACGGAGTATATAAGATGCTAAAAGGGATTGACAACATAGACATTATAGAAGGTATTTTGTCCTGTAGGGCAATCTAGAATGAGAGGTCATAGTTTTAGAATAAGGGGTAGCAGATTTAAAGCAGATATGAGGAAAAGTTACTTCTCTCAAACGGTCGTGAATCTGTGGAATTCAATGCCCCAGAATGTGGTGAATGCTGGGACAGTGAGTAAGTTTGAGGAGGAGGTAGACAGATTTTTAATTAGTAGCTGGTTGAAGGGTTATGGTATGCGGGCAGGAGAGTAGAGTGGAGGCTGAGGTGAGATCAGCTGTGATCCTATTGAATGGCATTAGAGGAAATGGAACAGGAACTAGGAAGAGGTGTGGGTTGTAGGGAAGGGGGGAAGCAGCAGAAGCATCTGAATGGGATGGTCCTAAACTTCGTGATACTAAAGTCCACACATTTTGACATGTGTTGTTGGAAGTGAAGGTGTCAGGAAAGGAAAAAGGGTTTCATAGAATCTGTTAATCATTGAAAATGTAGAGCCAGAAATAGCCTATTTACTCTCTGAAGCCTGTTCCACCAGTCAAATCAAAGCTGATCAGTCTTTCAATTCCAACTGCACACATTTTGATCCATTTTCTTTGATACCATACCAAATAAAAACTTAAAGATCAATGCGTTTAGTAAAGGTTATCTTTGCTCACTGGAATAATACTGGAGTTGGGGGCTAGTTTTGGTAGAATTCTCAATTAAATTGATGTAGTCTAGTTCTGCTGATGGATAGCTAAATGAATTGAATGACAGATATACTCAAAACTCTGCTCCTTAGATCTCAGAGAGCAAAGGTAGGGGCAATCTCATGCAAATAAAAATGTCAGAACTGGGGCGAATAAACATATTCCCAGAAATGGACATGACGGAATAATTGAGTAAACTAATAACTGTTACAGGTATACAAGTGAACAAAGAAAATGTAAATGTGAATAGAGAGAAACATGGGAATGGGGATTAAGTTGTGGAAGTAGGGAGAGTGAAGGCATCTTCAACATGTCCAGGCAGGCATCTCACAGCTTATTTGCAATTCCATTCCTTATCACCCTGGTGGCCAATGGCAAAGAGAAGATGGGATTCCAAATTGCACAGGAAATATGAGGGAGAAGAAATGTTCGGAAATGCTAGACAAATGGTAAAAATAGGGGACAGTCCCATGAAGAGTGACACTGTAGGAATTGAATGGTATTGTCATGATCAAAAAGATAAAGCTATGTCCAAAATATTTTTGTGGATCACAGGGACTTCGTTCAAATGTCACCAGTCATTATGGAGGGGTATGCTGAGATGGGAAACGACTACTGTTTTTATTTTGGCTGGGACTATGCTGAAGAAACGCTCTGAATTTTTGGGCCAGTGCTTTTCCATCATTTTTGTTTTTGGTTTCAAGTGTTATATCTATTCTACTTTCTACATGAATGCATGAACATGTTTAGGTAGAAAATAATCCCTTCCTGAAATCAGTTAATAAAATACAGGATAATAATTTAGATCTTGGCTTCATGATGTTCCAACAGGATGTATAATACAGTAATATTTTGCAACTTGAAGATTGAGTCCTATAAAAAACAAACTGCTTAGCTGCTTAATAAAGAATACTGTATTACCTTTGCTCTGTTCGTTTAGCTCCAGATGGAATGTTGACTCGCCTATCAGAATGGAATTTTCCCTTTTTGTGTGATGCAGATAATTTCCTGTTCCTCAAGAGAAATTATTTTAAAATGTTACCAATTTGAAATGTTAAAGGTAGTATTGAATTAATATTCTTGTTCTAATTTAGAAAAATATGATTGTCACAATAGCTTACATTGCAACATGGTGGTTTATGAACAAATATTCCTCAAATTCTAATGATATGTACTCTCGTGCATTTGTAAGTATGTAATAACAAATACAAGTTTGGAACTAAATTCCCAAGGTCTTAATAGTAATTAAAAAGATTTCTTTGGTTGTGTAAGTAAATCTGTGGTACTTAGTTTCAGTATCAAGTATAAGCAATCAAACTATGGGCGAAAATCTGCTACCCTCTCCATCTACAGCATGGGCCACAAATAACATAAGGAACCATGTCTACCTAAGCCACAACAAAAACTACCCAGAGTGCCTCAGCCTTGACCAAACAGGCTAGCTAAGACACTAGGCAACAAACAGAAGATGACTCAAGCCACTTTCAGACTGAGGAATACACTTCCCAAGACAGCTTGACAATAGACTTCCTAGCCCTCTGTAAGCACAACTGCACCGGAGGCCCTGACGGCAGCCTCACTCCTTATGTGAAACTCCACAAAGGGTGCTCAGACTTAAAGGCAGCAAATTGCTTGCAGACTAACCTCATTGGAAACCCATTGATGCCAGGATGAGAGACATTAGCACTTACTCTCACACAGGATCGGAGTCTCCTGACTCAATCGTGGACTGATTGCTGACGGCTGATTATCCTCCCATTGATTGTGTTTTACTCTTGATTGTTCTGTAATTCACACCACATTACTATAAAAACTGCTCGAGGAAGAGAACCCTTGGTCTACCTGTACAGAATGTCAGTTCTCTGTCAGCCTCATCAATTTCTATTCCAGCAATATCACTTATAATAATCAGTTTGTCAATTTCACCCAAATCATGCTTGTGTGATCTCTGTTCAATTGGGTAATTTCTCCGACACAAACAAAAGACACTGCCTCCTGCCATATTAATAGTGTTGCAATTTGTTAGCATTGCATTAATTAAGAAGGTTGATACAAAAATAATGAAAAATACAGGCCCAAAGAGAATCACCAGTCATTCCTTCTGCTTAAATATTCTGCAATCTGTACAAATCAAAGCCATGCAGATTAGATTTGTTAAAGCATAAACATTCAATCTATTAACATTTTTGATTTGCTTAAATATAACTTTTATAACCACAGTAATTTGGTTACGTGCAGACAGATAAGAAAAATATCAATTAAAAAAAAAATACCCAGGTCAACCAACTGCATCACAGTTCAATTTTCTTCAAAACTACACCTGGCGATATCAGTTAGAGAGACAGCAAGATTAGAGGCACGTCCAAGGAACAAAAAGAAACAGCATTAACTCCTCAACATGCATTAGCAAAGATGCACAATCAGCACCTAGTGTACAGTTAAGGCTTTTTCAGCTGCATTTCTTCATTTCTACAGCGCTAGAGTAGCTGATCTCTGGGAAAATTTGGATAACCTGGTATAAAGTGAGTGTTTTGGGTCACACATTAGCACATACTACATAGTGTTACAGACCAGGTTAGACCGCTCAAAATATTTCAAGAAGGTAGCCCAGACCTTAACTTACTGGTTGTTTTAATCAGCTGTAACACAGACTTAGATTAGACTTACAGTGTGGAAACAGGCCCTTCGGCCCAACAAGTCCACACCGACCCGCCGAAGCGCAACCCACCCATACCCTTACATTTACCCCTTACCTAACACTACGGGCAATTTAGCATGGCCAATTCACCTGACCCGCACATCTTTGTGACTGTGGGAGGAAACCGGAGCACCCGGAGGAAACCCACGCAGACACGGGGAGAACGTGCAAACTCCACACAGTCAGTCGCCTGAGTCGGGAATTGAACCCAGGTCTCTGGTGCTGTGAGGCAGCAGTGCTAACCACTGTGCCACCGTGCCGCCCATAAACATAAACATTCAATCTATTAACATTTTTGATTTGCTTAAATATAACTTTTATAACCACAGTAATTTGGTTACGTGCAGACATTCCAGGAGAAATGCTACAGGTCAAACCACTTAATAGAATTTATTTACAAGATGACTGAATGAAATATAAACAACAGAAAACAAAGCACTGAATAACTTAACCTCTCTGAAAACCTAACAGATCATCCCAACTTAATGATGCTGTTCCAAATACTTGTAACAATCCCCCATAAACACCCTTAGCACAAAACGTAAAATCAAAAACAGGATCTTACAGGAGAAAAGTCAGAGAGAGAGAGAGTACCAGTCTGAACCTGCTTCTTTGGGTTCAGCAGCCTTTTCCACATTACTGCTAAAAGCCAAACCAAACCAGAGAAAAGCCAAGCTGGGAGAACTGGTCACTCCTCTTTCATTGTACAAATGTATTTTTAAACTTGAAAGCATTCTGTCTGAGGCAGTATCTATTAACTATTTTCAAACTGGTCCTAAAACCTGTCAACTCCAACTTTTTGGAGTCTGTGTCATTTATGACCTCTGAAAAAATGCCAAGGATAGCATAACTTTGTTAAAGGAGCAGCTTCGTCACAATAATGAAAAAGTCGATGTGTTTTTCAGAACGTGAAGACATAGAGAAGTAGGTCATTAAGCTCCTTTAATCTATCGGTTATAGCTTATTCTATGGACTAGTTTTTGGTTACAAACCACACCTTCTCCACCCACCAAACCCCACATTCACCCTTCCCTCAACTCCCCAGTAATGAGGGATCGGTAAAATGCTATAAGCAACATGCCCCCTGCCTACCAGCCCTGCCACTGTTTTACACACACTAGGGAAGGTGGCAGGTGGCCTCTGTCTGCCTGCCTACCTACCTGTTAGCTAACTGAGGCCCTTTATGAGGCCAGTTCTTAAGCAGCAAGCTCCATTCACCCCACTCCCTCCTTTCCTCCCTTCTCAGGGCCTGCTCCAGCTTTTACTCAACTCCCTACTCCTCACCTACTTTGAATCTGAATGCACTGACAGATTGCTGGTGGATGGATGTAGCACCAACAATGATCATGACTTATAGTGTGCTGCAGGGAAGGTAATGGCCCAGTGGTATTATTGCTGGACTGTTAATCCAGAGGACCCGAGTTCAAATATGGTTACAGCAGATGGTGGAATTTGAATTCAATAAAAATCTCGAATTGTTGGAAAAACCCTTCTGGTTCACTAATGTCCTTTAGGATAAGAAACTGCCATCCTTAGCTGGTCTGGCCTACATGTGATTCCAATCCCACAGCAATGTGTTTGCCCTCTGGGGAATTAGTATGGGCAATAAATGCTGGCCTAGCCAATGATGCCCTAATCTCTTTAATTAATAATTTTTAAAAAATTGATTGCTGAGAAGTGGGAGTTTTGTCCCAAGGTGGCTAACATAACATCTTTCTGACTAAGACATGGGAGAACTTAACATTTAGTTAATCTTAAATACAAATATGCTTCGAAAAATCATTTGTTTAATGTAATGACATTCTTTTCCTTACCAGTTTTCCAGTTGCTTAGTCAGAAGGTCAGGTGACATGCTGTTGCATAGAAGAGAGAAGTCAATTCATACTGAATTGCAATGACTCGGTAAAACAGAACAGACCACACAACAATAAAGCTCAATTTGTCAATCCTGAAATTTATATTCCACATGAACCTCCTCCCATCTCATTTCATCTATCCCCATCATCATCATCATCATCATCTTCTATTCTCATCTCATATTAATCTGAATATAGGAAACTTTAGCAATTGTTTCATGTGTAAAATATATTTGTGTAACATACAAGGGAAGAATGTTGACAGTCTCAAATCTCAGTGTGGATGCTCATTAATATTCCTATTCATTGAAAGGATGGAGAAGCAGGGAGGTCCTTGAAATAAAGGAACAACGTAGGGATTTGGGCATACCTTTATAAAGATACATAAATGGAGTCAAAATTATTGACTTGAACTGACTTGCACTAAATAAAAACTGAAAGAACTGTGCATGCTTAAATCAGAAACAAAAACAGAAGTTGCTGGAAAAGCCAGCATATCTGGCAGTATCTCTGAAAATAAATTAAAGTTAGCATTTTGATTCTGGTGACCCTTCTTCAGAGGAAGGTTCTGAGAGTCAGTGGACCCGAAATGTTAACTTTGATTTCTTTTCACAGTTGTTGCTACACATGATGAGATTTTCCAGCAACTTCAGTTTTTGTTCTTGATTTGTACTAATGCTGGGTCAACCTACATATTCACAAATCTCCAAACTCAGAAGTAAATTGCACAGGAATTAAAATTTGGATTTTCCACTAATTTATTAAAATAATGATCTCATGAGCTTCAAGAGCTTTAGGCTATAATTAAAATATAGCTCATTGCATATAAATACTTCATCAACCTTAGTTGTAATGGTGTTTTTATGCTCAGATTCAACTTGAATTAGTATCATACCAACTATTAAATCATACATGCAATAACCAGTGTATTTGGTGGGGCCTGCAACTCAATAGTTCTTATACAAATCAGTGATGGAACTAATGAAGAACTCCGTGCTATTGCCGCAATCCTGTAGCAAACTGCTGTATTCTGCACAATACAGATACTCAACCAGAATGTAAAATACTTTTTTGAGCTTCATGAAATAAGCACTTATTCATCATAATATTACACATAGCAGTGAATGAGAAACACTTGACAAAACTGCCTTGACAGAGTGATACAGGTCAGATTGGATGGTGAGAAATAATCAGACACAAAGCAAAAAGGAGGACCGCAATGCTGAAGGTCAAAAAACTTTGTTAAATAAAGAAAGTAGAGTAGATTTAGATAGTGGACAGAATGATTTGAAAATTGTTAATTATTGGGAGCTGGATGGACCACAGTAAAACCAGAAGACAGGGAAGTGTGGGGAGGAAGATATAAAAGAACTGGAGACTGAAGGGAGGGGAAAGACAGAATCACAGAATTATTAGTGTGTAAAAGGTAACCATTCAGCCCACCATGTCTACACCAGCTCTGTAGCATTTTAAATTAGTGCGATCTCCTACCTTTACCCTACTAACCCAGCAATTATTTAATTTGAATAATCACCTAATGCCCTCTTGAATCCCTCAATTGAACCTGCCTTCACCACACTCCAGGCATCAGCCTTTATTTTCTCGAAAGGTTTTTCTCACCTCACACGTGCTTCTTTTGTAAAATACTTTAAATCTGTGCCCTCTGCTTATTGATCCATTAAGAATGGAAACAATTTCTCCCAATTCACTTTGTTCAGACACCTCATTATTTTGAAAACTTCCATCAAATTTACTTTAGCTTCTCCTCTACGAGGAAAACGCTCCCAACCTCTCCAATATTTCTTCATAACAGAAGTGTCTCATCCTTGGAATCATTCCTATAAATGTCTCCAATGCATTCACATCTTTCCTAGCCATGTGCTGCCCAAACTACACACGGTGCTCCAGCTGAGGTCTAATCTGTGTCTTCTATAAGTTGCATTCTATTCCCCTATTAATGAAGCTTAGCTTTATTAATAGCTGTGTCTAACTGACCTGCCACATTTAATTACCTATGCACATAGACAGAGATCCTTCTGTTCTTACACACCCTTTAGAATAGTACCTTTCATTTTATACTGTTGCTCTGTTCTTTGTACCAAAATACATCACCTCACACTTCCCTGCACAGTAATTCATCTACCATGTATCTGTCCCCACCAATGTGTCAATGTCTTTTGAAGTTCCACATTGCTCCATCCCCCTCACAGCTAATATTTCTCCCTTGTTTTGTGTCATCTGCAATCTTAGAAATTGCCCTCTTAACACCAACATCAAAATCATATATGGAAAAGCAAAGGTTCCATTACTGACCCATGGGGAGCTCAAACATTCTTCCAACACAGAGAATATTCAGTAACCAGGACTCTGTTTCCTATTCCTCAGCCAAAGTACTATTCAGATTTTACCACATCTATAACCTATAATCTTCCTGACAGGTCTGTTAAACTCCTGTTGCAAGTCTATGTACACCACATCACAACCTTGCTCTCATTGATGCACTGTTACATCTCCAAAAAATTCCATTAAGTTAGTTAGACATGATTTTCGCCTAATATCAACACTGACCTTTCTAAATCAATCCATAGATTTCCACGACTATTAATTTTACCCTGAGTAATCGTTTCTAAAAGTTTCCTCAGCATTGAATAAAATCTGATTGGTCTGGGCCAATTGGACTCAGAGGCTAATTAATAGGCTTCTCTTCTCAACCCTTTCTGCATGAGGGCATATGATGTACAAAAATTCTTTACTTACTTGTCCATCTTGAAGGAGATGTGTGGTTCAACAACTCCACTGGCAGTAATTCTACTCTTGAACTCATACTGGATCACTGAAGGCTATGAAAGACAGAATGAAATAAAGTGACATCTGCTAACTCCAGTATACCACGTTTATAAATGTTTTCAGATTATTGCTGTTTCATCTTCTGGTCATGGTAATAAGAGGTCTGTTTAGCTCTGAATTAATTCTGTGCACATTTTAACAGTAACCTTTTACTTACAGACTAACAGTATGTACAGTCATGGATCTGTACAAACTCATACTTCCTCCCCAGTGAGATCTCTCCTCAGTTCTCTCTCAGCTGATGTTAGATCATATCCACACCATGACCCCTAGGGCTCATTCTGTTCGATCATTATTCAATTAATGCTCCATTTAATGTCTCGCATAAAAGAAAGTGGGGGCGGGGAGGGTTCATAGTGAATGGAGTTATGACAGGCAAAATACCGCAAATGTTAGAAATCTCAAACACAGAACACTGCAGAAATCTTGCAAATCTGCAACATCGCTGGAGAGAGAAAAAGTTAACATTTTGAGTATAATACAACTCCTCTTCAAATCAGTTATATCACAAATCAACAGGTATTTCTGGAATTAAAAATGTAGCCTTCAAGAGATGCCTAAGCAGAATAAACATTCTTAAATATCTATTATTGCTGTTCAATCAGATTAGGATTTTGCTCCTGTTTTGTGTTGAACTTAAATACGTAAAAGGAAGCTTTTAGAATCACTAATTTGAAAAATTAAGGGTACAAATGTGTGTAGCCCTCATACAATATATAGTTTAGGACTCAACCAAAAGATTGCAAAAATACAAAAAATACTGAGTTCAAGCTAAAATCATATCTCATTAGAGCATCTAAGTTCTAACACCAAGTAATTTGTTTAGGTTAAAATTATAAATAATAATTTTACTTTTATTTTTCCTTTCCTGGAATATTCAGGCTTGGAGATGGAAAAGTTCAATTTGCGAGATGATTAAGTTGTGAATAAGCATCATACCAATGTAAATTTTATTCTTATTCTGGCTCAGATAGACTTAGAGCTTGCTATCTGACCCTAACCTTGTAAGAGAAAGGCAATGGAAAATTCCAGGCAAATGGCTCAGGATGAGAGGAGAGCCAGTCTGATTAAATAATCAGGTCATCTACAAGAGCAGTGAGTATGAAAAAATTCAATTTAATTGCTTGTGGATTTTTAACGCAGAGAATTGCAAAGATCTGTGTGTTGGAACAAGTTGACGCCAGGAGAGAAATTATGGTAAACAGGGTCATAGAAGTGAGAACTCCAATGAAGGGATATCCAGTGTCTCACCAGGAGATTAAGATTAGAATCCACATTGTACCACATTGACTAAACAAATGTGCAAAAAGATGGATTACCAACTTGTTCATTCTTTGACTGTTGAATGCTCTACATATGCAAAGGAAATTTTTGTCAAGAGACTTATAAACATAACTTACCTTTGATCATCTGCACAATGCTTGTACAAGAAACCATAGGTCTTGTTGGGTCTCATAACTCTAAAGAGTTGTATTCTTGCTTGTAGGAGAAAGTGAGGCCTGCAGATGCTGGAGATCAGAGCTGAAAATGTGTTGCTGGAAAAGCGCAGCAGGTCAGGCAGCATCCAAGGAACAGGAGATTCGACGTTTCGGGCATAAGCCCCTCTTCAGGAAGGCTTATGCCCGAAACATCGAATCTCCTGTTCCTTGGATGCTGCCTGACCTGCTGCGCTTGTCCAGCAACACATTTTCAGCTTCTTGCTTGTAGAATGTTATCTGAAATGCTTAATGTTCCGCTCATAATTTCAATTTGGTCGCTTTATTTTCTGTGTTAATTATAAATAAATTCATAAATTTACCTCAGCTAAAGCACAGTTTAATTCACTTTTGTCCAGGTATGGTGACAATGCTCCCCATTTCTCTTTTATTTTGGAAGGTCTGCAGCAAACAGAAGAAAGGAATATAGATTATTTGAGCCATATGTATGCATATCGAGATTTTGTGCAATTACTCGGTGCTGTGCGCCAGAATCACCTCATAGCTGTAATGCCTAGCAATGGTGTATTAAAGAATTACAGATATATGTCACATTCTCCACTTGTCTACCTGAGAAAACAAAACGCTAATTTTCGCAGCTCTGAATGAAATGGCAATGGATGGTCAATTGGGTAAATATGGCAAGATCGAAAATATTAGATTTTTAAAGTTAAGAACAAATAAAGCCAGATTCTGAAACCAAGTTTTGATAGAATTTCACTAGCAAGCAGCAGGACACCTATTTACATGTCTTTAATAGTTAATCTTGCCTCATTTATATGCAGTTTCCTATCCATCCAAGCGGCAGAGGGAAATGCAAATGCACCAGTTTCTGGCAAGACCAGCTCACTGTTTGCTCCTCTAGGCCTCCGTCTTGGATAGCAATCTCAAACATCCATGAACAATCATCCAACTCATGAATAGGACCAGGGCAGGTCTTAGCTTGCTCTCTTAAGTCTCACTCATTTAGCATTTAATTGGATACTCATTGCATCTCTGCTATGTCTTACCTTATGGTGCTTTGCCAACTTTATTCAAGAAGAGAAATAGAGATAATCCAGGAAACTATAGACTGGTGTGTCTTACATCAGTTGGGAAGCTACTGGAGATAATTTTTAGGGATAGCATTATATGCGTTTGTAAAAGCATGGCTTAATTAGGGACAATCAGCATGGCTTTGTGCAGGGCAGGTCACGTCTTATAAATTGTTGATCTTTTGAGCAGGTGATGAAGGTGATCGATGAGAGTAGAGCAGTGGATATTCTCCACTTGGATTTTAGTAAGGCTTTCAGCAAGGTCGCTCAACGAGACGAATAAGATGCATAGGATCCACGGTGAGTTGGCAACATGCATTCAAAATTGGCTTTCCCATAGAAAGTAGAGGGTGGTGAGGGAAGGTTGGTTTTCAGACTGGCGGTCGGTTACTAATGATGTTCCGCAGGGATCCCTACTGGGACCTCTGCTGTTTGTTTTTATATATATATATATATATTATATATATATAAATGACTTGAATGAAAATGTAGATGGGTGGGTCAGCAAGTTTGCAGATGATACAAAAATCAGTGGAGTTGTAAGTTGTGTAGAATGTTGTCAAAGGATACAGCAAGATATAGATCAGTTGCAGATATGGGTGGAGAAATGGCAGTTGGAGTTTAATCCATGTAAATGTGAGGTGCTGCACTTCAGGAAATCAAATATGAAGTATACAGTTAATGGCAGGACCCTGAACAGCACTGATATAAAGAGAAATCTCGGGGTTCAAATCAATAGTTCCTCAAAAGAGGCCATGTAAGTAGATAGGATAGTGAAGAAGGCATTTGACATTCATGCCTTTATTGGTCAGAACACTGAGTACAAGAATCAAGATGTCATGATGCAGCTTTATAAGACTTTGGATAGACCACATTTAGAGTAAGGCTTTCAATTCTGGTCGCCACATTACAGGAAGGATGTGGAGTGTTTGCACAGGGTGCAGAAGAGGTTTATCAGGATGCTGCTTGGATTAGAGGGTATGAACTATAACGAGAGGTGAGAAAAATTCGGATAGTTTTCTCTGCAGTGGCGGAGGCTGAGGGGAGACTTGATAAAAGTCTATAAAATTATGAGATGCATAGATAGGGTTGATGATCAGAATCTTTTTCCTCTGACTTGAAATGCCTAAAACGAGGTGGTATGCATTTAAGGTGAGTGAGGGAAAGTCGAAAGGAGATGTGAGGGGCAAGTTTTTTACACAGAAAGTCATAGAAGTGTGGAATGCGCTGCAAGGGGTGGTGGTGGAAGCAGATATGGCAGGGGCACTTAACAGACTTTTAGATAAGCAAATGAATATGCAAGGAATGGAGGAATATGGACCAACGGCAGGCAGAAGGGATTATTTTAATTTGGTATCATGTTCGGCACACCATCATGGGTTGAAGGGTCTGTTTCTGTCCCGTACAGTTCTATATTCCATGTTAATTCATTCAGAACTTAAAGGCTCCATTGTACCTCTGTATGCCTTGCCATTTAGTGTAGACACAAAGCCATACAGCTTGTCATGATTATTGGCAGTGATCAAAGCACCAGACATGTTGGGGATGGCACCACATTACCTCAATGTCATATATACAACATGCGGCAGTGTATCCAGAATCAATCAAAGACAGCACCAGATCTCAGTCCAGGGGCACGAACATGGTTAGTTGGACACATAGGGCTGGCAGGGTTCTGCACAGAGATCAATCGGTGTCCCAGTCACTCATCAATCAGAGCTGCCCATGCAAATCATTCCTAGGGCTGTGCTATTGAAAATCAAGGTGGAGTAATTAGGAGCTACCACTTAGGTAGGGAACCGGGACAAGTCAACTGTGGAGATCGGAGGCAACAAACCGTCTACAGACAGGACAATATTGTAAAGGGCAACAACTCAACATACAGTGGTGAGAGACAATAGTGCTTTGAAAGGACATGGATTACTGCAAGAAGGGGATGGAGGTGAATCACTGACGGCCACACCCACTCTGGCTTTGATTGGGAGGGGGTGGGAGGATTAGTGCAACACAACTACAAGGAGGTCGAACAGTTTGTCAATTTCACCTCCCTTCCTGGACCTCTTCATCTCCATCCACAAGGACCGACTCAACACTGACATTTTTTACAAACCCACAAACTCCCACAGCTACCTGGATTACACCTCCTCCTATCCTACCTCCTGCAAAACTGCTATCCCAATTCCTCTGCTTCTGCTGCATCTGCTCCAAGGAGGACCAGTTCCACCACAGAACATACCAGATGGCCTCCTTCTTTAAAGACCGAACTTTCCGCTCCCATGTGGTTGAAGATGCCCTCCAACGCATCTCATACATGTCCCGCACCTCCGCCCTCGAACCTCACCCCTCCAACCACAACAAGGACAGAACCCCCCAGGTCCTCACCTTTCACCCCACCTCTGCATAAATCGCATCATTTGCCAACATTTCCACCACCTACACTTCAGGTATATTTCCCTCCTCACCCCATCCGCTTTCCACAAAGACTGTTCCCTCCGCGACTACCCCTAACAAGCCACCGTCCCCTCCTGTCACCTTCCCCTGCCACCGTAGGAATTGCAAAACCTGCTCCACACCTCCCCCCCCTTACCTCCATCCAAGGCCCCAAAGGAGCCTTCCACATCATTCAAAGTTTCACCTGCACTTCCACATGTCATTTATTGTATCTGTTGCTCCCAATGTGGTCTCCTCTACACTGGGAAGACTGGACTCCTTCTCACAGAACGCTTTAGAGAACATCGCCTGGACACCCGCACCAGTCAACCCCACCGCCCCGTGACCGAACATATCAATTCCCCCTCCCCTCTGTCGAGAACATGCAAGTCCTGGGCTGCCTCCATTGCCACTCCCTCACCATCCAACACCTGGAGGAGGAATGTCTTATCTTTCGCCTCGGGACCCTTCAACCCCAGGGCATCAATGTGGACTTCACCAGTTTCCTCATTTCCCTTTCCCCCACCTTACCCCAGTTCCAACCTTCCAGCTTGGCACAGCCCTCATGACCTATCCCACCTTTTGCACTCTCAGCTACCTTTTCCCCAGTCCCCCATTTATCTCTCCACCCCCGAAGTTCCCAGCCTCATTCCTGATGAAGGGCTCCAGCCTGAAACATCGATTTTCCTGCTCCTCAGATGCTGTTTGACCTGCTGTGCTTTTCTAGCAACATACTCTCAACTCTGATCTCCAGCATCTGCAGACTTCACTGTCTCCACAATAGTTTATATGGCCTTAGGGCTGGTGCTCAAGAGGTAATTTTGAAAGATGAAGATATAAATTAAAGAGGTGAGCGGGAACATTTGGAGTACTGATGTAGTTAACAGGAAATGTAAGGAACCAAAGAACATGGACGCTTGAGGTAGAGGGGAATGGTGGGGCAGTCCTTGATAGCCAGGCTAAGCAGTGACCTGAATGCAACCTGTATTAGCTTCCATTCTCATCTGAACAGCAAATGTACAGTGGAAATAAAGAATGGCCGTCTCCACACTTTCATTTCCTATGCAGGTTCACTGGAACCTTGCCAACGGATCCAACCATCTCCAGGTCATTATTGCTGTGGCTCACTATGGCACCAGCAAGCCCAGAACCAGCAGCAACCCTCAGCGGCTGAGGAACAGCCTGCACATGAAGAGGTCATACCCGAAATGGGACATGGAACAGTGTTTGAAGGCCAACAGTCTATTGCCCTTGATACCATTTCCCAGAGCAAGGCACATTGCTGCCACAGTTTGATGATGCCCTATGACACTGTCACGGAACTATGTTATCTGCTGGAGCGAGATCTGCAACTTGATGGGTTAGGTGGCCATTCCATCCTGGTGGTAGTCAAGGTAATAGCTGTGTATTGGCTGCTTCCAAGAACCCACTGGGGACCTGTTGGGCTTTCTCAAATCTTCACAAATCTCTACAGGGAGTATATGTTTTGCTAACATAACTAGCTTAACCCAAACGCAGGGTTCCAAAATTATGCACTATTCACATTGATAACACTATTATAATGCGACGTCATCAACGGGAAAAGCTTCCATTTCATCAATGTACAAGTTATCTGTGATCCCTATCTTATAAGTCTGCATCAGGTAACCAGGGAGTTGCCAAGATGCCTGTATCCTTGAGAACTCCCAGGTTCCTATTTGTTTCAAGGGGCTGATGCTTTACAAGGATGAATACCGTGAGACAATAACTATCCACAGTAACCATTGCTGATGATTCCATTATACAATCCCTTGACTGAAAGGCTGAGTGTCAACATGATTCATCCATTAGGTTCCTGGAGCCCTTCTAAAGATGAGGTTCCAATTCTTGGATCAGTCTTGTGGGTGAGGGGCCTTGCAGTACCATCTGGACAGAGAGTGCCATGTAATTTTAGCTTGCTGTACTCTGCACAGCAGGCAGAGAGGGGATGTGATAGACACTGGAGAACTGGAAGAGCAGCAGCAGGAACCAAAGAAGTTCATCGCAAACAGTATTTTCTACTTAAGCTATAGATTAGTATGCCAATGGGTAGCAAGAGCATAATTTTCAGAGCCTGGCCTCCTTCAAATTTGGAGGAAAGCTGCAGGTATGCCAATAAAACTCATAAAGCTCTGCCTCATAAATCCTACTCATCTACCAGATGCATGCAACTAGACCCTTGGATTGAAGGTTGGATGAGACAATGCAGTTGCGGTCCTATATATAAGGAGACCCTGATGGCCTGTGGTACACTTCTGAAACCATAAGGAGAAACATTTTTTGGCTATTTCCTGATTGGAATGACAGTGCACATGAATGGAGTATCCACATTGCATGTCTGCCCATGTGGCTATTAAATTCTAACTTTATACAAGTAAATGTTTCAGTCACCTAATGTTGATTCACCATGAAAATCACAGCAGGCTGATTGTCTGGGTTAATAGGCAGTAAAGCTACATTTTTACCCCTTAATGTTCCATTAATACAGACTCCTCAAATGAAAATTTCTCCTCCAGTAACTGCATTAAATGTTAACTTTAGACACATTCAGAAAAAAATAGTGATTTACCTTTCAAGTCACATGACTTGAGATAAGTAAATATGGTTTAAAAATGTTAGAATATAAGTTGAAACACAATGTGAAATATTACTTAAGCAAAGTATTCCTTTCTCACCTCTCTGCTTGAATTTATAGCTCATTAAAGAAGTTAGCTTGATGCAAGACAATGGAGTGAATATTTATCTCCTTGACCTAATGGAGTGAATATTTATCATTTATGAGCCTAGGTACGGAAAGCTGATATAACAGGCAGCTGGTCTCAAATACTTCACCTTGGAAAAACTTACAATGTTGTTACTAGAAAGTTGTAAGAGTACACTAACTGACTCATATTCCAGGAATTAATCCATGACACGTGAAGACTTCAACTTAAGTGACTGACAGAAAGGAAATTTTAAAAACTCACTAAAAAGAGAAGTTACTTAAATCTTCTAAATCAAGTTAAAATTAATTTACAGCTTCCACCTTCTCTGGTGTTTTGAATGCTTTTCAATTGAAACCTTCTTTTTCTCAGCTTTTGGCTTTGTGTAACTCTCACTTTTTTCTGCGGTTGCGATCACAGAAGGAGAACTCTCCGATTTGTCAGGTTCTGCAAAGTAAATGCATAAATTCATTCAATAATATAGAACCATTAAGAATAAGAGTAAGTCTCTAAATCACTCTGCCTTTCAATTAAATTATAGTCGAACTGAGTCTTTTCTCATGTTCCTTACTCAAATAAACATTTATTAAATGTTTCCCATTCTTGAAATATTTTGGGGAGATTTCAACCACCCTTTCTGTGCAGAAATGCTTCCTAATTTTGATCTTGAAAGGCCTAGACCTAATTCTAAAATTATGACCCTTTGTTTTTGATCCTTATGGTCTGTACTGACTCATTTAATTCTGACTGGATTCAATTTCCTAAATCCATAAAGCCTAAATGAACATCTGATTGAAATTAGTTGAAGTATTGAGTAGGATCTTTCAGTTCCTAATCATTATAATCAAGTGTGCTCACCTCTTCATTTTAACCTGGGTTGTTCCCCATGATTTATTACTAATAATATCAACTTGCTTTGAATTCAGTAACTGTCAATCCCAAGATAGTATCGAACCCTTAAACTTCAAAGAAAGTTTCATTTCTTGCGTGCTTGGAATAGCATGTCACACATCAATCTATCTTGTCTTAAACTCAGTTTAAAACAGATCAAAAATGTTACGTATCCAAAATAGTGCACATTTTTACAGACGTAAAAAATGAATATACTTAAAACGACGAATGCTTAAAGAAACGACAGTAATGAAGTACTTAAAATGTCCAATACAAGGTAAAACTACAATGAAGCAATGTGTGGTGCTCCCACCAAAAACAAACAGAATACATTTGTGAAGCTATTTGAGGAAGGGTTTAGGTGATCTGCCTTGCCATCCAATGACTCAATACCAGTTTCCTTGTTGCAATTTAACATTCAGGGACAGTAATGAGCTAAGTCTAAGATTTATCCCTCCACAGATACTGCCAGACCTGCTCCATATTTCAAGCACTTGCTGGTTTATTTCAGATACCCTTTTTGAAAGTATCACATTGGGTTCATCAAGATTTTGGACTCCCAGAAATTAAAATTCTGGGCAAACTCAGCAGGTCTTCACAAAAAGGGACTTGAAACATTAACTCCGATTTCCCGACACAGATGCTGCCAGACCTGCTGAAATTTCCCAGTAATTTCTGTTTTTGTATGTTTCAAGATCCACAGTTCTTCATTTTATTTTAAGGTTTTGGACTACTTTCTTATTTAAATCCATCATGTTATTTTATTCAACAGACTATACACCTGTATACAAAGTTATATCAAGGAAGAGTGGCACAGTGGTTAGCACTGCTGCCTCACAGTTCAGGGCACTTAGGTTCGATTCCAGCCTTGGGTGACTGTCTGTGTCGCGTTTCTACATTCTGCCCATCTGCTCGGGTTTCCTCCAGGTACTCTGGTTTTCTCCCACAGTCCAAATATGTGCAGGTTAGGTAGATTGGCAAAGCTAAATTGCCATGGTGTTTAGAATGTGCAGACAGGATAGGTTAGCCAATGGTAATGCAGGGTTATATGGATAGGGTAGGGGCGAGTCTGGGTAGGATGCTCTTCGGAGGGCTGGTGTGGACTCAATGGACTGAATGGCCTGTTTCCACACTTTAGGGATCCTATACGTCCTATATGACTGGTCTTTAACAGGATACCACACACCACACTCTCAATTCTCAGATGAGTGTGATTATCTAAACAACAGGCAGATGGTGAGGGGGACGGGTTGCCTTGTTAGTCAGAAATGAAATAAAATCTATTAGCAATAAATGGTAAGTCAGAAGGCATTGAATCTGTGTGGGTAAGTTCAGGAACTACAAATGAAAAAGATGGAAGTTCTTAGCGTGTTTTGAGAAGATTTGTAGCTCAGGTTGAGGTTCTGGATGTAGGTTTATTCGCTGAGCTGGAAGGTTCATTTCCAGACATTTCATCACCCTACTATGTAACATCTTCAGTGGGCCTTAGGTGAAGCACTGCTGATAAGTCCTGCTTTCTATTTATATGACTGGGTTTCTATGGGTTGGTGATGTCATTTCCTGTGAAGTCATTTCCTGTTCCTTTAGTTAGGGGTGGTAGATAGAGTCTAACTTGATATGTTTGTTGATAAGAGTTCCAGTTGGAATGCCATGTTTCCAGGAATTCTTGTGCATATCTTTGTTTGGCTTATCCTAGGATGGATGTATTGTCCCAGTCGAAGTGGTGTTCTTCCTCATACATATGTGAGGATACTAGTGAGAGAGGGTTGTATCTTTTTGTGGCTAGTTGGTGTTCATGTATTCATATGCTAGTTTTCTGCCTGTTTGTCCAATGTAGTCCATCTTCCGCAGCTACACCAGGACCATTCCCCATGCCTTTTCCTCCACTACATCAATGACTGTATCGGCACCACTTTATGCTCCCACAAGGAGGCTGAACAGTTCATCAACTTCACTAACACGTTCCACCCTGACCTCAAGTTCACCTGGACCATTTCAGACACCTCCCTCCCCTTCCTGGACCTCTCCATTTCCATTTCTGGAGACTAACTCAACACTGACATCTACTACAAACCCACTGACTCCCACCCTGCCCCCTGTAAAAATGCTATCCCTTCTTCTCGATTCCACAGCCTCCACCGCATTGTTCCCAGGAGGACCAATTCCATCATAGAACATCCCAGATGGCCTCCTTCTTCAAAGACCCCAATTTCTCCTCCCAAATGGATCAACAATGCCCTCCAGAGCATCTCCTCCACTTTCTGTGCCTTCTCGCTTGAACCCCACCCCCTTCAATCGCAACAAGGACAGAACCCGCGGTCCTCACCTTCCACCCCACCAACCTCCAGATACATCACATCATCCTCTCCCATTTCCGCCATCTACAAACAGACCCCACAACCAGGGATATATTTTCCTCCCCACCCATCTGCATTCCAGAGAGACCATTCCCTCCATGACTATCTTGTTAGGTCCACACCCCCACCCCACCAACCCACCCTTCACACCTGGTACCTTCCCCTGCCATTGCAAAAAGTACAAAACCTGTGCCCACACCTCCCCACTTACCTCTGTACAAAGCCTCAAAGGATCCTTTCACATCCAACAGAGATATACCTGTACTTCCATACACCTCATCTACTGTGTCCATTGCTCCCGATGTGGTCTCCTCTACAGTGTCCATTGCTCCCGATGTGGTCTCCTCTACATTGGGTTGACAGGACACCAACTTGTGGAACTTTTCAGAGAATATCTATGGAACACCCACACTAAACAACCCCACACCCTGTGACCGAACACTTTAGTCCCCTCCCACTCCACCAAGTACATACAGGTCTTGGACCTCCTCCACTACCAAATCCTTACAACCCAAAGCCTGGGGGAAGAATGCCTCATCTTCCACCTTGGGACCTTCCAACCATATGGGATCAATGTAGATTTCACCAGTTTCCTCATTTCCCCTCTCCCCACTTTATCCCAAATACAACCTTCCAATTCAGCACCACCCTCCTGAACTGCCCTACCTGTCCACCTTCCTTCCCAACTATCCGCTCAACTGTTGTCTGACCTATCATCTTCATGCTCACCTTCATCTACTAACCACATTCCCAGTTATCTTCCCCCCAACCCCTCCCCTCCCATTTATCTCTCAGCCCCCTTAGGCCACAAGCCTCATTCCTGATGAAGGGCTTATGCTCGAAACGCCAATTCTCCTGCTCTTCAGATGCTGCCTGACCCCCTGTGCCTTTCTGGCACCACACTTTTCAACTCTGATCTCTAGCTTCTGCAGTTCTCACTTTCTCCCCGTACTTGGATAAATTAAGAATCTGACACATTTATGCAGAAGTTTAACGTATCCTTACACTTTCTCAATACAGTATATAGTCAATGAACTGTTCTTTAAAATGCGGTCATCATTGTCAAATATAAATATGAAAGCCAATTTTGCACAACAAGATGATAAATCAGTTCATTTATCTTTGTGCAGCTGTTTGGGGAAGGGATTATAGAGTAGAAAAAGAAATAAAAACTTGCACTTACATACTACATTGCATAACTACTGAATATCTCAAAGCACTTTACAGCCAATAAAGCATTTTTGAACTCTCATCATTGTCGTAATGTAGAAAACAAGATAGCTAATTCGCACTCAACAAACTTATCTACTTTTCTGTGATGTCAATTGAAGGTTTAGCTTTGGTTAATGTTGGTTAGAGCACTGGGAATAACCCTCCTGCTCATTTTTGTAATTGTACCATAAGACCGTACAGTGACTTGGGCAGATAGATGGGTTCTCCGTGTAACTTCTCACCAAAATACAACTGGAGTGTCAATCTGGGTATCTGTGTCCAAGCCAGGAGTGGAATTTAAACCTAAAACAACTGCACTATAAATTGGGCTACAGCTAACATTAGATAGCCAATTAACTCTTTGTTCTTCTTCAAATATTTTACATCTGCTTGGGTATAATGATAGACCTCTGATTAATGTTTCAAGCAAAAAATGGTAGCTTGATGCTACTGAACAGCCAACATTAGCTTGAGCTTGAGAATACTGGAAGTGATATTAACTGAGCCAAACTGGCAACACAAATATTATAAAGTCACAGAATCCCTGCAGATAGACACCATGTTGGCCATCAAGTCTGCACTGACCTTCTGAAGAGCATCCCACCCAACCCCATTCCATTCCCGTAACCCTGCATTTACCATGGCTAATCCACTTAGCCTACACACAACTAGACACTATGGGGGAATTTAGCATGGCCAATTCAACAAACCCGTATGTCTTTAGACTGTAGGAGGAAACAAAAGCATCCAGAAAAAAACCATACAAGACACAGTGAGAATGTGCAAACACCACAGAAACAGTCACCCAAGGCTGGAATCAAACCAAGGTCCTTAGCGCTGTGAGGCAGCAGTACTAACCACACAGTCACCATGTCACTAAATATAACCACATAATTACAGCATGAGAAATCTGTATTGATTTCAACAGTTACTATGTCTCAACAATGAGCAAAACTTTCCCAGGTAAGGGAGGGAATATTTTAATGTGTGCAGGGTGCTACATCTCCTGAAATTATGCTAAGTCAAGATCCTACTACGATCCTGTCTCTTTGCCATAACAAGCTCAATGTCCAGCAAAGAACCCTCTTGGAAATCAACTGAGCCAATTATACACTCAGAGATGTACAGCACGGAAATAGACCCTCCGGTCCAACTCATTCATGCCAACCAAATTCCTGAAGAAGGGCTTATGCCCGAAACATCGATTCTCCTGCTCCTTTGATGCTGCCTGACATGCTGCGCTTTTCCAGCAACACATTTTTAAGCAAAAATCAGATAGCCCAATGCAATCTAGTCCCACTTGCCACCACCCGGCCCATATCCCTCCAAACCCTTCCTATTCATATACCCATCAACATGCCTTTTAAATGTTGCAATTGTACTAGCCTCCACCACTTCCTCTAGCAGCCCATTTCACAACCACACCACCCTCTGCATGTAAAAGTTGCCCCTTAGGTCTTTTTTATATCTTTCCCCTCTCACCCTAAGCCTATGCCCTGTAGTTCTGGAATCACCCACGCCAGTGTAAACACCTTGTCTATTTACCCTGTCCATGCCCCTCATTATTTTATAAACCTCTATAAGTCACCCCTCAGCCTGCGATGCTCCAGGGAAAACACCCCTAGCCTATTCAACCTCTCCCTATAGCTCAAATCCTCCAATCCTGGTAATATCCGTGTAAATCTTATCTGAACCCCTTCAAGTTTCACCACATTGTTCCGATGGGAAGGAGACCAGAACTGCATGCAATATTCCAAAAGTGGTCTAAGCAATGTCCTGTACAGCCACAACATGACATCCCAACTCCTGCAACTCTACATTCAAGGAGCTATGAACCTGTACTCCAAGGTCTCTTTGTTCAGCAACACTCACTAGGATCTTACCATTAAGTGTATAAGTCCTACTAAGATTTGCTTTTCCAAAATTCAGCACCTTGCATTTATCTAAATTAAAGTGCATTTGTCACTCTCCAATGTATTGGCCCATCTGATCAAGATCCCGTTGTAATCTGAGGTAACTTTCTTTGCTGTCCACTGCACCTTCAAGTTTGGTGTCATCTGCAAACTTACTAACTATACCTCTTATGCTCACATTTAATTCATTTATATAAATAATGAAAAGTAATGAACCTAGTATCGATCCTTGTGGCACTTTACGAATCACAGGCCTCCAGTCTGAAAAACAACCCTCCACCACCACCTCTCGGCCAGTTCTGCATCTAAATGGCTAGTTCTCCCTGTATTCTATGAGATTTAACCTTGCTAACCAGTCACCCTTGTGAACCGTGTCCAATGCCTTACTGAACTGAAAATGTGTTGCTGGTCAAAGCACAGCAGGTCAGGCAGCATCCAAGGAACAGGAAATTCGACGTTTCGGGCCAGAGCCCTTCATCAGGAATGAGGAGAGTGTGCTAGGCAGGCTAAGATAAAAGGTAGGGAGGAGGGACTCGGGGGAGGGGTGATGGAGATGTGATAGGTGGAAGGAGGTCAAGGTGAGGGCGATAGGCCGGAGTGGGGTGGGGGCGGAGAGGTCAGGAAGAAGACTGCAGGTTAGGAGGGCGGTGCTGAGTTCGAGGGAACCGACTAAGACAAGGTGGGGGGAGGGGAAATGAGGAAACTGGAGAAATCTGAGTTCATCCCTTGTGGTTGGAGGGTTCCCAGGCGGAAGATGAGGCGCTCTTCCTCCAACCGTCGTGTTGTTATGTTCTGCCGATGGAGGAGTCCAAGGACCTGCATGTCCTCGGTGGAGTGGGAGGGAGAGTTAAAGTGTTGAGCCACGGGGTGGTTGGGTTACCTCTGGGACGCCCGGATCAACCAACCCAACCAACCCAACTGGAGAACTCAGATTTCTCCAGTTTCCTCATTTCCCCTCCCCCCACCTTGTCTCAGTCGGTTGCCTCGAACTCAGCACCGCCCTCCTAACCTGCAATCTTCTTCCTGACCTCTCAGCCCCCACCCCACTCCAGCCTATCACCCTCACCTTGACCTCCTTTCACCTATCACATCTCCATCGCCCCTCCCCCGAGTCCCTCCTCCCTATCTTTTATCTTAGCCTGCCTAGCACACTCTCCTCATTCCTGATGAAGGGCTCTGGCCCGAAACGTCGAATTTCCTGTTCCTTGGATGCTGCCTGACCTGCTGTGCTTTGACCAGCAACACATTTTCAGCTCTGATCTCCAGCATCTGCAGACCTCACTTTTTACTCGAATGCCTTACTGAAGTCCATATAGATCACTTCTACTGCTCTGTCCTTATCAATCCTCTTAAAACTGTAATTAAGAACCTCTTTTAACTGTGCAATTTGTTTCAGATATTTTCTCATTAATCTGTTCAGAGATGTTAAATACACAACTCCCACACAATGTGGTCACAAGTAAGTTTCCCTGCAAATACCAAGTATTGACATCAGCATCAAAAATGATCTACAATTTTCTTGCAATTCATCTCAAAAATGAAAGCCTTAATTAATTGTGACATCCAGTGCTTAACAATTTGATATTTATTCAATATATCTCTTGATCTGAACATACCTGCTTTGGCTGGGGGGGTGGAATCATCTACTTCTGAAGTGTTCTCAGACATGTCTGAAATTCCTTTATGGTTTCCTGTTTCTTTTTTCTTCTAATAATGCAGTTGCTTCAGGCTAGGCCTAACTATTTGTTGCACACCATCTGTTGCTACAAAAGGCTTAGGTTGCTTACTTCGTGATCTTTTATTCACTTTAGGATGATTGTGTCTTCTTGTTTGTAGGGAAGCACCTTCTTTTATATCATAATTTTCTTGTTGATGTAAATCTTTATCTGCATCAGAACTAGAGCTTGATGTTATGCATTTAACATTCCTTACATTCTTTTGATGTTGTATAGCACTGTCGGGCTACAAGCAAAGGTTCCAAATATATATTATACATTTGATCTCTACATACATGTAGACAAACATTTAGACAAAAACTGGCTATATTTTTTAAAACTATTTAATTTACTGTAATTTATAAGTTAAAAATAAGTTCTATGCTACCAAATGACTACAGAAATATCTGTATGCTAAGCCACCTTTAAGCTATATGTTCATAGACTGGGTTTGGATACAATACTACCATTGCTGATGGCTCACAAAGGCTTGAGGTGTTCAGTTTTGAATTGGTGCATCAGTGCTGAGACTGTCCCGTTTAGTGGAATAGTACTATCACATGAATAGTACTAGAAATTGTCCTCCACGAGAATTGGGCAGTAGTATTCCAAACAATTGTTACAAACCCAGCTGATATTACCAGACAGGTCAAATATCAGACTGAAACCTGCCTTGATCGACTTTTTTTTTGTTTTTAGTTAGAAAGGTGAACAATAAAATAGCAATTTATTTCATAAAATAAATTAATATGAAATAGAATAAACCAAATTATTTACAAATAACACAATCTGGAAGATCTCAAAACGTATGCTAAAATACAATGCCATCTATCACACCATCATCCTGTTACAGACTTCAAACACCAGAGAGAATTCCTTCTCTGTTACATAGGTTTAACTTAACGGTTTCTTTCAATTGCCTTTCTAAAGAGTTTGATAGCCTTCCTCAAGTATTCACACAACAGAGCTTTATCAGATTTGAAAAACCCCTCAGAGTTCTAACCAAACATTTCTGGTCTGGAACTTTCAAACTAAGATCTTTGCACAAAGGTAAGCTGTTTCTGTATTATCTCTTTTGTCAAGAAGGGCTGTTCCATATATTTAACTCGAGTTAGGAGCTCTATGAACTGAAAAAAAAACTTTCCAAGCTCTGGGTTTTTCCCTTAAGCAAATAAAACAAAAATTCCTGATCCTGCTAACATAAAGTAAGTTAATGTTCGTCAATATTTACTCGGCCCTTGGATGGAAGTGAGGAGGGAGGTGTGGGCGCAGGTTTTGCAATTCCTGCAATGGCAGGGGAAGGTGCCAGGAAGGGAGGGTGGGTTGTTGGGAGAGCATGGACCTGACCAGGTAGTCACGAAACCTACTTGGTCAGGTCCACGCCCCCAACAACCCACTCTCCCCTCCTGACACCTTCCCCTGCCACCGCAGGAATTGCAAAACCTGCACCCACACTTGTCCCCCTCACCTCCATTCAAGACCCCAAAGGAGCCTTCCACATTCATCAATGTTTCACTTGAATATTTATTTATTGTATCCGTTGCTCCCGATGCGGTCTCCTCTACACTGGGGAGACTGGATGCCTTCTCGCAGAGTGCTTTAGGGAACATCTCCGGGACACCCGCTTCAATCAACCCCACCACCCTGTGGCCCAACATTTCAACTCCCCCTCCCACTCTGCCAAGGACATGCAGGCCCTAGACCTCCTCCACCGCCACTCCCTCGCCACCTGATGCCTGGAGGAAAAACACCTCAGAACATTTCAACCCCAGGGCATCAATGTGGACTTCACCAGTTTCCTCATTTCCCCTCCCCCTCATTAGTTCTCCACCTCAGAGGCTCCCTGCCTTCATTCCTGATGAAGAGCTTTTGCCCAAAATGTTGATTTTCCTGCTCCTCAGATGCTGCCTGACCTGCTGTGTTTTTCCAGCACCACTCTAATCTAGACTCTGATTTCCAGCATCTGCAGTCCTCACTTTTGCCTAATGAATAGATCTGTTGAAGATATTGGAACATTAAAATGAACAATATGAGATCAGGTCTACAAGGTAACGTGCAGAGATACCTCTGACTTTGTAACCACAACTATGTGGTGCTGAATATGAAATTTTTGAAAACAAAATATAAATGAAGAGATTTGCATATGTTTATTGTTTAGAAATCAATATTTAACCCCAATGGATTTTTCACTACATCTTCAATATCACTGCAATATTCTGTCAACAACCAGTCCAAAATTGGTAAGATTTCAGAGAACATTTAAGAATAGTCAATAACCTACCTAAGGTTTTGATATTATGCTAATATATTAGGCCTACGTTGAGGACACTTTGTTAGAATTTCAAAAATTATGATGAGTTCAGAAGTTTAACTTTAAAGTCTGCTTTATACTAACCTAACAATCTGAAGTTCTGATTAAACTGATTTCCAATTCTGTTTCACAAGCATCATTATACAGTTGATTGTACTTTTAATGAAATGCTAGAAAAAATTTCCATACTGTCATGGGATCCTGATCATTAGTACACTTCTCCTTTTCAAAAAAAATGACTCAAACATTTTTCTAATTTTTTTCAAGGATTTCATTACATTCATTGGTTATGCTATGTTGCTCATCAATAATCTGTTTCTCTTTCAATAGAATCCTTTTTATATCTATATATTCTTCTGCAATATTTAGTTAATATTTCCATCAATTTTGACATTATATTCTGTTTCCAACTGGTTAACCGTACTATGTTTCCACCAGAATCTGTTTTGCTTCCATATATTTCATTCAACATTTCCAGTAGTAATTTATTAAATGTTGTACTGCGTTCCAGTGTTGTTTTTCTTCACTTCTGTACATTTTTTTGATTGAGTTGCTGTTTCTTCACACACGCTGCTTTGATGAGTAAGCTCATGCTAAGGCAAGCTGCTTACGCTGTCTGCTGTTGACCTAATGTTGCTTGTTGATGTAATTTTATCATCTGCTGACAAGATTTCATGCTCTGTTGATGGGTTTTCATCATTGTTAGCATGTACATTTCAGCCATGGCCCCAGCTATGCCTGTCTCTTCGTAGGCACCCGCATGGGCCCCAGCTATGCCTGTCTCTTCGTAGGACATCCGCATGGGCCCCAGCTATGCCTGTCTCTTCGTAGGCACCCGCATGGGCCCCAGCTATGCCTATCTCTTCGTAGGCACCCGCATGGGCCCCAGCTATGCCTGTCTCTTCGTAGGCACCCGCATGGGCCCCAGCTATGCCTGTCTCTTCGTAGGACACCCGCATGGGCCCCAGCTATGCCTGTCTCTTCGTAGGCACCCGCATGGGCCCCAGCTATGCCTGTCTCTTCGTAGGACACCCACATGGGCCCCAGCTATGCCTGTCTCTTCGTAGGACACCTGCATGGGCCCCAGCTATGCCTGTCTCTTCGTAGGACACCCGCATGGGCCCCAGCTATGCCTGTCTCTTCGTAGGATATTTGGAACAGTCCATCTTCCGCAACTACACTGGCACCACCCCCCACCTTTTCCTCCGCTACATCGATGACTGTATCGGCGCTGCCTCGTGCTCCCACGAGGAGGTTGAACAGTTCATCAACTTTACCAACACCTTCCATCCCGACCTCAAATTCACCTGGACTGTCTCAGACTCCTCCCTCCCCTTCCTAGACCTTTCCATTTCTATCTCGGGTGACCGACTCAACACAGACATCTACTATAAACTGACTGACTCCCACAGCTACCTGGACTACACCTCCTCCCACCCTGCCCCCTGTAAAAACGCCATCCCTTATTCCCAACTCCTTCGTCTCCGCCACATCTGCTCCCAGGAGGACCAGTTCCAATACCGTACAGCCCAGGTGGCCTCCTTCTTCAAGGACCACAGACTCCCCCCAGACGTGATCGACAATGCCCTCCACCGCATCTCCTCCACTTCCCACTCCTCCGCCCTTGAGTCCCGCTCCTCCAACCGCCACCAAGACAGAACCCCACTGGTTCTCACCTACCACCCTACCAACCTCCGTATACAGCATATCATCCGCCGTCATTTCCGCCACCTCCAAATGGACCCCACCACCAGGGATATATTTCCCTCCCCTCCCCTATCAGCTTTCCGCAAAGACCACTCCCTTCATGACTCCCTCGTCAGGTCCACACCCCCCACCAACCCAACCTCCACTCCCGGCACCTTCCCCTGCAACCGCAGGAAATGTAAAACTTGCGCCCACACCTCCCCCCTTACTTCTCTCCAAGGCCCCAAGGGATCCTTCCATATCCGCCACAAATTCACCTGCACCTCCATATACATCATCTATTGCATCCGCTGCACCCAATGTGGCTTCCTCTATATTGGGGAGACAGGCCGCCTACTTGCGGAACGCTTCAGGGAACACCTCTGGGATGCCCGGACCAACCAGCTCAACACTTTAACTCTCCCTCCCACTCCACCGAGGACATGCAGGTCCTTGGACTCCTCCATCGGCAGAACATAACAACACGACGGTTGGAGGAAGAGTGCCTCATTTTCTGCCTGGGAACCCTCCAACCACAAGGGATGAACTCAGATTTCTCCAGTTTCCTCATTTCCCCTCCCCCCACCTTGTCTCAGTCGGTTCCCTCAACTCAGCACCGCCCTCCTAACCTGCAGTCTTCTTCCTGACCTCTCCGCCCCCACCCCACTCCAGCCTATCACCCTCACCTTGACCTCCTTCCACCTATCACATCTCTATTGCCCCTCCCCCAAGTCCCTCCTCTCTACCTTTTATCTTAGCCTGCCTGGCACCCTCTCCTCATTCCTGATGAAGAGCTCTGGCCCGAAACGTCGAATTTCCTGTTCCTAGGATGCTGCCTAACCTGCTGTGCTTTAACCAGCAACACATTTTCAGCCATTTCCAATGCACTTTATTTTTGACTGCACTCTGATTTCAGGTTTGTTCCTTTTTCCTTACACTGTGAATCACAAGACAATTACTGATGATAGAGATTCAACCCATCTTAGTTCATCCACCAAATATCAATGTTCTCTCATACACTCCTACGCAATACTAATCATTATTTTAAAACTCTAGGGTTTCACTTTTACTGTTTTATTTGTAATTTCTTTCCAAATGTTGATCATTGTTCTTTTGTAGAATAACTTCTCAAATTGAATATTAAACTTACCTTTCATTTGTTCTAGCCAGTGGCTTTTGTCTGTTTTCTCAGGTGACCATCTTTACAAGTTGAAAAGCCCAGGATTCTCCATGTTTTCTTCACAACTCAAACCTTTGATACAATAATCAGCCTTTTCTCGGCACTACTGCTTACGCTTCAATGCTGCTTTTATTTTGCTGTGATCAGACTGAACATAAAACTCAGTGTGGTCTGACTACAAGCACAGTATAATTTCATTACAACTTCCTCTAACCTATAGCTTAGAAGGAACGTATGTCAACATTTTTATTTGTTTTCTTGATTGCTGCTCTGCATCCAGTGGATATATTCAGGATTGAGCTCATTAGTATTCTTTATTCTCTTTCAATTTTGCCCCTAACTATTAGAGATGATGAATGCCACCTTGTTTCATTCTCAGGTTCAAAATTTTATAATAGTTCGCTTTAAATCTTGCACGTCATTATTCTACCCAATTAAATATTCTGAGCTGCTTCAAAAGTACATTGCTTCTCTGAATCACCTGATCATTTGACTAATTTGAATTAAATTTCTGATATACATTAAACAGTATCAGCCCCACCTCTGATTAAAATCTTACTCAAAACTGCATTTTTTATAATCAGTTGGGAACAATTCTCGAATAAATTTCTATTCATTTTATCCTTTAATACACCTAAAGCTTTTGTATGGAACTTTATTAAATGTATTTTAGAAATCTAAGTAAGTACACACATTTTAGGGTTTAGTGTTGATTTAATTGTAAGTTCCTAAAAGATATCAAGATCTGGCAGCCAGATTTTCTCTTCTTGGTTATGCAATGGCTATGCTTTACAAATGATTTGGAGATGCTGGTGTTGGACTGGGGTGTACAAAGTTAAAAATCACATAACACCAGGTTATAGTCCAGCAGGTTTAATTGGAAGCACAGTGTGCTTCCAATTAAACCTGTTGGACTATAACCTAGTGATGTGTGATTTTTAACTTTATGCTTTACAAAGGCATTGTCAGATAATCTTCAAATTTACTGCTGACAACACTTTGATCACAGCAACATACCAGAAGAAACAGTAACTCATTCACATGAGATAAGAAATCGTACTGGTACACAATGAAAACATTTGACAAAGTACAGGAAACCTTCTATGCATTTTATGGAGCAAAACAGTTTATAGTGGAAACACAGTAGTTTACCAGCTGACAACATAATATATCAAGATTGAAGGAAGAATATGAAGTTACGATTATTTGAAATTTCAAAATAGGAAGAGCAATTTATTTCAGTAGCCAAGAAATCTTGAGGACTTATGCAATGACAAGTCAACTGAAAATGTGTTGCTTCATCAGGCTTATGCCCGAAACGTCGAATTTCCTATTCCTTGGATGCTGCCTAACGTGCTGTGCTTTAACCAGCAACACATTTTCAGCTGTGATCTCCAGCATCTGCAGACCTCATTTTTTACGCAATGACAAGTCAAAGCAAGAAATACAGCCTAATTTTAAGATATGGCCTTGGGAGTCATGTAGGAACCATAAATGGGTGCCCAAATCCCAATCTATTTATAAATATAATCCACCAATCAAATTTAAATCTCTGGGAGATAAAATTTCCTGGATCTGAATGGTGGATATTATGGGACTTGCCACCTACCTTGCACGCCTACAATGTGCTTCAAGTTAAAATTTTTGTATTTGGTATTTCCTTGCATATCTAGTATATATGAGTATATGTTGTCTGGAGCATTCTATTTATGTTATAGACAATATCTATAGTTTAAATTAACCACTTAATATATGCTTCATACATCTGCTGCACTATGTGTAGAACTGCATTGTAACGTGCTCTCAATTAGGGATTCAAAGTAGACCTCAGAAGTCCATGGCTGAAATGGGTCCTTTTCACCTAAAGCATCATAGTACTTCAAATTTCTGCCATTGCTTTATTGACCATTGTAAACTTACTATTATTTCAAATACAACTCTAATCCTGAAATGGTCTTCAATCCTTCAGAACTACACTAATTCCATCTGTTCTTTTTAAGTAATTAAATCCATCACTTTTTTGAGTCATTTCAATCTTACTGGCCTCAGAAGGATTTCCAGCATTACCTTTGTATCTTGTTATTTTGACAGTTAGAATGTTCATTCCATAAATTCATATAATGTTTAACTACTTGTGTCATACAGTATACCCTAACCAAAGGCAATAAACCAAGCCTCCTCAAAATACCCTCAAAGAACTTGGATCTTTAGTTCTAGATCATTTCAATTGTTCTTTTTGCTTTCTTCTAAACTATCTATTTCTGTCCTAAAACAAAAAAGTGTTACAACTTTCAAAGGTATTGAAGGAGTTGAATATTTTACCTCTGTTGACTTGATGTCAAGGTCGTTGTTATACACTCCAAAACTGCATTTGCCTTTATTTAAACTGTGGCATGATGCTGTCATAATGGTTATGTGATGTAGCATATGATTTAATATCAATTTTCAAAGGGTACTAAAATATAACCAGGATTAGACATTTAATAGAGAAACAAAATTTCAATTTTAACGAGAACTGTTGGTTAAGCTATCAAATACTGAATTCAGATTTTAAATGAATGCTTAGAATATTGCTTCCTCTATGCCACTGAGACTAAAGATTTTGAACTAACCGTTTCAATGCAAAATATGTTTTCACAAAATATGTTTTCAACATTTCATAAAACAATGACATTTTTAGGGGTCTTCCCCCTGCCATCACCTACATTATTACAGGTGCTTTATATTTTATATGAACATAGGAACAGGGTTAATCATTCAGCCCCTTGACCCTGTTCCACTACTCAGTCAGATCATGGCTGATATGTAGCTTAATTCTATATACTTAACTTTGGCCAATATCCCTTAAGACATTTGCTTAAGAAAATTGTATCTATTTCAGGTTTACAATTAGCAACCAATCTAGCATCCACTGTCATTTTAGGAAAAGAGTTCCAAATAGTTGCCACCTTTGTGTGTAGAAGTGCTTCCTAAGTCTCTCATGAATGATTTGGCCCTAACCTTCATGCCCCCTGTTCTAAAATCCCCAACTGGCGGAAATCATTTATCACTACTCTGTGTTTTGTTGTTAATATCTTGAAGACCTTGATCAGATCACACCTTAACCTTTTAAATTCTAGAGAAAACAGGCTTAATTTGTACAATCTTACCTCTTAACCCCTGAAGTCCAGGTATCTTGTAAATCTACATTGTACTCCCTCCACAATCAATATACCCTTCATAAAGTGTGATGCCCAGATCTGCTCACAGTACTCCAAGTGGAGACGAACCAGGATATTGTGTAACTGCAGCATTGATTCTCCATCCTTTCAGCAGAGTCCTCTAGATTCCATTGTTATGCTGTCAATGAAGTAGTATCACTAATAAGCATGTTTTACTAAACATATTCCAATCCTTCAATGGAACGGGACCCATAAACAGCCTGACATAACTACACCAGTATAAGAGAATGTTAACATTGTGTTTCTTTTCAAATTTTATTTTTCTCTCAGGCCAATTTATTCCTGTAGTCAAGTTGACTTTACTCAGTTAAGAATGTGTTGCTGGAAAAGCGCAGCAGGTCAGGCAGCATCCAAAGAGCAGGAGCACCGACGTTTCGGGCATGAGCCCTTCTCCTGTTCCTTGGATGCTGCCTGACCTGCTGCGCTTTTCCAGCAACACATTTTCAGCTCTGATCTCCAGCATCTGCAGTCATCACTTTCTCCTAGAAGATTTTTACTCAGTTAACTCATTTTTTAACTCAAAAATCAGTTAAGCACACAAAAACCAAAAACTCTTGCAGAAATTAAACAAGTCTGGCAGCATCTAAGGAGAGAGTAGAGACAACTCGAGCAAACCCCCCCCCCCCCCCCCCGCCTTCTGAACTCAGGTGTTTCAGATTGACAACATCCGCAGTTCCATGTTTCGCTTTGAGACGTCGAGCATTGGGACTGCACCGAGATTTGTGAACATTGACTTTGCTGGGATTCACGGTGGAGCCTGTCTATTCTAACGGCGATAACGGACAGGGGGGGAAAAGGGCAACCTTTGTTTTCGCCGCCAGTAGGTGTTGCTGACCGCGGTTAACGACTGGCGCTGGGCCGTTACAACAACAGGTTCGGGTGAAGCGGAGAGCGGGAGTTGGAAGGAGGATTCTCCTGAAGCCGCTCGAGGGGGGAGACGGCGACCATCCCGCCTCGGTTACCATGGAGACTCCAAATAGACCTCCGACCCGGAAATAGAAATCGCCTGCATTGAGACACCCCCCTTCCCCAGAATGTCGCTTGTGCAGTTACTTTGAGAGGAGATTCTGTACTCAATATTCGCCTTTCTGTAATAGAGTCAGGGAAAAGAGGTTTTATATAGTTAAACCCACCGGGGGATCTGTCCTGGAATCCGCTGACAGCCTGCCAATGGTTTGCGGGTGGGTAAGGCTCTTACTGATAAAGGTGTTCACCCCAGGCCCCATCCAACCTCCCAGGTAGACAATAAAATATCCCCTGTCACTATTGTTGAAGAGGGCAGGGGATTTATTTTTAAATTAAACAATATCTTGGCTAATGCTTATCCCGCAATCAACATTCCAAGACAGGTTATCTGCTCATTGTCACGTAGATGTTTCAGGGGGCTTGCTGTGTGCAAATTGACGGCTACGTTTTCTTATATTACAATGTGACTATTTAATTGGCAGGTAAAAAGAATTGGGTTTTGACCGAGGATAGAGAGTGCAAATGGCTGGAACAGGAATAACCTGCGCTTGTTTATGATTGCGTTAAAAATATTTTAAAGGGTCCACACGTACGCAACGCCCCCACTATAATGACACGTTGTTATAGTTGTATAATATTTACTGTCAGTGAAAGGCCCTACAATCTTGACACTAATGGACCTCAAGATTGATAATCAATCACCACTAATTTATGCTTTTATTAGCACAAGACACGCAAACATGCAAAAGCATTTTAGTTGTCCATGGAACTAATTATTGATTATAATTAATAAAATGCAAGTACTGTCAATGCAAAACTGAAATAGAAGATTTTGTGGTGAGATATAATTATTGATACTTATTATCACTTTTCAGGGATCAGTAGTCTCTAAGAAGCTGTTCAAGTTAGACCATGACATTTTTGAAACGCAGGAAGACTGTTAAAGGCACTGAAGAACATCCAAAACAACAGGAGGATGAGCAGCCCGAAACAAAGCCAAAAACTGGTAGGCTTTCCATATGTGGATGTGAAAGGTTTTTTTTTAAACTACTTAAAATAATATTTTAGAAACTGCCTTTTTGTTAAAAAGAGGAGATAATAGGCCTTGGTGTGTTGTAGAATAAAGATACGTATTCATTGAAAGTTATGTCGCAGGTAGAGAGTAGTAAATAAGGCATTTGGGATGTTGCTTTCATTGCTGACCATTGAGTATAGGAATTGAGATACCATCCTGTGATTGTACAGGACATTAGCTACCTTTGGAGTGCTGTGTACAGTTTTGGTCACCCTGCTACAGGAAGGTTATAATTAAATTGGAGAGGATGCGGAAAGGATTTACAAGGATGAGGGTTTGAGTATAGGGAGAGGCTGGATGATATGGGCTGGACCAAACCTTTCAAATTATATTAAAAAGTTAGGGTCTTGGCTAATGTTTTCTTATCGAGTTTTGAGAAGATTTGTAGCTCAGATTGAGGTTCAGGATGTAGGTTTGCTCGCTGAGCTGGAAGGTTCATTTCCAGACATTTCGTCACCCTACTAGGTAACATCTTCATTGGGCCTCAGGCGAAACACTGCTGAGACGTCCTGCTTTCTAATTATATGTTTGGGTTTCTTTGGGTTGGTAATGTCATTTCCTGTGGTGAAATCACTTCCTATTCTTTTTCTTAGGGGGTGGTAGATGGAGTCTAACTCGATGTGTTTGTTGATAGAGTTCCAGTTGGAATGCCATGCTTCTAGGAATTCTCATGCGTGTCTTTGTTTGGCTTATCATGTATCCTGGTGGCTAGTTTTCAGCCTGTTTTTCCAATGTAGTGTTTGTTACAGTCCTTGCGTGGTATTTTGTAAATGACATTAGTTTTGCTTGTTTGTATGGGATGTTTCACGTGCATTATTAACTGCTGTTTCAGTGTATTGGTAGGTTTGTGGGCTACCATGATGCCAAGGGGTCTGAGTAGTCTGGGAGAGATTTCTGAGATGTTTTTGATGTAGGGGAGAGTGGCTAGGGTTTCTAGATGTGTTTTGATTTCTTGTTTGGGTTTGTTGCTGAGAAATTGGCGGACTGCATTCATTGGGTACCCATTCTTTTTGAATACACAGTATAGGTGATTTTCCTCTGCTCTGCGTAGTTCCTCTGTGCTGTAGTATATGTTGAAAGACCCGATACCAACAACAAGCAAAACTAATGCATTTACAAACTACCATAACAAACACTACATTGGACAAGCAGGCATAAAACTAGTCACCAGGTTACCTGAACACCAACTAGCCACAAAAAGACATGACCCTCTCTCACTGGTATTCTTACATACAGATGAGGAAGGACACCACTTCGACTGGGAAACACATCCATCCTAGGACAAGCCAAACAAAGACACGCATGAGAATTCCTAGAAGCATAGAGTTCCGGTTGGAATGCCATCAACAAACACATCGAGTTAGACCCCATCTACCACCTTCTGAGAAAAAGAGCAGGAAATGACATTTCCAACCCAAAGAAACCCAAACATATAAATAGAAAGCAGGACTTATCAGCAGTGCTTCACCTGAGGTCCCCTGAAGTAGGGTGATGAAATATCTGGAAGCAAGCTTTTCTTATTTTAAAGATAAACGAAAGGCATTACATTATAACTGCAATTCGATTGGTTAAATTACTCAACTTTAAGCAAAACACTCTTTATTTTTACATTACAGTTAAAATGCAGACAAAATAAAAAGAGAAAAAGGCTTAATTGTAACTATTGAAATGCTTAACACAATAATATGTATATTAACTTCTAATTAACTGTTCCAATATAGTCACACCCTATAAAAACCCTGGAAAAGGCAAATTCAGTAAAATAGATTGTCTCATGTTCAATTCTAGAAGCAGGAAGAGAACCTCAGCTTTTAGCTGTGACAGAAAAAGGAATACGAGCTTCCACATCCAGCTCCAAGACCCTGGCAACTGCTGAAAACTAAATCTAAAAATCATGGTTCTGTGGGAGCCTGATGCCACTCATTTCAGGTTGCTTCTATTGTTCCAACTTTTAAAAAAAAACAAAGCATGACAAGCTGTTTACTTTATTGGCTATGAGCAAACCGCTTAACGCTCTGCCTCAACTTTTCTTCATTCAAAAAAGGACAAAATACAACTCTTAAAACCACTGGATAACCTGGGACTTTTTTTCATCGGCGTGTAGGAAGTCATAGATGTTTATAAAATCGTGAAGGGAATAGATAAGGTGATTAGCAATGATCTTTTCCCTAGGATTGGGGAGTTCAAAATTGGATGTCAAAATTTTAAAGTGAGAGGAGAAAGGTTGAACAGGAATGTGAGAGGCAACATTTTCACGCAGTGGCTGGTTCATATAGAGTCATAGAGACTCTATGGAAACAGACTCTTCGGTGCAACCTGCCCATGCCAACCAGATATCCCAACCCAATCTAGTCCCACCTACCAGCACCTGGCCCATATCCCTCCAAACCCTTCCTATTCATATACCCATCCAAATGCCTCTTAAATGTTGCAATTGTACCAGCCTCCACCACTTCCTCTGGCAGCTCATTCCATACACGTACTACCCTCTACGTGAAAAAGTTGCCCCTTAAGGTCTCTTTTATATCTTTCCCCTCTCACCCTAAACCTATACCCTCTAGTTCTGAACTCCCCGATCCCAGGGAAAAGACTTTGTCTATTTATCCTATCCATGCCCATCATGATTTTGTAAACCTCTATAAGGTCACCCCTCGGCCTCTGACGCTCCAGGGAAAACAGCCCCAGCCTGTTCAGCCTCTCCCTATAGCTCATATCCTCCAACCCTGGCAACATCCTTGTAAATCTTTTCTGAACCCTTTCAAGTTTCACAACACCTTTCCGATTGGAAGGAGACCAGAATTGCATGCAGTATTCCAACAGTGGCCTAACCAATGTCCTGTACAGCTGCAACATGACCTCCCAACTCCTGTACTCAATACTCTGACCAATAAAGGAAAGCATACCAAATGCCTTTTTCACTATCCTATCTACCTGCGACTCCACTTTCAAGGAGCTATGAACCTGCACTGCAAGGTCTCTTTGTTCAGCCACACTCCCTAGGACCTTACCATTAAGTGTATAAGTCCTGCTAAGATTTGCTATCCCAAATGCAGCACCTCACATTTATCTGAATTAAACTCTGTCTGCCACTTCTCAGCACATTGGCCCATCTAGTCCAGATCCTGTTGTAATCTGAGGTAACCCTCTTTGTTGTCCACTACACCTCCAATTTTGGTGTCATGTGCAAACTTACTAACTGTACATCTTATGCTCGCATCCAAATAATTTATGTAAATGACAAAAAGTAGAGGACCCAGCACTGATCCTTGTGGCACTCACTGGTAACAGGCCTCCAGTCTGAAAAACAACCCTCCACCACCACCCTATGTCTTCTACCTTTGAGCCAGTTTGTATCTGAATGGCTAGTTCTCCCTGTACTCCATGAGATCTAACGTTGCTATTCAGTCTCCCATGGGGAACCTTGTCGAACATCTTACTGAGGTCCATATAGATCACATCCACTGCTCTGCCCTCATCAATTTTGTTTGTTACTTCTTCAAAAAAACTCAATCAAGTTTGTGAGACATGATTTCCCATGCACAAAGCCATGTTGACTATCCCTAATCAGTCCTTGCCTTGAACTGAAGAATTGATAGATGCAGGTACAGTTGCAACATTTGAAAGGCATTTGGACAATACACGAATAGATAAGGTTTAGAGCGATGGGGGCCAAACACAGGTAAATGGGATTAATTCAGTTTGGGAAACTTAGTTGGCCTGGATGAATTGAAGAGTCTCATTCCGTGCTGTATGACTCTTCAATGCACTGAGAAGACTAATTAGTCACTAGCTTGGTTATAATTATTGACTCCACAAAATCTTGTGGTGGCATACTTCTCCACCTCTCCAACACATTGGTACAAGTGAAGATTGAGAAGAGAATGGAATTCATAAATGTGTTCAATAGTCATTATTAAAGTAATATTTATATATCTATAAAGTAAAATATATTACAAGATATGACTAGAAATAATGAAATATGTCAAATGGTTTCAATATGGCTGAGAGCCTTAGGGGCAGTGACAGTAAATAACATGATGAGTATAATGTGGGAATAAGAATAGGATAAGTTATTGACAAGAATGTCTCATCAAGTCTGCTCCTCCAGTCAATCATGACTGATAAATTTTTCAAACCCATTTTCCTGCCTTCTCCTCACAATTTTTGATCCCCTTAACAATCAAGAACTTGTCTATCTCTGTCTTAACAATACTCAATGACCTGGCCTTTGCAGCCTTCTATGGCAATGAATTCCATTGATTCACCACTCTCTGGCTGAAGAGGAACCACTCTCCTCTTAGTCCTAAATGGTCTTCCCATTACTTTAAGGCTGTGCCTCTCCTGCTAATGAAAATGTTTCCAAAGTCCACTCTATGCAGGCTTTTCAGTATTCTGTAAGTTTCAATTAGATCCCCCCTCATTCTTCTAAACTCCATTGAGTATAGACCTATATTCCTCAAATATTCCTCATATGTTAAGCCATTCATTCCTGGGATCATTGTTGTGAATCTCTTCTGGACCCACTCCAGGGTTAGTAATCCTTTCTGAGAGATAGGGCCCAAAATTGATCACCATATTCTAAATATGGTCTGACCAGAGTCTTCTAAAGCCTCAGAAGTACATTCCTGCTTTTATATTCTAGTCCTCCCAAAATAAATACCAAAATTGTATTTGCCTTCCTAACTATTGACTCAACCTGCAAGTTAATCTTAAGAGAATCCTGGACTAGGACTTCCAAGTCTCTTTACACTTCAGGTTTCTGAATTTTCTCCCCATTTAGAAAATACTCTATGCTTCTATTTTTCCAACCAAAGCGTATGACCTCACACTTTCCCACCTTGTTTTCTATCTGCCACTTCTTTGTCCACTCTCCTAACCTGTCTAAATCCTTCTGCAGCCTCTTTACCTCCTTAATACTACCTGTCCCTCTACCTACCTTTGTATTATCTACAAACTTAACCAGAATACCCTCAGTTCCTTCATCTGGATCATTAATGTATAAAGTGAAAAGTTGTGGTTCCAACACCGACCCTTGTGGAACACCGACTGCTATCCTGAAAAGGACCCTTTTAACCCCACTCTCTGCTTTTGCCAGACAGCCAGTCTTCGATCCATGCTAGTATCTTGCCTCTACATCACCTTACTCAGCAGCCTCCTTTGTGGCACCTTGTCAAAGTCCTTATGCAAGTCCAAGTTAACAACATCCATTCGCTCTCCTTTGTCTACCCTGCTTGTTACCTCCTCAAAGAATTCTAACAGATTTGTCAGGCATGACCTCCCCTTGATGAAACCATGCTACTTTGCCCTATTTTACCATACACTTGCAAGTATTCAGAAATTTCCTCCCTCCACAATGGAGTCCAAAATTTAATTGGCCTGTGATTTCTCATCTTTTGCTTTATTCTCTTCTTAAAAGTGGGAGTTAAGCGGTTACATTAGCAATTTTCCAGTCCTCTGGGACCAACCCTGACTCCAGTGATTCCTGAAAGATTACTACTAATGCCTTCACTATCTCTTCAGCTATCTCCTTCAGAACTCTGGGTGTAGTCCATCCAGTCCAGGTTATTTATCTACCTTCAGACCTGATAATGGCAAGCATCCTGTATACCTTAACTACACTATGAACCTGTCCTGCCACTTTCAGGGATCTTGGACAATCATTGCAAGATGCCTCTGAGCTTCCTAATGTCTTGCCATTCATTGAGTACTCCCTTGTCTTATTCCTTCATCCATAGTATATCTACTCACATTTATCAGGGTTCAATTCCATTTGCCGCTGATCTGCCCATCTAACCAATTCGTATGTATATTCCTGTAACCTAACACCTTCATCCTCACTATCCACTACTCAGCTAATCTATGTACTATCTGTAAACGCTTCCCCCCCTCCACCTATGCCCCCCCCCAACTCATTCACTCACTCACGCACATAATTTATGAATATCACAAATAATCAAGGACCCAGTGCTGATCCTTGTTTGCTGTTGCATACGGAGATCCAGTCACACCTTCTGCCACCACCAACTCTGCCCTGTCACTAAGCCAGTTTTGGATCCAACTTGCCAACTTACCCTATATGCTATGAGCTTCTGATGTCTTTCAGTTTCCCATGTAAGACCTTACAAAGGACTTGCTGAAATCCATGTTACTCTCTCAGAGGCTTTCATATCCCCTGAGTGTCTCTAGCTTTTATTTTATTTGGAATTGAAAGAACCTGTGCATTTAACAGGTATGTGAAATAACAACTGTGAAAAAATAAGGAAAAAGGGTAAGAAAGGAAGGAAGAAAGTAAGAAAGGAGTATTAGAATTTCAAATTTTTGAAATGAATAAAATATTATACAGACGCATTAGGAAAACAAAACAATGCATCTTGAGTGAGAACTCTGCATAAAGGATAAGTAGAAATTCTGCAAGTTTTGTGGTGCAGTGGGTAGCATTCCTACTTCTAGGTCAGAAACTTAGTAAGTTGCACTGCATCATTTGATGAGAAAGTGAGGTCTGCAGATGCTGGAGATCAGAGCTGAAAATGTGTTGCTGGAAAAGCGCAGCAGGTCAGGCCTGATGAAGGGCTTATGCCTGAAACGTTGAATTTCCTGTTCCTTGGATGCTGCCTGACCTGCTGCGCTTTTCCAGCTACATCATTTGATGGCCAAGCAAGCTTCATTCCTGCCACAAACTGATAGTCATATGAATTAGAGGCAGGAGTAGGCCAACTAGTCCCTCTAGCCAGCTCCACCGATCAATGAGGTCATGGCTGATCTGATTGTTGCATTAATTCCATATTACTGCCTCGCTTGAAATCAATTGACACCCTTCTAAATCAATACTCTGTTGACCTCTGCCTTAAGAATACTCAAAATGCTTTGGGGAAGAGAATTCCACAGAATCATGAGCATCTGAGAAAAACGAATTCTCCTTATTTCTACCTTTTTAAAATGGGAAATCTGTCATTCTTAAAATGTGACCCCATCATTCTTAAAATGTGTCTCCTAGTTCTAATCTCTCCCACAAGTGGAAACTTCACTTCAATATCTATCCTGTCAATTCCTTTTAGGATCTTTATAAAGTGATACAGCATGGAAACACATCCTTTGGCACAACTCATCCATGTTGACCAGTTTTTCTAAACGGAACGATTCCCATTTGCCTGTGTTTGGCCCAAATTCCTCTAAACCCTTCCTATCCGTGTTCCTGTCTTTTAAGTGTTTTACTCACCTCTACCACTACATCTGGTGGCTCATTTCATATCCACCTGCCCTCTGTGTGAAAAAGTTGCCCCTCAGGTCCTTTTTAAATCTTTCCCCTCTCACTATAAACCTTTGCCCTTTGATTTTGAACTCCCCTATCCTGGGGAATTATTTATGCTCCTCCTGATTTTATAAACATCTATAAGGTCGCCCATTAGCCTTCTATGCTTCAGAGAAAAAAGTCCCAGCATATCCAGCTTTTCCTCATAACTTAAACCTTCCAGTCTCAATAAAGTCCTTGCAAATCTTTTCTGCACCCTTTCCAATTTGATTACATCCTTCCTGTAGCAAGGTGACCAGATTTGTGTGCTGCATTCCAAATGTGGCCTTACCAATGTCTTATACAACCATGACATGACATTCCAACTCCTGTACTCAGTGCTCTCACCGATGAAGGTAAGTATGCCAAATGCCTTCACTGTCTTGTCACTTTCAAGAAGCTATGTACCTGCATCCCGAGGTATCTCTGTTCAAAAACACTCCCTTGGGCCCTACCATTAATTGCATAAGTTCTGCTCTGGTTGGCTTGCCAAAATGCAACACCTTGCATTTATCTATATTAAAGTCCATCTGCCATTCCTTGGCTCACTGGCCAAGTTGATCATTGTACTCTTAGATAGCATTCTGCACTGTTCACTGTACAACCAATTTTGGTGTCATCCACAAGCTTACGAACCATATCTCCTATATTCTCATCCAAATTGTTTTGATAAATGACAAACAACAGTGGATCCTGCACCTGTCCTTGCTACACACCACTGGTTATAGGCCTCCAGTCTAAGCAACAATTCTCTACCACCATCCTTTGTCTCCTGCCATCAAGCCAGTTTTGTACATGATTGGCTAGTTCTGTCTGGATCCTATGTGATCTAATCTTACTAACTAGTTCTGAGGTCTTTCTCCATTTCAATAACATGCTGCTTTTGTATTCTTCCTAAGTGGGCAAGTTCACATTTACACCCATTCTATGCATTTGTCAATATGTTTTCACTTAATCTTAAGGAAAATGCAGAAGATTGGCATGAGCTATTAAAACTGTTGTAGACATAATTGATCAAATGGTTTCCTGTGCCATAACAGTTCTGGGATTTAAGTCTTCCCTTTTCAGATTCTACCTGTCCTCTTCCCAACTACCTTAATTTCATCAGCAAATTTGTATACCTTGCATTTAGTTTCTTCAGCCTAGTTAACCTGAAAATTCTTCCAAGACTTCCCTTTGGCGGATGGTAAGAAAGGGAGATATTCCTGGTCAGCCAAGTGATGGGAGGCAAGTTGGAGGTTCTCATGACTATTCATAGCTGCAGATTACTACATGCACGTATAAGTGATATTGTCAAAGCAATTCAGATGGGCATCATGAGTGATTTGTAACATCACCACCATAAAGCAAAAGTTGGCAGGTGTATTTAACTGAGAAGGCTGTGAGAAGGTGGTTCTTCATTCATGCTTAAAATGTGATGAGTGATAACTAAAAGGAAAACGTTTAGGATTCTATTAAGAGTGAATGTTTCAGAGCGGGAGACAGATTAATATAACTTTTTTTATAAAAGGGAGACAAAGTAACCTTAAGTAATTACAGGTAAATCATTTGAAATCTGTGGTGGGGGGAGAAGTTAATGATCTTTGGTTAGAAACCAAATTACTGTTTAGGAAGAGAAAACAATTAGAAAGGCCGATGTATATTTCAGTAAGAAAATATAAGCTTGATAGTAACTCAAGACAGTAAAGGTTTTCAAGAGGTCTGTCAAACAGAATCTGTAGAATTCTCAAATTGGAATAAATGTAATTAACTGTTTGATAGCTTTTCTGTGAAATTAAATAGGTGAGTAATTATCATCATTGTTTATATGGTTATAGTATTGTTTATAGTAGCTTTTGTCATTGGATCCTAGATAATTCTGGAAAGGCATCAGTTGATTGGAGTAGTTGAGATAACTTGCATCCATGCATCTTATAACTAAATACATAGGTGAGGGATAAAAGTATGAAAAAATGTGCTGATATGATTTGATGACACCATTTATGGAACATAAAAGCTGGCATGGTCTTGTTGAGTTGAATGCCCGGATTCTGTGCTATAAATTCTATGTAAGTGTATGTGTATCTGTACATTGGTAACTTCATTCACTAACTTTTCATGTGTAAAGGTTTATACACTTTGAGACAATTTACTCTGTGTACTTTATCTCTCAATTTATCCACAAAGTTGAGCTCCTTGCCAAGCCTATTGCCACTTTGTGTCTAATCCATGACATATCTTGACTCCGATTAATTTGTCTATGTACTGAACTGTTGCCAGTGCAGTACAAGGTTTGGTTTTCATAATATTCCAAATACTGATTCTCCATGTACCAGATAGCTTTCTGTGACTTTTTTACCTATATAATTACCAAGCACCACTCCTTTCTCTCTCTTATTGCTTCCTCAAATACCACATTTAAATTGTGGTGTTGCTGCCTAGCTTTGACTGTGTTAATGGATCCAACTTGATGAAACTCTGTTACTAAAGCTGCTTCTAGCAAATCTGCTGTTTCTTCACATCATTGATATACAGAACATTAAGCTGTTGATACAGGCCAACATAACACTATTTGTTTTCTGAACTGTATCAATCTTTTTCAAAAGCTCTGTTATTAGAACAAAACTGCAGTTAACTGTTTACTGATGTGTATGTATTCTTTTTCATTGTTACTGCTGGAATTCATTTCTGGCTACAGGGCAAATTGGGAACTTTTTCACATAAAAGTAGCATTACAATATAAATGCCAAAGACACCTGAGGATGCTATTATCACTTCTCCCCAACAATTTTACTAAGTTACATACAACATTTAAATATGATCTGAAATTGCCTATTCTTATTTGTGTTATACTTCGCATAATAGCTAGACATTTGGAAAATACTTGATATAGTTATGAGCTTTTGGCCTTCAATTTCAATTACAATTATTGTAACATGCCATTCCAACTGTGATGGGTTTCATTTTAAGGTTTCAAGTCCTATCTATTCTTGAAACAATGCAATAAAAACACTGAAATAACTGTTCAAACAAGTGGGTTTCTTAAGAATTATTGGTTATTTTTATAAACAATTGTGTAATTCCATAGGTCCACTGGTATTGAAGAATATAACTTTCCTGCTTGGTGGATTTCTGGCAATTTTCTTAGGACTTCTAACCTCAGTTTATCTTGCAACTTTGCATGAGAATGATCTGTGGTTTTCTTCAATCCAGGTAAGGGCTGAAATCCGTTAATACAGCTAAAGTTGAATGAGCAAAATGGCATTGAGGATGGTCATTCCTTTTTGTAAAAAGGCAGTTGTTTTGATTTTGAATTTTCTTCTCCTCGATTATAATTTGGCTTAATTTTTTGCATTGAATATTTTCCACTGGAAATCTCATCCATTAATTACGTATATACTTTTAAGTGAAATATTACATTGAGCTTAAAACACTGCAGATTGATCTTTGATAACATGCCAAATGTGGACCAGTCCAGTCTCAACATTGATGTGGGCTAACTAGATGATTCTACATAGGGGAATAAAACATAGGCAGCCATTTATTTTATTTTCTATGTTTTGTTTTTCAAAAATTATTTTTACAAGTCTCCTTGTTTTAGTCCTTTTTCTTTTACTCCTAAACAGCTAAATCACAGTCAATTGAAACACTCTTCTCTGACTGTGTTAATTGTGTTTAATTATAAATGGGTGATTGGCAAGATATGGGAATTAATTTGAGTGATATAGACCAAAATTGTAGTTGTTGGCTCAGGGGATATAATTTTTCATGTAGATGTGTATAAAAGATTGGCCGTAGTTCCACACTTCATCAACTGGCTTTCTGAAATAGAACCTGCAAGTCTAAAGATGAAGATTAGAAGTTAAGAAAAGAAATCAGGCAGAAACTTCATTCCTGATGGCCATTACTAAAATTGTCAGAATACAAGTGTAAGTAATCAGGATGTGATCACCTTTCAGTGTTCTCAGTTTGAACCACACAACCAATACAGGAAATAAGTGACTCACTGAGGGTGGACTGAGTCCCTACCAAGAAGGAAACAAGATACTGCCTTGACAAAATCACTTGTTATCGAAAGTAAAGTATTTTTTGAGCTGAATGATCACCAATTGGTCATGATATAGGTTGCTGTCTTCTGAGTTTTGGATGAAATGTGTAAGGAAGATGACCTGATAAATGCCTATAAGACATGATAGCCTTTGAAGGCAGATGGTCATTCCAAGGAGGAACATATTATGGACTTAAACACGTTCTATAAAATATTGATGAAGTTCCACTTGTAGAGTCCTGGATTAGTACTACTGTTAAAATTGCTGGATTCTGCTAAGGTATCCCATGACTAAGCACCTGAATCAAACTGGTGTTTAATTCTCTGACAGGAAATCCTTGTTGGACCAGATATCTACTGCCTTGAAAAGGTTCCTGTCGAAGTAATCCTTCCTTACAATTTTTTTGAAACAAACGGGATGGCACAACTAGTAGAAAATTTGATAATGGCCAGATACTGGATGCAGGCATCAATGCAATGGAATGATTTTTTTAAAAATGAGACAAATGAACCTTAGCAGATTTGGCTGCTAAAGCAGAAGACAAGATGAAAACAATAGTAGATAAATGAATCCCATGAGTACCCAATGAACAGTTAATACATGCTTCAGTTATGTCACAAAGTAAAATTATGTGATTAATTGCCTGAAGTAGAGAGACAAAGACCTTGAAATAACACAACACAAGAGTCTCAAAGGCACCAGCAGCTTTTGTTCTGTGTTGAATATGAGAGTCATGGGCTCCTTTAAGCATATGATGCTGGATAGTGCTTCTTCTTCAATGGTACATGGATAGATCTAGCTAGGTAATGGCCATAAGCACAAAGTTAAAGGCTAGAGAAAGACTACTTGTTTTAGATTAGGTGATGACAACACTCTCTCCTATTGATTTAACCTACTCCTATTTTTGGAAAAAAGGCTGATAAAATCTAGCATGGCACATGTTAACACTATTATTTTCAGCAGTCTTTGGACCTGCAGTTTACCCAGTCAGACCACTATTGCATTCCCTTAAGGAAATCTGATGTTACAAATCAGAATGCTAGATCAAGTAATAATGGCATTAGGTGACAGGATTCAGAGAGGAAAAAATCAAATATTTCAAGTTGCATTGACAATTTGCTCACCTTGATTGTCAATGTTTTTTTTCTTTGCCATTAATCATACACAGGTCGATAGTTCTGTTCTTCCTTTAAATTACATTAGCTATCCTCCAGACCTGTAGCAGTTCACATTTTGCGAACAAGTTGTTCACTGTGCAGTAATTCCTCTGTTAGTTCTTCCCTGGATTCTTTTAAAATATGCAATGCAATCTGTCTGGACCTGAGAGTGATCTTCTTTTCAATATATTCGCTCATATCTAAAATGTATTTACTTAATTGCCAGCTTAAATGGTGAAGCAAAATAATTATTTAATATTTCCTGTCTCTTTGGTGTTACCTCTGAGGTTATACTTGATGGTCCTAACCCCATTCTTCCTTTTTAGATGTGTTTATGTTTTATCACTGGCATTTTGTTTTGTCTTCCTTAATGCTTTAATCTTTGCCATCCTAATTTGTTTTCTTTAATACTCTCCTGATCTTCTCATATTTCACCTCTCTGCTGCCTCTGCTCAATATATATATCTTTCCAATTCGTTCATGATCAGTTATGTCATTATTCATCCATGAAATCTTGCTAGTGTTTAGCATTTTACTTTTTTCTTTGAGAACCATATTCTTAAACTTTGAACACTGTATTAAAGTTTTCCATTGTTTTGCACTTTTTTTTGGCAATATAGCTGCTCATTTTATTTTCCCCAAGTTCTATTCTCAGCAACTTAAAATCAGTTTTAGTGTTAAAATCAGAAAAATCAAATACAGATAATTTACTGAAATTTTGTGTAGTATTTTAGCTGGTCACCAATCTGCAGTTGACAACTGCCCTGACATAGGCAGTTCACAAAGAATTTACTCAGAATGGTTTGAGGGTATGAGTGAAATACAAATCGGCATATCTCATGCCAGTGCTGAGAAGAGCAGCAAAGGTGGCTGCCAGATGACTGCACAGCTGGCGGTGATGACATCACAGTGGTGTGGCAGAGCCGTTGGTTACAGTGGTATTTTTATACCTCAGCCCCACACACTCCCACCAGGCTTATGGAATAAGCCATAGATCCCTCAGAAAAAGTCCCAGTAAGGCTGTCTCCTGCTCGGATACTGACACCTTGGTGGGTCCGTTAGCTAGAGTAGAGTTGGGCACATTCTGGTGGGCATGTGATGGCCTAGTTGAGGAAAAAACACTTCAGGTCACTAGTACTCTGAGGACAGCTAAGACCAAGTACCTGCATTAGTCCAGGCAAAAGACATTAAGAACTCATTGATCAATAAACACATCGACTTAGATCTAATCTACCTTCCCTTGGGGGGAGAAAAGAACCATAAATGACATTACGCACCTTAAGAAACCAAGACCTATAAATAAAGAGGCGGGACATACCACCGGCGCTTCATCAGAGACTCTCACTAATGATGGTGACAAATTTCTGAAAACAAATCTTTCAGCTCAGCAAGCTAACATAATTGTCATCACCCTGAGCTACAAATCTTCTCAAAAATCACTACCATCAAGATCTTTATTAAAAACCACAAACTGAAACAGCAGACGGGTTTGTTGGAGGCACTTCAGGAAAACAATGTGAAGATTGAAGGAGTCCACCTATGCAATCTGTATTGTTCTGTTTCTGGCATGCAAGTGTCTAGTTGCCTCTATGGATATGTTGGCAGCTCCATGGACACTCGGGTCCAGCACACTCTGTATGTTCCAGATATACACACAGACCTGCACACCATGCTCCCTTCATTCTAGTTGCAGATACTGAGATTGCAACTATACCTAGTAGGAGTGAAAGGAAAACAAAACATTATAAGGGCACATTTATGAAATGAACGTCACATCATTGTAAATATTTTCTCAGATTAGTCATCATCTGTTTGAATAAATGCCTTTTTAGCTGCAACTACAAGAAAGGAGGTATAGAGGCTAGCCATCCTTAGCAGTTGACAATGTTTTAACTCTGTCTGAGTGTTAATTATCCTTTCAATACCACCTATATTGTATAAAACTTCACCATAATTGAATAAGGGTTCATCAGATGCTACAAAGACTTCCATTTGTTTATAATCTTAACTTTTATTAATTAATATGAACAGTATATTAATGTGTTAAGCTGGACTTACAGTTGGAATTACACAAGGGATGTTGGTCTCATCAGTATCAGAACATTTACATTCAGTGAAAGATGACTTCATGCAGTTCCATTCCATTGAACAAGGTTCATAAAGAAGTTCTGCCTGTGTTACCTTGGCCAGTGCTATTGTGCTGTAGGATGCTGAAGATACCATTCCGTCTGCAGAAAGTTCACTTCTTTCAGTACAATGCTATGGTTCTCACTCCTCATCCATCACATAGTCTCAGTGCATCCTTCAGTCATCCAGAGTAGAGATTCCAGGATTAAGTGGCATCCTTTGTATGCACAGTAGTGGTGCAAACCTCCACACATTGACCTGCTTTTAACTGTTATAGCTTCCACTTTTAATTCTGCTTTCTTACACTGTTGAGACCCAACACTCAGTTTTCTTATTCTTTTCCTTTTATTTAGAAACTCTTGATATCCATTTTTTATATTCCTACTTAGCTTCCGTCTGATACTATAATTTCTTCCTACCTTTTAGGCATTCTCTTCCATTTGTTATATTCTGGCCAGTCATCTGACCTACCACTCATCTTTTCATAATTTCTTTCCCTAACTTATTTAGTTGAATCACCCCTTTAGAATACTTCTTAATCATAGGAATATACTTATTCTGAGTATTTAGAAATGTGACCTTAGATGTCTCACTTTTGATCTATCTCCTAGCTTGGTATGCCAATTCTCCTCAGCTAGTTCAGGTTTTATGTTCATATGACTGCCCTTGTTTACATTTAAAATACAATTCTTGGATCCAATATTCTCCCTTTTAAGCTGGATGTAAAATTCAATCCTATTGTGTTTGCTGCTACTGAGGGGTGCTCTTACTGTGGGCTCATTTGTTAATCTTGTCACATTACTTAATGCCAAGTCTAATATAACATATTATCTAATGTGCTGCCAAATAAATTATCTAGAAAACATCCTATGAACTCCTCATCCAGGCTACTAATATTAATCTGTTCTTTCGAGTTTACATGTAGATTAAAATCACTCATTGATATTGCTATCACTTTATTGAAAGCATCCAATATTTCTTCTAAGATTCTTGTCCCACATTGTAGTAATTGTTAAGCCATAGATCACTTACACAAGTGACTTCTTTCCCCTACTATCCCTCATCTCCATCCATTTTTTGGATTAGTGGTGCTGGAAGAGCACAGCAGTTCAGGCAGCATCCGAGGAGCAGCAAAATCGACGTTTCAGGCAAAAGCCCTTCATCAGGAATTGCTTAACTCCTCCTCATACTCTTTAATACAGTGTCTCCTTCCCGTGTTGATGTAAGCTGTTTGACTTCTATATAGACAATATCTTCCTTTCTTTTTTCACAGTATATTTTCATTTCATTCATTGGTGGTCCTTTGCAGACAAGGATGACTCTGTCCCACACTCAGAGTGAGCCTGTAGGTGAGTCTGATGCAGCTTCTGCAGACTCTGTAAGACTTGGGGCAAAATATGGTCATGGGAAGAGGTTGGTGGGACATTGGTGTGACAGCCGCTGTTTATGCCTGCCTTCCACTTTTTCCTGACAGCAGGTCTCCAGGTGCTCAATGTCTTCCCGGATGCTCCTTCTCCACATTGGACAGTTTTGGCTCCATGATTCCCAGGTGTCAGTGGGAATGCTGCAGTTTACCAGTGAGGCCTTGAGCATATCCCTGAAGCATTATATAGTACATGTGTACACAGCATGTGGTACATGTGTAATCGAGCATACAGCTTAAAAGAACTTAATAAAATTTGTAAGACGAGCATTCATGATTATTTTTAAATGAATAGACAACTGAATAGGAAATATCTTCAAATGTTACATTTTATTTATTTATGCCAATTTGGTTTTTCAATAAATATCTCAACTTAAAAAGATTTTTTTTCAGTAGTTCTGTCGAAGACTCTTGAGAATAGTTTTTCAGAAGTGTTTTTGGCACGGCATTTGGACTCTCTTGGAAAATTATATGGAAAAGTTGAAAGAAAAGCAGCTGTTGGAAAACTTCCTTTCTGTCATGGTGCATACATTGCAGCTTGGTGCATTTTTGGTTGGGTACAGCTGTTGCTTAGTTTAATTACATACCTCTTGCCCCTAAGCCTCTGCATAAACACATTATTATCCATGGTGGGCCCACCCTGGCTACATCCTGGTTGGGAATTTCAACCTCCTGTAACTAAGAAGCAAGTGCATATTCAAAAATATTTGTGTAAAAGGCATTTGAGAAGTGGGTGTGATGCTATGACTTGTTGTTTCTTGGTACTTGCTATTTATCTTGGAGTACACAGGATTGCATTTATAGAAGCTGGGTTGAAGTAATTTTGCTGTTTTCCTTTCCTACAGACACTGAACACTACTATGTCTGGATCTTTGAATGACAGTATTGTGCTCATGCCTGAGCTGCTTTTGCTTAGCCAATGGCAGGTGATCATTCCAAACAGAAATTAGTTTGACCTTAGACCTTATTCTACGCTACCGTGCTTTGACACTTTTCTCCAGGATGTAGCCAGATTAGATCCACAGCTTCTGCTAATATGTTGTGTAGCAGCTTGGAGTTAATTATTTAAATTATGTAACAGCTGTATCCAATCCAAAGTATTAGAACTAGAATAAGCTAATGCTTGCAAGTGTGATTTTTAGCTGCTAAGTAGTATGATTTGGGAGAGACTAACAGAGTATAAAGGAAGCTGAGTGAGTAGAGTTTGCCTGTAATGGAATTTCAGCAAAGCAGCATAGTTACTTTAGATTGAGTTTGTATGCATTTCATACAGTGAAACAATTGAAGCGAGTGTTTCATGGAACTACAAGAAGTCATTTTAAAATAGTAGAATGTCAGAGGCAGTTCAAAGGAGTGATGTGACTAAAAACATAGTCTAAAAGGTGGGTTTGACGATGCCTTTAAAGATTAGTAGGCTTTGGGAGAGAATTCTAGAGTTAGGGTCCAAGAAGCTAATGACACAGTGGCCAGTGGTAAGTGGAGAAAAAACAGATTGGGAATGTGCAAGGGACCAGCATTGGAGAAGCAAAGTTATTTCGAGGAGTTGTAAGACTGAAGAGGCTAACATCAATGGAATAGGGCAAGACCACAATCGAGTTTGTAAACCACAGGAGTAAGGACTGTCTGCAGGTAAAATTTTTGGCAGATGAAAATAATTGAAGGAGTGTGGGAGAGAGTAGGAGTGGGGCTAACTGGATTGTTCTTTGGAAGAGGTAGTGCAGATTTTGATGATCTGAATGGCCTCCTTTCTGTGATGTTTCATGATACTGACTCTAAATGCTGTGCATTTTGGAAGATGAACTTTGGATAATTCTACTCCTGTTTATTTTGGATAGGTTTAATTATTATTACAAATCTACAGCACTTTCGATTGTCTAGCATTCCTGTTGTCAAACTCAGTAAGCTGCAGTATAGACCATTACCTGTGTGCTGCATGGTATTGTGGTTTCTGCATTGTTTACATTTTCTACTTTGGCTGTTTGTAAAAGTTTAAGAGGATATTGGCAACCTCTAAATGAAGTGATGTTCTAGACTGAAAGATTCCAATTTATGACTCTACAGCAAATCACAGCGTGACTCATATTGCCTGCTTGTGCATTGGATTTTTAATGAAGATAGGTGCTACATTGAACAGAGCAGTGTACCGCTGTTATGGCCTTGAGGCAGAGAGCGAAAGACTATTGAGATTTTGTTACATTCAATGGCATATCATCATGACTTTGAGGAAGAGGAAACATCAATTCAAAACTTCTGCTGTTGCATCCCAGTATAGTTTGGAAAGAAATGATAAACTAACTGTTGTTCATGTTGCCACTCATGAAAACAATTACACCTCATCTTGGGAACGGGCAGCAACTAGAATCTGGTCATTTCTGCAGACAATAGAGATTATCCCATTGCTAGGTTTCTCAGTGGGAGTAATTCTAGGATGCTTTCACTCCTGGTATGTTCAGTCACTACATGAGAATTTCCTATGGTTTTCAAATATACAGGTGAGTTCTTTGCTGATATATTTGGAAGAAAATGGTTTCCAAAGGCAGCAGTTGTGCTTTCAGTTAACATGCTAATAAATTAGAGTATTTCATCTCACTGTAGAAGTGAGAGTACTTATTTGGCCAGCTGTATGTATGTAGAAACTGGCAGTAGTCTTAAAATATTGTATATGATATTGGTTATTTTGTTTACTTTTAATATCAGAATTAAGTTCTTTGTTCATCATTATCTTTCTCAAAAAAATGCTATCAGGAATAAGATATTTGTGTGCTTCATCTTGGACCATTTTATTAATCATTGAGAAAGTACTCAAATTGACTCCTGTGTTTGCCCACTCAAAATATTGGTTTTATTGAGAAAGTAATCCCTTAAATTTATTGTCCTTGCTGTTGTTATGTTACTGCTTGAGGAAGCACATTTATGTCCTTGAACATTCATGTTTTCAATGCTATCCAAGTGCAATCTGCAATCTTCAGTTTTTCAGTAACATCAAAATTCAACTACATTTACATATGCCCTGTATATTGTATATTTAAGATTACTATCAAAAAAGAAACATGGAGAAGAAATAGAAAATTGTGGAAATAGTCAGCAGCTATGGCTGTAGAATCAACATCACAAAAGTAAGACTTTACATTAACAGTTCCAAAACAGAAGATCCAGATTCTTAGCAACTCAGTAGCCTTTAATTTATAAATCCATGACGAAAAGCTTCATTGACAAATGGACCTTTTGTCTCTTGCTGTTTTTGTTAACTGTGTGATTGTCACCCAGATGAAACCTACATGGATTAGTTTAGTATTCATTTAAGAATCCAGTAACTGGCCACGCTTATTTATATTTGAGATGGTTTAGGGCAGGATGGGAGGGAAGTTAGAATAATAAAGCGCGGAAGCAGACCCTTCGGTCCAGTCAGTCCATGCCAATCATAATCCCAAATTAAACTAGTCCCACTTGCCTGCTCCTCACTCATATCCCTCCAAACCTTTCCTATTTACATATTTATCCAAATGTCTTTAAAACTCATCAGATTGCCTTTGGCTTTCTGGCGGGTGATTAGAAGTTCTACATTGAAGTAGAACGTTTTGCAAACTCACTGATTTATGGGAGGCATAACTGAGATTGCCATTTACTTTCCATTTACGGCTCTGCTTCCGATAGTGAACAATGCAGGCAGAAAGCATCCCACATTTTTGAACTTGCCTGCTATTGTCAGTTGGGACTGAATCTGCATTAGTGTAAGACTGAAGTGTCAGCCTATATTATACAGTCAAGTCTTTGGAATGGAACCAGAATCTACAACCTTCTGACGTGGAGGTTAGAATGCTACCACCAACCCATCTGGACTTGTTAACAATCCTGATACTCACTTCAGTGCATGGGAATGCCTTCTGTCAAAGGGTGACAAATTATTTAACTTCCCATGACCCAGTTGGAGCTTTAACTCTACTGTCTAATTCTGTCTCTTGTGTTTGTTCTAGATAGGCTATCTTCCACTCAAAATATTTTTGGCTTTGGAGGATTTTGTGTCTTACAGATGATGACTATGTGATCCCTAAGTATTTTGTAGTATTTTTGTGCAAACGTTTTGGGATACAAGGAAGTCCTTCTTCAATATGCAGTAGTCATTTCGAGATCCAGTATTAATGGGTTGCATTTTCGTAATTTAAAGTTTAGTTCTACCTTTTCATCATCAGTCATCAGATCGGCTATATATTTCAAAGTTGAAAAGGCTGCCAGTGTTTTTTTTTGGAAGCTTCTGAACGTTTTGCTTACAGAACTCAGCAGAGACTTGTGTCAATTTTGGCAGGATGATGCAGAAAATGTGGAGGGCAGCTTGGACTCTTATCAATTATTGACAAAATCCCAGCACTTGCAGGCAGCAATGGAGATTCATAGGAAAAAATAGCACTGTTTTCTCACTCTGGATGTGGAAGGTTCAGGCCAACTTAGCATTCCATGAGATCTCTCTGTTTTTGAATACAGAGGTATTATCCTGGATCAAGTGGTCATGGAAGTGAAGGGACAGACTGACGAACTCTTTGTATTGGCAATGTTCACAAAATGTTGACCATCCTTACTATTGGCAAAAAGGGGTGGCACAGTGGCTCAGTGGTTAGCACTGCTGCCTCAGCGCCAGGGACCCGGGTTTGATTCCCGCCTTGGGCAACTGTCTGTGTGGTGTTTGCACATTCTCCCCATGTCTGTGTGGATTTCCTTGGGTGCTCTGGTTTCCTCCCACAATCCAAAGATGTGCAGGTCAGGTGACTTGCACGTCATAAATTGCCCATAGTGTTAAATGCTTTAGTCAGGTGTAAATATGGATATGGGTATGGGTGGGTTACTCTTTGGAGGGTTGGTGTGGACTTGTTGGGCCGAAGGGCCGGTGTCCATACTGTAGGGAATCTAATCTAATCTAACAGAAGATTTTAAATTTGGAATTTAGAAACATACTGTTTTTCTGTGTCAGCTGGTATTATAAATGGATGGATTCTTTGTGTTCATTAACCTGATACTTACAAATAATATTAATTGTTTGGAAAATTACTAAATATTTTTAAAATATTTTATATTAATATTTTAAGATGATAACAGCAAATAGTCTGTTCCATAAAACAAATTTTTCAACCCAGTTATTTGTATGAATTAAAAAGATAAATCGTTGGAGCAAGTCAACTGAAGTTCTGAAGAAGCGTCACTCAACACAAAGCTCGACTCTGATTTTCTTTGCACAGATTTTTCTCTGCAAGACCTGCTGAGTTCTCCAGAAGTTTTTGTTTTTGTTTTTGTTTTTGATTACCAGCATCTGCAGTTCCTTTATTTGAAATGTATGAAGTAGTCTGCATCCTGTTTCCACTAAGATAAAAACTTCCTAGTTTTTTAATGTTTTTGAAGATAACATTTAAGTGTACCTTACAATTTAGTTCTGTAAGTAAATATTAACTCACTTCATGAACATAAATGCAATCTGTTTTACGTGCAGGTGGTTGAACAGGAAATCTCCTTCAGGACAGAGTGTGGCCTATACTATTCATATTACAAGCAGATGCTGCAGGCCCCAACCATAACCCAAGGTGATTCATTACATACTTCTAAGGTTTGTGTTGACACTACTGTAAATTATACTTTAATACTATCAAAGTTGGGGTAAGTATGCAACTACGAACGGCATGTATAAGAAATATTAGAGGCGCTTCATGCACCATAAATGCAATTTTTGATGTGCACTCCACTGGGACATTTTATTACTGTCAGTTTATAAGATATCTAACCAAACTGATGCTTTTTTCCTCTGGTTTAATTGGAAACACCATTCAAAAAGAAATTTTTTTTTCATATAATAGCTTTGCATTCTTATTGATATTATATTGTCTCTTATACAAAAGTATACTGTAAAAATTAACAGTTTGTGCAATAACCAGTCTACTTTTACTTATATGCCGGATTTGGACTCTAGGTCCTCTGTCATTTCAATGTATATTACCAGCTGGTTACTAAGTGGTACCTGGATGTCAGGAGCACTGGATTTGCACAAACTGTTAATTTTTACAGTATACTTTTGTATAAGAGACAATATAATATCAATAATTTATATTTCCAACACTTGCAATACTAACCTTCCCTGTATTGGTTATGAGACAACTCACCTACTCTGTAAGTCTGATTGCTCGAACAGTTTTGTTGGTTGGTTTAATTCTAAAACCTGAACGATTCGGTAGAATCTAATACTGATGCAAATTGTAAAGAAATTAAGCTTTGAACATTTGTTTTAATCTCTTAAAACCCCAAGTTTGCAGTTAATATTAAAAAAAATTCCTGTTTTTTTTTCAGGAATTGAAGCATGATAACTATAAACACTCTGAATATGATATTGGAGTCTTTAGTGGGTTATTCTAAGGGGAGAAGTTTTTAATGTATCCCTTTACTGAGACAAAACCAAAAAAACAAGAAAGGCTACAGTACTTTATGGTGTCTACAGCAGTTACCATGTTTGTAGGATGTTTTGATATTTAAAAATGAATATCACGTGCTAATGTCTTCACATTTATTCTTAGATTCCTGTTCATTTTTACAAATGTTGTGTTTTGTTATGTAAAGGATTGAAGGAACTCTTGTATGACAACAAAACTGAATCAAGGAGAACAATAAATCTGCTGAAGCGGATGAACATTTACCAAGAGGTTGTCCTAAGCATATTGTACAAAATGTTATTTATTGAGGTAAGACCCAAATCAGCTTTTGCAATACAATGAATGTATTTGAATTAGAATATCTGCAGATTATTCCAAGCTTTAGTAAGTTGTTGTGTTAGTTTTTGCTGTTCTCAAGTATTGTGAAGATTATTTCTCTCATATTTCTAACAGAGATATTTGGAACCAGTCTACTTCTACCTATACACCGTATTTGGACTCCAGGCCCTCTATGTAACTTCAATGTATATTACCAGCTGGTTACTAAGTGGAACCTGGATGTCAGGAGCACTGGCAGCTATATGGTACATTCTAAACAGGTAGGCATCAATACCTGCTGGTGTAGAAACATTATAAAACATATTTATGAAAAATATCATCATTATATGTACTCAGTACAAAATCACTCGTTGTGAATATATCCCTATTTTGAGGTTTGAGCATTGTTGTGACCCCTTGGTGAGAATTAAGAGAGGAGGTGATTTTTCTAGCCCTCATAGATCTTTTCTGTCCAGAGTTTCAAGGCGGCTGTGGCTCATGGGAGCTGATACCCCCATTGTTTATTTTGTGACGTCCCTTGGGATCCCAGAGCCCACTTTGGTAAGCCCTGAGCTATAGAAACTGTAAGTACTGATCCATATAAATTGAATTCCTATTTACAATTATTTTTGTTTGATTTTTATAGAGTGGATACAACAAGGGTGGAATTCACCATTCCACTGAGGGAAAATTGGTCACTTCCATTTTTTGCATTACAAATAATGGCACTCACATATTACCTTAAACCACAAGTCAAACCTAGTCAACAGGTACGTATCGACATTTATTGTTGTAAAGCAACTGAATGTGACTCAGCATGGAAGTGTGCATTGTAATTGTTGAGATGCTTGTATTCTAAGACAAAATATATGATAAAACTCAAGATTAAAATAAGTAGGACTAATTAAGAAAATATTGGTGTTCAATGCATCCTACTGTTGATTGAGTACCACATACAACTTGCCTACAGACAATTCATATGCGTTCCATAGTCTACTACTCCCTGTGTGAAAAAGCTTCTACTCACATTATTTTAAATCTATATCCTCCTATTCTTTCTATGCCCTTTTGTTTCAGGAACAGCTTCTCCCCATTTATTCTGTCTAGCCTGCTCATGATTTTGAAAACCTCGATGAAATCTCCTTTCCATCTTTTTAGATTGTTAGAGATTTACAGCACGGAAACAGACCCTTCGCTCCAACTTGTCCATGCCGACTTGATATCCTAAATTAATTTAGTCCCATTTGTCAGCACCTGGCGCATTTCCTTCAAAACCTTTCCTATTCTTGTACACATCCAGATGTCTTTTAAATGTTGTAATTGTACCAGCCTCCACTACTTCCTCTGGCAGCTCATTCCATACACGCACCACCCTCTGCGTGAAATAGTGGCCCCTTAGGTTCCTTTTAAATCTTTCCCTTCTCACCCTAAGCTTAAGCCCTCTAGCTCTGAATTCTGCCCCCCCCCCACCTGGGGAAAAGACTTTGTCTATTTACCCTATCCATGCCCCTCATGTTTTATAAGACCCTATAAGGTCACCCCTCAGCCTCTGATGCTTCAGGGAAAACAGCCCAAGTCTATTCAGCCTTTCCCTATAGCTCAAACTCTTCAACCCTTGTAAATCTTTTCTGAACCATTTCAAGTTTCACAACATCCTTCCTATAGATGGGAGAACAAAATTGTACATAATATTCCACAAGTGGCCTAACCAATGTCCTGTACAGCTGCAATATGACCTCCCAACCCCTGTACTCGATGCTCTGATCAATAAAGAAAAGCATACCAAATGCCGCCTTCACTATCCTATCTACCTGAGACTCCATTTTCAAGGAACTATGAACCTGCACCCCAAGGTCTCTTTGTTCAGCCACATTCCCAGGATCTTACCATTAAGTGTAATAAGTCCTGCCCTGATTTGCCTTTCCAAAATGCAACACCTCACATTTATCTAAATTAAACTCCATCTGCCACTTCTCAGCCCATTGGTCCATCTAATCAAGGTCTTGTTGTAATCTGAGATAACCTTCTTCGCTGTCCACTACACCTCCAATTTTGGTGTCATCTGCAAACTTACTAACTATACCTCCTATGTTCACATCCAAATCATTTATATAAATGATAAAAAGCAGTGGACCCAACACACTGACCCTTGTGACATACCACTGGTCGCAGGACTCCAGTCTGAAAAGCAAGCCTCCACCATTACCCTCTGTCTTCTACCTTCGAGCCAGTTCTGTATCCAAATAGCTAGTTCTGCTTGTATTCTGTGTGGTCTAACCTTGTTTGCCAGTCTACCATGAGGAACCCTGTCAAACACCTTAATGAAGTCCATATAGATCACGTCCACCAGTCTGCCTTCTTCAATCCTCTTTGTTCTCATTTTTAAGGAAGTAACAGTGTCACCATCTCCAGTCTTTCCTTACAAATGAAGTTTCTCACTCTTGGAACTATGTTTGTAAATTAAATTATTGAATGTTAAAATCAAAGGTCGTTATAATTATAGACATAGTCTTTTGTTAATACAGACCTTGGGTTTTTGCGCCATGGCAATGCCTCGACCAATCATCAGCACTCTCCTCGTATAATATAACATTTCCTTTTTACATTGGTATTATTTACAAATGTTCTGATGAGTAAATGATGAAAACTTTGGCAAAATATCTTCTTTGTTTCTGTTGAATTGACTTAAGACTTGCAATTAAAGCTCAAGTGAAAATCCCAAACATTACAACCTGCATCCTAGAATCTAAAAAGAAGTGGCTGCAGAGATTGATGCATTGTTCATAATCTTCCATAATTCTCTTCCTTCTGGAAATGTTCTTGCAAACTTGAAAACTTCAGAAGTAACAACACTATTCAAGAAAGGAGTGAGACAGAAAATGAGAAATAATAGACTAGTTTGCCTAACATCATTGGAAAAATACAATAAAACCTTGATAAGTTGTAGTGGGAGGGCACTTAGAAAATAACAGTACAATCATGAAAACGGTAATTCCGCTCAAATTCAAAAGAGGGAATTTTATGCGTGGAGATATAAGAAGTGGGTGAAGTCCTTAATGAGTACTTTGCATCAGTATTTACCAAGGAGAAGGACAAGGACATGGATGATGGGAAGATGAGGGGGGAGAGTATGTTGAGTTATCTGGGACATGTCGACATTGAGAAGGTGGTGTTGGGTGTCTTGAAAGACTTTAAGGTAGCTAAGTCCTCACGGCCTGATCTTGGGATACTGAGGGAAGCAGGGAGGAGATTGGCTGGGGCCTTAACAGAGATCTTTGTATAGGCTTTGGCCTCGGGTGAGGTCCCAGAAAACTGCAGAAAAACCAGTGTTGTTCCTTTGTTTAAGAAGGGCAATGGGGATAATCCAGGAAATTAGGTCAGTGAGCCTAATTGTTGGTACGAAAATTATTAGAGAAGGTTATAAGGGACACAATTTACTCTTTACTCTTGAAAAAATGGACTTATTAGAGATAGTCAGCAAAGTTTTGCATTGGGGAGAGTTTGGCTCGCAAACTTGATTGAGTTTTTTTGAGGAAGTGACAAAGATGATTGATGAGGGTAGGGCAATGGATGGTGTCTACATGGACTTCACTAAAGTATTTGACAATGTCCATCAGGGTAGGTTTCTCAGAAGATTAAGTCACACAGGATCCACGGTGAGTTGCTAAGTTGAATACTAAATTGGCTTGGTTATAGAAGACTTAGTATAGTTATGCAGGAGTGTTTTTCTGACTGAAGGTCTGTGACCAGTGGTGTTCCACAAGGATCAGTGCAGGGATGTCTGTTATTTTGTAATTTACATCAATGATTGGGAGGAAAAGGTAGGTAGCTGAAAATGTGTTGCTGGAAAAGCGCAGCAGGTCAGGCAGCATCCGAGGAACAGGAAATTCGACGTTTCGGGCATAAGCCCTTCATCAGGAATCCCGAAACGTCGAATTTCCTGTTCCTTGGATGCTGCCTGACCTGCTGCGCTTTTCCAGCAACACATTTTCAGCTCTGATCTCCAGCATCTGCAGACCTCACTTTCTCCAGGAAAATGTACGTAGTCTGGTTAGTAAGTTTGCAGACAACACAACACTTCGAGTTGTAGGTAGTGAAGAAATTTGTCAAAGAATACAGTAGGATATAGATCAGTTGGACGGAGAAATGGCAGAGAAAATTTAATTGGGACAAAAGTGAGATGATGCATTTTGGGAGGTCAAATGCAAGAAGAAAGTATACAGAAAATGGCAGGAACCTTAGATTAGATTCCCAACAGTGAGGAAACAGGCCATTTGGCCCAACGAGTCCTCACCGATGCTCCCAGAAGGTGGTAACATGTGGATAAGGTGTCCAAGAAGGCATACGGCACACTTCATCAATGAGGCCATTGAGTATAATTTGGCAAGTCATGTTGCATCTGCATAAAACTTTTGGAGTATTGTGTGCAGTTCTGATCACCACATTATAGGAAAGTTATGGGAGCTTTGGAGATGATGTAAAAGAACTTTACCAGGAAGTTGCCTGGAGGGTATAAGTTACATGGAGAGGTTGGCAACCTTGGATTGTTTTTACAAGAGCTAAGGGCCAAAGGATGATGGGGATTTGATAGGCTTCTATAAAATTATTAGAGGCAGGGATAGGGTGGATAGATAGAATCTTTCCCTGGGGTGGAAATGTCAAATACTAGGGGGCATAGGTTTAAAGTGAGAAGGGGAAAATGTAAAGGAGATGTGCAAAGCAAGTTTTTATTGTTTACAAAATGTGGTATGCTCCCCTTGCTCAATGTGGGAGCTCAGGGACGTGGCTGATCTCCCTGACACTTTCATGTGCAGGAGGTGTGTCCAGCTGCAGCTCTTGTTAGATCGCATGATGAGTCTGGAACTGCAGGTGAACTCACTTTGGAACATCCGTGATGCTGAGGAAGTTATGGATAGCATGTTTAGTGAATTGGTCACACCACAGATTAGGATGGCTGGGGGAGAAAGGGAATGGGTGACCAAAAGGCAGAGAAAGAGCAGGAGGCCAGTGCAGGTGTCCCCTGCAGTCATCTCCCTCCATTTTGGATACTGTTGGGGGAGATGGCTCACCAGGGGAAGGCAGCAGGAGCCAGGTTCGAGGCAACATGGCTGGCTGTACTGTTCAAGGGGGTGGGGAAAACGGTGGAAGGGCTGTAGTCATAGGGGATTCAATTGCAAGTGGAGTGGATAGGCTGTTCTGTGGTCAAAAATGAGACTCCCGTATGGTATGTTGCCTCTCAGGTGCACGGGTCAGGGATGTCTCAGAACATTCTGAAGGGAGAGGGCCAACAGCAACTGTTGTGGTGCATTTAGGCACCAATGATCAAGGTTAATAAAAAATGGTATGAGGTCCTATAAGCAGAATTTAGGGAGCTAGAAGCCAAGTTAAAAAGCAGGACGTCAGAGGTAGTAATCTCATGATTGCTGCCAGTACCATGTGCTCATCAGAATAGAAATGAAAGATTAGGCAGGATGAGTTCTGGCTTAAGAGATGGTACAGGAGGGAGCCGTTCAGATTTTTGGGATATTGGGACAGGTTCTGTGGGAGGTGGGACGAGTACAAATTGGATGGTCCACACCTTGGCCGGACTGGAACCAGTGTCCTATGTGGTGTTTTTGCTAACGCTGTTGGGGAGGGTTTAAGCTAATGTGACAGCAGAATGTGAACCAAATGAGGAGGGTAGTAGACAATAAGAAGGTAGTAACTAAAACCTGTAAAGAACTAGATAATGAAATCAGCATGACTAACTGGAAGAGTAGGCAGGGAGCAGATGATGAATGCAAAAGGACAGATGTCTGAGCTGCATTTGTTTTCATATAAGAAGTGTAGTAGCTAAGGCAGATGAACTTAGGGTTTGGATTAGTACCGGGAGTATGATGTTATTGCTATTCCTGAGACTTGATTGTGGGAAGGGCAAGATTGGCAACTACATATCCCAAGATATAGATGCTACAGATGGGATAGAAAGGGAGGTAAAAGGGGTGGAGGAGTTGCATTACTGGTCAGAGAGGATATCACAGCTGTGCTGAAGGTGGGCACTATGAAAGACTCGAGCAGTGAGGTAATATCGGCAGAGCTCAGAAATAGGAAGGGTGTGGTAACAATGTTGGGACTGTTACTACAGGCCTCCCAACAGCGAGCGTGAACTAGACATACAAATATGTAAACAGATTATGGAAAGATGTAGGAGCAACAGGGTGGTGGTAATAGCAGATTTTAATTTTCCCAACATTGACTGGGATTCACTTAATGTTAGAGGTCTAGATGGATCAGGATTTGTAAGGAGCATCCAGGAGGGTTTTAAAGAGCAGAATGTAAATAGTCCAACTTGGCAAGGGGCCGTACAGGACCTGGTGTTGGGGAATGAGTCCAGCCATGTGGTTGAAGTTTCAGCAGGGAATTACTTTGGGAATAGTGATCACAATTCCGTATGTTTTAGAATATTCATGGACAAAGGTAAGAATGGTCCTAAAGGAAGAGTGTTAAATTGTGGGAAGGCCAAGTATACCAAAATTTGGCATGAGCTGGGGAATGTGGATTGGGAGCAGCTGTTTGAAGGTAAATCCACATTTGATATGTGGGAGGCTTTTATAGAGAAGTTAATTAGAGTACAGGAGAGACATGTCCCTGTCAAAATGAGGGATAGAAATGGCAACTTTAGGAAACCATGGATGACAGGTGAAATTGTGAGACTAGCTCAGAGGAAACAGGAAGTATACATAAAATCTAGGCGACTGATAACAGAAGCAGCTTTGAACAAATATCAGGAAAGTAGGACTAATCTGAAACGAGGAATTAAGAGGGCTAAAAGGGGTCATGAAATATCTTTAGCAAACAGGATTAAGGAAAGTCCCAACACCTTTTATTCATATCTGAGGGTAACTATAGAAAGGGTTGGCCCAGTCAAGGACAAAGGAGGAAAGTTATGCGTGGAGTCAGAGAAAATGGGTAAGATTCTCAATGGGCACTTTGCATTGGTGTTCAACAAGGAGAGGGACATGATGGATGTTGTGGTAAGGGAAAGGTTTTTGTTTATTCTTGATCAGGTTGACATAAGGAGGGAGGAAGTATTGGGTATTCTAAAAGGCTTTAAGGTGGACTAATCCCCAGGTGCCTGAAACATGTTGCCAGCGGAGGTGGTAGAGGCAGGTGCAATAACATGTAAGATATATCTAGAAAGACACATGAATGGGCAGGGAGCAGAGCTATACAGATCCTTGGAGAATAGGTGACAGGTTTAGATAGAGGATCTGGATCAGCGCAGACTTGGAGGGCCAAAAGGCCTGATTCTGTGCTGTAATTTTCTTGGTTCCCTTTGTTCTTTTTTCTTGGTAGCTGCCTGGAAGATGCTGTCAGGGGAGGTGATAGAAGCAGGCACAATAGCAATGTTTAAGAGGCATTTAGACAGACACATGAACAGGCAGGGAATAGAACTATATGGACCATGTGCAGGCAGATGAGATTAGTTTAGAATGGCATGTATTGGCACATAATGGGATGAGGGCCTGTTCCTGTGCTGTACTGTTGTGTATTCTATTCAAGCAGAGTCAGCATGCTTTTGTGAAAGGGAAATCATGTTGACATTTCTGAAAAGTTCTTTGAGGATATAACAATTTGCATCCTTGTTGCCTGGTCCCCCATTGTCTGCACAGTATATTCAGATATCCAAAAGGCAATCAATAAAGTGTCACATTAGGTACCACACAAGGTGGGACCTCACAGTGTTGGAAGTGGTCTATTAGTTTGGTTGTGGGAATGTTAGTAGGGTGCCACAGGGATCAGTGCTAGCATCTCAATTATTTTAGATCTCTATGAACGATTTGGATGAAACGGTAGACTGTGTATTGGAGCCAGATTTTCTGGTAGATACAAAAATAGTTTGGTACCTAAATTGTGAAGAAGAAACAAAAAGTCAGCAAAAGGATATAGATAGATAGTCACTGGATTGGAGGGAAGAAAAAGTTGGTAGATGAGGTATAATGTGGAAACATGTCCACTTCGAGAGTAACAGCAGTAAAGCAGAATATTATTTAAATGAAAGGAGACTGCAGGATATTGGGTACAGAAAAATCTGGGTGTCCTTACACATGGGCCACAAGGTAGATACAGCAAGTAGTTAGAAAGACAAATGGAATGTTGATATTCATTAAAGGGATACAAAAGTAGTGAAGTTTTGCTGAAGCTGTACAGGCATTAGTCAGGCCAAGTAATGTGTACATGTTTTGTCTCCATATTTAAGGAAGTATAACTTGTATGAAAGTAATTCAAATAAGGTTCACCTAGGTTAATTCTTAGGATGAAGGGATTGTCTCAAAAGGAAAGATAGCGCAAGTTGGCCCTGTACTTATTGGAGTTTTGAAGAATCAAGAATGATCTTATTGAAACATACAATGTTCTGAGGAGGCTTGGCAAGGTTGATTATGAGAGAATGTTTGTTTCTATTTGGTGGTGAGTCTAGAACTAGGGTTTATGTTCAAGGGATCTCCCATTTAAGACTAAAATGAGGAGAAATTTATTCTCTGAGTAATTAGTCTTTAAAGATTGTCCTCCTCAGAAAACATTGGAGGCTGACTCATTGAATATGTTCAGTGTAGATTTATATAGATTTTTGACGCACAAGGGAGTAAAGGGTTGTGGAGAGGGCACAGGCAGGAGGTGGAATTAAGGTCACAATTAGATCAGCTACGATATTCTTGAATGGCAGATCAAGTTTGAAAGACCAAATGGCCTACTCCTGTTCCTCTGTCTTATGATCTTATAACCCCAGCATTTTAATGTGCTACTTAGAATGGCCAATAAAATAACCATTGACCCCTGCATGTGCACAGGTAGGGCCAGTGATGTCAACTGGCCTGACCAGATTTAGAATGCATCTGCACATATGTTACTGACATCAACAGCACTTGTGCACATCATGATGTTCAGTGCACCATGATGCCAGCATATGAGCAGACTGCACTTATTTCATGTTAATTAGTTTTTACAAGTGATGACCGATCAGCCATGCTATCTTGACAACTTCCTGTTGCACTCCCTCTAAGTCTGAAAATTGATTAAGTCAGGGTGGTGGGCAGCAGCGCTGGTTGATTCTTCATGCCATCTATTTTAGTTTCTGTTCAGCGTTTTCCTTTCTCCTTGTTGAACATACACATTAGCTATGTAACTCACTGCAGAACCTCAGTAAATACTGTTACTTCTCAGTTAAATTTAAGTTAATGTAAGTTTAATTAAAGTTATTAATCTCTGCAAATATTAGGAAAATTAATCTTCAGTACACTATCCAAATATGGCAAAAAAATTCCTAACAGCATTAAAAATTGTCAGTTCCCCATTTCACTTCAAAAATTTCCACTTTATTACAATCATTATTAAAAAAATCTTGCTTTCTAATAGCATCAGCTTTGTCATTGTGCTCCTCAGGCCACAAGTGACAAAGGTTTCCTGGTACATTTTCAACAATGGCACAGCCAAAAGCCTAGTCTTATAATGCACTCTAACAAAATCACCAAACAAAAAGGAAATGATTTACTGAATTAAACTTTAATATTATCCATCTATACATACACAACACTGTATTGTTCTTGGGAGTTGAGATTAAACTTTCCACTTTGTGTAGATTTCATACCTAATGTATTCAGGTTCTCAGATTTTACTTATTCTGATAACTTGACAAATGAAGAGTTGAACCACTAAAAATACATTGCAATTAGAATGCATAAATGCTCAAAATGAATATCATTCCTTGTTTATGATTTAATTTATCCTTTTCCTGTATTTTCAGTGGTGGTCATTCACATTGATTATGATATCAACATTCCTTTTCTGCATTACGTGGCAGTTTAACCAATTTATCTTGCTAATACAAGCGCTGGCTCTCTTTTCCATGGACTGTTTAGATATGGTGCCTGCATCAAAGGTAATATGTGGTTAACACTGTGCAATAAATCTTGTGTGTGCATGTATAAGATAACATAAGAAACGTAGCCTGGGAGAGAAGAATCCAGATTAATTCAACAAGTTGATTTCAGTGTTGGATTGCATGGGTGGAGATTAATAGACAACATGTGTATGAAGAAGCCCTGTGAATGGAGGAAGGAACTTAGTCAGTTTGTGTATAAGCTTCTGGGTTTTGGAAACCATTTCAAAGGGAATGCTTACAGGCTTTGCAAAGGTTATTAATTTTGCAGTGATGGTGTGAAATTTGAATTTCACTGTAGTGTCTATTAGAAGATTGGTTTGTTCAGTGTTATAGAAAGAAAGAATGAACTGTTCAATAAAATTACCATTTTCATTTAAGCATTCTCCCTGAACTGTCAGGCACAAAAACTGAAGTTGCTGGAAAAGTTCACTAGGTCTGACTGTATCTGTGGAGGGAAATCAGAGTTAACGTTTTGGGTTGAGTGACCCTTTCTCGGAACTTGAGTCCTGAGGAAGCGTCTTTCGACCGGAAATGTTAACTCTGATTTCTCTCTGTTTCTGTCTCTTCCAGACTTGTTGAGCTTTTCCAGCAACTTAGTGTCCACAGTTCTTTCAGTTATGCCTTTGCTGAATTCACAAATTACATGTGGATGTCGGAGACTAAATCACTGGAGAAGAGAGGAACTGGGCACAGAAATCCTGCACAATCCTCGAACTAAAACTGAAAAGAAGGTGGCTGAGGGGCGACCTGTTAGATGTCTACAAAATTATGAGGCATAGATAGTCAGAGACTTGTTCCCAGGTAGAAAGGTCAACTACAAGAAGGCACAAATTCAAGGTGACAGAGGGAATGTTTAGGGGAGAAATGTGGGGAAACTTTTTCACACAGGATGGTGGGTGCCTCGAATGCACTGCCAGTGGAGCTGGTGGAAGCAGGCGTGTTAGCAACATTTAAAGTGTATCTTAATAGATACGTGAATTGGGGGGGTGTGCAGAGGGGCCTGTTCTGTGGTGTATTGTATTGTAAGCGCTTGCTTAAAACAAGTAAGATCATTTATCTGTATTTTTTCCCACATCCACATGCTCCTACTTGAGGCCATCACATATAGTTATTTTAATGTAATGCTTTCAAAGTACAGTTAAAAAGTATACCAAATCTATTTTAAAACTAAACCTTCGGTGAGCTTTCAATTAAAAAGTCAGTTTAATTTAGTGTTTGAGATGGTGATTACCTAGAAGTTGGCTTCTGGCAATTTTTAAACTTGCTGGCCAGATACTTGTTAAAACAGAATAAATAAGGAGAAGGCTGAATGTCATTGTAAAATAGATAACTACTATGATCACTATAGATTCTAAAGTTTTGTTAGAAAAAGCCACATTTAGCTGTCTGCTTTTAGTAAATGTGAGAAATTTAAAGCATTATTTTCTTTTAAAATCTTAATACAATGAACAAATGTGGTTCACAGTTTTCTGTATTTTTGGATTTCAAAATTTATTTTGTGTGAGAAATTCTAATTGTATGGTTCATACTTTTGCACGTTTCTGTTTACAAAACAATTCATTGAAATCATATTGCTTCTATTGCAGGTTACATCACTATACCTTGTGCATATAGCTTCTTTACTTCTTGTCTGGATCCTGCAGTTTAACAACTCCATGCTCCTGGGGTCATTGGTTCTAAGTTTTATTCTGGCTGCTTTAGTAGTGCGGCATCTGCAGGTAGTAATAACATTATTGAATGCAAACTTCATTTCATATAGTTATTATACTGATTTTGAAATACAGGTAGGAAATATCCTAAATTAAAAAGAATATACAGGGAGTAATTCACAAACTGCTGAAAAGATTGTTGGAATGTGCTTGCTTTTAACCTGTGCCACTCCCTTGTGATGCAAGCTACATCTTTATATTGCCATTTCCTGGTCTTTTGAATGATAGCTGGTTGTAGCAAGCGTAATTTACATTGATCATTGGCTGTACAAATTAGCAGGATGCCTGATATCATGAGTGGCTAATCACTTTAAAGGTATCATTTAAAAGGGAGATGCATTATGTGCTGCAAAAAGTGGTGATTGTATTCACAAGTGACTATATGGTGATTTGAACAATGGTCCAATCTAAGAGAGTGAAATGAACTGAAAATGTTAATGGGTGAGGTGGAAAGAAGAGGCACTGGTGGAGTTCAATGCCATGACGCATTCTCCACAAAATGGGACATATGCAGGAATAAATTTAATGACCTGACTTGAGTATAGTGGTCAGTGAATTAATATTTTTATGGTATATTGTGACTGCACCATAGCCTAATCCACTGATCCATTCTCTCTATCTCCATATACTACCAATTTTCTATCCACCAGTATTCAACTCTCTAATTAATGTGCTTTGCTTCACCGTTACCCTTAGTACTGTTAAATCACATATTCACAAATCGGGATTTGCACATACCAGCAGCCATTCAACTATGATACACACATTAGGTATATGTAGGCAAAAGTGAGGACTGTAATGCTGGAAATCAGAGTCTAGATCAGAGTGGTACTGAAAAAGCACAGCAGGTCAGGTAGCATCCGAGGAGCAGGAAAATCGACATTTCGGGCAAAAGCCCTTCATTCCTGTTAGGTTGAATACTTTTTTCCCCTCTTAACCTAGTTATCACTCCCAACATATAAGCTGCGGGTAGTATAAGCGTGCACTTTCTCCTCTCCCTTTAACACAATTCAATTTGCCCTTTTTCATTTTTGAAATTCAGGAACTGAAATCTTGCCAGTCAGTGCAGAAAGTTAGAGGACAGTAAAGATGAAATGGCAATATCACTTGACCTTAAGGTCACAGCCACCAGCTCAGAGACTGACAGCTATTTCTGAGACAGAGGCAAGGATAGTGGGGAGGTACCAACACAAGAAAACAAGAATTAGGCACAGGATAACATAATTTGGCCCCTTGAGCCTGTTTTGTAATTGAATTGGCTTGTATCTGGTCTGGTTCTCCCTTCTACACCTATTTTCTCCTCACGTCAAACAAAACTCCAGTTGGAGGTACACAGAAGTGAAGAATGTCGGGCGAGGATAGCTCAGATGCTAATTAGCTAAAGAGCAATGTTGCATACAGGTTTTACTGCAGACAAATCAAATGAGGACTTTACTGAGGGCTCGGATACAGAAGAAAGCAGATAGATGCATGTAATTAAATACTTGCAGCACTGGAAAGCCTGCACCCAATGATCAAGAACATGGAGAAGTCAAGCACCATCTTGTCATTGAAATTGGAGTTCATCCTCTCTAACATAGAATGTGTGGCCACTTCCATCAACATCTGTGGAGCTCATTGTGACACAGCATCTATTCACTGATGTCACTGCTTTCATTGCAGTCCAGCTTCTGAGTGCCATGGTGGAAGCTCAGATTACTGTCGCCATGACTCCGAATATCACTGTTCAAAGCAGTGTCCAAAACGTCACAGCAGTATTTATCAATCTCTCTGCAAGTCGTGAGTCTGCAGAACTCTCTTCCTAAAATGTGATGGAAGCAGAGTCTTTGAATATTTTTAAGACATAGATAATCAGATTCTTGTTAAGCAAAAGGGTGAAAAGTTATCAAGGATACATAGGAAGCAGATTTAAGGTTACAGCAAAAACAACTATCATCTAGAATGGCAGAACAGGCTCGAGGGACTGCATTGCCTACTCCTGCTTCTAATTCATGTGTTCGTTTTTTTTTTATTGCTAAGGTGTCCTCCAAAAGAGTGGCAACTACTCCAGACAGCATTAGCCAACAATCCTGTCTCAGGATTGATGACATTCTTTCTCTGATCCCTCACATTCCACCAGAGCCCTTGTTGTAGGATTAAGGATTTTCTTACTGTGATTAAGATATTGCATCCTGAAGTTTGGAACTTCTTGAGATCACCCACCAACACCATCTGCAGTCTCCCGAATTGGAGATCGGCAGCCTCTCACCACCAAATGCTGCAATCATTGGGCGTTCCCACAAAGCACGAGGAGACATGGAAAATTAACATTTGAGAAATATGAGGGATTTTAGTTTATTTATGTACAAATTATGTCACCTGGTTCACTAATGTCCTTTAGAGAACAAAATCTGTGATTCTTTGCTCTTCTGGTCTCCGTGGTCCAAATCAAAAGCAATGTAATTGGCTCTTAACTACTCCCTGGAATGACCTAGCAAATGACTTATTTTAAGGGCAATATGGAGTAGGAAACAATGCTGGCCTGACATCCCAGGAAAGAATAATGAAGAAAAATGTCTGACAGCAAGACTTTTGGTTTAGCAGGAGCTAAGCTTTGATTGTTTCACACACCTCTGGGCCTGCTTCACTCAGAAATATTCCCCACAGGCCTATTAACAGCCACATTAGCAGGAATATCAGGACATTATTAGAAGTGAAAAACATCGTAAGTTGCTCCACATTTAAGCACTGACAGACTTTGGTTGTGACTGTGCACTGCCAGTCTCCCATTAATACCTGTTCGCACAGTCCTTGTCAAAAACCATTCTCATATTTTCACCAAGTCCAGATTTTAAAAATTATTTCTCAGCAAGCAGAAGGGCTGTCAGTTCTACTACTGGTTTGCTGAAGGTCTCTCCGACTCAAATTTGTTCAGCCAGGGACATTCACAATCCCATCTTCTTGCCATTTGTGTTATTTTTGGAGAACATGAACTCAAACACCCAACTACTTTATTCCGGAATCAATGAAACATAACACAAATGGCCACAAGAGGATGCTATTTCATTAATGTGTTCCATTCTTTACTTAACTAAAGTGAGTGAGAGCGCAAGAACTCAGGGCTGTCATGAGGTGAGAAAAGTAGAAGAAATGTTCATCTTTTTAAGAGACATTGCGCCTTCAAGGAAATAATATTGATTTGCATCAAGACAATGTCAGTGTAGTACAATATTGAAGCAAATTGGGATAACTTAAACGTTTGGAATTATCAAATCATATAATTTTGAGTTTGAACCTCTCTCTCTCTGTTACATTTGCTGTCATATTTTTATGAGAATGAGAAATCTAATGTTGCTATCTTTCCTTTTCTTTTAGAGGAATTTAAAGTCTGGCAGTTTTTTTGCAAGAGTTTTGAAACTATTGCTGCATTTAATTGTAGTATTCAGCTTAGCAATCCTAGCAAATAATGCAACTAAGGTATGTAAGTAAAATTAGTCGAAGTCTGTTTTGTGAAACTTTGAGGAAACTCCAAAACAACTTGCTTCCAGATTTTATTTTGGTAAAGGCAAAATACTGTGTGTGCTGGAAATCTGAAGCAACCACAGAATGATGGACAAACTCAGCAAGTCTGGCTGTATCTTTGGAGATAGAAACAAGAGTTAACATTTCAAGTTCAGTTTGACTCTTCAGAATAATGCTTCAACAAGTCACGATGCAAGTTTGAGGAGCAATACCTTATTTTCCATATGACAACGTCAAGACTCAATACTGAATTCCAAAATTTGAGGAACTGACTACATTCCTTCTCCATTTTTCTTACATTGTCTCTTCCTTCTTCCTTTCTCCTTCCCCCCCCCCCCCCCCCCCCCAAAAAGAAACACACAGGTACACTCACAGACACATGCTTTACTTTGCATTTAATGGAGAGGAGATGATGAGGACTGCAGATGCCGGAAAGTCAGAGTATAAAAGTGTGGCACTGGAAAAGGCACAGCAGGTCAGGCAGTATCTGAGGAGCAGAAGAGTCAATGTTTCAGGCATAAGCCTTTTGTCAGGAATGTGGAAGGATAGTGTCCCTGGAGGGGGAGATGTGCTGCTGGAAAAAGCACAGCAGATCAGGCAGGCCTACCCACCCCTTATTTATCTCTCAGTCCCCTTCTCCTTCCACATTCCTAATGAAGGACTTATGCCTGAAACGTCGACTCTCCTGCTCCTCAGATGCTGTCTGACCTGCTGTGCTTTATCCAGCACCACACCTTTTGATTCTTAATGGAGAGGATCAATTATCTCTCTTCAACAGCTGCTTAACATTCTTTTTACATTTCTTTTCCTTTTTCACCACCATTAGCAACCTTTTATCTTTTTCAGTAGGTCTTTACACCGCCCACCCTTTGCTGCTACTCCACCTCAGTTAACAAGTATACATTAAAATTCAATTCTGTAGACAAGTCATACTAAATTTGAAACATTAATTCTGTTTCTCACCCGAGAGATGCTGAGCTTTTCCAACATTTTGTGTTGTTTTTGCCAATGTGAAATAACATGCATCTTCCCCTTAATTATCCTGTTATTAATCAAAATAAACAGTCCATTTGACCCAACAGTCCATTTGTGAGGATATTTATGTTCTATTCAAACCTCTTATTTATTATACAGGTTTACAGAAGAAATACTAGATAGATAGCACATTCCCAAACATCAAAACTGCTTGTTGGAATAAATTTACTGTGCATAATTCATTATGCATAAATCAGTAATTTATTCTATGAATCCACATTTTCAAAATCTAATTTAAGTGTAGCAACAGAAATACTTGTTGAATTATTTGTATTATTCTATTCCTTTTCAATTCTTCAGAGCTTCTCTCATTTGTTAACTATTTACATTCTGATATCTTGGATTGTAACTTGTGATTGAATAACCCATGATAAATAGTGTTGAATGGAAACAATTTAATGGTATTGCTAATGTGAACTCATCAGTGTCTTCCTTTTTATTGTAGAAAATTCTAGGGCTTGAATCTGATGAACATATTTTTAAGTTCCTTAAAGCAAAGTTTGGATTTGGGGCAACAAGGTACAAGTTCAATTTTTATTATAGTACACAAATGTAAATCCAACTTATTACATTTCACAACCTGTACAGAAGACTAGCTGCATGACTACAGTTGTGATCTGTCCTCTCCCCCCAGACTTCAAACCTGAGGTAAAAATGTGCTTATAATATTCATGCAAACCATGATACATCAAGTTGCTGTAGCAAGATAAAGTGATCAATTCTTAACAGTACAGAAGGAGGCTACCCTACCCATCAGATTTGTGCTAGCTTTTTGAAAGAACCACACAATTCAGTTCCACTTCCCAGCTTTATCCCCATAATCCTGAACATTAGTCCTCTTCAAGTTCACGTCGAACTACCTTTTTAAAATTTTCTTTGGAATCTGATTCCACCACTGACTTTCAAAGTGATACATGGTCATAATAATCATCTGAGTACTTCATTGGCTGTAGGGACATTTAGTAGCTTTAAAAAGGCACAACATAAATGCTAGTCATACGTTATTTTCTATTTCCAAGGCCAAGGTATCTCATGCTTCAGCAAGATCTTCAACAAGGTTCCACATGGAAGACTGGTTAGTAAGGTTAGATCACATGGAATTCAGGGAGAGCTAGACCAATTGGATACAACATTGGGCTTGGCAGCAGGAGTCAGAGGGTGGTAGTAGCAGGTTGTTCTTCAGACTGGAGGCCTGTGACTAGCTGTGTGCTGCAAGGATTGGTGCTGATCTACTGTTGATTGTCATTTTATATCAACAATTTGGATGAGAATATGGAAGGCATGGTTAGTAAGTTTGTAGATGACAGCAAAATTGGCACTATAGTGGATAGTTGATATCTAAAAGATCAACTGGACCAGTGGCCTGAGGAATAGCAGATGGAGTTTAATTTAGGTAAGTGTGAGCTGTTGCATTTTGATAAGACAAAGCGGGAGTAATATGGTTAATGATAGGGCTCTGGGGAGTGTTGCTGAACCGAGGGGTTCAGGTACCTAGTTCCTTGGAAGTGGTAGTAGGTAGGCGCTTGGCAAGCTTCCCTTCATTCGGCAGAATATTGAATGTAGGAGTTGGGGGTATCATATTGCAGCTGTACAAGACATTGGTGAAGCCACTAAATACTGCATATAATTCTGGCCACCCTTCTCTGGAAGGATGTTATTAAACTGGAAAATGCAAAAAAAAATTTGCATGCGTGTTATGGAGACTGGAAAGTTTGAGTTATAAGGAGAGGCTGGATAGGCTAGAACATTTTTTTCTGGAGCATAGGAGGTTGAGGGGGGACCTATATACAGGTCTATTAAATCATGGATAAGGTGAGTAGCCAAGGTCTGGTAGGGGAGTCCAAAACTAGAGGGCATAGGTTTAAGGTGGAGGAGAAAGGTTTTAACAGAAACATGAGGGACAATGTTTTCTCTCTCATGGTAGTGTATAACTAGAAAGAAAGTGGTAAAGGCAGGTATAATTACAATATTTAAAAGACATTTGGACGGGTACATGGATGGGAAAAGTTAGAGGAATATGGGCCAAATGTAAGTATCAATCCATTTTATTACATGGGTCTAGTTCAGTTTAGGAAACCTAGTCAGCAAGAAAGTGTTGGGCCAAGGAGTCTATTTCCGTGCTATAGCTCTATGCCTCTCTTTAGCTGCTTTGTCAAGGTGTCCTTCTATTTTCTATGATTATTGAGAACAAAGGAGAGTTGAATTTAATTATGAAATAACTGTTAGCTTAATACTTGTGTTAATTCCTTTCATAGAATCATACCATTTACACCGTTAGGGGTTGGGAGGAGAGGAGAGACATTCAGTCTGTTGCATCTGTACTGGAGTAATTCCGTTTTGCTGCTTTTTCCTTGACTTATATTTTTAAAATGGAAAAATTCCTTTTTAAGTGGTAAAATGTTTGCCTCAATAGCTGCTTGCTACAGCGTGAGGTAGGTAAATGTGAGCTGTTGCATTTTGATAAGACAAAGTGGGAGGTGGAAATGGGGGAAGCTAAATCTCCAAAATATGTTGTTTTGTTAGAAACTGAATTGACTGTAAGTTTGCTTGCTGAGCTGGTAGATTGTTCTCAGACGTTTTGTCACCATGCTAGGTAACATCATCAGTGAGCCACTGTTGCAGCGCTGGTGTTCTGTCCTGCTTTCTATTAACGTGTCTTGGTCTGTTGTGATGGGTGGTACCGCTTCTGGTTCTTTTTCTGAGAGGTTGGTAAATGGGGTCCAAATTGATGTGTTTGATGGAGTTGCAGTTTGAATGCCAGGCTTCTAGGAATCCCTGTGCATGCCTTTGTCTAGCCTGTCCCAGAATGGATGTATTGTGCCCATTGAACTGGTATCCCTCTTTGTGTGTAAGGATACTAGTGATAGTTGGTCATGTCTTTTAGTGGCTAGTTGGTGTTCGTGTATCCTGGTGGCTTGTCCATCGATTCTTCAACAACAAACCTAATTAGAAAGACACAACACGTCCAGGTACTCTAGCTACACTACCATACATCCAAGACATTTTGGAGATGATAACCAGACTACTGGGCGGCGCGGTGGCTCAGTGGTTAGCACTGCTGCCTCACAGCACCAGGGACCCAGGTTCGATTCCACCTTGGGTGACTCTGTGTGGAGTTTGCACATTCTCCCACTGTATGCGTGGGTTTCCTCCGGGTGCTCCTGTTTCCTCCCACAGTCCAAAGATGCTAAATTACCCTACAGTGTTAGGTGCATTAGTCAGAGGGAAAGGGGTCTGGGTGGGTGTGGACTTGTTGGCCCAAAGGGCCTGTTTCCACATTGTAGGGAATCTCTAATCCACTCCAACTCCTAGGCAACATAGTAGCCCACAAACCTTCAAACACATTGAAACAGCTCCTGATGAATTTAAAGGACCTTGTATCAATGATCAGTAAAACCAACATCATATACAAAATACCAGTCAAGGACTGTAACAAACATTACATTAGACAAACGGGCAGAAAACTAGCCACCAGGATACATGAACACCATGATATATATTGAAAAATGTTTACTTCAGAGAATTTAATAAGGTAAACTAGTACCAGATTGAGATCATCAACACCCCTTGTATGCAAATATATTGACTTGAAATGTTTTTTCTCTTCATGTTTAGGGATTTTGATGCTAAGTTATACCTGTGTGAAGAAGCTTTTGGCCTTCTGCCTTCTGATACTTTCCAAAGACTTTTGAACACACTGATTTTGCCTTCATATATTTTAATTCTGGTTATCACAGTGGTCATTGCTATAATTGTTGCTGTTCAGAATCTCAGGTAAGTATAGTTATTTCATGTGTTAAATATTTTGACAGCATTACTCTTTATCATGAAATCAAAAAGAATTATAACTTATTTGTGCATGGAGGTGGACTGCAACCACTGACAGTAAATGATTCACAAATGCTGCGCTGAAGAATTTTCTTCCATTGTTGAGTCCCTTATGCTCGACCTGCAAAAAAATGCATTCAAATTCGCCCTTCTGATGACATCACACAATGGAGATCTCTTGAATTCTCTGCTGCTGCTAGCGTTGTGAATGAAGGCCCATCTGTCATCTTTACTTGGCCACTTTTTGTACATTTTTTCATGGGATATGGGTCGTTAGCCAAGGCCGCATTTATTGCCCATCACAAATTTCCATTTCCATTCCAACATTGCTGTGGATCTGGTACCATTACCTTAATTTTTAAAAAAATTATACTTATTCTATGAAGTAATATTTAACTTTTTAATTCTGTTTCTGTTACTAGAGTCATAGAGATGTACAGCATAGAAAAAGACCCTTCGGTCCAACTTCACCTGCCAGCACCCGGCCTATACCCCTCCAAACCCTTCCTATTCATATACCCATCCAAATGCCTTTTAAATGTTGCAATTGTACCAGCCTCCACCACTTCCTCTGGCAGCCCATTCCACACACGCACCACCCTGTGTGTGAAAAGTTGCCTCTTAGGTGTCTTTTATATCTTTCCCCTCTCACCCTAAACCTATGCCCTCTAGTTCTGGATTCCCCTATCCCAGGGAAGAGACTTTGTCTATTTATCCTATCCATGCCCCTCATGATTTTATAAACCTTAAGAAGGTCACCCCACAGCCTCTAACATTCTAGGGAAAACAGCCCCAGCCTTTTCAACCTCTCCATATAGATCCTCCAACCCTGGCAACATCCTTGTAAATCTTTTCTGAACCCTTTCAAGTGTCACAACATCTTTCCGATAGGAAGGAGACCAGAATTGCACGCCATATTCCAAATATGGTCTAACCAGTGTCCTGTACAGCCGCAACATGACCTCCCAACTCCTGTACTCAATACTCTGACCAATAAAGGAAAGCATACTAAATGCCTTTTTCGCTATCCTATCTATGTGTGACTCCACTTTCAAGGAGCTATGAACCTGCACTTCAAGGTCTCTTTGTTCAGCCACACTCCCTAGGATTTTGCCATTAAGTGTATAAGTCCTGCTAAAATTTGCTTTCCCAAAATGCAGCACCTCCCATTTATCTAAATTAAACTCCATCTGCCACTTCTCAGCCCATTGGTCCACCTGATCAAGATCCCGTTGTAATCTGAGGTAATCTTCTTCACTGGCCACTACACCTCCAATTTTGGTGTCATCTGCAAACTTACTAACTATACCTCTTATGCTCACATCTAAATCATTTATATAAATGATGAAAAGTCGTGGACCTAGCACTGATCCTTATGCCACTCCACTGGTCACAGGCCTCCAATCTGAAAAACAATCCTCCACCACCACCTTCTGTCTTCTATCTTTGAGTCAGTTCTGTATCCAAATGGCTAGTTCTCCTTGAATTCCATGAGATCTAACCTTACTAACCAGTTCTTCCATGGGGAACCTTGTTGAATGCCTTACTGAAGTCTATATAGATCACATCCACCACTCTGGCCTCATCAATCTTCTTTGTTATTTCTTCAAAAAACTCAATCAAGTTTGTGAGGCATGATTTCCCATGCACGAAGCCATGTTGACTATCCCTAATCAGTCTTTGCCTTTCCAAATACATCCTGTCCTTCAGGATTCCCTCCAACAACTTGCCCACCACCGAGGTCAGCCTCACTGGTCTACAGTTCCCTGGTTTGTCCTTTCCACCTTTCTTAAACAGTGGCACCACATTAGCTAATCTCCAGTTTTCTGGTACCTCGCCTATGTCTATCGATGATACAACAATCTCAGCGTGACCCAGCAATCACTTCCTTAGCTTCCCAAAGAGTTCTAGGGTACATCTGATCAGGTCCTCATCCACTTGTATGTTTTCAAGACATCCAGGACTTCCTCCTCTATAATGTGGACATATTTGAAGATGTCACCATCTATTTCCCAACATTCTCTATCTTCCACGTCCTTTTCCACAGTAAGCACTGATGCAAAATACTCCTTTAATATCTCCTCCATCTCCTGTTGCTCCCCACAAAGGCCACCTTGCTGATCTTTGAGGGGCCCTATTCTCTCCCTACTTGCCCTTTTGCGCATAATGTATTTGTAAAATCCCTTTGGATTCTCCTTAACTTTATTTGCCAAAGTTATTTCATGTCCCCTTTTTGCCCTCCTGATTTCCCTCTTAAGTATACTCCTACTGCCTTTATACTCTTGTAAGGATTCATTCGATCTATTTTGTCTATATCTGACATTTGCTTCCTTCTTTTTCTTAACCACACTCTCAATTTCTTTAGTCATCCAGCATTCCCTTTACCTACTAGCCTTTTCTTTCACCCTAATAGGAATATACTGTCTCTGGAATCTTACCTCATTTCAGAAGGCTTCCCATTTTCCAGCTGTCCCTTTACCTGCGAACATCTGACCCCCAATCAGCTTTTGAAGTTTCTTTCTTAATACTGTCAAAATTAGTCTTACTCCAGTTCATAATTTCAACTTTTAGATCTGGTCTATCCTTTTCCATTACTATTTTAAAACTAATTGAATTATGGTCACTGGCCCCAAAATGCTCCCCCACTGACACCTCAGTCAGTTGCCCTGCCTTATTTCCCAAGAGTAGGTCAAGTTTTGTACTTTCTCTCATAGGTACATCTACATGTTGAATCAGAAAATTTTCTTGTACACACTTAACAAGTTCCTCTCCACCTAAATCCTTAACACTATGGCAGTCCCAGTCTATGTTTGGAAAGTCAAAATCCCCTACCATAACCACCCTATTATTCTTCTAGATAACTGAGATCTCCTTACAAATTTGTTTCTCAATTTCACTCTGACTAGGGGTATGCAATGCAATCCCAATAAGGTGATCATCTCTTTTTCTTATTTAACAGTTCAACCCAAATAACTTCCATGGATGTTTTTCGAGGAATATCCTCCATCAGTACAGCTGTAATGCTATCCCTTATCAAACTGCTACTCCCCCTCCTCTCTTGCCTCCCTTTCTGTCCTTCCTGTAGCATTTCTATCCTGAAACATTCAGCTGCCAGTCTGTCCATCCCTGAGCCATGTTTCTGTAATTGCTACAATATCCCAGTTCCATACCTTGAGTTCATCTGCCTTCTGTGTTATGCCTTTTGCTTTGAAATAAATGCAGTTTAATTTATCAGTCCCACTTTGTTCTCTGCTTTGTCCCTGCCTGCCCTGACTGTTTGACTCGCTTCTTTTCTCAACTGTACCAGTGTCAGATTGATCTCTTTCCTCACTATCTTTCTGGGTTTTTCTCTTCCTCTCTCCCCCCCCCCCCCCCCCCCCCCCCCCCCCATAGCGTAAATCCTCCTGAGCAGCTCTAGCAAATCTCCCCTGCTAGTATATTAGTCCCCTTCCAACTTAGGTACAATCCATCCTTCCTGTATACGTCACTTCTACCACAGAACAGATTCCAATGATCCAAAAATGTGAATCCTTCTCCCATCCAACAGTTCCTCAGCCATGCATTCACCAGTTCTATCCTCCTCTTTCTACCCTCACTAGCTTGTAGCACTGGAAGTAATCCAGATATTACTACTCTCAAGATCTCCTTTTTAAATTCCTGCCTAACTATATATTCTCCCTTCAGAATCTCATTCCTTTTCCCTTCCTCTGTCATTGGTTCCAATGTGTACAATGACCTCCTGCTGGTCCCTCTCTCCCTTGAGAACATTCTGCACTCTCTCTGAGACATCCTTGATCTTAGCACCATTCTGATTTTTCGCTGCTGGCCACAAAAACATCTGTCTGTGCTTTGGACTAGAGATTCCCCAAAAACAATCGATCTCTTGGAACCCGACGTTCCCCTTATATTTAGAGCCAGTCTCAATATCAGAAAATTGGATGTTTATGCTACATGCCCCTGAAAATCCATCACCTCTACATTTTCCAAAACAGTATATTTGTTTGAAATGGAGATGGCTACAGAAAACCCCTACACCACCTGCATCCCTCTCTTAACTTTCCTGGAGTTAACCCATCTACGTGACTGTATCTGCAACTTATCTCCCTTCCATCACATCCCCTTGCTCTTGTAAATTCCTCATTGCCTCTAACTGTCTCTCCAACCAATCCGTTCGATCTGATAGGATTCGCAACCAATGGCATTTTTTGCAGATATAATCCTCAGTAGCATGTAAACTCTCCCTAAACTCCCACATCCAACAAGAAGAGCATATCATTCTACTAAAGACCAGTTTTGCTTTTTTCAATCTACAGACCCAAAAATAGCAATGACTAAGTGCTCTACAAAACACTGCTTCAGGCTAACTTAATACTTATGGCTTATATTTTTAAGTTTAATAAAGAGACATATCTCAATATAACATATAATCAAGAAAGAACCCACTCTATTTACTACTGCAGACTTACTGTAAGGCTACACTTAAAATATTCACTTACCAGTTTCTGTGCTGTGATTTCTCTTAAACAGGTTCCTCCAAGATTACTTGTGAATTTCATTGTTTGTTGATGACTGTGTACCTAAGTTTTTTTTGTACCTTAGTATCTAACATGGCGCCTTGTGTCCTGACATGAAAAACGTTTCACTGTACTTCTATACATCTGTTCTTGAGTACATGTGACAATAAAATCTAAATCTAAAATATGTAGTCCAGACTAGATAAGGATGGCAAATTTCCTTTCCTGAAGGAAGCTAGTAAACCAGATGGATTTCCACGACAATTAACAGTAGCTTCATGGTCACCATTACTGAGACTAGCTTTCAGTTCCAGATTTCTTTTCATCAGTTACTTGGAAGATCTTAATTGCCTCCTTGCAATATTATGTGTTAAATACCACCTCTAACCTGAGTTTGTTGACCAGTCTAAAGTAACCTTGATGATTAATCCTGCATTACTTGTCAAAAGCTTGTCCCACATCTCACAGCTGATGACAACCTCAATATATTGCATATTGCAAAATCTTTGTGAGATTTCAAAGCCAGCTAACCTAGAACATAGAACAATACAATGCAGAACAGCCTTTCGGCCCTCAATGTTGCACTGACCGGTGAACTAATAACAATGAGCCTTGATAGAGTAAGTTTTCCTGGTCACAGGTCTTAGCAAAGGTATGAGATTTGAAGGCTCTGGGAGAATTGGAGAAAGATTTGAGTGATTGTGGATGGGCACAGAGGTACTGCATTAATCCTTTTCTTCCTCTACTTCCCTGTGTTCCGACACACTTCTGTGTGATTTGCTACAATGGTGCTTTTTAACTGTACAGCATTTATCTCCTGCACAAAGAGAACAGAAAGCAATGTTATATGAACATATGCTTTGTGAAACTTTGAACTCAATGCAGTTTTGTTTTAAATAACTTAAGGTCAGGAATTAGTAAAATGGAAGTAATTCAATATTTTGAGCTGATGTCATTGCAAGCAACATATTTACTTATTGATAATCAGCTTGACTCCTTCATTTATCACTAACTAACTTAACTGTAATTTTCCCCCCCCAGCTATAGTTCAGCTGTAATCCAGAGCACATCCATTAAAGAACAGAACATGACTATGTTGAGGCCCGACATGGCTTACAATCTACTGCACAATGTGCTATTTGGTCTGCTGGCTTTAAGTACAATGAGGTATTGTAATCTATGACATTAGTTCACATGTCTTGTGGGTGTTTTTTTCTGAAAATCAAAATAAATTAAAATAGAATTTTAACAAAATAAAGTTCTAAAACCCTGACTTCACTGGCCCAATATGCAAGTACAGACCAAATATTAACCCGAATCTTCAGGTATGAGTCATAATCCCAATTTCCAACACTGATCAGTCTAAAAGTTGCCCACTTATTTAAAGTTTGCCCACTTATGTTTTGAGATTTTTGAAAATTTCTGGGCAGGAGCCTTCCCAGCCAATGCAGGGTGAGTCCAGGACTCTACTTAGGCCCAGGACAAAGGCTGCTTTTCTAGCAGTAGGTGCCATTTTCAGTAGATTAAAAGTCTTGAAGCTGCATTCACAGATACTGAAAGAAAGCAATTGATGGGGTAGGGTCCTTAGTGGGTCAGCGTGGGTTGGAGGTTAGAGTGGTTAGGGACTGTGCCTGTGTGAGCTGGAAGCTGTGAGGGCAGATCCAGTCGAGAGAGTGGGCAGGTCAGCTTCAGGATGAGGAGATCTGTCAACTCTGAGGGGATTTGGCCAGGTATATGGGGTATTGGTTTCTGGTGGGCAGAAGAACTATTAGGCAGAGTGGATGGGGTATTGGGCCTCGAGAAATGGAGTGGGAGGAGAAAGTATTGGATCAGAGGGGGTATATGTGGGGAATTGGGAGAAGTGCTCAATTTGCTTGGGCTAAGATGCAGTCAGGGTTGGGGTGTCAGGTCCATGGGGTGTTGACTCCGGGGTCATTGGATCAAGGCAGTCAAGTCAGGTTGTGGAGGGGGTGTGAAGAAGGTGTTGGTCTTTGGAAGGTGAGCACATTTGGGGGTTCAGGTTAGCAGTGTGTGGAGTTTTAGTTCTAGAGTTGGAGAAAGATTGCAAGTGAGTGAGTAAAGGTTGTTAGTTTTATAGTTTGCCATAAGTTACAGCAGAAATTATTTTTACTACCTTTCCTGGCTAACTATTCAGGCAAGTCAAAACCAAGTGAAGCCTCTGACTATACGTCATAGTTGGAGAATTACGTGGAGGATTCCAGATGCTAGGTAATTGCATGTCAGAATTTTCAATTTCTGGTAATTGCAGGGATTGGTGTAGTTGGACTTCCACATGGTTGCTGCCGCAATTACTGTCTATGCTGCTGCAATTACTATCTTCCTTTTGGAAGACCTGTGCTATTAATAAATTAGTTACACAGGAAATATAATTATGCAGGCATTTTTTAACATTTCAAATCCTGTAATCTCATAGTAAATTAGTCCATTAATATTTCCATGTGTAGGCTAATTATATGGATATGTATCTATAATCTATAGTAAACTTAGTGTATGATCATTAGATTACTAGATCATACGCTGCCTATATCTGCCGTTGATCCTAGATCCTACTTAGGCCAAATTTGCTCCACTTTCTGAAAATCAACCTCATTCTTCCACGGGATCTCTGATTTTAACTTTGGACTCTATCTTACTGTCTGTCCAGCAGAGATTTAAAAACCAGGACATTTCTTCCCCAAATATTTGCCATGTCTGTGTCATCCAAATTTCCCTGTGTCCAGTTGTGTGCCACTTCTTGATTTTTCCCTCCATACCCTGCTCCATTATTTCTGTTTTCTTTCTCCTTATTGCTCAGATCTGGATCAATCACAATTTATTCCAAACAAACTTTGTATAGAATCTATTCCCTTCCAACTGAATCAGTTCGCCTATGCCAGACTCAAGCTCACCAGACTCATCACAACATTGTCTTGTTTGAGTTTTCTCTACTTCATATCAGAAAAACCACCTACTTCATTCTTCTCAACATCGCCCTCGTCTGACCTTGCATCCACTTGTCTGGTCTTGAAAGTCTCATTGATGCTCTTGTTATTTATGAATGGGACTACTTTAATTCCCACCTGATTAGCTTCCTACCTTCCACTCTTCATAAATTTGAGATCAACCAGAAATCTATTGCCTGCATCTCCATTTGCACCAGGACTTGTTCACATTTCACCCCTATGCTTACTGACCTACAGTGGCTCTGGGTCTAGGGTTAATGATTCATGTAAAATCCTGTCCTCAAATTCAAAGACCTCCAGGCCCTTACAACACCCTATCAGCAGCATTTTCCAGCCCTACAACCCTCCAAGAGTTGTGTATTCCTCCAATTCTGAGCTCGTTTGTTTCCCATTCCTTTCACCCTATCATTTACAGCCATGTCTTCAGTCATCCAGATCATAAACACTCTGCCTCTTCACCACTTATCTCCATCAAGGTGTTTCTGACAGCAAGTTTTAGTTATCAGACCCTCTTTTTGCAGACTGACAATTGCTAAGTGCTTTACATACATAAAGTGATATATATAAAAATAATAGCTAAATAAATCCAAGCAATTGTAATAGTTGCAATGAAGTTTTGATGGATTAATTAGTCCTCCTTCTGATTTTTTATGAATTAAAATGCTAGATAACTTAACGGTAAATGTTATAATGTTGCTTAAACTATGATTCATATTGTAACGTATTTGTAATTTTCAAAAGATTATCTTGCAGAAATTCAAATTTAACAATATTGGAATGATTCCTTCATTCTTCTTAAGGGAACTAATACATATGATGCTCATTACAATGCACTTTGATGCTTTTTCTGTATTATGACTCAAGTTAAATAAAGGGCTTTACTGAAATATGTATTTACCTTCCCTATTTTCTTCTACAACTTTGAGTTTAGTTTTGCTATACGCATGTAGGTGTTCCCATAGTGTTATAATGTAAGAGGTTCCAGGATTTCGAACTAGCAATAATTAAGAAACTGAAATATATTTCTAAGTTAGAATGCTGCATGACTGAAGAATTTGCAGACAGTTGTGTTTCTATGGACCTGCTGATCGTGTCTTTCTAGGCAGTAGTTGTTGTAGATAGAGAAGATCCTGTGATTAACCTCAGTTTTTTTAGCTCAATTGTTCTTTGTTACAGGATGAAATATCTCTGGACATCTCATATGTGTGTCTTTGCATCAGCAGCAATTTGTAGCAGCCATTTATGGAGTCTGAGTCTCAAAGCAATTCGACTACATTCTCCTCAGTGGGTTAGTGCCATTTGCACAGACACAGTGCACCATTATTTTTGAATTCAAACTTCAAGTTTATATTTAATGTATTTTGTTAACAAAATGCCTGATAGAATATTGAATATGTATGTCCATTGTTCTGCATAATGAAAGTAAGTGTATATGTGGCTATTAATTGTGGACTTGCATATTTTGTTAAAGTGACTTTTTTTCATTAGTTTTGTTCTGCACTATCAAATGTGTTTGTATAAATGAGATGACATCTGCGATTTCTTCACCCTCTGGAATGACAGATGTTGCATATCTATTTCTTTAAGAATAAGTTAAATATATTATTCTAACGTGTTACCCCATTAGCATCACTAAGCACTAAACATATTCAAGTACTATATTAATCCATAACCATTTTAATACTTGTATTTTAAATCAGTACAACGATATCCTAGCACTTTGAGCATGCCTGGCCAAAGCAATTTGCAGTAATTTATTTGGACCTTCTTTGTTGCCTACATTTAGGAGTCATAAGTGGTCTAATTAATAGCTGAGGTTTTTTTTGCATGATGTCAATATTATTTCACTAAGAATATGATTACATGCAGATTTTACATAGGAATTGTGACTGCAATTATATGAATTTCTCAAATTAGGTGCAGCAAAAATTAGAATTAGGTTTTTTCAGAATTAGATGTTATTGTCATGTACTCAAGTACAGTGAAAATTGTACAAAGTTGCCATTCTCCAATGCCATCTTCAGAAAAAACCCAAATTAAAAAACAAGCAAACATCTTAGATACAAAAAACAGAATTTTTTTAAAAAGCCAAAAAGGAGAGAAGCATCCAGATCTGAAACTTCTAAAGTTATGACCCCTAAAGTGATGTCTCCATAAGGTAAGGGGGCCTCCTTCCCAAAGCCCTGAGTCTCTTCTGTTGCTGCTGCAGGCCATTGTAAATCGCTCCTGCTGCTGCCGCAGGCTGTCAGAATTATGATTGTGTGGTAACAGTAATTGCTTCTATTAAACCATTCACAGTAACTATAAGTTAATGTAATGCAAACAAATGCAACTGTGTGATGAGATTTTATATTTTAAGATTTCATTGTGCATCCAACATATGTTTAAAAGAGTACAGGGCTTATAAATTAAGACAATTGCTGTTAATTTGTTTGGATTGTTAGCCTAAAATTGGTAAGTGTCTATATTTTGATGCTTCTAATTATTTGAATTTAAATAGTAATTATACCTTGCTACGTGGTGTCAGTGGTCTGAAAGCTGCTTCTTTCTATAAAACAAGATTACTTTCACTTAATTACTTAATTAATGCGCCATTTCAAACAATAATTTACTTCAGACCCATTCCAGTTTGATAATTATACTGCATATTTTTCTCAAAATTGCAATTATTTTATACTTTTTATGAACCATGTAACAACTAGTCTAGATGAAAACCAGTGTACTGGAGGTTTTTTTAAAATATATACAATTTCAACTCTTCTGATAAATAATGACTGTATTGAATGAGTGAATGTGGAGTTAGTTTATCATTGATCAGTCCACTTATTTCTTCCAGTTGATTTTAACTTGGAGAAGCAATTACTTCTTCCTGTTTTAGTAATATCCACTAATGTGACTTTCTTGCATTTAATTTCTAAATTCAAGGCAATGATGGAAATTAGAAAGTTTGCTCTCTCTACTGATCTTTGAGGAAATCTACTTTGACGTAACTACTTAGTATTTGTTGAAAAATCTGAAGACTTAATTTGAATTTCCTACTGTTCTAACCTTAATTTTATAGACTCTTGCTTACAGGTTTTTGGATGCCTTTTAAAAAGCTAGCTACACTAGGTTGTGTGCTTACCCTAACAGTATTTGCATGCCATTGCCTTTAAAATGCCTGGAAGACTGTTAAACAGGATGTTTTCACTTTGAATCCATGTTGAATAGCGTATCTAAGTTATTTGAAAAGTTAATCCAACGTTTTACTGGATATAATTAATGCTATTGTTTTACACCATTTGAATGAACTCTAATGTCTTTACTGTTCATTGCTTTGTTTTCTGACCTATTTGAAAATGACTATCATGTAAGTCTCTTTCTAATGTATTGTTATGTAATTATATCTTTAATTATTTTTATAGGTCCGTGTGATGAGGTTTGCAGTTCCTATATTAATCTTCATTTACCTTTATCATGAAGTAAGTCTCACTCCACTACATATTATACCTGAGAAAATGAAAACATTTAGCTCATCCATGTTAAGTTTCTGATGTGTTAATTTATGATTTAGTTTACTAAAAACTGATTATCAGAATCACTTGGAAATCTACAAATGGAGTACCATTCTTATAGATAGGTATGATGTAGTCTATCTTGATGAAATAATGAGACCAACTTGTCCAAATAGGGTAGAGGCAGAAAGGGATCTTGGAATACAGATACAAAAATCATTAAATGCACCAAAGCTAGTTAAGAAAACTGTAGAATGAAAAGCAGTAAGGTTAGTTTTGTCAGAATAGAATTCAAAAGCAAATATATATAGGAATCATGGTTAGGGCATGCTTGAGTATCATACATGTTTCTGATTTTCACATTGCAAGAAGTTTAAGGAAACATTGGACAAGTGTAGAAGAAGATCTGAAAAGACACAACTATTATCTATTTCATGTTTTTCCATAACACACTTTTCTATAGAAAGAGAAAACTGAGAGGTAACCTAACAAAGGTTTTCAAATTTAAAGGCATAATCTCCCAGTGGTGGTGTGGATCTCTAATGAAGACCTGTGCTACCCTCCCTCAGATTTATTTTTCTTTTGTGGAGACCTCCCCCAAGATCCATGTGCAGCAGCAACTTCCAAACCAGCAATCACTTTGTCAGCAAGCCAATTGGCACGCTTGGACTCCCGGAGCAGCTGCAGCTAAGAGGGAATGCTGCCTGCTGGGTCTTCTGCCAATAAAGCACCGGTGGTAGTCAGTCCAGAATCAGGTCCCCAAGGATGCTGGAGGAGCCTGGTCAAGCAGACTAGCTTCTCTTGCAGTCAGTAGCACCACATAGAAGACTGTAGCTCCTGCTAGGAGAAAGTGAGGACTGCAGATGCTGGAGACCAGAGTTGAAAAATGTGGTGCTGGAAAAACACAGCAGGCTAGGCAGCATCCAAGGAGCAGGAGAATTGATGTTTTGGGCATAAGCCCTTCTTCAGGGCTTATGCCCGAAATGTCAATTTTCATGTTCCTCAGTTGCTGCCTGGCCTGCTGTGTTTTTCCAGCACCACATTTTTCAACTCTGTAGCTCCTGCTAGGTCAGTAGCCTCATAATCCAAGGGCCTAGGATTCCGGCCAGAGGTAATTGATTTTTTGAGTAGTTTGAGTTTGATTTATTGTTGTCCCATGTATTGAAATACAGCAAAAAGTGTTGTTTATCGTGCTATGTAGGCAGATCATACCATATAAAGTGCATTACGTAGCAGAACAGAATGCAGAATAAGAACAAAGAAAATTACAGCAAAGGAACAGGCCCTTTGGCCCTCCAAGCCTGTGCCAATCCAGATCCTCTATCTAAACCTGTCACCTATTTTCTAAGGATTTGTATCCCTCTGCTCCCTGCCCATTTATGTATCTGTCTAGATACATCTGAAAGGATTCTATCATGCCCGCCTCTACCACCTCCGCAGGCAACGCGTTCCAGGCACCCAACACCTTCTCTGTAAAGAACTTTTCATGCATATCTCCCTTAAACTGTTCCCCTCTCATTCTGAACTCATGATCCCTCGTAACTGAGTCCCCCACTCGGGGGAGGGAAAAAGCTTCTTGTTATCCACCCTGTTTATACCTCTTATAATTTTGTAGACCTCAACCCCTTCTTTCTAATGAAAATAATCCTAATCTACTCAACCTCTCTTCAAAGCTAGCGCCCTCCACACGAAGCGACATCCTGGTGAACCTTGTGTCCACTCCCTCCAAAGCATCCAGAACTGTATACAGTATTCCAAATGTGGCTGAACCAAAGCCTTATACAGCTGAACATGACCTGCCAAGTCTTGTACTCAATACCCCGTCCAATAAAGGAAAGCATGCCGTATGCCTCCTTGACCACTCCATTGATCTACATTGCCACTTTCAGGGAACAATGGACCTGAATACCCAGATCTCTTTGTACGTCAATTTTTCCCAGGACTTTTCCATTTACTGTATAGTTCGGTTTTGAATTGGATCTTCCAAAATGCATCACCTCGTATTTGCCCGGATTGAACTCCATCTGCCAATTCTCTGCCCAACTCCAATCTGTCTGACAGTGCCCTTCACTATCTGCTAATCCACTAATCTTAGTGACAATCAGACCACCTACACCTTGAAGGGCGGCACGGTGGCACAGTGGTTAGCACTGCTGCCTCACAGCGCCAGGGACCTGGGTTCAATTCCTACCTCAGGCGACTGACTGTGTGGAGTTTGCACGTTCTCCCCGTGTCTGCGTGGGTTTCCTCCGGGTGCTCCGGTTTCCTCCCACAGTCCAAAGATGTGCGGTTCAGGTGAATTGGCCATGCTAAATTGCCCATACTAAATTGCCCATAGTGTTAGGTAAGGGGTATATGTAGGGGTAGGGGTATGGGTGGGTTGCGCTTCGGCGGGTCGGTGTGGACTGGTTGGGCCGAAGGGCCTGTTTCCACACTGTAAGTAATCTAATTAATCTAAAACCTTCCTCCAGATCATTTATGTACATCACAAACAACAGTGGTCCCAGCACGGATCCTGTGGAACACCATTGGTCACAGTTCTCCACTTTGAGAAACTCACACGACTACTCTCTGTCTCCTGTTGCCCAGTCAGTTCTTTATCCATCTAGCTAGTACACCCTGGACCCCATGCGACTTCACTTTCTCTATCAGCCTACCATGGGGAACCTTATTAAACGCCTTACTGAAGTTCATGTATATGACATCTACAGCCCTTCCCTCATCAATCAACTTTGTCACTTCCTCAAAGAATTCTATTAAGTTGGTAAGACATGACCTTCCCTGTACAAAACCATGTTGCCAATCACTGATAAGTCCATTTTCTTCCACATGTCAATGGATCCTATCCCTCAGTCTCTTCTCCAGCAGCTTCCCTATCACTGATGCAGGCTCACCAGTCTGTGGTTACCTGGATTATCCCTGCCACCCTCCTTAAACAAGGGGACAACATAAGCAATTCTCCAGTCCTCCGGGACCTAATCTGTGTTCAAGGATGCTGCAAAGCCCTCTGTTAAGGCTCCAGTTATTTCCTTTCTCGCTTCCCTCAGTAACCTTGGATAAATCCCATCTGGACCTGGGGATTTGTCCACCTTAATGCCTTTTAGAATACCCAACATCACCTCCCTTGGCCAACTTGACCTCAAGTAAACAAACATCTATCTCTAACCTCAACATCCATCATCTCCCTCTTCTTGTTAATTACCGATGCAAAGTATCCATTAAGAATCTCACCCATTTTCTCTGACTCCACACGTAACTTTCCTCCTTTGTCCTTGAGTGGGGCAACCCTTTCTCTAGTTACCCTCATATGAATAAAAAGCATCGGGATTTTCCTTAACCTTGTTTGTTAAAGATATTTCCTGGCCCCTCTTAATTCCTCATTTCAGATAGGTCCTACATTACCGATACTCTTCCAAAGCTGCTTCTGTTTTCTTTCACTTAGACCTTATGTATGCTTCCTTTTTCCTCTTAGCTAGTCTCACAATTTCACCTGTCAGCCATGATTCCCTAATGTTGCCATTTCTATCCTTCATTTTCACAGGAACATGTCTTTCCTGTACTCAAGTCAACCTCTCCTTAAAAGCCCCCCACATATCAAATGTGGATTTACCTTCAAAACAGCTGCACCCAATCTACATTCCCCGGCTCCTGCTGAATTTTGGTACAGTTGACCTTCCCCCAATTTAGCACTCTTCCTTTAGGACCACTCTCGTCTTTTGTCCATGAGTATTCTAAAACTTATGGAATTGTGGTCACTATTCCCAAAGTAATCCACTGCTGAAGCTTCAACACCTGGCTGGGCCCATTCCACAACACCAGGTTCCAGTATGGCCCCTTTCCAAGTTGGACTATTTACATACTGCTCTATAAAACCCTCTTGGATGCTCTTTATAAATTCTGCTCCATCTAAACCTCTAACACTAAGTGAATCCCAGTCAATGTTGGGAAAATTAAAATCTCCTATCACCACCACCCTGTTGCTCCTACATCTTTCCATAATCTACCTCGATCTCATGCTCGCTGTTGGGAGAACCTGTAGTACAGCCCCAACATTGTTACTGCACCCTTCCTATTCCTGAGCTCTGTCCATATTGCCTCACTGCTTGAATCCTCCATAGTGCCCTCTTTCAGCACTGCTCTGATATCCTTTCTGACCACAAACGGAACTCCTCCACCCCTTTTATCTCCCCCTTATCCTGCCTGAAGCATCTATATCTTGGGATATTTAGTTGCTAATCATGCCCTTCCCACAACCAAGTCTCAGTAATAGCAATAACATTATACTCCTAGGTACTAATCCAAGCCCTAAGTTCATCCATCTTACCTACTACACTTCTTGCATTAAAACAAATGCACCTCAGACCACCAGTCCCTTTGTGTTCATCATCTGTCCCCTGCCTACTCTTCCCCTTAGTCACGCTGATTTCATTATCTAGTTCTTTACAGGCTTTAGTCACTACCTCCTTACCATCCACTAACCTCCTCATTTGGTTCCCATTCCCCTGACACATTAGTTTAAATCCTCCCCAACAGCGTTAGCAAAAGCACCCTGAAGGGCATTAATTCCAGTCCGGCCCAAATGTAGACTGTCCAATTTATAATAGTCCCACCTTCCCCAGAGCCAATCAAAATGTCCCAAAAATCTGAATCCCTCCCTTCTGCACCATTTCTCAAGCCACACATTCATCTTGCCAAATCTTTCATTTCTACTCTGACTAGCATGTGTCACTGGTAGCAATCCTGAGATTACTACCTCCTGAGGTCCTACTTTTTAATTTGGCTCCTAACTCCCTAAGTTCTGCTCGTAGGACCTCATCCCATTTATTACCTATATCACTGGTGCCTAGATGCACCACGACAGCTGGCTGTTCACCCTCCCCCTTAAGAATGTCCTGCAGCCGAGCTGAGACATCTCTGACCCGTGCAGCTGGGAGGCAACATACCATTCAGGAGTTTTGTTATCGACCACAAAACCACCTATCTACTCCCCTTACAATTAAATCCCCTATGACCATAGCCCTTCCACACTCTCTCCCACCCTTCTCTACAGCAGAGTCCGCCATGGTGCCATGAACCTGGCTAGTGCTGCCTTCCCCTGGTGAGCCGCCTTCCCCTGGTGAGCCATCTTCCCCAACACTATCCAAAATGATGTACCTGTTTTGGAGGGAGATAACCACAAGGGATACGTGCATTGTCTTCCTGCTCTTTCTCTGCCTTTTGGTCACCCATTCCCGTTCTCCCTCAGCAATCCTAATCTGCGGTGTGACCAATTCAGTAAGTGTGCTCTTCACAACCTCCTCAGCATCAGGCATGTTCCAAAGTGAGTTCATCCTCAGCTCCAGAGCCATCATGCAGTCTAACAAGAACTGCAGCTGGACACACTTCCTGCGTGTGAAGGAATCAGAGACATCAGCCACATCCCTGAGCTCCCACATTGAGTAAGAGAAGCATAACACGGGTCTGAGATCTCCTGCCGTTTTTTTAATCTTAAGCTGAACTATGTTTTAACTTAGATAAATTAAAAAGGAAAGAAAAGATTTGACCAATCACACAATAAAAAAATTGAATAATCTTACCTCATCAAGACACCACAGAGTTTTTGTTTGGTTAGAGGAGGGCGGCAAGTGGGAGACCCCCCACACATGTAGTGTCTCAGATTCAGCTGCTGCCCAAATATTGGTTCACTCACCTTCCCAGAGCACAATTTGACTGCTCCCACTCTGTTCTTTACTCTGTCTGTTCCTGCTGCTGCTGCAAATGAAGGCCCTGACACTCAAGATAAGTCCTTTTAGTGTTACAGCTGTGGAGAGAGAAATCAAAATTGACATTTGAGAGGTCCATTCAGAAGTCTGATAACAGCAGGGCAGAAGTTGTTCTTGAATCTGTTCATACATGTATACAAACTTTTATATCTTCTACCTGCCAGAAGAAGGTGGAAGAGAGTATAACTGGGGTAGGAGGAGGTCTTTATGTTGGCTGCTTTCCCGAGTTAGCAGTAAGTATAGGTGAAGTCAACGGACGGAAGGCTGGTTTGCATGAAGGACTGGGTTGTGTTCATGACTGTCAGTAGTTTCTTGCAGGCTTGGGAACATGGGAACCATACAGCATGCTGTGATGTATCCAGATAAAGTGTTTTTTTCCGGTGCATCTATAAAAATTGGTGAGTGTCTTTGTGGACATGCCGAATTTCCTTAACTTCCTGAGGAAGCAGAGGCGTTGTGCTTTCTTGATCATAATGTTGACATGGGTAGACCAGGACAGATTATTGGTGGTCATCATCCCCAAGAACTTGACCATCTCCAACTCAGCACCATTGATGCAGACAGGGGCGTGCCTTCCACTCTGCATCCTGACATCATTTTCCTGACATTGATGGAGAAATTGTTGGGTCTTTACACCATGCAGCTAAACACTCAATCTCTTTCCTATATTCTGTTTCATCGTTATTTGTGATCCCATTTACAATGGTGGTGTCACCAGCAAACATATAAATGGAGTCAGGGTGGAATTTGGCCACACAGTTATAAGTATATAACAAATATAGTAGGGGCTAAGCACATTGCCTCGTAGGGCAACGGCATTGTGGATTATGGTGGAGGAGGTGTTGTCACCTATTCTGACTGATTGCACCCTACAGGTCAGGATGTCAAGAATCCAGTTAGAAAGGGGTGAGCCGAGACCTAGGTCTTGGAGTTTAGAGATACAACATGGGAATCATCAAGAGATGGAGGTAGGGTGAGTTGGAAACAAGGGAAAGGAAATAGTTTTCAGTATCTATCTCCTTGCTCAATGTCCAAGCTCTCAATCAGGAAATGATGCCTTTAATCCATTTCTTCCCCCTCCCCCAAAAAAGCAACTGGCTGTCACTTGTCAGCATTCCATCTGCACTTGGTTAATCCCTGCAGTAGGCTGAAAAATTAAATGATTGTTTATTGGCCACTTAACAGTTACAATTAAAGTGAGAGGAAAGTCAGTCATGAATTTTCCCACCCAAATTTTAATTCCAGTGGAAGTGGAAGGGCAACAGGGATCAGGTACATATCCATCCTATGACAAAAAAATTCTGATTATACATTATGATTTTGGAACTTGGATTTTAAAATTAAGGTAAAACAGATTTTGAGTTTTAGTTCTGCAAAGATAACTTCAGAAAATAATTTTTGAATAGTTAAATAATTCCAAGAAAGCATGCGACTTGATCTAAATGACTTGATGAACTAGCCAGGGAGTTAATTGTTGAACTGTTTACAAAGTTGAACCTTCAAAATGTACAGAATGATAAACAGTGAGTCACAATCAGAGTTCAATTAGGAAGAATCATTTCATACAGGAGAAGAGTGGTTTGGTTTATGGCAATCCAGGTTTTCAGTGCCTGAAAGGAGTTCTAAAAGAGTTTTAATTGCATTAATAGATGGGCCTTTTCTTAAGGTTTATTTGGGAACGTCAGTGAAAAAAACTGCTATATGTATACAAGAGAAAGTAATGAAGAGAATCGCATCTAGTGAAGCTATAACAAATTACCAAAAGAATTCATGCAAACTTGTCAGTTAAGAAAGAAATTAAGACGGTCATATAGGAGTGATACTCTACTAGCTTGAGTATCTGTAAAGTATATTTCTGGGAGAAGGGTTGAATTTTTATTTTGGTGTTAATGTTTATCTTTCTAAATTTGTCAATTTTGCTTCTGTTTTGCATAATAAACTTGTGTTCTTTAATTACAAGAACATTGGTAGCCTCTTGTAAATACATTGTGATTGACAACCATGGTAACCAAACTGCAAAAATAAAACATATGCCAGGTGTCACTCAGTAGCCTGACTTGTCCATTATTAACATCAGCTGGGATCATAACAATCTGACTTGACTATATGCACTCTGTCTCTGACTTCTCCGCCTCCGGATCTTACGAAATGGGCTGAAGCAACATTTAGGGGAGCCAGATAAGTGCATGAAGTGGAAAGGAATTTGGGTGAGATTTAGAAGAAGCTCATGTAGAATATAAACACTGTCATAGACTGATTGAGAGAATGGTCTGCTTTGTTATATTTAAATTCTGTGTAATTATGTAATTCAGTGGTGTCAGGGATACATTTGTGAGCTTAATTTTTTTTCAATGACAGCTGAATTATGCTTCATACTCAGACAAGAACTGACACCTGGTCAAAGACAATTTGGAAAAGGTGTTTAAAAGTTTGATCAAGGAAGTGGGTTTGAAGAACAAGGTTTGGAAAGAGGTTGAAAAGACAATTTGGAAGACAAGGAGGAAATATAAAATGAAAATAGAAGGAAATAATAAACTCAAGTCACCATAATCCCAGAGGACCATAGGCTGCTCTCATTAGAAAGAGATAACTGGTGATATTTAATCTGAGAGGTGAAGTTAAGAAAGTGGTATCTTCATGGTAGCACAAAGGTAACAATCCGAGAAAAAGTAGGGATAAAGTGTACAAAAAAAAGTTAATGCCACCAGCTACATTTCTTCTGTGCAAACCTCCCAGGTCCACGCGTGGTGGTGACTTCCGAAACCGGAAGTAACTCTGGAAATGGTGCTGGCACACCACTGGCATGCATGGTACCTTGGAGTGGCCATGCAGCTTAATGGGAATGTTGATTACCACATGTGAGATGCTGTAGCTATCAGGAAAGATTGAGTGGGTTGCGTTCTTTTGTCTATAAACAGAAAATGAAGATCCAACTTAATGGAGTCTTTAAAATCACAAAGTAATTCCATACGGTAAAAATAGAGAAACACTTTCCAGTTGTGAATAGGTTCGCATTAATGTAAGATAGTCACTAACAAATTAATTTAAGCATTTAGCAGAGAATGCCTTAACACAGTGGTGAGAATATAAAACTTGCTGCCACATAAAGGGTTATGGTAGAAAACATGTTAAGAAGTTTTATGTGAACATCTTAGAGAGTGGAATAAGGAAGTAAAGGAGCAAAATGGTAGGAGATAATGAGAACTGTAGGTTAATTCCATGGAGTAAGCACTTCAACATGGACTGGTTTGCTCTGCATCAGTTCTAGTGTATGTCAGTTATTTTTCCTCTGTTTTTGGGAACTGCAGGCCTGTTTTGCGTTTTCTCATCCTGGCTCCTTTCACTAACTGTTGACACGTTCCATCCCAGAAACCTTGCAATCCATCTGCCTGTGGAATAATTCCATTTTCTCTGTGTTTTACCATGACCACTTCTATCTGTTGACCATTCTGGCATTTTCCCATGAAGCTATAGGAGAAACAACCTCTGTCTATACCACTTTCAACATTACTAGGGAACTCCAAAAATATTTATTTAATGGGAAACAGAAATTTATATGTATCTTCTCTAAACAATGTACTGCATTTCTTACTCGACCACTCTACCTACCTTTGTGGGAGGGGCAGTGTGGAAACTGGTATTAGATAGTAGGGTGCTTGTGTTGAGTTTACACTCCAGCCTAGACCAGTTGGGTCAGTGCCATTGATCCCCTTATCACATGCCATCTCTTCTAGATTCATCCTGATTTCTACACCTTTGCTTCCTACTCTGTTTTAACCAACCAATAGCTTCAGCAGGAGTATCTCTTCTATTTCCCAGGAACTCTGCAGCCTTTGACCATTAATGTTAGTCATGTTATCCCTTAGTACACATTGCTTTAATCTACCTTTTCAATCATTTATTCAAGTGATTGTTTTACATCATTTGATAAGTTCCTGAAGGTCATTCAACCAGTTAAAACCCTTTAGGTTATTAGAATGTATGTTATCTCTTCCATCCCAAACCCATTTTTTTCCTCACCTTCACCTTACAAGGCCTTTTGTTAATCTTGTACTTTTCAGTTTTGGTGAAGGATGCACAACTGAATTATTGTTATATTTTACCTTTGTAGATGCTGATGGACCTGCTGTTTATTTTCTGTCCTTAACTTCAGAATTTATTTTGTTAAAAATGTGTTCATATTTTTCATTTGTTCTCATTCTGTTATGGAAGTCTCATTTATTGCCCATCTCGAATTTCCCATGATAAGGTTATGTGCTGCCTTGCTGACCCACTACAGTCCATATATAGTATTTTAATTGGTGTTTTTTGATACAACAGAGCACTTTACTAAGCCAATTCCAAAGGGCTGTTAAGAGTTGACCATATTGTTGTGTGTCAGAAGTCACACGTAGGTCAGAGCAGATGAGGACAGTGTATTTTCTTCCCCGAGGACGTCAGTAAGCGAGATGGGTTTTTACAATAACCTGGTATTTGTGTGATCATGATTATTGAGACTAGCCTTTCATTCCAGATTTATTTTTTGAAAAACCGTTACTGAAATTTGAATGTATTGCTCTAGAGCCTTAGTCTAGCCTTGTATCCAACTGATTTGGCAGCATTACTACTGAACTACTGTTCACACAGGAACCTTACTCAAAATTATTGCTGAATGGAAGTTTTTTTGTGAAAGGTACCAATTTTTACTTTCCAGCTTTTCTTATTTTTAAATCCGTTCCTACAGTTCCAATGATACTGTTACATGACCTATTTCAGAGCATCCCATTACAAAACATTCTTTAAAATAAGTTTCAGTTTCGGCAAACAGCAAAGCTAAGTCTTGAGGTAATGTGAAACTATTAATTGGGCATATGAAGACCAAATTCTCTTGATCTGTAATTTTTTTAACTATCTCGTCCTTGGAGTCTATGCGTGCACAACATAAATTTCTGAATAAGAGGATGAAAATACTTTGTGAATGTTTACCATTTTTCAATTACGTTCTGCGGATCACTTCGCATTTTGAACATCTCCTGGCATATAGAGGCTGATTTTAACCCACCTATCTAACAGCAAGTGCTCAGTTAAAATTGCCATAAACTTTATAGATCCGATCTATTCCATTCACAGCCAGCATCGCCACCCTAATTGATCATTTATTTTAGAAAACTGATATGTCTACTCGACTATGCGGAGTCTATTAGTTATGCAAATCATGCTTCTATATGTTATTACATCCCTACTTCATGTTTATATTACATTGTGAAAGGTGTATACCATATATGTTATATTTTGAAATAGAGACGCATGAATCTAGGTCAATGCAAAGACTTTTTTTAAAAAACTGGTCAGAAAACCCATTGAAATAGTGGCCAGTGTGGTATCAATTCCAAGGAGGCATGTGACTACAGTCAAGTGCCTGGCAGACCCCTGTCATGTGTGTTAATTGATGGAATGTTTATAATTCTGAGTTTATAGACCTGAAAGCTATCTGTCTTAGTATTGAATTCCATTCAGGAGAATCAAGAGTTCAGTTCAGAAGCGAGTAGTTTCTCTGATTAGATAAATTAGCCTTTTAGTTCAGGCAAGAGTCATCCTGGCCTAAGTGCATTAGTTGTGGAGTTTATAAGCAGAAGAGCTTGGAACTGAAAAGGCTTGACCATCAGAATTGTGAAAGGTGTTTGCAAGCAGACTCAGACAGGAATAATAAATTCCATGAAAAAAATTGAGGGAAGTCAGTTTAGTAAAGACTTATAAAACTGAGTGAGAAGTGTAATTTCTCTGAAATTGCGTATCCATGAAACGGTTGCAATGGGGAACAGATTAAACTTTGTTTTTGCTGTTTGTATTAAGATAGTTTGACAAGGTTCCTCATGGTAGACTAATAAGCAAGGTTAGGTCACATTGAATAGAGGGAGAACTAGCCATTTGAATACAGAACTGGCTCAAAGATAGAGGGTGGCGGCGGAGGGTTGCTTTTCAGACTGGAGGCCTGTGACCAGTGGTGTGCCACAAAGATCACTGCTGGGTCCACTGATTTTTGTCATTTATATAAATGATTTAGGTGTGAACATAGGACGTACAATTAGTAAGTTTGCAGATGACACCAAAATTGGAGATGCAGTGGACAGTGAAGAAGGTTACCTCAGAGTACAAAGGGATCTTGATCAGATGGACCAGTTGGCCGATGAGTAGTAGATGGATTTAAATTTAGATAAATGTGAGGTACTGCATTTTGGAAAGGAAAATCGGGGCAGGACTTATACACTTAATGGTGAGGTCCTGGGGAGTATTGGACAAAAGATCTTGGAGTGCAGGTTCATAGTTCCTTGAAAGTGGAGTCACAGGTAGATAGGATATGAAGAAGGCATTTGGTATGCTTGTCTTCATCAGTCATTGCATTGAGTATAGGAGTTGGGAGGTCATGTTGTGGCTGTAAAGGACATTGGTCAGGCCACTTTTGGACTACTGTGTGCAATTCAGGTCTCCCTCCTACAGAAAGGATATTATGAAACTTGAAAGGGTTCAGAAAAGATTTAAAAGGATGTTGCTAGGGTTGGAGGATTTGAGCTCTAGGGAGAGGCTGAATAGACTTGGACTTTTTACCTGGACTGTCGGAGGCTGAGGGGTGACCTTATGGAGGTTTATAAAATCATGAGGGGCATAGGTAGGCTGAATAGACAAGGTCTTTCTCCCTGATTGGGATGGGGTGGGGAGGGGAGTTTAAAACTAGAGGCTGTAAGTTTAAAGTAAGAGGGGAAAATTTTAACCTGGACTTAAGGGGCAACTGTTTCAGGCAGAGGGTGGTGCATGTACAGAATGAACTGCCAGAGTGGTGGAGGCTGGTATAATTACAACATTTAAAAGAAATCTGGGTGGCTATATGATTAGGAAGCATTTAGAGGGATATGGCCAAATACTGGCAATGACACTAGATTTATTTAGGATATGGCATGGCTAAGTTGGCCCGAAGTGTCTGTTTCCATGCTGTACATCTCTGAGTGTATCTTTCTAACTGGATACAGGTTTGTTTTATCATATCTTTCCTCATTTTTGTTGTAAAGAACATCTGCAACGTGGAAAATATTTTTAAGTCTAAGCACCATAAAAACTGAATACAAAAAATGAAACCTACAACCTGTGATCGATGAAATGAAGTTTAATTCTAGGATCTGACTTGTACAGTAGTGCCATCAATTGAAAGTGCAACAAATAGCATAGTGATTATTTCACTGAATGAGCAATCCAGAGGTTTGGACTAATGAATGACTGACGTGAGTTCAAACCCCACCATGGCAGCCAGCTAATTTAAATTCATTTGATTTTGTAATTCTGGAATAAAAAAAACTAGTTTCAGTTACTGAATTGTCATAAAGCAAAATCTTCCTCTTTACTTTGTCTGACCTGTATGTGGCTCCAAAGTAATGTGGTTGACCTTTAACTGTCCTCTGAACTGGCCGAACAAGTCACTCAGTTGTGTTCAGGATGGTAGATCACCACACTCTTCTCAAGGATGAAAAATAAGTGCTGCCCCTGCCAGTGACATACACATTCCAAGAATGAACTCTGTTAGAGAAAACATTCCTCACACAGGAGTGACAAGCCCAAACATTTGTTTTTGTATTACTATTTATGGGGGTCTGCTTGACCAGGTTTGTCCCCTTCACTTTCCCACCAGCTTTTTGAAATCCTACTTCATACCTTTTCAGAGTGACCATCTATTCTTTACTTGGAGGCAGCCAGCCAACAGCTCGTTTACAGTATTTAACTGGGCTGGTGACCAACAGGACATGAGTCCCAGGTTTTAACACAGGTCTCATGTCAATCAATAACATCAAGAAGGTTTGGCCTTTGCTCACTCAAACGCCAGTCCCACTCTTCCACTTGGTGTATCTATTTTTATTTCTTGCTTTTGAGATATTCTGCATCTGTCAGTTTTAATTATATTAAGTAGCTTTAAATTTTAATGCAGCAGAAAAGCCAGTTAAATATGCAGGAAACAAAAGACAGAAGAATCAGTTAAGGTATCAGTATCAGTGAAAAAGAAATCACATGAGTATGTTGCTTTCACAGATGGATCTCCATTTTGTCATTATCTGTTGATCTCCTTAGATTACAAGTATTTTGTTTGATCTGCTCTGCAGGCAAAATTAAGTGAGCCCTAGTTTTAGTTATTTAGCATCTGTTTGCATTTTATAAGGTGTTTCATCAATTGTTGGTTATAGCTCACTGGTTGCAATAAATGTTTCAGAGAATATTTATGGTTTCAAACAGAAGTAATGCTAATTCAGGTGTGGAGCTTAACAAACTAACATTTCCAAGTTTGTGTTAATGGATTGTTGTTGGAAAACAGTATTCTACTCCATATCCATTTTGTCTGTGACTGTAGGGATTAAAACTATTTATGCTAAGGCTAGTTCTGAAATGGATTTTGTATTCTAACTTTTGTTAATGGGAAAATACATTGTAAAGTTCACACTTCTTCAATATTACAAACAGTGCAAAGTTCACAAATAGATCATATGTAAGTAGTTCTCCTATAATGCCATAGCTGCATTCCAGCGAAACCTCGTTTAAATGAAAATCTCTCAATATAAGTAACGGGGCCTATGGAAAAGTGGGGTTAGGGGCAGACCAGCAAAAAATATCACTCAGGATCGTTTAAAAATCACCCAAAAGTCTAACGCAAAGTGTAGCACAGCCTGAATGAAGGTTGAAATCATATTTATTAATAAAATAAAAGTAAATTTAACCCAGTATACTTTAAAAAAATGTAAGAAAGCTGCTTCTCTGTACAGTATCTCTCACAGAAAGCTGCTGTCAGCAGCTGTTATCGCGCATGCTCAGGACGGCACAAAGACTGGCGCTGACATTGCGCATGCGCAGAATGGCACAGTGACTTCAGTGTGGAGTTCAGCACATGCGCAGCACAAAGCGCGCAAACCGGTCCCCACTGGAATAGTATTATTGTGAACAGAGGTAAGTGTTTTTGAAAATACTGTTCCCTAATTCTTCAGCTACGTTATAGCCAAATCACATTGCCGGAATGCGCATTATCCAAAAACTACCTGTACACGTTTGGACATGTGATCTTACATTTTTTGTCCTTTATACGTAGAGTTTATTAATAAACCGAAGTTCCATTTTTGGTTTTATAAAGGCTTATTGAGTACATTATAGCTATAGCTATAATTATTCAGTGTGGAAATATGGAGTTAATGCTCACATCTGACCTATTGTGAAAGTTTATTTGTTTATCTTGCAATTTCAGGTCTATTTTATCCAAGTAAATTGTAGGCATGTTAACACATGACCTATTACAAGTTTATAACTGCATCTTATGAATTAAAATTTAATATATTGCCTTGCATAGGTCAGGATCTTCTTAATTAATTGTATATATCTGTGAAAAATACTTAAATTCATTCATACCCATTTGCATGAGTAATGTAGTGCTTACAATTGATAGCCTGACTCAGTTAAACAGATATTTGAATTTGGGTTTTCTTGGACAGTAAATGGCTGCTGGATCTTTGATGCAGTGGAGCAAAGTATTTGAATACATTGCAGTGATCTGTTTCACTTTGATCAAGCTTCAGTCCTTAATAACCCCCATACATGTGATCTTGTCAGAACGTGGCATCCTTTGGGGGAATATACTTTAGCTACACATCTGCTGTTTTTCAGAAGTACTGGTAATGTGAGAAAAAGGAACAGAATCATTATATTCGTTCATTATTTGGTCTCTTGTTCTTGTAGTTCTGGCCAAAGATAATGATTGAACTGTCAGATCTGAGGGAATTTTATGACCCTGATACAGTTGAATTAATGAACTGGATAAAGTAAGTTAAATAATTTTCTACCTATAAAATTGCCTTTGAATTTTTAATATCAAAGTTGTGCAAAGTTTCTGAGCCTGACTCATAACTTATGTTTCTTGCTTTTGAGTTGATGCTTTTACAGTTTATTGGGTTGAATTTTCCAGATTATAGTAGAAGTCAATGAACTACTGTCTAGCAGTGTGGTTTGTTCCAGGACATCTGAGAAATTTTGTGCAGGAGTTTTGAGTTATGAATATGAAATTTAAGGTTTTGGACTGACTCTTTTTAATTCATCATAAAATTAAGAAATGAAGAGATGTGATGTGATTTGATACTACTTCTGATTAACAAGCCTACATATGTGACTTGATTACCATGGAGACTGGGGTCAAGAATGAAACTTAGTGAGAGCAACATGCTAAATGTTCCACACCCGAGAACCAAGCTGCAGAGTCTAGCTTGACTGCAGGCAGACTTCCTGTCTCCATTTTTGGACTGAGACCGTGGTCTTGTTGCAGTTAGTGCAGTCCACTGAGAGGGGAAGGTTATAGATCTTTGGGGTAGCACAGTCTCTGGTCAAAGGGAAGAATCTATGACATTTTAAAATTTACAGGATTTGTCCTGGTGAGGCTGGAAGGAGACATTATTCTGGAATGAGCCATACAACAAATGCTGGCCCAGTCAGCGAAGCCCACATCCTTTGAATGAATTAATAAAATATTGACGCAATTCCTGTTAGGATTCCAGTTCTTGAAGTTTGTGCTTTCATAATTGAACTTCTCATGATCATCAAGGATGTGTTTCTTGCACTCATTTTATGAGAAAGTTAAGCATGTATTTTTTAAAAACTAAAGCTACCAAAAAAATTACCTATAAAGAAACCTAAATATTAATGTTTAGAATATAGTTTTTTTTCTCTGCTCATAGGTCAAAAACATCCAAAAATGCGGTATTTGCTGGAAGTATGCAATTATTAGCAGGGGTCAAACTGTGTACTGGGAGATCCATAACTAATCACCCTCACTATGAAGACAAAAAGTTAAGAGAAAGAACAAAACAGGTAACTATCTCTCAAACAGTTGGTCATATTGATTTCTCTCAGCTTTGGTCTTTTGATCTTCAAGCTTCTTTCTCTTGACTTGTTTTTTTTTTATCTCTGGATGGCCTTTTTCTATACCATGAACAAGGCAAAGTCAGGGCATTCTTTATTCTGGCTGCAATCAGTTAATCTGATTCTCTTCAGCCTCATGTATGCCCATCCTTTCCTTGACCAACCAAGGTTAGGTTATCACTTGCTAATTTTACATAGTTACAAAAGTAATGTCCATTATATTTCAATACTGTTACATTCCCTTTTTTTTAAATTTGGGAGAGAGTGACGTCTAATTTTTTTACTTCATTTGAGTAATTTTAAAACTTTACACCGACTCCCAGAATCCCCCTACTTTGGTATCCCTTCTATACCGTGCCTTAATTTAATGTTTTCCAACTGTCTTATTCCACAAATAAGCATATCCATAAAATTAGCTAGAAGGTTAGATGTTAATTTCTAATAATAAAGGTAGCTTTTACGAATTAATATCCTTTTTACTAGCTCCCCAACTAATGAACATCTGACTTAGGAACGAGATCCTATATCGCTGTTAAATTTAAGGGTCTGACATACAAATGTTCAGTCATATTTACAAACAGATATTTCAGACAGGAAGAGTCTGTGATGGCATATGCTGACACAATTGATTAGAAGACAATCATTAGCCTTAAATTGAATTTGATAACGCTTATGTTGTCCTCTATAAAGATCTATCAGATATACTCCAAGAGGTCTCCAGAAGAGGTATACAATATCCTACGGATATATGGAACAGACTACATTCTCCTTGAGGACAGTATTTGTTATGAAAGGAGACACAGTAGAGGCTGCCGTTTGAGAGACCTGCTTGATGTCGCAAATGGTCATGTAAGTAACATTTGTCTTTAGCCTTGTAGATTTATTTTATAAAGGCATGACTTGTCATTTCAGTAGTTCTAAAAATTGTCCAGTAAATCTTTCTTGGTGATTTATGAAATATATGAAAAATAATTTCATTCAATGATGGTAGATCTGCTGGTCATCTAGAGAATGCCTGGAAATTCCTGCTTCAGAATTACAAAGCTGGGGTTCTGGCCTAGACCCTGAAGTTTACAAGTAATTGACCTCCCAATTCAAATGGCTACATTACCTGGATTTACAAACAAACCTTGCTTTAAAGATTCAAATTAGCAATTAATCATCAGAATAATCTATGTCCACCAAATAATATAATTAGCAAAAGAAGCAATGAAGATATGAGGCAAACTTTCTTTGGCCATTGAGTGGTTGTGGCGCTGTCTGAGACTCTGGTGGAGGTGCATCCTATAAAAGCATTCAAATGGCATATTGGATCATTATTTAAAAGTTAACATGTAAAGGATCATGGGACATGGTAGGTTGTTTCATAAGGAGAATTGCTTTTCTAGGGGGCCAGCAGAGACCTGACAGGCAAATGACTCCTGTATGGCATTTATTCTATAGTTCTATGTTGCTTGTCTGCAGACATTTTTCCATTTTCTTTTTAAGAAGACAAGATAACATCCTAAGATAGTATGATGCAAAAAGTGCAGAATACAACTGAGATTGTGTAGAAGAGTAATGAGAGAAATCAATTAATTATACCAACCTTGGGTTGTTACGAGACTGTGTGGAGAAGGGGGAAGATGATAGAGTAGCCAGTTTTGAGGTCTTGGGAGAGATTGTTGAAACGTATTGTATGAAGTTTTGACTTTAAAGAGCTGTAGAGTTCTGTGTGTGATCAGAGTTATTTGAAATTACAGGCTTTCTGAGCACTGCCCCTTCATGAAGAACTAAGAAATTAATATTTGACTAAGGTCAAGGTATGACCTTCCCACCCAGAATGATGAAGGGCTTTTGCCCGAAATGTCGATTTTCCTGCTCCTCGGATGCTGCCTGACCTTCTGTGCTTTTCCAGCACAACTCTGATCTAAACTCTGGTTTCCAGTATCTGCAGTCTTCACTTGTGCCTGGCAGTGGGGAACTGCACCATTCTGCCTAATTAAATTATGTTCCTGCCTCTCTGCCCACCACCTTCAGGACCGCAAGGTTCCATCCATGGTATTGGGTTTGATATATATTTTTGTTTGTTAAAATAAATTGATTCATCTCATTAAATTGCAACATGCAGAACAATCTAACTCCATTGTCAAGAAACTTGATTTACGCAGATATTTATATAGTAATGTGACTTGTATTTTTTTTTGCGCTGTGCTCATTTAAGGTCAGATTTCTTAAAACATAAATGTAATTATCCTTTTTGCAGGTAATGGATGGTCCTGGAGCAAATGATCCTGATTTGAAGCTTTCTCCTTATCCACGCTTTTGTGATGAAATAAAATATGGTAAACCTCCCTATACACTTTATTTCTCTCGTGTGTTTAAAAACAAAACATTCCACGTTTACAAGCTAAAGAAGAAGAAAAATGTACATTATTAGAATGTTTGCAGCTATTCATTACATTGCGAAAGAATAGGTGTTGGCTATACAAATAGAAAATACAAAACTGCATTTATGGAAGGACTAATCTTGCGTTTGGAATTGAGTACTTATCAGCTGAATTCCAGAATTAATTATCATACACTTTGGATTGAAACTTAAGATAATAGTCAGATAAAGTCCTTTTTCATTTGAATGTTTTACTAGTTCAAACAGTGTATTTTTCTTTTAAGTTTCTATTCATTTTACATAATTCATATTTCATTCATACAAGCTGACTTTTTCTCCTAGAAATTGAATGTTATTTTACAGATATCAGCAAAAGGGCTTTTGTTATCCTGTCTTTGAATTAATGGCTGTATTTATTTGAATTGTTAATCCATACTGCCATTGGAGACACATTTCTTACAGTTTTTTTTTATCTGCATAATCACATACTTGTATGCATTCTATGCTTTATGTCATGTAACAATTTCTTTTGTAAACCATTCATGTAAAACAAGTTACACTTTCAGTTAAAATCTGTGAACAGATTATTGGTAATGTAAATGGTCTTAAATTATAGCATGTTAACACCTCTACATAAATTGTGCCAAACTAAATGATTAAAGTTGTTGGGCAGTATCACAATGTAAGAAATATTTTTATTATGATTCTGTCCACTGTTGAGCCTTTTTGTGTCCTATAAAATTACTGAATTAATGGACCACTTCAGCTGACAATGGAGGAAATTTTAGCTGATAGTTTTGCTTTTCCCACCAAATACATATGCAAGCCTCCGAATAGATGGCTATATGTTGTAGCATTATCCATTTCTGGAAAACATTTAGTTCAGCTGAATGTAAAACTGATAAGATTTTTGGATACAGTAATTGCATGATTAAAATTATTGCTTGTAACTAAATACTGGCAACAACTAATAAGATTAACACTACTGAGGTGTGTTGTATAATATCGGCCACACTTCTGGAAACCAGAGTGGTTAGCTTTTTTTTAAAAAACAGCTACCTTTGACCATTTCTCTTAACCAGTTAAACCCTAATCCTATGTTGTCCTTTTCAGTATTGAGGTAATATAACCCAGTGTATTATTCTGTTGACACAAAACACACACTGCTCGTTGCCAGTATTAAACCTCTTCCTAGTCCAGAGCTCACCCCTTATAAGGTTATAGATATTAGGTTGTAGTAATGTAAAAATATTCCAATTGGTACTTGATTCTGTAATTTTGTCTTCAAACTGCTAACTTATGTGAAATGAAACAATTGGTTTTCTGTGGCAACATTGCAGTTGAAAAATGCTACTAGTGTCACTACTGAATTTTATATTTTTAGAAGTATGTTTAATTTCTTTATCCACTTTGTACAGCAAATATAGACTTTGAAATGGACCAGTGTGCATTAACTGTTTCATTCCATTCCGTTGTTTAGCAAAATTTTTAAGTATTAAAAAAAATTATTATTCATATGGATATTGTCCTTTCTTACCAAATTATAACTTATTAAAATACTTTAAACAGGTTTCAAAACTTAAAGTTGTAAAGGAGTCAAACATTGAACCTCTTGAATTCTGTAATCCTTCAAACTGAATCCTTAGTAACTTTTCAAGTAGACACTTATCTTTAGTACCTGTTCACAGTCTCACTGCTGTCATGTGGGAATATTGAAGCAACTGAACTAAATATGAGCCATTTTTACAAACACTTTACGTTAAGAAAGCATTCATCAAGGGAATCCTTACTGAATGGCAGCTACTCCACCTGTCATGTCAGTACCAACACTACAGATGAGCAGTTCACCTGGTAGCAATTCCCTACCATTTTCCCCATCATTCTCCACAGTTCTATTTTTCAGATAATGATTTAACACCGTCTTAAATGCCCCAGTTGAATGTGCTTCCACCTCAAATAGCCACTTAATTCATTCCAGATCATAACCACTCATTGTATAAAATATTTTCCTCGTTACCATTGCTTTTCTTGCCAATGACCTGAAATCTGTGCCCTTGTGTTTTTTTTGTATTTTTCTTCTCAAAAAAAATGAACTGCTACACATTTTTTAAAAAGGTGAATATAAATTCAGTGACTAGCAAAGTCCTGTGAAACCCATGGAACGTCTCGCTTGTAAACTATGAGGGAAACTTCAAACAGGGAAACATAACAAGAGATGGGGAGGGGTCTAACTGCCCAGCAGAAAGACACCTTTTGCAAACATGTTACAAGGAGTACAAAAAAAACAGGATTAAAAGCTGAATGAAACACTAGTCTATCTATATTAGCCAAACATGATAGTTTCAGGGCTAGAATGCTGCAAGTGTGTTGCTGGAAAAGCGCAGCAGGTCAGGCAGCATCCAAGGAATAGGAAATTCAACGTTTCGGGCATAAGCCCTTCATCAGGAATCTGATCAGAGCCCTTCAGCTCTGATCTACAGCATCTGCAGACCTCACTTTCTCCTAGAATGCTGCAAGGGCCAGTTTTAAGAATAGTCATTTTAAACAACCCTTGCAACGCAGGTAAAATGCCATCTTTGTGAATATGGATTTAGTCACTAAGGAAAAGAGTGAGAAGAACAGAATTTCAACTAACCTGAAAAACCATGGATCTCGAAACTGACTGGTCAACTGTCAGTGTCAACACTACAAGTGCCATCAAGTAACAGACTGTACTTCGTCTTATCTGCTCTTTATGAACAAATCAGAAACTAATACGAATAATCTTAATTTTTACTTTTATGTTTTTGCACTCTTAGTTCTACACTTCATGTTATTTCTCATTTTGTAAATCGTAAACTCATTCTTTTGTTAATTCAAGGAAGCTTTGTTAGACTGGCTTAAAGTAATAACAAAGCATCATTTGAGTTTGGGTAAGATGAGTATCCACAAGGGATAGTGAATAACCAAGGGCTTAGTTCATTGCTTCTTACTTAAGAGCTTAATGATTTGTGGGTTTCCATTCTGGAACTGTTAACAAATTTGGATTTGGGCACAACATAATCTAATGGATAAAAAGGTAAAGTGCATTTCACACTATTCAAGGGGTAGTCTAGTATAATAACCATATGTAAATGTTTTTTTCCTCTGTGCTTTTATGTATTCATTTGAAATATGGCAATTCTAAAATCATTTTATTTACTTAAAATTTTATGGGCTTATGAATGACTTCCAACCGCTATAGTATGGCTAGTGAGTTCTGTACATAAAGTGGATGGTGGGAGACAGCTGATAGGTTAATGATGACCATGAGGGAAGGTAAAGGTGAAGAGATGGGTGAGGGACTTTTAAAATGGTCAGAAGGTTTAACTAAAACAGAGCTGCTGAATGCCTCAAAGCACCTAGCTAAGGATTTTTAGGGCCTATGTCCACTAGCCCATCATATAGCAGACTCATCTCCAGGGCAGTGAGAGCTGAACCCCAGTACAGCCTGCCACCCAAAATTCTTGCAATGTTTACAATGACAGATCAGTACTATCTCCTGATACGAAGAGAAAATTGTGACCCCCGTGGCTCTACGTAACATCAAAACTATAACAAACACAGCTGTGTTGAGCTGAGCCGCTTCAGAATCTAGCAATCACTAACCTAAATTACATTGACTTAGCTCTTACAGAAAATACTAAGCTATTCATATCTCTTCCCAAAGATTCTCAATTCCCCAAGTGTTCAAAAAGCAAGATTTATTTCTCTCTGCTATTGTTCCAAATGGCAAACTGCTGACAGTCTTTCCAAAGAAAATGCTGAAGGCATGGAAGCAATAGAATGAACAATAATTTGTATTTCTATTGATATAGAAAAGAAATGCAAATACTCAGCAGGTGGAGTGCAGGTTCATAGTTCCTTGAAAGTGGAGTCGCAGGTAGATAGGATGCTGAAGAAGGCCTTTGGTTTGCTTTCCTTTATTGGTCAGAATATTGAGAACAGGAGTTGGGAGGTCATGTTGCAGCTGTACAGGACATTGGTTGGCCCACTGTTGGAATATTGTGTGCAATTCTGGTCTCCTTCCTATCGGAATGATGTTGTGAAACTTGAAAGGTGTCAGAAAAGATTTGCAAGGAAGTTGCCAGGGTTGGAGGATTTGAGCTATAGGGGGAGGTTGAACAGGCTGGGGCTGTTTTTCCCTGGAGTGTCAGAGGCTGAGGGATGATCTTATAGAGGTTTACAAAATTATGAGGGGCGTGGATAGGGTCAGGGAGTCCTGAACTAGAGGGTATAGGTTTAGGGTGAGAGGGGAAAGATATAAAAGCGACCTAAGGGGCAATTTTTTCACACAAAAGGTAGTGCGTGTATGGAATGAGCTGCCAGAAGAAGTGGTGGAGGCTTGTACAATTGCAACATTTAAGAGGCATTTGGAGGGGTATATGAATAGGAAGGGTTTGGAGGGATATGGGTTGGGTGCTGGCAGGTGGGACTAGATTGGGTTGGGATATCTGGTCGGCATGGATGGGTTGGACCAAAGGGTCTGTTTCCATGCTGTACATTTCTATGACTCTGTTAGTCAGCAACTATGGCAAGAAACAGTTAATGTTTCAAGTTGATCAGCTCTGCTGTCTGACTTGCTGAGATTTTGCAGCATTTTTATTATTTCAGAATTATAGAATCCTCAGTAGTTTGGTTATGCATTTATATAAGTACTTAGATTTAGCAAGTGTCCCAAGGATCTTCAGAGGAGCAATCATCAGACAACATTTTGACACTACAAGCTTCATATGCAACAAAATAAGGACAGAAAACCCATAGCTTGAAACTCTCCTCACATCTTACAAGTGTTCACTTTTAAGAATTGTTTAAAGGACAGGATGTAGACAGCGAGGTTCAGTGCTCCACCTGAATTTAATTGAATGAAAACTACTCCAATATTAATGGGACAACATCACTAGAATGGGTTGGATAATCCATTTAATTTGCTGTGTATATACGATTAATTCTGAGACAAGAAATCATCTGGTATTCCAATGAATTTTTTTTTAAACGAACATTCCAGCTAACATTTCTTTCTGGGAATTAGTTCTCTATGAACTGAGAGAAAGTGAGGACTGCAGATGCTGGAGACCAGAGTTGAAAAGTATGGTGCTGGAAAAGCGCAGCAGGCCGGCAGCATCTGAGGAGCAGGAGAATTGGGGCTCATTCCTGAAGAAGGGCTTATGCCCGAAACGTCAATTCTCCTGCTCCTCGGATGCTGCCTGGCCTGCTGTGCTCTATGAACTGATTCTTGTGTTGAAACAATACTGAAGAAAGGTTGGTTAGGCCACTGCTAAAGTATTGTACGCAGCTGTGGAATCTACATCAAAGGTAGAATGTGATAGCAATGGAAAGAGTGCAGAGAAAATTTACCAGGATGTTGCCTAGATTGGAGAGTTTTAGTTATGAAGAGAGATTGGATACCAGAGGAAACTGAGAAAGACATGATTGAAATGTATAAGGATTCTGAGGGACATAGACAAGGTAGACAGGAAGTAATTCTGCCTCTAGCAGAGTGATCAATGACCAAAACACAGATTTTCAGTGAGAGACAGGAGGTTTAAAGGGAATCTTAAGTTTTTGTTACTTAGAGGGAATTGGGAACTCACTGTCTGGTGGGGTTGTAGAGACAGATACACATAATATGTAAATAGTATTTAGATGTGAATTTGCAAAGCCAGGCCATGCAAATCCATGGACCAAAGGGTGGAAAATTGGATCAGAGTAGCCAAAGAGTCTTTATCGATGTAGACACCTACGACCACGAGCCACACTGGTTCTCTCTGATCCCAGAGCAGTTGCAACAATTTCCAGCCTTCCAATGGGTCACAATATGAAAAGATTTGAGAAACTCTGCTATAAATGGAACTCTTCCTTTCTACAAGTTTCAGTGCAGTGCAAATTATGCTGATAATTGGGGCATTTCCACTCAGATTCCTCCAGAAGCACTAAGTGGAGGGTGCTGTAGTTAAGTCAGGTCCCGCTGGTGGCGCTGTCGATGGAGGGTGCTACAGTTAGGTCAGGTTCCGCTGCTGGCGCAGTCGGTGAAGGGTGCTGCAGTTAAATCAGATTCCTGTAATGGCACTGTCGGTGGAGGGTACTGTAGTTAAATCAGATTCCGCTAGTGGCGCTGTCAGTGGAGGGTGCTGTAGTTAAATCAGATTCCTGTAATGTCGCTGTCGCTGGAAGGTGTTGTAGTTAAACCAAATTCCGCTGGTGGCGCTGTCGGTGGAGGGTGCTACAGTTAGGTCAGGTTCCGCTGCTGGCGCAGTCGGTGAAGGGTGCTGCAGTTAAATCAGATTCCTGTAATGGCACTGTCGGTGGAGGGTACTGTAGTTAAATCAGATTCCGCTGGTGGCGCTGTCGGTGGAGGATACTGTAGTTAAATCAGATTCCGCCAGAGGCGCTGTCGGTGGAGGGTGCTGTAGTTAAATCAGATTCCGCTGGTGGTGCTAATCTGAGAGTTCCCGTTGGCCGCGCTGCGGTAATTTGGTAGTCGGTGTGTTTTTGCATTTTTTTAAAAACCGAACGGAGGCCTTTAACGATGGAGGATCAGGAGTTGGAAATGATTCGGCGGCAGAGACTCGCTGAGCTCCAGGCACATCGCGGGGTAAGGCCGCTCGCCGTGAACAGCGGGTGCTGAGAGTGTGGAGGCCGAGTTCACCCCCGGGAGCCTGGTGATCTGGCCGCTGTAGTGGGCCGTGTTCCCCTTCATCACTGCCTGGGAGCTGGCGAGGCTGTGCAGGGGAGCTCCCTGACCTTCTGCTGAGGCACAGATGGTCTGGAACTCCCCTCACGTCTTGGTTAGCTGCATATTTCACTCACCTTTCCCTATGCTTTTATTTTAACTCCTTGCTGAATAATATCCTGTCAGCATCTCACCTGTGACCATCTCTGAGATAGAGGACGTTATTCTGCCAGAGGAGGGCTGTCTCGCATTGGTTCCCCCCTGTCCTGCTGGAAAGAAGTTTGGTTACTGTCTGCAGCAAAGATACCAGCTGACTTACCCTTTTTAAGGCAGCCAAGAAATTCTCAAGTTGTCACATGTTCACTAGCACCAGCCATTTACTATGATCTGATTTCATGACCAGATTGTTAGAATGTTTACAATACACAGTGAAGCAAAACTGTTAAACTCAGAATTGTTGGCAGTTTTAGTTGTGTTTATACTTAATATTTTGCTGTCAAAATACATTGTCTCAATAATTAATCATTCAAGGACTTGTGTTAAGGAAGAAATGCCTGAAGAAATGCAAATGGCTGTAGTATGCTAGACAGTTTGCTTTGTCACTTACCTTACAAAGACCCACTAGGGAAGATAAAAGCCCCTAACAGTCAACACAAGTCCACCTTTTAATAATCAAATTTATGTTGCTACTAGCTAGTCAATCTAAACTCTGTTTCATTCCTATATGTACACATAGAACAATCAGGTGTCTGGAATGGCTTGTGGAAATATAAAATACTGGAACAATCAGCAAATCAGGCAAATTTTATGGTAGGAAACCATGTTTCAGCTTAATAACCCTTTGTCAGAATCTCATGACTAGGAGTTGACATATTAGTTGTTGTAGACAGGAAAATGGTTCTTGGTTGGCTTTGAATCTTAAGAATAGACAAAACCAGAGGGTAAAAATTTCTGGCCTGGTGTCTCGTACATGGAAAGCAAAATCCTTATTCTGTGAATAAGCTTATGTTAAAATATAATGCTGAGGCACTATTTAGAACATGTTAGTGAAACACTAGTGAATAATGTGGCAAGATGTGATTTAAATTAGCATTTCAAAAGGAGCAAGTGAAGAGGGCAATCAGTAGAATGCACACCTCTGCCACACTTTATTAACTCAATGTTATTACATTTACATAGCTCTTCCTTAAGAATTTTTTCCTGCCTGTTAGCACAAACCTGACATTTTTATGAAGGGCTTTCATCTTATTGAAGAGACTTCAGGCCAATCCACATCCAACACCCTACGTTGAAATAAAATAAAGAACTATGGTTGCTAGAGATCTGAAACAAACAAAAACAAGTTTCTGGAGAAACCCAGGAGGTCTGGCTGCATCAGTGGAGAGAAGATGAGCATTAACATTTCAAGTCCAGTAACCCTTCATCAGAACGGAAACTGAAAACTCTGCCCACATTTGACGGCTTTGACAAATTCTACCACAGCAGCTGAGACAGTCAACAACATTCCACGTAAAACAACCAGAACATTTGAAATAATCAACTTGCCATATCTCCTAATATTACTGGGTCCTTTCAAAAATTCCAGAATCTGGAATTACACATTTGCCTAAAACTAATCAGATTTTCCTTGGATCATACCTTAACTGTGCATCAAATGTGTTGAAATCCCTCCTTTAGCTTTTGGGATATATTATAGGCATAAATTGTTTACACAAATAAACTACTACACCGGTGTAAACATTATCTTTATTCAGAATATGTTTTTTGAGTGTTTCCGGGGTTTTAATGGCTACTTTTTCATTTACTGTAACTCAGTTATTTATAAGTGATGCTGTCACATAGCAACCATGATTTTTGTATTTGTGTTGATATTTGGAAGCAGATGAAAGCAAATTTGAATAATTAATTGATATGTAATTATCAACTCCTCGTTAAGATGAGAAATTTCTACTCTGAGTAGTGAATCTCAAAGAAAGTAATAATTTCTGAGACATGGCAGTATTTAAATTGCTGCAAGACAATAGGTGTAAACTAATAAAGATTTTTCCAAAAAAGCTGACAAACACTTCTACATATGAAAAGCCATTACCCTAAATACATCTTGCATAGACTGGTGAGGCCAATGCATCTCCATTGTACTTGAATGAAGCTGGAATGTTTTAATTAAGCAATTAAAACCCTATTTACTACATTTTGGATCTTAATCTTGGATGTAGATTTAACAATTAAGTGTATATTACAGTAGCATCCACTACATTTTTTCCTAATAGTGACTCCTACATTTATACAATCCTGGAGTTTCTATATTCATGTTCAAGGAATGTATTATGTTGGTGTTTTAAAATTTTCTTGGATCCCACTTAACTGAGTATTTGTTTGTTAACAGGTTTAAAACTTCTGTTTCCTTTGAAGCCTTTCCTTGGAAACTTCATTTCCCAACCCTCTCATTTATCCCTTTTGAGCCTTTTTAATCCCCACACCTCTCTTGCAGCTTCCTTCTCTCTTCTCTTCCTCTATTCCATTCTTAGAGCCACCTTCCTCCTCTCTGAACACTGCTGTAGCAAGTCCCCCACCACACTTCAGATCCACCAGACAGAATTCCTGGATCTTGCCAAAGGAACTCTTGTCCCAATCTTCCTGACCTTGGCTTCTGAATGGTGCAACACTATCGGCTCCCAGTAGAAGGTGCTCAATCACCTCTGACTTTTTAAATAGTCACTGCTTCTCCAGCGCAGGCTCTTTCCCTCCCACCTTTGCTGTCGATAAGTTCAGTCATGAGCAATCAATAGCCAGCACAGGATTGAATAGCCTGTGATTACAGAAGCAACTCTTCACTATTTCCTTCTATACTGTTTATATGAATGACTTTTCCCTGGTTGTTTTGCAAATTAATTTTCGTGGGCAATTCATGGACTTTTGGGGTGCAGTGCCCCATGTATTTTGATTTGCCTCTGTCTGGCTATCAGTTACTGATTGTTGCCATTTACAATTTGTTTGATAGATGAAAACATTCCAATCATGTGACAGGTTTTTAGAATCATAGAGATGTACAGCATGGATACAGACCCTTCGGTCCAACTCGTCCATGCCGAACAGACATTCCAACCCAATCTAGTCCCACCTGCCAGAACCCCGCCCATATCCCTCCAAACCCTTCCTATTCATATACCCATCCAAATGCCTCTTAAATGTTGCAATTGTACCAATCTCCACCACATCCTCTGGCAGCTCATTCCATACACGTACCACCTGCTGTGTGAAAAAGTTGCCCCTTAGGTCCCTTTTATATCTTTCCCCTCACAATTACCTAGCAGAGGTATTGCAAGGTTCTTCAATAATCATGTCTTAGACATGTTATCATAATTAATTGTCAACTTGTTAAATCAGTCAGAATCTGGGCATCAGATGTCACTGTTTGTTAATTATGTTTATCTTATCTGAATTTAGGATGCACCTGATGATCAGCAAAACCAGCAAGAAGCGAAACAGCGGTAAGAAATCACAGACTGCCTGATTTACCAATTGTACCTCCCAGCGAAAGGGTAAATGAGTGAACATTTTCAAAAAAAGCCTGCCCATAAAAGGGATTTGTGAGGGGGAGGAGGTCATGGAATAGTGAGATGGGATGAATGCCATTTCCTCCACATTTATCTTTTATGGTCCCTTAGAGAAATAATTGATATGATTTAACGTTTTAACACACCCAGTGTAAAGGGGTTTACACAGTCATTGATGTGCTTTCCTGTTTTTAAACTTGGTTTCTTTATCAGAGTTTACTATTGAAGGCATCATTAATTCTGACTTTTCTGATTACTTTAAGTTCATATTTTGATTCTACTGTAAGAAGTCTGCTGTAGTCCTCCTTTAGTAACTTATATATTTTCTTGCTTTTGATTTTATTGGAAGTAATGCAGTGTTGCATTTTTTTATTTATGCCTTCTTATTGTGAATAAATTGTGATTGCAGGGAGTCAGAAATGAGGAACAGTATTCTTGCTCAGGTCTTAGATCAATCTGCTCGTGCTAGATGTAAGTAATAGAAGATTGCATGTTACAACTCAAATTACAAAATATTGTCGAAAGTGACTTACTAGACTGTAAGGTCTTTAAAATGATTGGTGTAACAGAATGATTTCCAGGCACTAGATGAAAAACATTATCAAAGTTTTCTTTTGGTCAAAATCAGCAAGCAGTAGCAACACGAAAGACCCACATTCTCAGTTTCTCATCAAGATATTCATCTTATCTTCCGCCCTCAGCTTCTGTACTTACCAAACTCATCCTTAATCTCTGTTCCTCTTGCCTTCTTTTCTGATTTCATGGCCCTCCTGTTTTATCAAAACCATCCCCTCTCTCTTATGTTTACAGCCATCTCAACTTTCTAATCTGACAGGTATTCTTTACCATTTCCTTGTACTTCTTATCCCTGACATTGGCCTACCTTCATTCTATTCCACTTTCTTCTTTATTCACCTTTGCGGAATAAGCTGTCTTAACTCTCTTTAAAGATTAACAGTTAGTAGTTCACCATCTCATTTGATGTCCTTGTGACCAGCGCACTGTTACTCCTATTCATCCTGGACATTCAGTTTGGTATGATGCCTATCTTCAGTTCCTCAGGTTTACTGGATCTCAGACAAAATTGAATTAGGCCAAGCTTTATATGATTTGGCCACTTCAAGCTCTGCATTTTCGAATTTTCCCGATAGCAGACACCACCCAAGGATCATTCTAGGCTTCTTTCTTGTCATTGCAACAGTTTCCTCTCCTCTGATACAGACCCCTTCTTCACAAATTGGCTATCATCAAAAGCAAAACACATCTAATCCTCTGTCTTCACAAATTACAGCTACAACTTGAGCATACCTGTCTTTGGCAATGTCATTGTCTTTTCAAATCTGTGCTGAACTTTCCTTTATCTTTGTGTTTGAGTCTTTTCAATCAAGTTGCCCCTCAAACCAGCTAATTTAAGTTATAAATGAAATCCTTCGATATGTGCATTGTTCTTTCTCATCCTTCTCAACCATTTAATAATCTTTGACGTAGGTGAGATTTGTTAATGCTTCCTTTCTATTGTCCAATTTGGTGCATTGTTCCTGCCTGTTTACACTTTTACTATCTGTTTGCAGCCAAAGCGTTTCTGGCAGGGCCCTCTCTCCTGGCCCCGGCTCCATTATTTCAGGATTTTACAAAGAATCATTTGCTTCTGCATATTTGTCTAAATCATAAGGGCAGCTCAGTGGTTAGCACTGCTGCCTCACAGTGCCAGGTTCGATTCCACTTTCTCCCCATGTTGTGGGTTTTCTCTGAGTGCTGTGGTTTCCGACCACAGTCCAAAGATGTGCAGATTAGCTGGATTGACCATGCTAAATTATTTGTAGTGTCTAGCAATATGCAGGGTAGATGGAGTAGCCATGGGGCTAGGGTAGAAGGCTGAAGTTATTTGGGATGCCTTTCAAAAGGTCAGTGCAGATTCAGTGGTCCAAATGGCCTTTTTCCGCACTGTAGGGATTCCTTGATTCTCTGATTAGCAATGTGCTCCAGACATGTAGATTAATGTTTCACATGTATTCTGTAAATCAAGTTCAACCTCTCGGACATTTTCTCAGAACCCTTTTGGCCTCTGTATCATCATGTAGCTTGCCCTACCCAGTTATGGATGGGTTCCCATTTAAACATTGGGAAGACAAAGGCCACTGACTTTGAAATCTATCACAAATTATACCATTGCCAGTTCAACTGCTATTCCTTCCATTATTACTTTGCAACCCCAGCAATATATTTGACCAAAACTAAGCCTCTGACTCCATATCCTCTCTTTTACGAATGCCACCAACTCAGTCTCCAGTATCCTCCACACCTGTCTCTCCTTTAACTCATTTGTTGCTGAAGCACTGTGCCTTTGTCATTTACAGGTTCAGCTCTTCAAGAATTCTGCCGACCAATGCTCCACCAACTGGACACATTAATTTGTCCACAACTCTGCTTCCTCTCTCCTGTCTTACACACTGGTGTAGTACATGCAGTACTCTGATACTGGCTTCCATTCCTCAAACCTTGGTTAAAATTCTCATCCCATTAATGGATATGTTTAGTGGTTACAGTGATAATATATATAACTAATGGTTCTAGCAGTTAATTTAATTACCAATGTCTCGATAATCTGGTCATTTGCACATGATCATAACTGCCAAAGAACAAATTGAATACGTATTTGATACTGAAGCAAAATCCTGCAGATGTTGGAAATATGAAATAAAGACAGGTCAGGCAGTGGAGAAAAGCAGAGTTAATATTTCAATTTGATAACCTTTCCTTGGAACTAGAGAAAAATAGAAACGTGTCATGTTTTTAGCAAGTACAGATGCATGGTGGAGTTCAGGATTGATTACATGACCAAATGATAATACTGCAAGTGGAAAGAGATGACAATGAAACAAAGAAATAAAAGGTGTTTCCAGAGGAAAGCACAACAAAATTGCTGCTATCCTGAAAAATGTGAGCAGAGACTACAGTCTGCTATTATTGAATGTAGTGATGTGTCAGGAACTATAATATCCACAATTCAAAGATGAGGTGCTGCTCCCTGTCATTAAATTAAGCTTAACTGTAATAGTGAAGCAGGGTGATGTTTTCAGTGTGAAGAGGTGGTTGTAAAGCAATCTCCCAATTTGTATTTCCTCTTCCCAATGGAGAGGAGATCCACATGAATGCTCACTCTATCTCTATCTCCTTCCCAAGTCATTGTTTCGCTCTGTTCTTGTCACATACAACTGATTTCTTCACGTCTAGATTCTACTTGTTCCCTACAACTTTTCTGACCAACCCTTCTGACATCCTCTGCCACTTTAATGGTTTCCAGTTTTCAGGCTGTATCCACATCCTTTTCATCATTTTCCGGTCATCCAATCACATTTTCCGGTCATCTATCACCAGGCACAAGAGTCTGAAGCATACCATCTCTCTCTTAAATAGAGACCTAGCTGGTCGTGTCCACCCCATCATCTCTGCCATGCTGAACTCGTTCTTGTATAGGATAGCTTGTCCATTGAATCCTTTCGCATCCTCAATAAATGGTGTGGTTGGACCTGTACACGCCTGGGTTGGACCAGCTTCAGTTTTGAATATTGGTGTTGCAGACTTACTGAGGTGCATTTTATCTTTGTATTTCTTTCTCGAATATATTGACAATTGTATCAGTGGTGTTTCCTGTGGTGTCCAGAACTGGAAACTTTAATTTAAGTTGCTTTCAGGTCCCATCCTGCCCTTGCTTTCTAGTGGCCTATTTTGGATTCTTCCCTTTTCTGTCTCCATTTCAGTGGTTGGGGTAGGCATAGGCTATCAACCAGCATCTAGTAGAAACCACTCATTTCCGCAACTGTCTTAACTATACTTCATCCTATGGCCTTTCCTCAAAGAATCTATTTTTTTCCAGCTTCTTTATCCAAATTCGTCAATCCCACCTCCAAACCAGTACGAAATGTGTGTTTCCCTCCACTTTTGTTAACAGGATTCTCGCAACATCCATCCTATGTCCTGAATTTCTGGTCTTCAATTTCCTTACCACATAAAACCTTAGTCTGGTCTCCCTTATTTTCACCTTCTATTCCACATTTTGTCCTCTTCATTTTCACCACCTCCTGCATGCTGTCACCACCAAACTCCTCTTTCCCTTTCCAGTGCCCTTTGCATTTGAAAGGAGCACCCCAGCCAAGCTATCATCCCAGGCAAGATCAGAAATGCAATATTTGCATTTTACCTCTTTACTTTCTGTCATCCATGGTCCCAAACGTATTTTTCAGATGAAAGTGCTAATTGCATATCATTTCAATTTAGTGTATTGCATTCAGTATTTATGTATGACCTCCTGTACATTTAGTGGATGAGAGAGGGTTGGATGGGTCAGGTGCAGATTGGGTGAATCCTGTGTGTGTGCCAATAATTCCTAAATATCATCTGGAGCTACTCGCCAACAATTCTGATTTTCCGTTCCATTCTCGCTAACCTCAGCATTCTGCACTGTTTCATTGAAGATAGATGTAATCTTTGGAAGCAGCATCTCATCTTTCAAACAGACACTTGATAGCCCTTAGGATTAAATGTTTAGTTCAACAGTTTCAGCTCAAAACCTTTGTGTAAATCTTTTAGCAGGTAACAGCTATTGATGATGATTCTGTGATTTCCATTTTCACCACCTCAACAGCTTTTTTGTTTCTTTGCTTGTCTCATTGCCATCTCTTAGTTCACAGCATTTTTCGTTTTTTTTGTTTTACCTCTCCTGCTGTTCATCTTGCCACAGACCTTCTCTGTACTTGCCTAAAACCTGTTACATCTTGAAGTTTCTCCAGTTCTGATGAGAAGTCATCACACCAAAAGGTTAACTGTTCCTTTCTTCACAGACGCTGCCTATCCTACTGAGTATTACTGGGGTTTTGGATATCAGGTGATGAAAGTAAAAGAACCATTTACTCATTGTTGCTCATCTGGTGGTGCCCATATACTGTTCATGATTGAAAAATTAGCATTATACCCTTGTCTATTGTGTATAGTTTTTTTTCTTAAAAGGCATAGTTCAAGGATTAGTCTTGTAAGTAACTTATGTGAGAATTGTCTGGTTAACTAAAATTTCCTGTGATTAAATGCTAAAAGCAAATTTACCTGTAATTTTTTTAACTTTGAAGTTCAAGTGAAATGAATTGCTGGGTTGTGAGATGGATGTTTTGCACCCTTAGTGCTTCGTGTGAATAACATTTCCAACTAGCAATATGTTGTATTACTTCTTGCACAGCATTGCAAGAATACAACATTTCCTTTCATCCAGCAAGTGGGATAATGATTGGGAAATTTTTAAAAAGTATTGATGCATTCTGATTTTACAAAATGCCTTGGTTAGCAAATATCTTTTTGTTGGCCTTTTCAGAAATCTTCATTGAAATATTTCCTGTGTCCTTCATGTCATTTTATATTTTTTCATTTCCAGTGAGTAATTTGGCTCTGGTGAAGCCTGAGAAAGCCAAATCGGTGGAGAATTACCTTATACAGATGGCAAGGTTTGGGCAGCTTGGTAGAAAAGTAAGGCATTATCACTTCTGCGCTTCTCTTTATTAAAATTGAGTTTTCATCATTTTTGTCTTATATAAAAAAATTAACATGCAGCTATAGGAAGCAATTAAGAATGCATGTAGTACGATACAAAGGGATTATTTTACAACAGTTATTAGTGAGAAATGTAATGCTGTGTATATTTTCAGCCTTCTTATCCAAGGATGAATGGACCTACATCAGGGGAAGTACAGTAAAGTTTGTTAGATTCCTTGGATGAGGTGATTGCTCAACCTCTCCTTAAAGAACAATGAAAGCTTTTATTCCCTAGAATTCAGGTGAATGAGAGGTTGAAACTGACAAAATTATTAAGGACATGGCAGGGTGGATGCTGGGCTGTCCAGAAAGGGGCCATAGATAACCTCGTTTAGGAGTTTGATGAGAATCCTTTTTTTTAAACTGTGTAGAGTTATGCACTGCAATTCTCAGTGCCTGATGCATTGAGTTAATTGATCTAATTAGCTTTTGAGTACTGAGTATTGTGACGGTAATGTGGGAAGGCGGAGTTGATTAACATAGAACAGTACAGCACAGAACAGGCCCTTCAGCCCACGATGTTGTGCCGACCACTGATCCTCGTGTATGCACCCTCAAATTTCTGTGACCATATGCATATCCAGCAGTCTCTTAAATGCCCCCAATGACCCTGCCTCCACAACTGCTGCTGGCAACGCATTCCATGCTCTCTCAACTCTCTGTGTAAAGAACCCACCTCTGACACCCCCTCTATACTTTCCTCCAACCAGCTTAAAACTATGACCCCTCGTGTTAGTCATTTCTGCCCTGGGAAATAGTCTCTGGCTATCGACTCTATCTATGCCTCTCATTATCTTGTATACCTCAATTAGGTCCCCTCTCCTCCTCCTTTTCTCCAATGAAAAAAGTCCGAGCTCAGTCAACCTCTCTTCATAAGATAAGCCCTCCAGTCCAGGCAACATCCTGGTAAACCTCCTCTGAACCCTTTCCAAAGCATCCACATCTTTCCTATAAGAGGGCGACCAGAACTGGACACAGTATTCCAAGTGCGGTCTAACCAAAGTTTTATAGAGCTGCAACAAGATCTCACAACTCTTAAACTCAATCCCCCTGTTAATGAAAGCCAAAATACCATAAGCTTTCTTAACAACCCTGTCCACTTGGGTGGCCATTTTAAGGGATCTATGTACCTGCACACTAAGATCCCTCTGTTCCTCCACACTGCCAAGAACCCTATCCTTAATCCTGTACTCGGCTTTCAAATTCGACCTTCCAAAATGTATCTCTTCGCATTTATCCAGGTTGAACTCCATCTGCCACCTCTCAGCCCATCTCTGCATCCTGTCAATGACCTGCTGCAGCCTACAACAGCCCTCTATAGTGTCAACGACACCTCCAACCTTTGTGTCATCTGCAAACTTGCTGACCCATCCTTCAACTCCCTCATCCAAGTCATTAATAAAAATTACAAACAGTAGAGGCCCAAGGACAGAACCCTGTAGAACACCACTCATCACTGACTTCCAGGCAGAATATTTTCCTTCTACTACCACTTGCTGTCTTCTGTTGGCCAGCCAATTCTGTATCCAGACTGCTAAGTTCCCCTGTATCCCATTCCTCCTGACCTTCTGAATGAGCCTACCATGGGGAACCTTATCAAATGCCTTGCTGAAGTCCATATACACTACATCATCTTTTCTAGTGAACCTAGAAAAGATTCACCTCTTTTCAACTTCTCATCAACTTTTCTCATCAACCCTCATCAACTTTTCTAGTCACATCCTCAAAGAACTCGATAAGATTTGTGAGGCATGACCTGCCCCTCACAAAGCTGTGTTGACTGCATTTAATCAAGCCATGCTCTTCCAGATGGTCATAAATCCTATCCCTCAGAATCCTTTCTAACACCTTGCAGACGACAGACGTGAGACCTATTGGTCTGTAATTGCCGGGGATTTCCCTATTTCCTTTCTTGAAGAGAGGAATTACATTTGCCTCTCTCCAGTCCTCAGGTACGACTCCAATGGAGAGCGAGGATAAAAAGATCTTCGCAAGTGGCAAAGCAATTACATTTCTTGTTTCCCAAAGCAGCCGAGGACAAATCTGGTCCGGGCCTGGCGACTTGTCAATCTTAATGTTTGACAAAATTTTCAGCACATCAGCTTCTTCTATCTCTATCCATTCCAGCATGTACATCTGCTCTTCAAAGGTTTCATTCACTACAAAGTTCATTTCTTTCGTAAAGGCAGAAGCAAAAAACTCATTTAGGGCTTCCCCTACCACCTCCGACTCCACACACAAATTCCCTATGCTATCCCTGATCGGCCCTACTCTTTCTTTGACCATTCTCTTATTCCTCACATAAGTGTAAAATGCCTTTGTGTTCTCCCTAATCCGTTCTGCCAAGCCTTTCTCGTGTCCCCTCCTGGCTCTCCTCAGACCATTTTTGAGCTCCTTCCTCGCCTGCCTGTAATCCTGTAGAGCTGAGCTTGACCCTAGCTTCCTCCACCTCATGTAAGCTACCTTTTTCCTTTTGACGAGAAGCTCCACCACTCTCGTCATCCAAGGTTCCTTTATCTTACCACTTCTTGCCTGTTTCAGAGGGACATATTTATTCATCACTTGCAACAGCTGTTCCTTAAACTGTCTCCACATGTCTATAGTGCCCTTACCATGGAACAATTGCTCCCAATCCATGCTTCCTAACTCATGTCTAATCCTCTTCCCCAATTAAATATCCTCCCATTTTGCCTAATCCTCTCCTTCTCCATAGCTATGTAGAATGTGAGGTCGTTGTGGTCACTATCTCCAAAATGCTGTCCCACCACAAGATCTGATACCTGCCCCGGCTCGTTTCCGAGCACCAAGTCTAGAATGGCCTCTCCCCTCGTCAGCCTGTCAACGTACTGAGTTAGGAAACCCTCCTGAATACACCTTACAAAAACAGCTCCATTCAAATCTTCTGCTCGAAGGAGGTTCCAATCAATATTGAGAAAGTTAAAGTCACCCATTACAATAACCCTACTACGTCCACACTTTTCCAAAATCTGCCGACCTATGTTTTCTTCAATCTCCCTGCTGCTATTGGGGGGGGCCTGTAGTAAACCGCTAACATGGTCACTGCTCCCTTGCTGTTCCTAATTTCCACCCATACTGACTCTGTAGGCAGATCTTCCTCGACAATGGAAGCTTCTGTAGCTGTGATACCCTGTCTGATTAGTAGTGCTACACACCCTCCTCTTCCCTCCCTCCCTCCTTCCCCCCCCATTCTTTTTAAATGCTCTAAACCCTGGAGCATCCAGCAACCATTCCTGTCCATGAGAAACCCATGTCTCTGTTATGGCCACAACATCATAGCACCAGGTACTGATCCACGCTCTAAGTTCATCACTTTTATAAGACCATAAGACATAGGAGTGGAAGTAAGGCCATTCGGCCCATTATTCCTGATACTCCTTGAGTTAAAGCAAACACACTTTAACTGATCCCTTGGTTCCTTGCCAGGAAAATCCTTCCCACTAGCTGGTCTACCTCTTGCTATTACCTCATCTGCATCAGCTCTCACCTCCGGTATACAGCTCAGGTTCCAACCCCCCTGCCATACTAGTTTAAACCCTCTCGAACTACTCAAGCAAACCTTCCACCCAGGACATTGGTCCCCTTCCAGTTCAGATGCAACCGTCCTTCTTGTACAGGTCCCACCTTCCCCAGAAGGCATCCCAATTATCTACATATCTGAAGCCCTCCCTCCTACACCAACTGCGCAGCCACGTGTTGAGCTGTGCCCGTTCCCTGTTCCTCACCTCGCTATCTCGTGGCACCGGTAGTAAACTAGAGAACACCACTCTGTTCGTCCTGCTTTGCAGCTTCCATCCTAACTCCCTGAAATCACTTTTTATATCCTTGATCCTTTTCCTGGCTATATCATTGGTGCCAATATGTAACACAATTTCTGGCTGTTCATTAGATTTGACCTTCTTGAATGGAAGGAAGAGCTTCAAAGGCCACCTATTCTAATACTCTTAGTTATGTTTTAATGTTACTGTTTTTCATGCATTTAGAAAATGTTTTTATTTTTGTCTTAATTGACTGCAGTTACCTTTAGCAAACTAACATGATGAAAATAATTCAAGTTTTGGTGTTTATTGAACATGGTATGTGCTGCTGATCCCATCATGGTCGACCATGAAATGTAGGATACAGTTTCATTCTTATCATTCTCTAATTGTACCATCAAGAGGCTGGTTGTGGCTAGTTGTCCCAGCCTATACTGACCACTGAGAAAAAGCTACCTAGTAATGATGATTGCGCAAAACCGCTGGTATTTCTGAGTGCTGTGCTCAGAGATGTGAAGGGTGAAAGGCTTCTTGGGAAGTTCCCCATGACAAGATGGGAGATGAAGAAGCTAATTAATACTTTAAATATTTTTCAATGTTTGAGTTTACAGTAAATCCTAACTTAAGTAGAATATGAGGCCAGTTGTTGTGGCTGTCTGGAATGTATTGTTCCTCATTTATTTTAAGTTCACACATGAACACAAAGTATGACATGACCTCACGACAAACATAGAAAACCTTATTATACTGTTTGTTTTTAGATTTCTGAATTAGAATTGATTGAAATCCTTGAGAAGGTCAACCAACAAACGGGAAAGCAAACTATTGTCAAGGTAATTGCTGATATTTGTAACTGATATATTCGGATTGTATTGCCTAATGACTTAAATTCTAATATATTTCATCTTTAAAAATCTGTTTTATTATCTTACTGTTTTAGCAAAACAGTCTGGTTCAATTTGAAGTGTAGTGGGGCTACAGATGCATTCATCTTTTGAAAATGAAAGTAAAATAGATGCTTTAGCTATTTAGATGAAATTGTGTAAAGTGTTTGTTTTGGACAATTTGAAAATTAAAATCAAAAGATATAGACCAGGATCTAAAACATCCTGTAATTTTACTAAAGGAATTTGAAATGTGCCCAAACCCCACTATTGAGATAAATAACATTCCTTTAAGATGCTGCATGATAAGCCACACAATCCAAACATGCCATTTATCAACCTAAAAAGGCAATTTAAACCATGACTTGAATTGTAAAGTGCCCATTTTCCAAAGAAATATGATCTCTTCCCCACCCCCACCACCAATACTCCCCCAATAAAAGTTAGATTATTTGGTTGATTGGGAGCGCAATTTTCTTAACTGTGTCTCAAACATCTGAGACAAATGTGCCAATTGTATTGGTTACAGGTCTACCATACAGCGATACCTTTCTGCTTTATTCATAATATGGAAGTCTCCTAGGCTTAATTCCACTACTAATCATTTAGGAAAATAAAATTTTATAGAAGTGCTTATCTTTGCTGATCTTTTGAACAAATTAAAAATGCTTTTCATAAATAGATCTTAAAACATCTGCACGATTCAGGGAATGTAAGCATGTGGATTATTTTTCTCAAATGCAGCTTAAAGTCTGGAGCACTGTTGTGTGATCAGATACTAATCTTGCTGCTCCCATTATTTAAATATTCTTTGTTGGGAAATAGAGCTTTTAGATTAGCAGCTACCTTCTCCCCACAAATTATCTCAAACTTGGAGCAAACTTTGCTCTTTAGGTAGAGCTTGGAGTTAAATATTTGGAAGAGCGACTTGATCATTAGATAAACGCTCTGCATTGAACTAAATAGGATCTGAACTGGATACAGAAACCACACAGAGTTTTGGAAAAACTGACACTTTTCATATACTTTCTTTGTTTCAGTTTAACAGAAGAAGAGTAATGGATTCTGATGAAGAGGACGATTACTGACTTCTGAACATCCAAAAACTTAATTTAATAATATGGGGAATTACAGCGAGAAAACTATGCTGAGAGAGGATGGATGGATGCATTTGATATTTTTCCCCTTGTTTACTGAGAGAGTTTTTCTCTGTATAGTTTGATATCTGTGGGTGGAAATAACAAATTCTTGATAACTTGGTGGTTCAGAATGCTGTTTAGAAGGCATAGGCGGTGGTTGTGCGGAAATTTACATGACTGACTTTTTGAAAAGACGGAACACCACCTTGACAAACAACTTCTCTGATTACCCCACTTACTACTCTGAGAACAGCCACTAAGGCCAAGTACAATTGTGTGCAGGTAATCCTGATGTCTAAATGGAGGAAATATTTGCAGTTTCATTTCAATCAAGTTTGAATTAAACTGCTACAATGTGGAATATTAGAAACAAATATGACATGTAAATTGGGGATTTTGTGTAAGAAAAGAAATATGTAACTTGTTTTGCACACCTAAGTGTTGTTCTTTTTTAACTTTAATCTTTAGGGACTGCATTTATGGAAAATTGTTGACAAACAGATTTTCAGTCCATAGACTCTATGGGCCACAATGTACTCCCAACTGGGAATGTGCAGTTAGCCTTTTTTGTTTTGTTATTATGTGGGTAACAATTCTGAAATTTAATTTAAAAAGTTACCTTTCAATCAATTCCCAAATTTAGTCCAAACCTCATTGCCTGTACAATAATAAAGATGTACTTCATTTCGGTTATGTGGGTGTAGTCTGAAATTACTGCTTGTTGTAGATTGTTGAAATATGCACTGACTGAAATAAAATACTGCTAGAAACCTGAAATCAAAACAAGATGCAGTGAATGTACAACAGAACCAGCTGGAGCTGTAAAGAGAGAAATAGATATTGAGTCAGTGTAACTCAAAACACAAATAATGTGTATGGCTATTTGGTATGGATCAATGGAAAATTGATTAACTTTTAAAGTTTGGTTTTGTTTGAGTTAAAAATAAATCCAGTCTACCATATGAGATGATCTCCAGTCATAGGCAGCAAGATCATCAAAACCGCAAAGATTTTTGGAGAGGCAATGACCTAGTTGTATTTTCACTAGACTATTATTAATGCCGGAGGAAACATCACAGAAGCGCTTCACAGGAGGCTCCCAAGCACTGAGGATGTCACCTAGACAGGGGATGAAACGTTTGCAACACAAATTCCTAGCTCAGCAAACAGAACCACAACAACGAGCACCCGAGCTACAAATCTTCTCCCAAACTTTGAACTCAACTATATGTTCTGACAGGTTCTGACATGATAGTGGAATTTGAATTCAAAGAATCTGGAATTTTGGGTGTAAGGCTGACCATTAAGCCATTGTGGATTGTTGTTTGTGTTGGGGGGGGGGGGGGGGAGGTGCAATACACTTTGTTCACTTTGGGGAAGGAAATTAGTCTTCCTTAGCTGGCATGGCCTGCATGTGACTCCAGATCCACCCCAGTAGAGTTGACTTTCAACTGCCCTCTAGGCAATTAGAGTTGGGTAATAAATGCTGGTCCAGCCAGAGATGCAGAGCTGAAAATGTGTTGCTGGTTAAAGCGCAGCAGGTCAGGCAGCATCCGAGGAACAGGAAATTCGACAGGTTCCTGATGAAGGGCTTTTGCCCAAAACGTCGAATTTCCTGTTCCTTGGATGCTGCCTGACCTGCTGCGCTTTAACCAGCAACACATTTTCAGCTCTGATCGCTAGCATCTGCAGACCTCACTTTTTACCAGCCAGAGATGCACACAGACAGTGAATTAAAAAATTGTCATCCACTGTTTTATGATTGACACAAATTTTACATGAATTGTACAGAATAGTTATCAGACCCACTTGCTATCTTCCTCAAAGAACTACTACAGTTGGAAGGGAAGTGAATGCAAATTGGTAGTTTAGATAATAAAGCAGATGGATATTAAATTTATTTTGTATGTTCAAAAGCACATAGTAGCATATTGGGATGTTTGGCAAGTAATCTAAATACTTAACACTGTAGATAAACTCTCATTAAGAGTTCAAGCCAATAAGATTAAACCATTCAGCTGTTTAAATCTCTGCTCAGTAGGGTTTGGGGCCTAGCTTTGCTGCTCCTCTCCCTTGTAAAATTGCTGTCTCTTGTACAGCTGTAAATGTTTATTGTAAACGGTTTTTGTAATTTTGTTGAATAAAATATATAAACGGGGAAAAAAAATAAATAAATCTCTGCTCAGGTAGTTGAGGCCAGTTATGATGTTACCAGCACCATTTGACGTGGCACTACCAAGATTGTGGTTTCAGGCAGCATGGTGGTACAGTGGTTTGCACTGCTGCCATACAGCACCAGGGTTCCAGGTTCAATTCCAGCCTTGGGCAACTGTTTGTGGCATTTGCACCTTCTCCCCATGCCTGTGTGGGTTCCCTCCCATAGTCCAAAGATGTGCAGGTCAGGTGAATTAGCCATGCTAAATTGCCCATAATGTTAGGTGCATTAGTCAGAGGGAAATGGGTCTGGGTAGGTTATCCTTCAGAGGGTTGGTGTAGAAAATCTAATCAAAACTGACATCTGCATTGCGATTAAACAGGATTGTGTTCTAGCACTGAGTTTACATGTTCTTTGCAATTATATTCTTTCATTTATCTGCAGGCGCTTTCTCTAAGTAACTTTCGTATCACTAATTAATCCAAACTACAATTGGTGGGCTAATTGTCTCAAACGTTCTTCTTACTTCCTACATTTTAGCAGAGGGAGATATGGTGATATACGCAAGGGGTCAGTTTTAGCACCAGTGCGCTTTGAGATATTTAGTTAACCCTCAGTAGACAGGGTACAATTTAAATGATTAGGGTACCAAAGTCAAAGTCAACAGCAGTAAATGATAATTGAAAAAGACTTCAGGAGCATGCAAGCCAGATTGGAACAGGCATGTGGGCAATGCCATTTACTGTCAAGAACTGGTTTTTTTAAAAAAATGGAGAGGCAGTAGGAACTAAATAGCAGGCGATATAATATTAAGTGCTTAGTAAAAGATCATGTAGACATTAAGTACTTCAAATATTAGGGTTAGATAATTTTGTTAAAAGGGAAGCTTGGTCAGTAAGTTCATTTTACAACCAATTAATCTTATGCTTATTTACTTGGCATGATTAGAATATTTACCATCATGCAACAAATTAAGTCATGACTGATTATTCAAATTAAATTAGTGGCAAAATTGACTAGTGGAAACTTCTGGAAATAAAAGCTAATCTAATATTTAGGAATAAACTATATTTGATTTTGGAATCATTGTCAAAATTCTAGGTTATAAAGTCCTTTTAGAAACTTTACCTTGTATCCTTTAGTAAACAGTTTATAACTTCCTTTTCCTCCAACAATGTAGGGAAGCACGGTGGTAAAAGTGGGCCTCTCAGTGCCAGGGACTTACTGGTTCAATTCCACACTCAGGTGTGGTGTTTGCACATTCTCCCTGGGTCTGTGTGGGTTTCCTCAGGAGGCTGTGGTTTCTTCACACAGTCCAAATATGTGCAAGTTAGGTGGATTGTCCATAGTGTCCAGGGATGTTTATGTTAGGAGGATTAGCCATGGGAAATGCAGGGGTACAGGGAAGAGGATGAGGTGAGGTACTTTGCAGACTGGCAGTATGGACTCAATGGGCTGAATGGCCTGCTTCCACACTGTATTCTATGACTTTATAGCCAGAATACACACATGGAACCTGTTCCGTCATAGTAACTTCTTCAAAACCAAGAAGTGGGGAAGCTGGTATTGGACTGGGGTGGATAAAGTTAAAAATCACTACAGCAGGTTATAGTCCAACAAGTTTATTTGGAAGCACTAGCTTTCGGAGACCAGCTACCTGAAGGAGCAGTACCTCCGAAAGCTAGTGCTTCCTAATAAACCCTTTCGACTATAACTTGCTACTGTGTGATTTTTAACTTCAAAACCAAGACAGCCCTATGTACACAACGTGATACCTAGGAACAGCTGAAGGATCATCGCTCTGGAATCTCTGACATTAGAGACACCTGCAAATGCATTCAAACATCAACTCAAGAAAGCATATTTTACTGAATTCAGTTGAGATACACAAGATTACAAATAGACTAGTGTATAGTAAAAATGGTGTTAAATGCTAATTTTGCAAATAATGTATTTAATCTGGATGTGGCTAAAATAGTGTCATCAAATATTGCAACCAAGGGACCCAAATTATGATGAAAATTACTTTAAATTGGTTACACTTGCAGTGTTCATTGTATACCCTGAAATGATGGCTGGGCGAAGGGTAAATAAAATAATAGCAATCTTTTCCACAAAAATGTTTATTTTTGAATAATTTGTTTATATGAATAGTAACATTGCACATTTATAAAATTAAATAAGGCACACATTGTTATAGAAAGTCCTAGAAAAATACAGACACCAACAGAAACAAACTTTATTTGTGCTCAATAGGAATTGGCAGGAGTTTAAAAAAATACATTTTTGATGTTTTAATGTTAAAATCACTGCCAATAATTAAGAGTGATTTTTTTTAAATATATACACACACGAAAATACAGATGCATGTCTAATGGAATACTACACAGTAGCTCATGGACAAAGCTCCATTTCCCTATATATGTGCAAAGTAAAATATTGCTACTGCAATACATTTATCCATAGAGAGTTAAGTGCTTTCTCCTTTGTGACTGCACAGTGGAAGTGAACTTCATACTTAGTGACAATTTTTATCCAAGGTTTTAGTAGATCAGTTCTCCAGCTGAAGTAGGTAGTGAGCATTGCATTGTGTGCGTACATTATGTGAGGTACCTACCTGGAGGCATTTATATTAGCAGCTCCTTTATGAACAGTTTTTGGTTCATAATTCACCAATATCTTTGTGGTTGCCTACTTTTGCAACATTAGCTGTCTCAAAATCTGGTGAATCTTGTGAATGATTACAAAGTTCTCCACAAATTCCCACAAATTCGGTGTTTCCATTTACATCATTCAATTTACTGGGTAAACATTTAAAACCTGTATCCCTCTTGTTTTGATCATTAGTCTCTGTATGGTTTGCTGCAATTAGCTTTTCTTTCTCAGTTTCAAGGTCAATGGCATAATTAAGAAACAATGCTGCACTGTGGTCCTTTGTTTCAGTTTGCTTCAATTTTCTTTTGTCAAAAGTCTTGATTGCCAACTGTCAGATCAAATTATAAAAACAATGCAAATGTACATAAATTAGACTACTGACTTGTTAGTAATAAAATAAAAGCTTTTCAAATATTCTTAAACTGTTCAATTTATTTGAAAAAGTGTCAAATCCAAATTAACAAGGCTCCACTTAGATCATGCTGGGAGCAGAGTCCTGGTGAATTGCACGGACTAGAGTTGTGCATCGGGCTAGAAACTAAATAGACAGGGCTTCAGTTGCATGGAGAATTATGGAAAAAGTTACAAAGGGACAGGTAGCACTCTGATAGGTTATTGAAGTTTCCAGAACAAGTAACAAGATAGAATATGGAAAAGGTCAGGAATTTAACTTCAGGCATAGCAGATAAAAGGGACAATTACGACAAGGGCATAGTCAATGCAGGACTGAGTGTTGTATTTAAATGCATGAAGTATATAAAATAAGGAAAATGAGCATGTAGGAGAGATTGAAATTGGCAGGTACAAAGTTGTGGTCATCATGGACATATTTGCAATGGGTCAGGATTGCCTTGTTAGTAAGAATTGAAACTAAATTGATAGCAAGTAGTAAAAGAGTCTGGAGGCGTAGAATCCGTGAGGGTAGAGTTGAAGAAAGGGGAAAAAAAATACCCTAATGGGAGTTATGTACAGGCCTCCTAGCAGTAGTCAGAATGTGGGCTGAAAATAAATCATGGGGATCTTCAAATATATGCTAGGAGTGGATCTCAAGCAAAGGAACTCAAGGAATATGTAATTTTTTTTCAGAACAGTTTATGGTACAGCCAACTAAGAAACAGGCAATTCTGAATTTGATAATATGTAATGAGGCAGATTTGATTGGGGAGCTTAAAGTGAAGGAACATCTAGTGACCATTACATGACAGAATTTACCCTGTAGTTTAAGAGAGAAAAGCTGAAATCAGATGTAACAGTATTACAAGGGAAAGAAGTTTAATCCAGATAAATATGAGGTGCTGTATTTGGAGAGATCAAATATTAAGGAAAAGCAGACAATTAACGGCAGGATCCTGAACAGCATTGGTGTCCATCAGGATCTTGGAGTGCAAGTCCATCGCTTCCCGAAAGTGGCTTGCTTGCCTTTATTGCATGCCATTATTTGCATCAGATGGTATCATGATTTTCTTATAATTATCTGGTAAAGTTAATCCAGTTAAATTTCATACCTGATGGATTAGGAGTTCATCAAATTCAGGGCTGCTTTTATCTCTTGTAACAGTCTTCTTTAAATTCTCAGATCTACAGACAAAGGTTTAACCAAAATGCTTTCAATCTCTTGAAGGGTCACATTCAGAGCAAGGCGCAGTTTTTTTATTCCATCTAGTTTGATTCATTTCTATGGAAATACCTATTCTTCTGTCATCCTCTTACTTCCTGAGTAAAAACATACATTTCCATAATTCCTTTTCCTCTTTTCCCATTTTTGGATTTTACTCTAGATAATTTTATGAGGTCCATTATCTGAAACCACTCACATAAGCACATCCTTGCACCTAAACCGGTGATATATTCTTTCCCTTGTGAATACCTAACTAATCTGTCGTGAGGCCAGGGATCAAACTGAAATTCGCCTGAAAGCAGAAGCAACTTTGAGAGAAACAAGTGAACAGACATTTTAAAAAGGGGTAGCTGACAGTGAAGCAAAACGCATACTTGTAACCGGATTACTTAATTAAAACAAGATAAACAGAAAAATTCTCAAACATTCAAGACATATTTGAATTACCATCTTTTTAAAAAATGTTCAAATTGCTGGTTCAAAATTTGACGTTACGTCCAAATGTTACATTTCCTATTCTTTTACGGAAATAGGAAAATGTAGACATAATCCTAAATTTGGTAAGAAAACAGAGTTAACGCTTTGAGTCTTTTGACTCTTCATCAGAGCACATGCTGCTGCCAGACCTGCTGAGTTTCAACACCAAGTTCTGTTTTTGCTTCAGATTTCCAGCTTCTGCAGTTCTTGGTTTTACTTTATGCTGAATTTGGTGCTAAGTTATGAACAATTGCATATATTTTAAAAGATTTATAAAAATAATGCAGCTTGTTATTAATTAACACAGCTTCCTAATAACTTTTTAAGTTCATTACAATTTTAAAAATAAATGATATAGAGTCAGAGATGTACAGCACAGGAATAATCTTTCGGTCCAACTTGTCCATGCCAACCAGATATCCCAACCCCAATCTAGTCCCACCCGTCAGCACCTGGCCCATATCCCTCCAAACCCTTCCTATCCATATAAACATCCAAATGCCTCTTAAATGTTGCAATTGTACCAGCCTCCATCACATCCTCTGGCAGCTCATTCCATACACGTACCATCCTCTGCGTGAAAAAATTGTCCCTTGGGTCTCATATCTTTCCCCTCTCACCCTAAACCTCTGCCCTCTAGTTCTGGACCCCCCAACCCCAGGGAAAAGACTTTGTCTATTTATCCTATCCATGCCCCTCAATTTCGTCAACCTCTATAAAGGGATAAAAGAGAAGAAAGTGAGGATTGCAGATGCTGGAGATCAGAGCTGAAAAATGTGTTGCTGGAAAAGCTCAGCAGGTCAGGCAGCATCCAAGGAACAGGAGAGTCGATGTTTCGGGCATAAGGACTTATGCCTGAAGCGTCAATTCTCCTGCTCCTTGGATGCTGCCTGACCTGCTGTGGTTTTCCAGCAACACATTTTTCACCTATAAGGGATAGGTGAGCAAGTTAATCAGGAACGAGCCATGTAAAAGGCAGCTGTCTGGTTTGGACTATAATCCAGTTCAAGGAACAGCAGTTACAACTTCATCCTCACTCGTTTCAAAATTCCATCCTAGATAATTTTATATAGTGGAATCATACGCTGCATTGTAAGCTTGACCACTTACAACACACCCAGAAAACCTTCTTGACAAAAGTTTATACACATCAAAAGTAGTCCAAATTAATTAAACTAACATTGATAAATAGTAGTAACTAATTTATACCTTTACCGAATCTACATTCTTTTCCACATTAGAGTTGTAGTTACCTGTTAAATTTCTGAATGGATTGCACAAGCTGGGTCCTTTTTTTATCAGTGAGTTCATTAACTTCATCTGGCTTCGTAACAAATGTATCAGCTGAAAAGGAAAGTAGATGGTTTTGATACTGAAATGGAAATAAGCAAATATAGATTTCCTTTCACTTCAATTCCTTTATCAGAAGGCAGCAGTACAAGTGGCAGTCACCCTCTGGCTATTCACCTTCAGGTATCCCTGCCAGGCAGAATGTTGTCCTCACTTCATGTCCCTGCAGAAGAATTTTCAGCTGTGGGAAGCTTGGCTCACTTTCCCAGTTTCTGACATGACTTTGTCAAATAGACAATCCATGCCACGAGCACAGGAACAGTAACAAACCAGCAAAGGATTTGAGAAAAACCTATAAATTAAAAGAAACCCACAGTCCAGAACAATTTACTTGATGATTACCTTTAAACAAATTCTTACATTTCTTTCTGACATCAGCTGACTTTATCTTCCGGGCAGCAGTGAGTCTGAATACTCCAGCTTCTTCAGTGACCTGAGCAGATGCTGTTTCCAGAATTTTCAGAATCTCTACATTCTGGACAGGAAAAACAGAAAATAAAAAGTGATGTGTAATTTCTTTTATTCATAAAATGTATCATTCTTCAATATTTAATATTCAGTATGACTTTAATCCAGATTAAAGTCATCACTTTATATGCAACAAATCATGGCTGAATTATACCTCAACATCATTTGTGCATCTTCTCTACACTTCTTTATACTTACAATAATCCATCAATGGAAATTTAATTTGGCCAAATATCCACAGCCTTGTCAGGAAAGTGCTCCAGCCAGTGCATGAAAGTGCTTCTCAATTTTGTGCTTAAATAGTCTAACATTAATTTCAGATGCGTCCCTTTGTTTTGGATGCTCTCAAATAGAATACTTTATCTGAATCCACTATTTACTCTTTCATAATTTAAAAGACTTGATTAGATAACCCCTCAACCTTTCAAACACAAAAGGAATACAAAATACAACTGACCCTCATAACCCAACTCTCTTTGACAACCTGCATTTACACATCTCCTTAAACACAGCACTGGGAAAGGCTTCAGGGGTAAACCACAAGGAACAATCCGAAGTAGGGGGCCCCAAAGATAGATTGTTGTTATCTACAACCTTGTTCTGGCAGCTCCTGCGACAGCACTGGTACCAACCAAACTGTAACAGCTCTGCTGTTCCTTTGGATTAGCCAGTGTTGTGGAGAGGGGGAACGTGCTTCATGGTCAACAGCTTGTCCCTATACCACACCGCCTAGGCTGACATCCTACCACTACTGTAGCTGGAGAGGACACTCCACCCGCTTCACCTGTGACGTCGACACAACACTAGGGGGCAGCAGATACTGGTTTTATGTCATTGCAAGATCAGCGTAGAACACAATGCCAGGGGTATCAACCGTAGGAGGGATTTTCGGATCCCACTGGACAGCTATCACCCGCCTCAACCTACTATCCTCACTGGGTGCATGGGGATTAGGAATTATCCTGACAGATTGTAATCATTGCACCAAACAATAAAAGAAAAACAAACAAAAACAAACACCTCTAAAAATGAGAAGATGGAATGTCTGGACAATGATGTCTCAAGGCCACTCAAACCCTCCAGGACAACAGCGACTCTAGGAAATCAGCTATCATAAATAACAAGCTCAAGAGACTCACTGTGGGTTATAGCCACCCTCCAGGAAACAAGGCTGACCGAGGTGGGTTCATTGAAAGAGAAGGACTACATGTTTTACTGGCTGGGGAAGGGCTCCGAGAGCACAGGGTCGGCTTCGCAGTGACAAACAGTCTGATGAACACAGGAGAACCAGGCAGCAATGGCTCAGAGCGACTCATGACTCTTCACCTCAACTCCACCTCAGTCACCCTTGTCAGTGTGTATACCCCAACACTGTCCTCCACATCAGACACATAGGACAAGTTCTACAACAATCTCGCTGCCCTCATTAGCAGCTTCCCTAGGGAGGAGTAGCTTGTTCTTCTGGGTGACTTCAACGCCAGAGTGGGTGCAGACCATGACTTGTGGCCCTCCTGCCTTGGGCATTTTGGTGTGGGCAAAGTGAATGAGAACAGACAGCGACTGCTTGAGCTGTGCACTTACCATGATTTGTGCATCACTAACTCCTACTTCCAGACCAAACCTCAGCACAAGAATTCCTGGGGAGACACCAACTCGATTGGATTCTAGTTAGGCACACCGCCAAACATGTTCTTCACACTCGCTCTTACCACAGTGCTGACTGTCATATAGACCGCTACTTGGTGTTTTGCAAGATTAAGCTGCAACCTAAGAGATTCCATCACAGTAAGCAACAGGGGAACCCTCGCATCAACTTCAGCAAGAGTCCAAGCCAGACCTTACGCAGCAGTTCTCAGAGGCTTCCAAGAGAGAACTCAGCGCCTCGTGACACAGAGACTCCGCCACAGAGAAGAGAGATACCTTTCGAGATACTGTGTACCTCACATCCCTGGCCATCTTTGGAAAGAAGAACTCCAAGACACACCTCTGGTTTGAGGCTAAGGTAATTGAGATGACCCCCATACAAGCGGCCAGCTAACAGGAAGCGCCTGCAGATTCTCAGAGCTGCCAGAAACAAGGTTCAGCAGACTGCCAGATATTGTGCTAACGAGCACTGGACACAGCTAAGTGAGGGAATTCAGACGGCCGCTTTAATGGGGAACATTAGGGGAATGTGCAGAGGCATTAAGGAGGCACGAGGACCAGCGCAGAATAAGACAGCCCTCGTCAAATCCTCTACTGGGGAAGTAATCACAGACAAAGGCCAGCAGATGGAGAGGTGGGTTGAACACTACCCTGATCTCCACTCCAGAGAGTAATAAGCGTCTGCTTCAGTACTTGATGCCATCATGTGCTTGCCAACCATGGACGAGCTAGATGCAGAGCCATCAGTAGAAGAGCTCAGCAAGGCCATTGGCAGCCTGGTCTCAGGGAAGGCCCTGGGAAGTGACGGGATTCCTCCTGATCTGATTAAGTGCAGCAAGATTAGCTTCCTGCTCCCATTACATAAAGTCCTCTGTCAGTGCTAGCAAGAAGGAGCTGCACTGCAGGCCATGCGGGATGCCAAGATCATTGCCCTCTTTAAGAACAAGGGCAAGAGAAGCGACTACAACACCTACACAGAGGCATCTCTCTCCTCAACACTGTCAGCAAAGCATTTGCTTGGGTCATCTTAACTCGCTGCAGAAATTTGCAGAACGTGTATACCCAGAGACACAATGCGGCTTCCGAGCTGAAAAGGTCGAGAGTAGACATGATCTTCTTCCTTTGCCAACTGCAGGAAAAGTGCAGAGAACAGAAAATGCCCCTACATGCTTCTTTCATTGACCTTACCAAGGCGTTCAACCTGGTCAGCAGAAACAGCCTTTCCAAGGTTCTCCTGAAGACTGACTGCCACCAAAACTGCTCAGTATGATAGAATTCTTCCACAGTAACATGAGGGGAACAGTGTGGTTCTATAGCAGCTCTTTTGAGCCCTCAACATCAGCAATGGCGTCAAACAAGGCTGCGTCCTCGCTCCCACACCGAGATTTTTTTTGGTTGTGCTCCTGAACCATGCCTTTGGCACCCCAACGGAGGGGATTTACTTAAGCACTAGAACAGATGGCAGGCTCTTCAACCTGGTCCACCTCTCAGCCAAGACTAAAGTAAGCATGGCACTCATCAGGGACATGCTGTTTGCCAATGATGCCACAGTTGCAACACACACCCAGCAGGAACTCCAGTTACTGGTAGACCGCCTCTCTTACACTTGCAAGGATTTCAGACTGACTGAGTCTGAAGAAGACCAGCATCCTGGGACACTGCCGGTTATCACCATCGACGACTACAAACTCAGTGTCGTCCATCAGTTTACGTGCCTTGGCTCTTCCATCAGTGACCACCTCTCCTTGGACATAGATTGACAAGAGGATCAGGAAAGCAGCCTCAACTCTTGCTCACCTCTCAATTAGAGTATGGACAAATCCCAAGCTGACACTGAAGAAAAAGATGTCAGTCTACAATGCCTGCAACATAAGCACACTGTTGTATGGCAGTGAAACGTGGACTACATATGCCAGACAGAAGAGAAGACTGAACACCTTCCACTTAAGGAGTATCCGCCATATCTTGGCAAGACAGTGTCCGATGCAGTGGTCCTATCTTGTGCTGGCTTTCCCCAGCATGTACACTCTGCCCAGGCAGCGGAGGCTGCACTAGCTGGGCCACGTCCATTGCATGGAAGATGGTCGCATCCCAAAGGATAACCTTCATGGAGAGCCTGCTTCTGGGAAGAGACCCACCAGGGCATCCCCAGCTGCACTACAAGGATGTCTACATGAGAGACATGAAAGTGCTTGATACCGTTACAGAGTCCTGGGAATGGCTTGCAGCTGACTACATCAAGATGGAAAAACACCGTGAACCAACACCTCAAAACAGGGGAAAAGCAGCTGATGAGCGCAGCAGCAGACAAGCGGGCACATAGAAAGTAGTACAGCAGCTCGAGCAGATGAACCATGACAGAGATTAGCCTTCTGCAACCGGGACTGTCACTCCAGCATTGGTCTCTTCAGTCAAAAGTGACACTGCGTCAGGGAAGTAGAAAGCCATAACAATGAGGATGCAACCCATGGTCAGCCATGGCGAAAAGGGGCCTCACATAACATAGCAAAATATTCCACATGCTCACAGTTTAATATCAAGCCAAATAAATATTTATTCAGAGAGGTGACAAAGTCAGATTAAAAAAGATAGTTCTGAGGAATCCTCATTCTGACGATACAATACGATAGTGCTTCTAAGGCCGACATACATCATTCCTAAGATTTAGTATCAAAGAGCAGACCACATGGAATGTGAGGCAATGAACATCTCCAAGAGAAAATCTAAATCTCTCCTTGACATGCAATTGCATTAACATCACTGAATCCCCCACAACCAACAAGCTGGAGGTTACCAGCTGGACCTGCCACTTAAATACTCGTCAGTGGATACAGTAGCAGGTCAAAGGCTGGGAATACTGCAGTGAGTAACTCACTTTCTGACTCCATCTACATGGCACAGCTCACACAGCAGTCAGGAGCTTGATGGAATACTCCCAAATGGATGAGTTGGATGAATACAGTGCCCAACATTCAAAAACGTTGATACCATTCAGGCCAAAGCAGCCCACATGATCGGTACCACATCCACAAACATTCAATCCCTCCGCACCAATGCACAGTAGCAGTGAGTGTTCAAACTACAAGTGTGTACAAAACCCATAGCCATTACCATTCAGAAGGAACTACACCAACTGCAAGTTCCATTCCAAACTCATCATCCTTACTTGGGATGACAGCACTGTTCCTTCAGTGACATTAGGTCAAAATCCAGGAATTTCCACCCTAATGGCATTGTGGGTTAGCTTACAGCAAATGGACTGCAACAGTTCAAAGCAGCAGCCACCTTCTCCAGGGCATGGGCAACCAAGCTGCTCCAGCCAGCGACAGCCACAACCCAGCAATGAACAATAAAGCAGCACATTCATAGGTGTTTGACATTCTGCAGGGATCAATGATTACATCTCCCTATAACCACCCCTCCACCCTCCCCTTAAGGGAGAATTACAAACACCTCTAATTACATATTCAAACTTTGGAAACTAGCATGTAAACTTGATCGATTGAGCGATCAAACTGATGAAAAATTACAAAAACAGGTTGCTAATTGCCTAGAGACAGTATCTATGTTACAATCACAACCAAGCAATTGCAGGAAAATAAAAGCTACAAATCTTGGGTTAGCAGTACATTGGCAATAAATAATTCAAAACGAGCCTACACTTCAGTAAAGTGCAACATTTCTGGTATAGCCTGTGAAATATTTTTTAAACTATCAAACACTATAAAATGAAAGAAAAATCAATTAGCCGATTTACCAACTGCTGATAGCATCGTATAGTACCACCGTGTAACAGAAAAACATCCCTGCAGTACAATATTCATATTTAATGATTCAACAACTGAAGTAGAAGATTCAAATTAAATTTGGAAAAAAACAGATGTGCAATAAAGAATACACAGGCATCCTCAAATAGCACAGAGTAAATTGCAGCAAATCTCATTTGTGGAAGTAATAAGTTACCATTTATAAACTACAAAGATCACTTATTAATTCTCATGAAATTATTCCATTTATATAGTACAGAGCTTATACACTTTCCACAGTAAAATAGATAGTCTAGTCAAGGCTAACTGTTCATTTCTTTTCTACTTTTGTGAATGTTGAATCCTGAAACAGTGCTGCTCCACAAAAAATTTAGTTTGTTTTTGGAAATGAATATAAAGCAAGCTGTAGCTTAAAGCTAGAAAACTGTGGCTAACCAATTTCTCTTGTGTGTATTTTAGCCAGTAAAATTCTTTGACAGATTTTCAACATGAAAGCAATGCAATGTCCAATATCCAAGTTCAAGAGGGAGAATTAGAAAAATACCATTGCAATTTCCGAAAGGAAATCCAGAAGTGCACTATAAGCCAACAAATGGTATATCTGGGTGTGACAAATAATATTCTATTTGAAGGCCACCCAAAGTGAAAAAGCTCATGAAATGAAATTAATCATCAAGCATAACAGATTTTTTCCCCAAACTTTTATTCCCAACAAATATCAAAAATATTACTTCAACAGTCAACAGATGATTCTCATCTGACTCTAAGATTAAGCTCAGATCGTTTTCCATGTGCTTCTTCCAGTTGTCAATGATAAGTCATATCATTAAACAACACAAAATGTTCATCAATTAGAGAAACAGGGTTGCTTGGAACAGAAGAGTAAATCTAGATGCTGAAGATGTGAACTTAAGGCCCTACTGGTAACAGAATGTAAATACAACACACAAATATAATTATTCTGAAGGAGAATCGAAACTAACTCTCCACAGATGCAGCCAGAGTTGTTGAGTTTCTCCAGCTTTGTGTTTGTGCTTAATTACAGCATAACAATTTACACTAGCAGTCTCAATAATTAACATGGACATTAGAATTTATAATGAGACATTACTCAAAAGTGAGACAAAAATGTGATAATGGGAAGGAAAGTTTCATGGACAGAAACTAAATACAGACGCAGTTTTAAAAAAACCTGGATGAGGAAACAAAGTAAGGTTCAGAATTTAACTAGTCCTTCTCCATAGTTTCAGCAACTTGCCATTTTTGTTTCTTTCTAAAGTTGGACTAACATGTGAAAAAGCTTTTTGATTAGTTGGAATGCAATGGTCTCACTAAACAGCTTTGTGATGGTTCAGAAATCATTTCCCACAAGCAGATTAAATGGCAACTGTCTAGGAAATTGGTTATACACTTGAAAAACCATCATTTGAAAGGCTATTTAGAAAGAGGAGAGAAGAGGAAATAATGGATTGCTTGTTATAAAAACCTGGCAGAGGACAGATGTTAACATGGCCTTTTTCTGCAGGATTTTATGATTCCTAAGTGAAATGACAGTTACAAGCTTTTACCTTCCCACAGACTTCCTCAGCACAATCAACTGGAGTGCACTGCTGCTTATTTCGCAAATTGACCGATGCTCCGTTGCACAAAAGTAGATTCACCAGCGCTCCGTGTTTTCCCTTTACAGCCTCATGCAGAGCAGTATTTCCTTGGTTGTTGGCAAGATTAACATTGGCACCATGCTGGAGAGTTTTCAGAGTAAGCAGATTTTAAAAACACCTCACCAAGTCTCAGAACAGTATGCACACATTAACAAGTCAAACAAAGCAGCAAAATTCCTCAATTATATTTCCTATTAGTAGTGGTGTGGTGACTATGCTACTAGCAATGATCTTAATTTCTGTGTCGTGATCATTAAATCCGTACAGTGTGGAAGCAGGCCATTCAGCCCATCAAATCCACACTGGCCCAAGAAGAGCATGCCACCCAGACCTTCCTCCCTACCCTATCCCTGTAATCCTGCATTTCCTGTGGCTAATCCACCTAAGTCTGCACATTCCTGGACAGTGGGAGGAATCCAGAGCACCTGAAGGAAATCCACACAGACACTGGAAGACGACGACTGTTTAGGAGTTTGCACTCGAGGGCAGAATCGAACCCAGGTCCCTGGGACTGTGAGGCAGCAGTGCTAACCATTGAGCCATCATTCTGCCCATAAGTGCTTCATCGTGGCGATAAGGCTAGCATTGTGTGCCAATTTGGAAAAGCTGCTTGACCTTTACACAGCAAACTAAAAATTGACTGAAAAACAATGAAAAATTGCTGAGAACATTCTGCATTTAATTTTCTAAACTCAAGAGGAGCAAGTACATGGAAACAAAGTTGTGCAAAGGCAGAATACATGCATTCTGAAGTCAAAATATGTCTAAGTATCACCTTGTAGTTATATACCTTGCCTACCCTCAAGATATCCTGAAAGCTCACTGCCAATGAATTATTTTAAGCTTACTAATGTAGGGAAACCTGGCAACCAATTTAAGTATAATAAGGTTCCATAAACAACAATAAATGATCAACTAATGTGTTTTACTGGTGCTGCTTGACAGACAGGAACACAACCCTGCTCCTCTTTAAACAGAGTCATGGGTTACAGAAGCCTGAAGGGTTAAATAGGGCCAAGGTATCACATCTCCTCTCATCGAGTGCAACACACTCTCAGTACTCCACTGAAGTGTCACTTTAGATTGCGGACTGAAGTCTATGGAGTGGAGCTTAGGCCTGGGGTTATTACATCCTGACCTAGGGTAGATGTTACCAACTGAGCCAAGCCAATAGTTTAAAGCAGGTTTTAACTGCTTTAGAGGAACAGCCTCAAAAGAACATATTTCAGGCAAATTGGTGTTCTTACCTCCAGCAACAACTCGGCAATTTCCAGATGTCCTTGAAGGCAGGCGTGGAGCAATGATGTATTACCATACACATCTTTCTTATTTAATTTTGCATTATAATTCAGCAAGTATTGAACTATCTGTTTAAGAAAACATAACACTTTTTGTAATTTTTCATTACTGAAATGCAATGCTATGTTTTCATTTGACTTTTTTTTTATTAAGTATGAAAAGGTGATTCTAAATTTGTACCTAGTATTGGTTAGGTGACAAATTAAGCGTTATATACAATTCCGGGGATCCCATTACCAGAATGATGGTAAGGATATAATAGATACATTGGAATGACAGAATTCTTGACAATTGCTGAGGGAACTGTATTGAAGATGCCAAAGGCAATCATTTATATTGAGTGATACCCATCTCCATGTACCAACATGCCAAACTGACCATCTTGATCTTTTCGCCGTCAAGAATAAAACAACTATTGACTAATGTTTTGTTTTCCAAGATGCAATTCTGCAGATATTTTTGTCTTTATTGGTTTTTGTCTGGTTATTTAAAAGGGGAAATATTTATACTTTAATATTTCCAAAGTGGCCGAGCAGAGGCTGATAGCTAAGTTCGGTACCCATAGGGAGGGCCTCAACCGGGACCTTGGGTTCATGTCACATTACAGGTGATCACCATTGCACTACACACACACACCCCAACCCCCACCCCAGACAGACACACACAGGGAAAGACTCACATGCGCACAATATTTTGTGTGGTGAATTTGTACTTGCAGAGTTACATTCATGCAGTTTTTGAGCAAAGTGCAATGTGGGCGGCACAGTGGTTAGCACTGCGGCCTCACAGCGCCAGAGACCCGGGTTCAATTCCCACCTCAGGCAACTGACTGTGTGAAGTTTGCACGTTCTCCCCGTGTCTGCGTGGGTTTCCTCCGGGTGCTCCAGTTTTCTCCCACAGTCCAAAGATGTGCGGGTCAGGTGAATTGGCCATGCTAAATTGCCCGTAGTGTTAGGTAAGGGGTAAATGTAGGGGTACGGGTGAGTTGCACGGGTCAGTGTGGACTTGTTGGGCCGAAGGGCCTGTTTCCACACTGTAAGTAATCTAAAAGCGTTCATGTAGAACTCTGAGCTCAAAAACTGCATGAATTTATGTAAAACTCTGTTATCTCACTTTTTAGATTAGATTTTAGATTAATCTAAACATAACAGCTAACCTGAGAATGCAACTTTTAAAAAAAGGGTTTTGTGATTTACCCATGAAAGACGTGAAACTATCACTGTATTCTAACAGATGAAAGGCTTAACAGGCAATCAATTTTTCAATGTATAATTTCAGTTACATCACACTGCAAATTTTTGCTATAAATCCTGTGTTACAATCGAGCCCTCCACAATCACCTGATGAAGGAGCGTCGTTCCGAAAGTTAGTGTGCTTCTAATTAAACACATGAAACCAGTGTTGCTGGGCTAGGAAAAGCACAGGAAAGCCAGACACGAAAGCATAAGCCTAGAAGTTCTGTTGGCATCGTACCAGACAGCACAGTGGAAGCTAGAAAGCTGCATCAGAATGCACAAGCTGATCAGAGTTTCATTAAGGAGGAAGTGCCAGATCTGCTTAAAACATACATTGCAACGGTAAAGTTTATTCCCATAGGCCAGGAGTAGCAGGTAAAGGGGTTACAATATTAAGGGACACAGGATCCTCTCAGTCTGTGATGCTAAAGGATAAGGAGATATGTACTCCTGAGAGACTATTGCCAGAAAAGATACTGGTAACAGTAATTCATGGTGAGACAAAGTGTGCTCAATTATGTAAAGGGAGGCTAGAGTGGAGAATTTGTGGTAGGAGTGCTGGACAAACTCTCAGCTCCAGGAATACAACTTGTCCTTGTGAATAATATCGCTTATTCACTGGCTGGCACACTGCCTACTCTCGTTGAAAAGACAGTAGAGACGCAGGCAACTAAAGCAATGCAGGAAGCTTATCCAGGAATCTTCCCCGATTATGTAGTAACGAGATCACAGAGTCACAAATTGAAAAAGAGATCAAAAGGGTACAGATAAAGAAGGTGAAGTGACATTAGCAGAGACTGTGTTTTATCAGTTAAGTGGGACAGAGCAGGAGCAAATAGATAAACATGCAAATATCTTTACCTCTGCAAAACTTTGAGTTGCAGCAGAAAAATGAAAATTTAAAATAGTTGTATCAAAAGGCATGTACAGAGGAAGAGTCTGAATGCATCCCCGTGTGTTATCTGAAAAATTATGCCTTAATGAGGAAATGGAGACCATCACATATTCAAGCAGATTAGATTGGGTTAGGAAGTTTACCGAAGACATGCAGATTGACGGAGGAGTTGTGGATAGTGTGGAGGACTGCTGTAGGTTGCAACAGGACATTGACAGGATGCAGCGCTGGGCTAATAAGTGGTAGATAAGGTTCAACCTTAAAAAGTGTGATGGGATTTGTTTTGGAAAGTTGCATTTGAATAGAGAATACAGAGATAAAGGCAGAATTCTTGGCAATGGGGAGGAACAGAGGGATCTTAGGGTCCATGTCCATAGGTCCCACAAAATTGTCACTCAAGCAGGTTAGAAATGGGCAGAATTTCACCAAATTGTGTTGCATAGAAAGGAGGTGTAGCAAATGGCACATGAGCTACCACTTGGAGGTCATTTAGGGGTGAGGAAAAAACAGGCTGAAATACAACATTTTTACTGGCCTGGACTACACAAGGATGTAGTTGAATTTTGCCAGACATGTCACACATGTCAGGTAACTGGAAAACCACAGGCAGGAACAAAACCTGCACCTTTAATAACTAACCCCTGCATTTGAGGAACCTTTTATAAGAGTCATCACTGATTACATAAATCCCCAGCTAAAAGGATTGTAGAAAAACTTACTCAAATTTTTTTTTAAAAAAACTAGATACAGACTACCAATAGAGATAGTCAGATAAGGGTCAAACGTTTACATCCAAACTGTTCAAGGAAGTTATGGACAGCTTAGGCAGAGAACGATTCAAATCTACTGTGTACCATGCAGAATCGCAGGGAGCGCTAGGAAGATGGCATCAAACACTAAAGACCATGTTGAGGCCTTATAATCTGGCTTATCCAGATGATTGGGATAAGGGAGTCCCATTTGTGCTTTTTGCAATCAGAGATGCACCAAATGAATCGACCAAATTCAATCCATTTGAATGAGTTTTTGGACATGAAGTGAGAGGACCACTAAAATTGATTAAAGAGACCACACATTTGGACGATGTCTCAAAGTTTAAAGAACAATTAAAATAGAGCTGGGGAGTTGGCTAGACAGCATTTAAAAGTATCACAGCATGCAATGAAACAGGAAGCGGATAGGAAATCAAAAATGCGTAATTTTGCTATTGGGCAGAAGGTATTTGTGTTACTTCCAGTAATAGGTGAACCTCTAAAAGCAACATTTAATGGATGTTATCAAATCGGAAGAAAATTGAGAGGGGTAAACTACTTGATAAGGATTCCAGACAAGAGAAAAAAATCTCAGCGCGTTGTCATTTGAATATGCTCAAAAGCTACTCTAACAGGGAAGGAAATCAAGAGGAGAAGGCGTTAATGATTACAGCACAGAAGAAAATACCAAGTTCAGAGAATTCGGAATTGGGCATTTCACAAATTAAATTGGACAATGAGAAAGTTGTCAAAAATTGGGATAAATTATTGGGTTACCTTCCTGAGAAAAATCAAAAGGACCTGAAAGATTATTAATAGTTGTGTTTTATGTAAATATAGGAGATGCTGTTCCAATTAAGTAACATCCTTATAGGCATAACCCTCTAAAGTTGACACAGGTTCAGAAGGAGATAGAACGCATGCTCCAAGATGCATAGTTGAACTGAGTTACAGTGATGAGCTCACCCACAGTCATGGTGCCCAAAGCCAGATGGTACCCAACAGTTGTGTGGACTATCGCAGAGTCAATGCCGTTACAAAGACTGATGCATATCCAATTCCTCTGTTGGAATACAGTGTTGAAAAGTGGGACAAACAACTTACATTTCTAAGTTGGACTTGCTCAGAGGCTCCTGGCAAATACCTCAGTCAGAGAAAGCAAAGGCAATTTCGGTTTTCATAACACCAAATGGACTGTACCAGTTCAAAGTCGTGCCATCTGGTATGAAAAACACACCAGCCACATGTCAAAGACTAACTAATCAGGTTATAGCCTGATTATCCAATTTTGTTGTGTACACTGATGACCTTGGTGGTTTTTAGTCACACGCAGAAGAAATATTTACAATATTTAATCAGACTTGTTGATTGACTTCAGAAGGCAGGCTTGGTGGTAAACCCAGTCAAAAGTGAATTTGCCAAAACCCCAAGTCACCTTGCTGGGCCATGTTGCTGGACAAAGACAAATGGCCCCACAGGATGCGAAAACGCAAGTAAATGGGAATTTCCAAGACCATCGACAAAAAGAGCTGCAGTATGATTCCTGAGATTGAATGGATTAGATCGCAAATTTGTGCTGAATTTTAGCAGTGTAGTAGCTCCATTCAATGAATTACTAAAGAAAAGCAAGCAGCTTCAGTGGACAGCAGACTGTCAGAAAGCATTTGACACCCTGAAGACTCTGTTAACCACTGCCCCGGTATTAGCCACACCCGATTACACAAAGCCTTTCAAGGTGGATATCGATGCCAGCAATTTTGGTGTACGGTGCTGTGCTCCGCTCCTACAGGAAGATGACGAAAAGATAGGTAGGCCTATCGGGTATTTCTCCAGGAAACTGAATGCTCATCAGTAGAAACATTCGACGGTTGAGAAACAAACTTTAAGTTTGGTGTTGGGCACTACAACATTTCAGCGTTCATATTACCAGCCACGCATCCGAGACAATCGTATACACTAACCGTGAATTTCTCTACAAATGTCAATAGGTTAAGGTAAAAAATGCCAGACTGTTGAAATGAAGCTTGTTATTGCAGCTATTCAATTTGACAATTGTGCAGTGGCAGGTCAAGAATACTTGATTGCTGATGAATTGCTGAGACTAAAATGAGCTATTGGAGGTGTTTAATGGTGAGAGTAGCATAGACTGAATCCAAATATAATTGTGCATGTTTGCTTGTGCATTGTCAGTTTAGTGTGTGTGTGTGTGTGTGTGTGTGTGTGTGTGTGTGTGTGTGTGTGTGTGTGTGTGTGTGTGTATTTTTTTTTAAAAAAGAGGTTTTAAAATTGAAGCTATCTTTGGATATTGATGGTTCATCTTATTTTAAAAAGGGAGGTGGTATCACAAGAGTGGTTCTGTTCCAAGGTTACTATGTCCTTTTTTCAGAAGGGTAATAAAACAGCTCAGTCTCTGAATTGGCTGAGCCAGTGCAGGGATGAATGGTTTATTAGGGCCCTTGCTATCTACCCCTTAACAGATGACAGCATAGGCCCAAGGCTTTCATGTTTTAGAAATAGCTTGCATACTGAAATGGGAGTGGCTAGTCCCAGCAGTTGAGGGTTTTGGGGCAGTTCAGCAGTTGTGTGTGTGTGTGTGTGTGTGTGTGTGTGTGTGTGTGTGTGTGTGTGTGTGTGTGTGTGTAGGTTGCTGGAGTCAGCCACAGTTGATACTGGAATCTTTCTCTCTCCTTCTGCCCTAACTTTGACCTGTAAGCCTCAGTTTCATTTTTACTCTGATTAAGGTGCTTGTTTATTGGAACTGTTGCATGTATTTTCGGAATATCATAATTTAGCCGGGTTTGGATAGGATGAGAAAATGCTGGAAAATCTCAGGTCTGGCAGCATCTCGAAGGAGAGAAAAGAGCTGACATTGAGTCTAACTGACCCTTTGTTTAAAAAAAAGAAAGAGCTTTGACAAAGAGTCAGTTAGACTCAAAATATCAGCTCTTTTCTCTCCTTACAGTTGCTGCTAGACCTGCTGAGATTTTCCAGCATTCTCTCTTTTGGTTTCAGATTCCAGCATCCGCAGTAATTTGCTTTTATTTGGACAGGATGAATTAGGCAGTATTCATTTTTTTGTTCTGTGCTTCATTACATAATTTTGTCAATAAATTTTAATTTGTTTAAGACTGGCAGACGACCCAGCTAATTTATAACAGGAATATCCACTATACAGCTAGCTAAACAAATAGCAAAGTTATGGTCTGGGCTACCTGTTTAAAGTGTTTTGAGGGGCCTGGCCTAGTCCATAATAGTGTTAATCAGTTTTGTTGAATAATCATTAATTTTGTTTTGTTATTTACTAAAAAAAACCGGTTGATGCACCACTTGTTCTAAACCTGATGTAAAAGTATAAAAGTTGATGAGAGAGGCATACAGCGATACAGACTTACATTCTCAAGTCATGACAACAGGTTTACAAACCCCAATCAAAAGGTGAGGAACGAAATGAGACATTAGAAGAATTCTTTTTATGCAGAAGTATTATGCAAGTTTGAATAGTTTACTCAAGAAAGAGACTTTATTAATTAGAAATAATTTTAATAACAAATAGAAGGCCCAGGAAAATGCAATTAGAGTTCAGTTCAAATTGAAGAGCAAGCATTGAGTCTTACAGCCTTCTGCTACCCTGTAAGTTGTACAATTGAGTATTTGTTAGTCAATGCAAAGAGAAAACACAGAAGAATACCAGTTATTTTAATAAGGAATGTTGTGAAAATCAGTCCAATTTTCTCTCAGGTTTCATCAGCAAGGTGAGAATTTCACTATTAAGTGAAGACCACATTTGCATGAATTACTGTCTCATTAAAACCTAATCACCTCATTAATAGATAAGTTGCTATTATCTCTGGTATTGATGAGAAACAAGATGGTGGCAATTTCCTCATTGGAAAGTCAGCTGTAACCCAACACCTCCATGTTAGCCAGCATTATCCAAAAACTTAAGGCATGTGCCCTGGGCAGCAGCTGCCTCCATCTGTAAAGGAGCAGCATCAGTAATGCTGCCTCACCACATTATCATGGAAGATCTTGGAATAACCGATAGCAGTTCAGAACCTCAGAACTACACTTTGGAGCTCATCAACACCTTACATTGTAATGTTGTTGCCAGGTTGGCACCATCTCAAACACCAAAACCATCTCAGGGCTCTCAAAAGCAATAAATAAACTGCAAATGCTTGAAATTTTGAAACAAACACAGAATGTGGAGAAACTCAACATCCATGGAACAGAGAGAAAGAGAGTTAATGTTTAGAGTCCTGTATGACTCTTCAGAAATTCTGCAGCTTACGCTGCAAACACTACATGTGCTTCAACCAAATGGCCATGTCAGAGTGTCTAAATAATCCTTAGTCCGCTCAATGGAGACTATAGTCAGACTGGGGGCTACACTATCCTCAGTCAGAAAAGGAGATGCAGTGCTCGGAGTGAGGAGGAAGTGCAGGGGCAAAAACAACAGAGTTTGGAGGGGTGGTTAGACAAGAACCATTGAGGGGAAATCTTGCAGGCAGTAATGAGGGTGGTAGCCTATGAGCCATGGTGGGAGGTGGATACACTGACAGAATTAGTGTAAGTGGGTGGTAGTGAATACAAGATGGTGCCACTTACCTTGGGGAGTGCAGAAGGTCGTTAAACTTTCTTGTAAGATGAATGCACATTCCGGTCAGAACATGGACACCACATTGTGGCAATATCAGACGAGGTCTGTAATGTCAGTTTGCAGATTTCTCCTCTGGTGATCATGGACAGAGGAGATGACCCTGTTCTCCACCACCCCATCACTATTTGCAAAGTAGAGTGCCAACTTGCCACACTCAGCCATTCGGAATTAACAGCAACACACCAAGGGCAGTACCAGGCTGACAGTATTTAATATGGTACACAGCTGGGGTTTAAGAATGGCACCCATAACATGAACTGTAATGTCCCAGGGCATTCACAAACACTTCCACTAATTGATACTGGCCTTTATACCTAGACAACTCGACTACAAGGATGCAGAAGTTATGCTGCAGTTATACAAAACCCTGGTTAGAGTCCAATTAGCGTACCAACAGCAGATCTGGGCATCATACCTCAGAGAGGGTGCAACATGAGTTTATAAGTTATGAGGAGAGATTTTATAAATTAGGCCTGTTTCCTCTAGAATTGGGATGGTTAAGGGGTAATTTGGATTGAAGTCTTCAAGATATTAACAGTAAAAGACAGAAGATAAACTCTTCCCACTGCTTGGTGATTCTAGAATGAGGGGACACAGTCTGAGAATTAGGGCTAGACTATTCAGGAGAGACGTTAGGAAGCACTTCGACACAGAGTGGTAGATGTTTGGAACTCATTTCCATAAATGGCAGAGGACATTGGATCAGTTACCAATCTGAGATCAGTAAATTTTTGTGAAGCCAAGGTATTAAGGAATATGGGCCAAAGGCAGATATATGGAGTGAGGCTGCATATTAGCTATGATCTCATTGGATGGTAGAACAGGCTCAAGGAGTTGAATGGCCTACTTTTGTCTCTAAGTAATGAATACAGTGTGATACTGAAATTCAATACAGGTTATTTTCTCTTTGCTTACCTGGAGGTCATTGTGTTGGCAAGCCAGGTGAAGTGGTGTTGCATTATGGGAATTCTTTGTATTGGCATTGGCACCATGGCGCAGTAGAAGTGAGACCAGGTCAAAGTGCCCATGCAGAGAAGCCACATGTAACGGAGTAAAACCATCTTGATTGGCAGAATTCACACTCAGACCATTGACAGTAACACTGGAAAGTTTCTATGGAGATCAAATTAGTTATTAGCCTTTCATGATTAACATTGCGCAATACACACAAGTGTTCAGTTTTAAGTCTCCCCATTTAAAGCTTTCTCACTTAAAATGTCTTATGTCACCTCATGCCATTCCATACTGCCTCATTGTGCCTTGCATCATCACATCACTAGCATGGGCACTACAATGGATGCCACTATAACTGTGCCCTGCAATCAAAGATTACCTTTCTCCAAACAGTTCACTGCTGAAGTCACTGATTAAAAATGAAGTTTACTTCAAAGTTCAAATTTTCTCTGCAGTTTATATCCATCATAGCAGAGGAACCGCCATGGTCTTAGCTTTTTAGAAGTAATTCTCTAGCTTACTATATTCTACAGACATTTACTCATACAGATACAATAGTTGAGGAATCTGCAGTACAGGTCAACTACAAATTTCTTTAAAGACTTATTTTTGTCACTGATGTTTTCCTGTTTTTGTATCACTTGTTACTTCTGCTAAGGATGCACAGTAAAAGACATGCATGGCACAATATTTTAAATCTAACAGTGGTTTTTATATCTCCTTTTACGTCACAACTGTAGAGAAATATATGCTTACATTACACTGCCTACTTTATTAAAACAATGAATAATAGAAAATAAGAGAAAATTATCTGAGTGTTACAGATCAGGCAGAATTTTTTAGAAGAGAGCATGTGTTAAGTTTTCCCAATTTCCAATAATTCCACATTTCAGGCAACCTTATTATAGACATTTCTCCAGTAAATCAAGAGCTGCATTTTGGATTGAACATACACCTCAGTTATTAGAAGCGATTACTTTGCAGGAAAAAGCACATACCTTTTGTGCCGGTTCACACTTTGGACATTGACACAAAGGATGACAGAAATCTGATTTCAACATAAGGCCTTCCTCTTCCTCCGGATCTTCGTCCATCCATTCTAACAAATATCGAACCTACAATGAACACAAAAGAGGTAATCTTCAAAGCAGAAGGGGTGGAGATAGGGGAGCAATCTGCTGGATCCACTGAAGCTTTTTCAGCAGAAAATAAGGAAGTCACCTGATCACAATTCATCTGAAGCCAAAATTCCATAATAGTGACGCAATCAGGTGGGAAAGACAAATAGACTCCCTTCCTTTCAACCACCCTAGTTGACTGCAATAAACTCTTCCCAGCAAGAGACTACGATTCTTTGGGTCTGACCCATCTCCCACGTTTCAGTGTTTGGCCCTCTCTTCCCTCCCACAAGAATGATAGGGTCTCCTTGTCCTCACCTACCATCCCACAAGTATCCGCAGCCAGAGGATCATTAGCTGCCATTTCCGCCACCTCCAGTGGGATGCCACAACCAGACACATATTCCCCTCCCTTTCCTCGTCAGCCTTTCGCAGGGACCGTTCCCTCTGGGACACCCTTATCCACTCCTCCTTCACTCCCAGAAAACTCCCCACAGTATCTTTCCCTGCAACATGTCAATTTACTTCCTCCCTCCTCAGTATCTAAATGCCCAAACACACCTTCAAGGTAAAGTAGCACTTTACCTGCCCTTCACACAATTTGGTCTACTGCATTCGCTGCTCACCCTCAAACTATTTTCTGCATAAAATCCAACCTTTTGCGAGCCACCATCCGTTCTGAAGAAGGGTCTGTGGACCTGAAATATTAGCTATAATTTCCTTCCATAGACGCAGCCAGACTGCTAAGCTTTCCCAACAATGTGTTTTCGATAGTTAAAAGTTTATTATTGCTAATCGGAGATAAACAATGCAATGTCAAGTACACAGCTTTTGGATAATTTCACACAGGTAAAACGTTATTACTGGATAATACTATTGTTCTTCAGTCGATGTCTTAGACCATCAAGAGTAGAAAATATTGTAGTTAATCTCTGGAGTGAGGGCAGAAGGGAGGGCATATGCTTGAGAGAGTAACAGAGAGATCACATGCATGAAAAAGTGTGCAAGAGAAAATGCACAAGAGAGATGGCATGGGAGAGGGTGAAGGAGAGGGAGAGACAGAGACAGAGACAGAGACATGAGGGAGGGCCTGCGCGCAAGTGAGTCGCACACCAGATAGTGTACCCACGCGAGAGCTTCCAATAAATTAAAGTGTGACTTCCCTTCCACAAAACCATGTTCAGTCTGCCCGATTTTCTTGAGCTTATCCAAATGCCCTGCTATGTCATCTTTAATAATAGCTTCTAGCATTTTTCCAATCGTAGATGTTATGCTAACTGTCCCATGGTTTTCTGCTGTGTCTCCCATCCTTTTTTGAATAAAAGAAGTTTGTTATAAGTCAACCAAATGGCACCATCACAAATCAAGGGAGTTTCTGAAAATTAAAATTAATTCATCTACTATCTCACTAGCCCTGGTATGGAGTCCTTCAAGACCTCGACACTTCTCAGACCGCAGCTCCAACAATCTTCAGGGTATCACTTCTCTGGTGATTGCGGTTTTCCGGAGTTCCTTCCTTAATGCCATTTCCTCATTTAAGACCAGTGCAAAATATCAGTGATCAGCCATCTCTATTTTCCAGCATTAATTCCCTAGTCTCATTTTCAACAGAATCAAAACTCACGTTTATAACTCCTTTCTTTAAAATAAAAAAAATGCATAAACTCAGTATTTGCTTTAAATTTCTCAGCGCGTTGTCCATATAAATTTTTTGCCACTTTAGAATGTATCTATTCTGTGCATTCTAAAATACTTCCTTAAATATCTGCTAGTGCATTTCCATTGAGCTATTCTTTAACCTAATGAGACAATTCATTTTAGTCAGCTCTGCTCTCATGCCCTCAATGTTCTTAGTTACATTTTAAAAACACAGTTTCAAAACCAGGCTGCTCTGCCTCAAATTGAATGCAAAATTCAAATCATTTCATGGCTATTGATACCCTGCGGTGCCATTAATATGATATTATTAAGTAGTCCTATCTCATTTTATAGTTTCAGGTCTAATGGTTGACTCCATTAGTGATTCTGTGGCTCAAATTTCCACACGACACCAGTTTAATTCAGGTGGAATCGAATTAAACAGCACAAAGTTTAACTGAACTTTAAGCAGAAGTGAATTGCCACAATAAGTAACTTATGTATCTGTGACCCCTTTGTAATAATTCAATAGTACTTTTCCCTAATGCCTCCTCATCCCCATCCACCTGTGTCTCCAGGTATGAATAGCAGATTTCTGTTGGTGGGTAATTACTCCCCGAGCAGAATCTCCAGACCTATTTAATGAATCGCCTCCAGTCGATGATATTTTCTACCTTTCTGGATAGACAGGCTGAACATCTTATTCAATTTCCAATGACTACAGCAGGAGGAGATAAATTTTTAAATGAGGTATTCCCACCCACAGTGAAACATGAAAAGATACACTATTTTGATGATGCAAGATACATCCACTTTAATTGCCCACTTACAATGAACACAAAACAAAAGTCAGAGGTATATAGCATGGAAAGAGACTATTTGGCTCAACATATCGTGCCAACCAAGTTTTCTAAACTGAACTGGTCCCATTTGCCTACATTTGACCCTTATTTCTCTAAACCTTTCCTAACCATGTACCTGTCCAAATGGGTTGTAAACATTGTAATTGCACCATTTGCACTGACAGCTCATTCCGTACACACACCACTCTCTGCATGAAAAACGTGCCCCTCAGTTCCCTTTTAAATATTACTGCTCTAACCTTAAACATATGCCCTCTAGTTTTGGGCTCCCTTACACTTGGCTATTCATTCAATCAATGCCCCTCATGATTTCATAAACCTCTCAAAAGGTCACCCCTCAGCCTCTGATGTGTCAAGGAGAAAAGTCCCAGCGTGTCCACCCTCTTTTTTTAGAACTCAAACCTTTCAGTCTCAGTATTATCCCTACATTTCCTTTTTTCACCCTTTCCAATCTCTCAAACTTGATTGGGTTCTTTGAGGAAGTGACCAAAAAGGATGGATGAACGCAGAGCAATCCATATGAAGAACTTATTGCAAATGCTTGGCAGATATAGTTCATATAAATTATTTTTTGGAAAGAAATCCACTCATTATCAAGAGAAATTATTTTCAAATCAACACCCGGATTAGCATGAGACGACAATCAGTTCCACATTTTGAGCATTTGAAATGTCCCTGAATGCAGGGAGAAGACTCATTAAGTCAGAGGTTTCTAAGTAAATTTGACAAAGCTGACACCAAAAGATCTAGGTTGAAGTCCCACCTGAAGTGTTTCATGACATATTAAAGCAAGTCAAATTATCCTCCACTCCCCCCAAAAACAAAAGGTGCCTACATTTCAGGTTGACTGACTGGTTGAAATCTTAATTGACACTGAACCAGAGCTACTGCAGAGATTTGTATCAAGAGCAATTTTGCTACGGATGTTTGATGTCACACCTTGGTCAAATGCTGACTGGCAATCACCCTCATTCAACCTCGAGAATTCAGCTCTTCTGTCCACATGAGAGCATGGCAGTAATAAAGGCACAAGCTGAATAACTCTTCAGAGAACCCAAACAGAGCTGGAGTTGCCAGATTATCACTCACTGATATTTGAAAACACTTCAGCTACACCTTCCATCATCATGCTGATGCCCAACATCTTGTACAGGCTGTTCCTGGGTTGTAAGAGGCTTCCATTCTGAAATCTGTTCAATAGACAATAGGTGCAGGAGTAGACCATTCTGCCCTTTGAACCTGCACCACTATTCAACATGATCATGGCTGATCATCCTTAATCAGTATCCTGTTCCTGCCTTATCTCCATAACCCTTGATTCTACTATCCTTGAGAGCTCTATCCAACTCTTTCTTAAATGAATCCAGAGACTGGGCCTCCACTGCCCTCTGGGGCAGAGCATTCCACACAGCCACCACTCTCTGGGTGAAGAAGTTTCTCCCCATCTGTCCTAAATGGTCTACCCCGTATTTTTAAGCTGTGTCCTCTGGTTCGGCACTCACCCATCAGCGGAAACATGTTTCCTGCCTCCAGAGTGTCCAATCCTTTTAATAGTCTTATGTCTCAATCAGATCCCCTCTCAATATTCTAAACTCAAGTTATACAAGCCCAGTCGCTCCAGTCTTTCAGCATAAGGCAGTCACGCCATTCCAGGAATTGACCTCATTCATAAATATATTTGTACACAAGTTGGAACACAATTCAGGACAATGTAAAGCAGTTATTCATAACTTCAGTAAATGTTCAAATGTTGGCTCTTTAAAGTTACAACACAATAGGGGCTTGCATTCCTAAGTACGAGAGTCTGCATGTTGGATGTTTATAAACATGGGACTCCTGTATATGTTTAACTTTTACTTGAGCAAATGAAGCAGCACAATATCTAATTTTAAAAAGTGGACAGCTTTATTCTACAGGGAATACATGCAAAACTAATTGGTCAGGTCTATCGTACACAAACTAACCTCCTGTTATATTAAAAGATATAAAGTGTGCTCTCTACACTAAGCTTAGCTTATTCCTGTTTTCCAAATTACTAATCTTTCTTTTACTGTAATTAATTATAAAAGCTTGCTGTGTTAAGTAAAGGACAGGAGGAGAGCAGGATATTAAGTCTCCATTCAATAAATTAAACATGAATTCCTGCAGTTTAATTAGTCATCACTGTTTTCTCTTCAGTTGAAGACACTGTTAATGCCTTTAGAGTGTGGATTTCCAGGATAATGGAAAGGTTAACAGAGGGCCATTTAAAACAGCTACTCTGCTGTGTTTTCTCATTTCCAATCTAGATACTAATTATAATAAATAACTATGACTGAACATTTATGTGGCAGTTTTCCATTTAAACTTGCACTATACTCAGCCGAATGGTCCAAAATATACTGATGCAGTAATTCACTAATTTTACAAAGCAAAATAATGCACCTTTAATTAAAAGAATAAATAAAAATGTTGTAGATCATTAAACTACACATCAACTACATTGCCCATGCTACCACATGAGTACACAAGCACTTTGGGACAGCTAATGAAAAATATTTATTCAACCTTATAAAGCTGGAAATTTGAGTGCATGCTGTTTGGACGTTTTAAAAATGTTTTATTTGCGCTTCAAGGCTTCCTCAACAATAACATGCATCAAGATGGTACTCTGTTCCAATACATAATAATTGGCACTAGTCAAATCAGAATGCACAACAATTTAACAGACCAATAAAACTTCTTTTACAAAAGAGAAATAATCAAAATTAATTTGCAATTTATTTCTGGTCTGGTCACAAAATCCAAACTTCTGCAATTTCATTCTTTGGGACTACATTAACTCGCGCTCAGTTGATAGCACACTTTCCTTCAAATCAGGTGGTTTCTGGTTCAAATTTGACTCTAGGAGGTGAACACAAAAATCTAAGCTGATCTCGTACTAAAGTGGGGACTCCACTGCTGAAGGCACCATCTCTTAAATGCAAGTTTCAAAAAAGGAAGTGATAAAAACAGGGTAAAATTGTCAGCAGAATAAGGAGTCAGACTAGGTCTATGCTAGAGATAAGAGTAACAATAGTGAACTGGGGAAATCCATGCATTCACCTGCTGACTTCCCCAAAATCCTTTCTATGGAGCTGGAGGCTGCCATAACCAATGTGGTCAGTATGGAAGTGAAAAGAAGAGACTGTCAGAACCAAATTAGCCATAAACCGGGACTGAAGGTGATCAGAACCAAGTTGAATCAGAAACTTTTAAAACAAAGGAGATGTTGTGGCCACTGCTCATCACATACCAGTTAGAAACAAAGAAACAACGTTTTATAGTAGTTATTGAAAGTCAATGAGAGAGTTTATCTGTCAAGAATTTTGGCTCTGAAGCGTTTTACCTTCAAATTAATAATACAATATTAATAAAAACCTAAAACAATTTAAAGTTTATTTGAAGACACCATAAAATATTCTGAGGTGCAGCATTGACTGAAATTCAATTTTTTTTCCACAGTTAGTAACAGTTGTTATAAGGAAGTTTCCTAATGGAGTTGGAGTATTTCTGTCACATCACAAACTACCAAGTTATAAAGTAGAATAGGTCGGTATTATTTTAAAAGAAATTTCACAGAAATTACCATACTGAGGATTTTACTATGCTGTAGGACATAACCCTTGGTCTATTTGTGGGCAAGTGGTGTCATATTGTTACAACTTTGACAGTTTTTCAGCTTATTAATATGCATTTGCTGAAAATTCATTAATACATAATAATGAGAAGAAAGTTTGGCATGAAGTAAATTTACAAGAGCAAGGGGGTGTGGTGGATAGCAGTTTTAGGAAGGAAGAAGAGTTGCAGATACACACAGTCACATAGGTGGGTTAACTGCAGGAAAGCTAAGAGAGGAAGGCAGGTAGTGCAGGAGTCTTCTGTGGCTATCCCCATTTCAAACAGGCATGCTGTTTTGGTAATGTAGGGAGTGATGGATTCTCAGGGGAATGTAGCACGAACAGACAAATCTCTGGTATGGAGACTGGCTGTAATGCAATGAAGGGTACGTTGGGTTCCAAGAGATCAATTGTGTTAGGGAACTCTCTAGTCCAAGGCAAGACAGACGTTTGTGGCCAGCAGAGAGAAAAAAAAAATCAGAATGATGTGTTGCCTCCCTGGTGCTACGAGCAAGGATGTCTCAGAGAGGGTGCAGAATGTTCAAGTGGGAAGAAGGGCCAGCAGGTCATTGTATACATTGGAACCAATGACAGAGGAAGGGAAAAGGATGACTTCATAAAGGGAGGAGAGAGTGAGAGAGTTTAGGCAGGAATTTAAAAAGGAGATCCTCAAGAGTGATAATATCTGGATTACTCCCAGTGCTATGAGCTAGTGAGAGCAGGAATAGGAGGATAGAGCAAATGAATGCATGGCTGAGGAGCTGGTGCATGGGAGAAGGATTCACATTTTTGGATCATTGGAATCTCTTCTGGGGGTAGACATGACCTGTACAAGAAGGACGGATTGCACCTAAATTGGAAGGGGACTAATATACTGGCAGGGAGATTTGCTCGAGCTGCTCAGGAGGATTTAAAACTATTAAAGTGGGGGGAGATAGTGAGGAAAGAGATCAATCTGAGACTGGTACAGTTGAGAAAAGAAGTCAGTCAAAACAGTCAGGGCAGGCAGGAACAAGGCAGGACTGATAAACTAAACTGCATTTATTTCAATGCAAGTGGCCTAACAGGGAAGGCAGATGAACTCGGCATGGTTAGGATCATGGGACTGGGATATCATAGCAATTATTGAAACATGGTTCAGGGATGGGCAGTACTGGCAGCTTAACGTTCCAGGATATAAATGCTACAGGAAGGACAGAAAGGGAGGCAAGAGAGGAGGGGGAGTGGCATTTTTGATAAGGGATAGCATTACAGTTGTGCTGAGGGAGGATATTCCCGGAAATACATCCGGGGAAGATATTTGGCTTGAACTCAAAAAGAAGAAAGGGATGATCACCTTATTGGGATTGTATTTATAGACCCCTAATAGTCAGAGGGAAAGTGAGAAACAAAGTTGTAAGATGACCTCAGTTATCTGGAAGAATAATAGGGTGGTTATGGTTGGGATTTTAACACTGACAGTTCCAGTCCATGTTTGGAAAGTTAACGGTTTAGATGGAAAGGCATTTATTAAGTGTGTACAAAAAAATTTTCTGATTTACTATGTGGATGCACCTATTACAGAAGGTGGAAAACGTGACCTACTCATGGGAAATACGGCAGGGCAAGTGACAGAGGTGTCAGTGGGGGAGCATTTGGGGACAACGACCATAATTCTATTAGTTTTAAAATGGTGATGGTAAAGGATAGACCAATTTTGAAGTTCAAAATTGAAGAAAGGCTAATTTTGACAGTATTCAGCAAGAACTTTCAAGAGCTGATTAGGGCAGATGTTCACAGGTAAAGGGACATCTGGAAAATGGAAAGCCTTCAAAAATGAGAAAACGAGAGTCCAAAGTATATCCTTGTTAGGATGATAGGAAAGGTTGATAGGTGTAGGGAATGCTGGCTGACTAGAGAAATTGAGGTTTTGGTTAAGAAAAAGAAAGAAATATATGTCAGGTATAGACAAGATAGATGGAGTGAATCCTGCCTGGCCTGCTGTGCTTTGACCAGCAACACATTTGCAACTGTGATCTCCAGCATCTGCAGACCTCATTTTTTACTCTGAATCCTTAGAAAGTATACTTCTACTGCCTTTAAACTTTAAGAGGGAAATCGGGAGGGCAAAAAGAGAGCATGAGATAGCTTTGGCAAATAGAATTAAAGGAGAGTCCAAAGAGATTTTACAAATACATTCAGGACAAAAGGGTAACTAAGGAGAAAACAGGGTCGTTCAAAGATCAACAAGGCGGCCTTTGTGCAAAGCCCCAGGAGATGGGGAAGATACTAAAATAGTACTTTGCAACAGTGTTAACTGTGTAAAAGGATATGGAAGAATAGAATGTAGGGAAATAGATGGTGACATCTTGAAAAATGTACGTATTACAGAGGAGGGATTGCTGGATGCCTCGAAACACATGGAATAAATCCCCAGGACCTGATCAGGTGCATCTTGGAACTCTGTGGGAAGCTAGAGAAGTGACTGCTAGGCCCCTTACTGAAATATTTGTTTCATTGATAGTCACAGTTGAGGTGCCAGAAGACTGCAGGTTGGCTAACGTGGTACCACTGTTTAAGAAAGGTATTAAGGACAGGCCAGAGAATTATAGGCCAATGAGCCTGACGTTGGTGGTGGGCAAGTTGTTGGAGGGAATCCTGAGGGACAGGATGCACATGTATTTGGAAAGGCAAGGACTGATTAGGGATAGTCAACATGGCTTTGTGCATGGGAAACCACGTCTCACAAACTTGATTGAGTTTTTTTGAAGAAGTAACAAAGAGAATTGATGAGGGCAGAGCGGTGGACGTGATCTATATGGACTTCAGCAAGGCATTTGACAATGTTCCCCATGGGAGACTGGTTGGCAAGGTTAGATCACATGGAACACAGGGAGAACTAGCCATTTGGACACAGAACTGTCTCAAAAAGGTAGAAGACAGAGGGTAGTTGTTTTTCAGACTGGAGGCCTGTGACCAGTGGAGTGTCACAAGGATTAGCGCTGGGTCCAATACTTTGTCTTTTATGTGTAGGATTTAGATGGGAGCAGTTGGTAAGCTTACAGATGACACCAAAATTGGAGGTGTAGTGGACAGCGAAGATGGTTGACCTCAGATTACAAGAGGATCTTGATCAGATGGGCCAATGGGCTAAAAAGTCGCAGATGGAGTACAATTTATATAAATGCAAGGTGCTGCATTTTTGGAAAGCAAATCTTAGCAGGACTTATACACTTAATGGCAAGGTCCTAGGGAGTGTTGCTGAAAAAAAAAAGACCTCGGAATGCAGGTTCATAGCTCCTTGAAAGTAGAATCACAGGTAGATAGATTAGTGAAAGCGGCGATATGTATGCTCTCCTTTATTGGTCAGAGTAGGGAGGACAAGATTTGGGAGATCATGTTGCGGCTGTACAGAACATTGGTTTGGCCACCTTTGGAATATTGCGTGCAATTCTAGTCTCCTTCCAATCGAAAGAATGTTGTGAAACTTGAAGGGGCTCAGAAAGGATTTAAGGAGGTTGCCAGGGTTGAAGGATTTGCACTATAGGGAGAGGTTGAATAAGCTGGGGCTGTTTTCCCTGGAGCGTCAGTGGTTGAGGTGTAACCTTATTGAAGTTTATAAAATCATGAGGGGCATGGATAGGATAAATAGACAAAGTCTTTTCCCTAGTGTGGGGGGAGTCCAGAACTAGAGGGCATAGATTTAGGGCGAGAGGAGAAAGATATAAAAGAGACCAAAGGGGCAACTGTTTCACTCAGAGGATGGTACATGTATGGAATGAGCTGCCAGAGGAAGTGGTGGAAGCTAGTACATTGCAACAGTTAAAAGGCATCCGGATGGGTATATGAATGGGAAGGGTTTGGAAGGATATGGGTCATGTGCTGGCAGGTGGGACTAGATTGGGTTGGGATATCTGTTCTACATGGGCAAGTTGGACCATGTTTGTGTTGTACACCTCTATAACTATGTGCTTGCACAACAACACATCAACCATATGCCAGTGCCGTTCATTATCACAATTAACAAGACAGTTCCTCTAAAATACCCAGAGTATCGTATTCTGATTGAAATGTTTTGAAAACGTCCACTTCTTTATAATCCTAAAAACATTGCTTCAGATCTTGAGAATTAGAATGCAAACCAAATAAAAATAAAGTAAAACACTTCAAGTCTGTCTTCCTGTATATTATTTGAGCTGTACGTTAAAGCTTTACGGTGTAAAATCAAAATCTATTTCAAAACAGTATAAAATTTTAAAAATCAGATAGGTCTTCAAATATTTTCCAAATTATATTTTACATCAGTTCCTTAAGAGTACAGAGGATGATGTTTGTATCCAATCAAAAATAGTTTACCTTGTACATATGAATGCAAGGTCTATTCATAAAATGAAAAACAAATTAAAAGCATATATAAAATCACAAAACCTATGATTCAAGAGTCAGTATTTACTTGGCAATTTGCCAAGATTAAAGGCCATTAAAAATCAAAGAAACCACATATCTATCCCTTCAAGTAATTGAAAAAAGGTCCAGTTTTGACTGACTGTACTTACCATTTCTACATCTCCATCAGCGACAGCACGCAATAATTTTTCCACCTGCAATAAAATTGCAACAGCTAAGCTCCTTTTAAGCGGAATAGAAGCGAAAGGATTATCTGCTTAACTGCAATGCTTTGTAGCACTTCTATGCTCGAATCAGCAGGAATTACAAAGATGTTGAAATTAGAGTCAAGATTTTTAAAAAATCCACTTTGTAGCTGTGTGCAGGCTTGACATGACAGCGTTGCTTTCAGATACCTTATTAGCAAAGTTTTTGTGTGACAATATAAATAAAACAAAGATTAACCCTTGAAATATTTGTGTTTGTATTATCTGCTCTAAGTTCTCATTTCCAGCAGAAATCTGAAAATAAAAGCTTTTCAGTAATTTACTTGTGAGTTAAATAATTTTACATTTATTATCAGTCTTATCATTAAAACATTCACTTATTCTTATAAATGCCATTACTAGACATTGTTGATAAGTTAATAGCTCATTACAAACTCATCCAGGGCTATTAGGGATGAGCAGTAGACACTCCTTGAGTCAGTGACATCCATATTCTATGTATTAATTTTTTAAAGTTCTAAACAGTAAGATTATTCTGAGTCTGCACCTGCTCCACCTTTAATGTGATACCTGGAAGCAACCAGCTTTGTGGCTAGAGAAAACAAGATAATAAAGCATGCTGTAAAAATTTACATCACTGATCTGCCTCTTTGGTTAAGAAATTGAATTTATAGGTAAAATTAATTTTAAAAGTTGTAATGGCTCCAGTACAGAGCTTAGATACTCATTAATCTACCCAATGCAATGTAGGTAACGTACTGTATATTTATAACTATAAAATGGCATTTTTAAAAGCTTTAAATTTTGTACAAATTATGCAGAAGTCAAATGCAAGGAAGACAAGAAATGACAAAGAATTTTGATTTTAGCAGTAAAACAAACTTAGAAAGTCAAAAAAGTTAAAAATGTGGCAAAACCACTGGCTGAAAAATATTTTTCAGTTGAGGCATCAAGTTGGTAGATCACGGATGATACGTATGCCAATTTAAATGTTATTCTGCAGTATACAAACTGATTACATGTTGGAGCAGTGAAATATTTTTTTTATCTAGCAGTGTGGAACATTCCCACATCAAATTGGGATCTTTGCAAATATGTAGAAAAAAATCGAATTAACATGGTTAGTTGCTGCTAAAACAAATCAGTGCAATTTGTTTAGTCAATCTTTAGATTTAGAGGTGGAAGATATAAGAATGTGTGGAGAAATGATCTACAATAAAAGGTAAGATAAAACATCTTTCACCTCTTTGTATTTGACTTTATCTTCTTCAGGCTTCGTTTCAACTGATGCAGAGGAGACCGTTGACAGAAATGATTTCTGACTACCAGCATCAGTGGAAGGCTGAGTGGATCTACCATTCGACTACAGAAAACAATGGTTAAGTTAGGACAAGTTAAATCAATACTCGTAAATGACTAAAAGTTTAATACTAAAATCTGAAGGCTTTGAGAAAAAAAAAGGAACACACAACATGATATTGAAAGACAACAAAATATGTAAGTGCATTTAACATTCTAACAAAATACCTGTATACTCAACTGTTTTTACATTTAAAGAAAAGCAGCACATGAGACAGATAACTTCACATTAGTAGTTACCTCTGGCATGCTCTGTCGCCGGTCATGGTCAAAATAGGTAATTTCCAGCAAATCTAATATCTAAGAGCAGAGACCAATATTTTTCTTTAACAAAGTTTCATTATCAACTGACAATATTATTTCATTCAGTCTGCAGATACAAATGAAAATTTCTTTAAACTTTTACTGCACAAATCAAAAGGTTAACATGAATCAGCAACACAACATATTGTGATGTTCCTCCTAACCATTCACCTTGTTTTCACTCTTCCTAATTTTGACAATTTTCATTTTTGAATTTCTGGACTTCTCTTAACTCGCGCTTGTAATCTCGCCTAAACTGCGACATCACTTGGTCAAATGAGCTTTCTTGCGAAATTGCCCCCATAAAAACCGAAAGAACTGCAGATGTTACAAATTAGAAACAAAAACAGAAAAGTTGTTGGAAAAGCTCAGCAGGTCTGGCAGCATCTGTGAAGAGAAATCAGAGTAAACGTTTCAGGTCTGGTGACTGTTCTGAGGATGCTGCAGAAATACTGAGCTTTTCCAGCAACTTCTGTTCAAGTTGCTACCATATCTTCTACTTTTAGTAAAGATAACAAAGACATTTAATGAAATTACTTCTGACTGGCTTTCTTTTAGCACAAGATTATGATTGTGAAGACTTAGATTGCGAACTGCAAAGAGCACAAAGTTTTGATCCTTTTCTCTCCAGAAGGTAGTTACTACCTAGGACGCAGTACTATTTAATATTAAAAGGGTCAACTTAAAGATTTGACAAACAAATAATGACCATTATATTATCTCATTTTATGAAGAGACTTTACTCAATGATAACTAAAGATAAAATTAAAATTATTTTGCTGCTTTGTGAAGAGAATTCACATACAGCTTTAGAGAGAGTGTTTTTTTTTTATTTACACATTTGGCAGTTATTTCTGTAAATAGCCCTCAACTAATAAACTGCTGAGAGATAATCTGGTGCCTAATAAAAAATTGAAGCATTTAAGTTACTTTAAAAAATGTGGTTCTCAAATGCTTACATGGGCAATACACAAACTGTTCCATCCCTTCCTTCATTTTGGGAAGAAAGATGAAATTAATGGCAAAAGATGAAATTAACAGCAAAACAGAAATGTCAATGTCAATGTCAATATGTATTGTTAAACATCAATACATAGATCAATCTGAAATACAATTTGATTACAGGATTATTTCCTTTCCAGCAGCAAAGCTTTGTGATTATGGAACTTCAGAAGTGCTGATTGAATTAGAAGGCACAAGTATGCAATTTTACCACATGATAACTAATATTATTGTGAATGTGTGGATAGTTACGTACAGCAACCTATTTTTCAAGTTTGAATCCTAAGTAAAATTCAGCTTCTTTCTATTCATTATCTACAGCAATGCCTGCTTCTTTTTCTAAATGTTTAACATAAACAGTGTGATCTTACAATATGTATCGTTAAACATCAACACATAGATCAATATGAAGTTTAGCCTATATCACCTTAGAATTGAGTGCACATTGCAAAGGTGTTTCTTTCATTTTGTTCGGAATTTCATTACTAGCACCATTCTCCAGCAACACCTGAATGATGCCATCATAACCCCATCGTGCAGCAATGTGGAGAGGCGTATCACCTTTGTCATTTGTCATGTTTAATTTGCAGGTATTTAAATGGTAATACACCAGTGCTTTGACACACTACAAAAGAACAAAAATAAACAAACAATTTAGTTTCATGGAAAGAGCAAACAGTGTATATTTACGTCTTCAATTCTAACTCTTATTCTATGTGAATATTTTTGGAAGGTCACCTCCAAAGGAAATTTTAAAGAAGTCTGTAATAATTACAAGGAGCAGGAGAATCGACGTTTCGGGCATGAGCCCTTCTTCTGCTCCTTGGATGCTGCCTGACCTGCTGCACTTTTCCAGCAACACATTTTCAGCTCTGATCTCCAGCATCTGCAGTCCTCACTTTCTCCTGTAATAATTACAGTAAACTTTCCAGAGTTTCAATTATGTTCCCTTACCATTAGTAGGCTATATTGATAAATTCATCATTACATTATAGGTTACGAACTTGTTATTGATTAGCACATCCTGAAAAACAGCTGCGAGGAGTCTTTAAGAAATCAAAATTTAGTTAAGAGATAACACTATGCTGAAGAGGCTAAATATTTTCAAATTTCAGGTGTTAGCTCTTCAAAGTGAAACAAGTGAAAGTAAATCCTTCACTTGACCAACATGAAAAAGATGATTTGACCATATATTCATTAGCTGATTGTGGGAGCTTGCTGTGTACAATCCTACTGACATATTTCTTACATTACAACAATGGCTAAACTTCACATATATTTAATAGATTGTAAAATGGCTTGGCTTGGAATATCCTTCCATATAATTGCAAGTCACTTATCTTCTTTATTTGTGAGTAAACCTTTTGACTAATGGCAAAAAAATACATCAACAAAAGTATCCTGAAGAAGGGTTTTTGCCCGAAACAACGATTTTCCTGCATCTCAGATGCTGCCTGACCTGTGCTTTTCCAGCACCACTCTAATCTTTGCCATCTGCAGTACCCACTTTCACCTAAAAGATACACTGCTCAAATAGTTTGTAAAAGCAATTTGAAATACTGTGTCCTGTTCTATGTTATTGTAACTCGGAAAAGGTTCGTATGTGTGCTGAAGATTTGGGGGGGGGGGGGGGCGGGGGGAATGTTGGGATGAGAGTAGCAATGATAGGTGGAGATGGAACCGACAGAGACAGAGACAGACATTTGGGCAGATAAGAGAATGAGTAATGGTCAGCTTCAGAGAATGAATGGCTGCTAATAGGGACTACTGGTAGCTGACAATGGGTTGTTTGTGGCAGCAGCCCATGTGATGACAAGTTCTGGGGTATTGGAGAAGGACATGGGAAACAGTGCTCAGGCTGAACTCAGTAAGGAGTCCTGAAGGCTGCACAGTCCCCAAGCGGAAAATGAGATGCTGTTCTGCCAGCTAATGCATACATAACAACCTTTTCCTAGCTGCAATCATTTCTGAAGGTCAGTCAGTGGACCCGACACATTGACATTGCTTTCTCTGCATAAATGTTGCCAGACCTAATGCATTTTTCCAGCAATTTCTGTTATTATTCAACTATTAGACTGGATAGTCATTAGCAGCTCTGGATCCCTGTGCTGTTACATATGTATCTAAGACCCAATAAACCAACAGCATCATGGCTTAGGAAACCAGCAAGGGGACATATTTAGTTTGCTGAATTTGATTTTCGTTACTGTGCTCTTGTCCACCATTCACTCTGGCCATCCTAGACCCACACATTAAAATACCATGGAAAGCACAAGCTGGCAAATTTTCATTTTCCTGGAAATATGCATTGGATTCTCTGATCTCTGCCAACAGAATAGAAAGGAGATGCCAATAGAGGACTAAATGCTATCAGCTATAATTCCTGCTGTTGATCAGTCGCCAAACTTAGATCTGGGATAATTCAAATAGAACTCAGCCAGTGGCACCAGTTGCTGGACCAAAGAGACAAGAGGACAGAATGGGAGATACAGGGGCTAGCCTGATGCTGATGTGACGCAAATTGAGGTGACACTTTTTAAACATACCACAATCAACAATGTAGTAGAAATTTACACAAGACACTCAGAAGGTCAAATCACATCCTAAGCCAATGCCATTTCTATAAAGCCCTCCAAGCCTATCATTTCCCACCCAAACAAATTTCCTTTGCTCCTCCATTGGTAGTTGTACCTTTAGAGTACGGGCCCAACATCTCTGAATTTCCTCCTCGTACCAGCTTACTCTGCTCCTCTAAGAGCTTCTGGCTTAGTGTCCATTACTTTACTACACCTATGTGAAATGCATTGAGACTAAAGGAAAAGAAATGGTGTTCATTTACGTACCACCTTTCAGAGTCTTAAGATGTCTAAAAGCACTTTAGAAGTGATGTCACTGGTGCAATGTAGGATGCTTTGCTATATTAAGAGTATTAGATAAATCCAAGCTTGCTATTATCGATATTGTTAAGCATTTAGCTACAGAGAGCTCATTGCAAGGTCAAAAACTAGATGAGTTACAGAAGCAAACATGGAACATCTTGGCGCGTCCGTTAAAAGGAAGATCAGTGGGAACACAATATGGACAGACTAAGATGAGGCTACATTATGGAATACTGTGGGTGTGGCAGTATAATAAAAGCAAATGGTCAAGTTATATTCCTGGAATAAGATTTATAGCACCTTCCTAATAAAAAAGCTACATATTGTACAGAATTCAACTTGTATGAAAACTTACATCTTCATGACCATGCATGCAAGCCAAATGAAGTGGAGTATTGCCATTATTATCTTGTGCTTCAGTGCTAGCCTTGTAATCCAGAAGAAGCAACTAAATATTTAAAAGAAAGGTATCAAAATCTGTCTGCAACTTAAAGTGATTCAGTAAAACTAGCATGTGAGACATCAAAAATACTTTTAAGTTACATGTAAAATGAGACATTATTTGAGCAGAAATAATCTGCAGTTAATTCCTTTCTTCTGTCAGCAGGTAATGGACACTGACTCAAACACTGCAGTACTGCTTATTATCCTGAGCAAACTGGTGGAAACATGGCACTTTGCCTCATATCTACTATATTACATAATTACCAAAATAGTTGTTTCAGAGACAATTAGTTTTCTGGTCAAACACTTAAAAAATGCTCCAGTAACTGGGAAGTGTTCTCTTTGACTATAATCTTTTATTTTAAGTCAATCAGCTTTCAGGAATACTTTGAAACTTGACTTGATTTACTTACAGTCACATTTTGATACCCTTTCTGACAGCATAGGTGAAGTGGGGTGGACCCATGATAGTCTGTAGCATTAACTGCACTTCCTTTTTCAACCAATAGGTCAATTAATGCTGCTTGGCCTGGAGGATAAAATACTAGTGTCAACTATTCATTTTTAAAAAACATTTTATCAGAACTATTCTAAAAGCACCAAATTAACAAACTGCCCTTTGTGCAGTTCTCTACATATTTTAATTTATGCATTAAAGTGAGAGAATAATTCTAAACCTTATGATTTAAAAAGACTCAAGATACTTAAATGTAGAAACCTGATCAATGCACAAATGCAATGCTCACCACAGAAAGCAGCTACGTGCAATGGTGTATAACCCCGGTCGTCTCTAGAGCACGGTGTGACAATAGATGGGTCATTCAATCGTCTACAACATAAAAAAAGTCACCAGACACTGGAATGAATTATACAAACACATACAGGTATTTTAAAATAACCAAATCAGCTAACTAGCTGACACAGGAAAAACACACAAATTTGCTCATGTAATAATGACATCTCTCAGAAGGTTGCATACACATAAGCAAAATTGCAGGTTGGACATATTCCACAGACTTTAAATACCTTTGGCATTATCTGTACATAGTCACCTTGAAAAAGGTTGCAGACTGGATTATACATCAGTTTCAGCTCTGTTAAAACAGCTAGTTCCTGCACCCTCTCAAATTCTAGCTGGAGCATACTGAGATAAATTACTGAGTGCTTTGCAGGAGAATTAAATATTACTGCTAAAGCAACTTTAAATTCATTTTTGCAGCTTTCTTGTCAAGCATTTTTGTTAAGAGTAGTACAATTCTTTGAATATTAAAGATTTACCTTTTTAACTATTAGTCCTGTTCTGCTTTTTGTTGACAATCCAAGACTGTCCATTTCACCCGCCTTCCTTTATTTTATTTTAGTCTATTTAAACATGTCCCCTTCCCCTTGCTTAACCCAATCATGCCAGCTTTCCTTTTCTCCCCATCTTTAATCCAATTCATCACTGTTCCTCTGCTTTCCTACCCTCCTTCCAGATTCAAGCCTCCCTTGTAAAAGTTCACAGCAATACTTGGTATCATTCTCAGGAGAACATATGAACATACATGTTGCTGCCTCAAGAGCAGAACAGCCTTTACTACACCCAAGCGCATTCAGGAGGATACAATGACAAGTTCAAGTTGGCACCTATTCATAGAACGCAGAACAATACAGCACAGAACAGGCCCTTTGCCCACGGTGTTGTGCCGAACATTTGTCCTAGCTTAAGCACCTATCCAATTACCGCTTAAAGGTCACCAATGATTCTGCCTCTGCCACTTCCACAGGCAGCGCATTCCATGCTCCCACCACTCTCTGGGTAAAGAACCTACCCCTGACATCCCCCCTATACCTTCCACCCTCGGAAACTAGGAACCATACAATATGGTGAATAGCCTTATGTTCAGCTCAAAATAGCGAGAAATCAAAAGTTCCTACCTATGCAGAAGAGTCCTAACTGGTTCAGTCAGTGATTTTTCATGCTTTTTACAGCCCAATAAGACAAATGAACAACAAAATAACTTATAATCACATGGAAATCATAGGGACCAAAAGTTCTATACAGGTTCCTATTGAACATGTTATGGTGACAGAGGAACCCCAAAATATTCACCCAAAAGCACAACAGGACAACAGGTCAGACAGCAGTTACAAAAGTTGGAATGCCCGACCAACTTAATTGTAATTTCGTACAAGTTATCTCAGACAGTGAATATGATGGTAGAAAAGACTACAATCTCAGAGATTTTTGGGTCTTCCCCTTTCAACGAATTTAAGGGTTAAAAGCTAGTTCAATCAGGTCTGAGTGTGTTAAAGGAAGGAGGTGTGCTAGGAGAAGCAATGACATTGTAACAATGTCCGAGGGCTTGTAAATCAACAATGTCCTAGCAAAGAACCTGAAATCAACTTAGCAACTATCAATGTGCCATTATCTTCTCTTGTCAAAGAACGCAGAGGTGGCCTTTCATGGTTTTTTTGAGTACATTTCCCATTTCCAACGTGTGTGTATGTGAGGTGTATTATTATTTCCTTTCACATTTAACAATTAAAAAGCTCTTCTGTTAACTCAGAGAAACCTGGTTATATTGGCTCTTTTAAAAGCAAATCAATTTGGTTCAAGGAGGAAGATATTCACAAGGAAGAGGACGCTTTGTGGATTAACCTTTTGTGAACATCCAAGGGTCACATAAATAAAGAAGGGAACCTGACAACTTGGGGTATTCTATTTACTTTAGTTCATGGCTGGACTACAGACTGCACTGGCTTGACCAGCATTGATTGCCCAATCTAATTTCCTTTGGGAAGGTGGTGGTGCACTGTCTTCTTGAACCGCTGCAGTTCATTTGGCTGAAGTACATTCAGTGTGGTTATGGAGGGAGCTACAGAATTTGACCTTGTGACACTGAAGGAATGAGGATATATATCCAGTCAGGATAGTGAATGGCTTGGAATGAATTTGCAGGTGATGGCACCCCCATTTAACTGCTGCCCTCAGCTTTTGAGAGGATAGTGGGGTCAAAGGATCAACTGTGAATTTCTGCAGTGCATCTTGTAGATGGTACACACTGATACCACCTCATCTTGGTAGTGGAGAAAGAAACATTGGAGGATGTGCTGTCAATCAAATGGGTTATATTTGTCCTGGATGGTGTCAAGGTTCCAAACATCAATGAAGCTGCAACCATCTAGGCAGGTAGAAAGTATAGAAGCATATGTATCAAGAGCAGGAGTAGGCCATTTAGTCCCTCCAGCCTTCTCTGCTATTCCATAAGGTCATGGCTGATTTGACTAACCTCAAATCCACATTCCTACCTACCCCACAACCGTCTTACCCACGGCTCAACAAGAATTTACCTACATCTGCCTCAAAAACATTTGAGGACTCTGCTTCCATCACCTTTCCATGAAAACAGCTCCAAATACTCAGGACTTTGAAGAATTGTACTTATTCTATATTTTAAAATGGCAACTCCTCATTTTAAAACAGTGACACCCTAGTTCTAGATTCTGCCATTACATTAAACATCCCTTCCACGTATGTCCTGTTAAAACCCTGTAAGATTTTATATACCTCATTCTAATCATCTCTAAATTTGTCTAATCTGACCTTTTGCCATGTAGACGGTAGACAGACAGAGTCATGAGTGGAGTTACTCACTGCACGATTCTTAGCCTCTGACTTGATCACATGGCCACAATTTTTAAATAGCTAGCCCAGTTCATTTTCTAGTCAATGATAAGTCCTCAGGGTATAAGTAGTGGAAGATTTAGTGATGGTAATGCCACTGAATGTCAAAGGAGAATAGTTAGATTCAGTCTGTGGGAGATGTCTGGCATGAATGTTTTTTGCCAATTGCCAGGCCAAGCCTGGATACTGTCCAGATCTTCTGCATTTGAACATGCACTGATGCTGAATGTTCACAATCATTGGCGAACATCCCACCTCTGACCTTGTGATGGAGGGAAGGTCATTGATGAAGCAGCTGAAGGTGGTTTGCCAGAGGACACTACAGGAGGAATTCCTGCAGAAATGCCTTCAAGCTGAATAACTGCAGTCAATGCTAAGGATTCAAAGGACAACTCCTTTTCCGACTCCATACTACTATGTTGCCATCTCTGACAGCTCTCTCAGACCAACAGAACAAAATATAATGGTGTTTGAGACACTCCGTAAGATGTGATTCCATGACTATAGCTGCACTACGTTGTTACTTGATTAATCCGTTACATAGCTCTCCCAAATTTGGCACTAGCCCCCAGACATTACTGAGAAGGAATTGGCTGTTGCACGTGGTCCACTTGACTTCTTTTCTTTCTTATACTGTAAAGAATTGGGAAATCTTGTCTACAGTCTGGTTTTAATGATGTCCATTGGTAAATAAATCTCCACTAACTTATGTTCAACAGTACAGTCATGGCTAGATTCAAAACTGGTGCTTTCTCCTTTCTTGCATGTGCTGAAATCCTGACCACAACAAGGAATTTGAATTTGATCTTTACAGCCTCAATCCCCACAGGAGTACTACCAGATGATTGGAGAGATGAGAATGTTGTTCCTCTGTTCAAGAAAGGGACAGGGAAATTACAGAGAATTACAGACCAGTCAGTCAGAGTCAGATGTACAGCATTGAAAACAGACCCTTCGGTCCAACCAGATATCCCAACCCAATCTAGTCCCACCTGCCAGCACCCAGCCCATATTCCTGCAAACCCTTCCTATTCATATACCCATCCAAATGCCTCTTAAATGTTGCAATTATACCAACCTCCACCACATCCTCTGGCAGCTCATTCCATACATGTACCACCCTCCGCATGAAAATGTTGCCTCCTGGGTTTCTTTTATATTTATCTTTCCCCTCACCCTAAACCTATGCCCTCTAGTTCTAGACTCCCCGACCCCAGGGAAAAAGACTTTGCCTATTTATCCTATCCAAGCCCCTCAATTTTGTAAACCTCTCTAAGGTCACCCCTCAGCCTCCAATGCTCCAGGAAAACAACCCCAGCCTGTTCAGCTTCTCCCTGTAGCTCAGGTCCTCCAACCCTGGCAACATCCTTGTAAATCTGTGGTATGCAACGTACTGGAAAGAATTTTAAGAGATTGTTTTTGCAAATAGTCACAAATCCTCAGTTTGATTAAAAATAGTCAGCATGGCTTTGAGAGGGGCAGGTCATACCTCAAGCCTTATTGAGTTCTATGAGGATGTATTCAGACAAGTTGACTAAGGTCGAGCAGTGGATGTGGTGCATAGATTTCAATAAGGCATTTGATAAGGTTCCCCACAGTAGGCTCATGCAGAAAGTTAGGAGGTATGGGATACAGGGAGATTTGCCTGTCTGGACACAGAATTGGCTGACCGAAAGAAGACAGCAAGTGGTAGCGGATAGAAAGTATGCCGGCCTGAGGTCGGTGACCAGTGGTTTTGGATTGGTAGTGCTGGAAGAGCACAGCAGTTCAGGCAGCAACCGAGGAGCAGCAAAATCGACGTTTCGGGCAAAAGCCCTTCATCAGGAATAAAGCAATGGTGTCCCACAGGGAAATGTTCGAGAGCCTCTGCTCTTTGTAGGCTTTATAAATGACTTGGATGAAGAAGTGAAAGAGTGGGCTAGTAAGTTTGCTTACTAAGGTCAGTGGTGTTGTAAATAGTGTCGAGCGCTGTTGCAGTCAACAAGACATTGACAGGACGCAGAGCTGGACTGAGAAGTGGCAGGTGAAGTTCAATCTAGATAAATGCGAAGTAATTCATTTTGGAAGGTCAAATTTGAATGCTGAATACAGGGTTAAAGACAGGATTCTAGGCAGTGTGGAGGAATGCGAGATCTTGGGATCCACTTGCATAGATCCCTCAAAGTTGATCGGGTTGTTAAGAAGGCGTATGGAGTTTTGGCTTTCATTCACAGGGGGATTGAGTTTAAGAGCAGCTCTGCAAAACCCTGGTTAGACCACATTTGGAATAGTGTGCCCAGTTCTGGTCACCTCAGTATAGGAAGGAAGTAGATGCTTTAGAGGGGGTGCAGAGGAGATTTACAAGAATGCTGCCTAGATTCGAGGGCTTGTCTTATGAAGACAGGTTGAGTGAGCTAGGGCTTTTCATATTGGAGAGAAGTGACTTGATGGAGGTGTACAAGGTAATGAGAGGCATAGATAGGAATTGATATCCAGAGATTTTATTCCAGGGCAGAAATGGTTGTCACGAGGGGTCATAATTATAAGGGGATTAGAGGAAGGTATTGAAGAGAGGTTAGAGGTAGGTTCTTTACACTGTGTGGTGGGTACGTGAAATGCACTGCCAACGGTGGTAGCAGAGACAGAGTCATTAGAGACAGAGACATTTGAGGCGACTGCTGGAAAAGCATACGGACAGCAGTAAATTGAGGTATGTGTAGGTTTGGTTGATCTTAGATTAAGATAAATGTGCAGCACAACTTCATGGGCTGAAGGACCTGCACTGCTCTACGTTCTATGTTCTTAAATGTATCCATGAAGAATTTTGTTGAGACCTACCAGACTCGTCAGTGCTCTGACCAAGGTCATCACACTTGAACATCAGCTTGGTTTCTCTGTCTGCCAAGGCTACATGATCTGCTGAGCATTTCAACATTGGCCGTTTTTGATTTACTCTAGAGTGCTTTCCTGGCAAATGACTCCTATTAAATATCACCACCCAGAGAGCCTTACTGGAAGGTAACAATGTGGAATGAACTCTTAAGCAATCAAGCTTCATGTAAAAGAGGTAACTTTATTTTCACATTGCATTCTTGATGTTAACACAAATTAGATGACCATTAAAGGAATTGGCATCCTAATTTTCCGATTGGGAAGATAGCAAGTGGTGTGTCAAAATATTGTCACCAAATCTCTTAACATCATACCTGGACTAGGATACCATCTAGATATTTGTATTTTTAATTTGAAAAGACATTATAATATGTTGACCAAATATCAGTAAGCTTCTCCAATTATTTAATCACCACCTTACCCTGATACAAGTTTCTCGCAGCTATCACAGAAACAGAGGGGATGGCACATCTTTTGAACGCTGTCTTCGTCAGCTTCACCTTGACTTAACAATGCTTCCACTTCTGCTTGATTACCAGCTGCAATATGCTGCAAACACAAAATCAAAAACTTTGCAGAGAATGGAAACAACCCAGGAAATCTCACCTTTTATTTTCATTATTTTACTCCCCTCCAAACAATGTAATGCATGTCCTCTGATGAAAGGAAAAATAAAAAGCCAGCCATTGTGTTTTCAGATCTCTGCTCATTTGTGATCAAGCCCTTCTCTGACTTGGTATCTACAGTTCCATGAGAATGTTTGAAGTGCCTTCAGCCATTTTACTAAATTGAAAGAGGTGTTTGAAATGTTGCATGCTTGCTATTCCAGTTAACGAAAGGGTTTAACCTGTCTTATTTCCTTGAAGGGAATCACCTCTCTCAGCTGAATGCTGGAGTAGAACAGCTGATTGAAAATAAACAAACATTCATCGTATGAAAAACTATATCTACAATGAAGCAGTAATACTATAGGAGGAGTCCATGTTAACTACAAATGATAAACGTAGAACCGAAGACCAGCTGGTGAAAGAATAATGAAGTGCCTTTAAAGAAAGGTGATCATGTGGAGTCAAAAATCCTGAAAGAGGGCAAGGTAGGGCAAACCATCCAGAGCTCCATAGACGAGGGGGAAAAAAAAGTGTACAAGTCCTTGGCAGGAAGGATCAAGAAAAATCCTAAAGCTTTCTATAGCTATATCAGGAATAAAAGAATGACTAGACTAAGATTAGGGCCAATCAAATTGTGGGAAATTGTGTGTGGAGTACAAGGAAATAGGGGAAGCACTAAATGAATATTTTCATCAGTATTCACACTGGAAAAAGACAACAACATTTTTGAGGAGAATACCAAAATACAAGCTACTAGATTAGATAGGATTGACGTTCACAAAGAGAAATTAGCAATCCTGGAAAGTGTGAAAATAGACAAGTCCCCTGGGCCAGATGGGATTTATCCTCTGATTCTCTGGGAAGCCAGGGAGGAGATTGCAGAACCTTTGGCTTTGACTTTGAAGTCGTAGTTGTCCACAGGAATAGTGCCAGAAGACTGGAGGATAACAAACTTGTGCCCTTGTTCAAGAAGGGGAGTACAGACAACTCTGATAATTGTAGACCAGTGAGCGTTACTTCGGTTTGGGTAAAGTGTTGGAAAAAGTTATGAGAGATTGGATTTATCATCATCTAGAAAGGATCAATTGATTAGGGATAGTCAACACTGTTTTCAGAAGGGTAGATCACGCCTCACAAACCTTATTGAGTTATTTGAGAAGGTGACCAAACAGGTGGATGAGGGTAAAAGTGGTTGATCTGGTGTACATGGATTTCAGTAAAGCATTTGATAAGGTTCCCCACGGTAAGGTATTGCACAAAATATGGAGGTACGGGATTGAGGGGGATGTAGCAGTTTGGCTAGCTGAAAGACGACAGAGGGTGGTGGTTGATGGGAAATATTCACCCTGGAGCTCAGTTACTAGTAGCGTATCGCAAGGATCTGTTTTGGGGCCACTGCTGTTGGTCATTTTTATAAATTACCTGGATGAGGGTATAGAAGGATGGGTTAGTAAATTTGCAGATGACACAAAGGTCGGTGGAGATATGGATAGTGATGAAGGATGTTGTAGGTTATGAAGGGACATAGACAAGTTGCAGAGCTGGGCTGAGAGGTGGCAATTGGAGTTTAGTGTAGACAACTTGGATTCACTTTGGAAGGAGCAACAGGAATGCAGAGTACCATGCTAATGGTAAGGTTCTTGGATGTGTAGATAAATGGAGAGATCATGGTATTCATGCACACAGATCCCTGAAAGTTGCCACCCAGCTCGATAGGACTGTTAAGAGAGCATTGTGTTTTAGCCATTAGCAGTCAAGGGATGGAGTTTCGGAGCCATGTGGTCATGTTGCATCTGTACAAAACCCCGGTGTGACTGCACTTTGAGCACTGCGTACAATTCTGGTCACCACATAATAGGAAGAATGTAGAAGCTTTGGAAAGGGTTTAGATGAGATTTACTAGGATGTTGCCTGGTATGAAGGAAAGGTCTTATAACGAAAGGCTGAGGGACTTCAGGCTGTTTTTGTTAGACAGAGCTGAGATGTGACTTTATTGAGACATATAAGAGAATCAGAGGGTTAGATAGGGTGGACTGAGAGTGTCTTTTCCCTTGAAATGGTGATGGTTAGCACAAGGGGACATAATTTTAAATTGAGGTGTGACCAATGCCAGAGGTAATTTCTTTACTCGGACAGTAGTAGGGCAATGAATGCTCTGGCTGCAATAGTAGACTCACCAACTTTAAGGGCATTTAAATCATCATTGGATAAACATATGGATGAAAATAGAATATTGTAGGTTAGATGGTCTTCCCATTGGTTTCACAGGTCGGCGCAACAGAGGGCCAAAGAGCCTGTACTACACTGTAATGTTCTACATAGAACATGAATCAAAGAAAGGATGCACATTGAAGAGGTCAGATAGATAACACATGAGAAGCATGCCTCAGTGAATATAGAGTAAGTGGAAGTAGTAAAAATATTCAGGGAAAATTCTGTTTAACGAATTTGAGGTTTTTGATGATGTAACAGACAGGGTTAATGAGAGTAATGTAGTTAGTGTGTGAATGTACTCTGTAATAAAGACAGAGAACATAACAGCGCAGCATAGGCCCTTCAGCCCTCGATGTTACGCCAGCCTGTGGAACCAGAAGCCTATCTACCCTACACTAATTCATTTTCACCCTGACAGTTGGTGAGTCCACTACGGTTTCAGGCAGTGTGTTCCATGCCTCTACTACTCTGAGTAAAGAAACCACCTCTGACAGTGGTCCTACATAAGCATTGCTGCCTCACAGTGCCAGAGACCTGGGTTCCATTCCCACCTCAGGCAACGGTCTGTGTGGAGTTTGCATGTTCTTCCAGTGTCTGCGTGGGTTTCCTCCGGGTGCTCCGGTTTCCTCCCACAGTCCAAAAATTCAGGTTAGGTAAATTGGCCATGATAAATTACCCATAGTGTTAGGTGAAGGAATAAATGTAGGGGAATGGGTCTGGGTGGACCTTTTGGGCCGAAGGGCCTGTTTCCACTGAGTAATCTAATCTATATCTATCACTCCCAATTTAAAGTTATGTCCCCTTGTGCTACCCATCACCATCCAAGGAAAAAGGCTAGCACTATTCATCCTATCTAACCCTCTGATTATCTTAGATGTCTCAATTAAGTCACCTCTCAACCTTCTCTCTAGCAAAAACAGCCTTAAGTATCTCAAACTTTGCTCCAAACTAGGCAACATCCTAGCTAATCTCCTCTGAATCCTTTCCAACACTTCCACATCCTTCCTATTATGTGGAGACCAGAACTGTACACAGTGCTCCAAGTGCGACCACACCAGAGTTTTGTACAGCTGCAACCGGACCTCATGGCACCAAAACTCAATCTCTTGACTGCTCAAGACTAATACACCGTATGCCTTCTTAATGACCCTATCAAGCTGGGTGGCAACTTTCAGGGATCTATGTGCATGAACACCATGATCTCTCTACTCACCTCCACCACCAAGAACCTTACCATTAGCACGATACTCTGCATTATTGTTGCTCTTTCCAAATTGAATAATCTCACACGTTTCCACATTAAACTCCATTTGACACATCTCAGCCCAGCTCTGCAGTTTATCAATGTTCCCCCGTAACCTGCAACATTCTTCAGCGCAGTGCACAATTCCGCCAACCTTAGTGTCATCCGCAAATTTACTAACCTATCCTTCTACCCCCTCATCAGTCTGGGCGGAACTAAGAAGCAACGAAGAGCAGAAAGCATTAGTAGATACTGTCTTTCAGTGACTTCAATCTCTGTAGAGACTGGGCAAACATGTGCAATAACGTGAAGCCAGATGAATTCCTAGAGTATGAACAAGTTGGTTTTTTAACCAGAACATTGAGGAAACAATAAGGGAAAAGGCTATCCTACATTTAGACTTGCGCAATGAGAAGAGTTTAATTAATAACCTTACTGAGAGAGATTTTCCAGGAAGAAGTGACCACAATGTGACAGAATGTTTCACTTGGAAGAAAATAACATGGTCTGAAGCTAGGTATGACCAGCAAGTTGGCTGCGACAGATTGGGTAATTTCATTAAAAAGCATGACAGTGGATAGGCAATAGTTAACATCTAATATTAAAGGTGCAAATACATGCACTGAAATAATTATACATTCCTTTCTGATGCAAACATACAGAAGGAACATTGGAAGCAGTTTACAATCAGCAAAGGAGGAACAATTGATCGATTATGGAAGGGAGAAATTGGGTATGAGAGTAAACTTACAAAGGACAATAGAAGTGGACTGTAACAGCTTCTACAAATTTAGTAAAAATAAAGAAATTAGTGAATGTCAGTCCCTTACAGCCTGAAATGGAATAATTAATAATTCAGAACAAGGAAATAATTGAACAATTGGTAGAACAATTGAACTATTTTATTTCCATCTTCACCGTAACAATAAGTTCCCAGAAATCCTGGGGAAACAAATATCTATTGGGAAGGAGGAACTGAAAGAACTTGGATTCAGTTTAAAAAAAGATGGAGAAATGAATTGATTTGAAAGCTGATAAATCCTTGTGGTCTTATAATCCATATCCCAGGACAATGAAAAGGAGGTGGACATAGAGATTACAGATAAATTGGCCATCATCTTCCAAATTCTGTAGATTCCAGAACAGTCAGACAGAATTCATTTTGAACCACAAAAGTTTCACTTTGAATGAGAACTTTGTGAACTTTTAAAAACATGTATCTAAGCAAAAATGTTTCAGGCTGCTACCATGCAGTTACACAATCACTAAACAGCTCATAACAGAATTGTAAAACAATTAATTCAGATTTACCTCAAACAAGAAATCAATTGGAGTTGCGGACAACTGAGACAGCAAATTCATCCTCTCTCTAAAAAAGACTTTATCATTTAGGTCTCCTGATCCCTAAAATTAAAAGGACGATTTTTAAAACAAGACAGTTTGTATTTCAATTTGCAAAGTTACATTTTATGTGCTGTAATTCATGTAAGATGTAGGGCATATGCACGCAACTTAAAAACTGAACAGACATCAAGCACTCGATAAAAATCTTAGATCTGTTAAAAATACCAAAATATCTTTAAATATTCAAATCCCTCAGAGCATCAAGATTAGCTTTACAACTAGTTATTATGTAAACATATCCTACGGCTCAGTTATTCTGCATATTGACCTGTTTTGCGATCACTGTTCAAGTGACAGCGGCCATTTATGACCTCAAGAAGAGTACAAACTACCTACAATGAGACCAGTGACTTCTGGCATGGTTTTTCACCTTGTTGGATGTTAGTTTAGTTCTGGGGATCTATAGATATCTGGTAACAGTGATCAAGTGTAGTAAGCAGCCAAATGTACTGAAAAATCATTGCATTTTACTTGTTGGTTTGCTGATTGAAAATTTAAAAAAATTAACTTCCTGTACAGTTTATAAAGAGGGTGACATAACAGATGAGAATATGATGGAAGTTAAAATCCTAGACATTGACAAAACCAAGGAATTGTCACTTTCCCAATTAGATAATTAGCTTCACTCAGTGGTTCTCCAGCGATGGCTATGACTTAGCACATTATTAAAACCTCAAACACACTTCTAATCAACTAGGCACATCTTTTTTGCGTAGCATTACAGTTTAAAATGCAGAAGTTCAAGTGATTCTAAAGATTCAGTTTCACAGAGATTACAATGGCACACCCTGTGGAGGAGCAAGGAATTAACTTCTGACTCCATGTTTAACTGAGTGTATGCATCACCAGAAGTGGTTGCCTGCTTCATTGCTTTGATGAAGTTGAACTCTAACAGAAAACTGGGGCCAATATTTTTCCAAAAGTGCACTTGGTGTTGAAATTTATAACAAGAAATGAATTTAGTTGCTTTGAAATATAGATAAAACAACTAATATTTTACTAAAGAACAGTTCAGTTGGTAATTTTGTTTAGCAAGTGTAAATTATTGAAAACAGCACTAAGGAAATATTTTTTAAAAACATTTTCTAACATAGAACTTTCTCAGCCCAAACCTCATACTAGCAATAATCTATCCTTTTTTATATTTAAATATTAATAAAGAAAATCATGGGCATGGAAATGGCAATAGCAATTTATGATTATAATTTCAATAGAAGATCAGTGCTAAGGAGATCATTTCGACAAAACTACCCCTCAAGTTATTTGTGAATACAACATGTGTGTATCCATATTAGTCACACGGCACACAACACAGAAACAAAGAGTCAACAGCAATAATGGGCCATTCAGCCCTAAACCTGCTCCAACAAGATCATGGTGACCTAATCATGGTCTCAACTCCACTTTCCTAACTGGCAACCCGTAACCCTTGACTCTATCAATGATTAAAGGTTGAGCCTATAGTACATTCAATGACCTTACGTCTACTGTTCTCAAGAAACAGAATTTCAGAGACTAGTAATTTTCAGAAAAAGAAATGCACGTCTCAATATTAAATAGTAAACCTCCTTCAAACTTTGGCGCCTAGTTCTAGATTTTCCCTCAAGGCGAAATATGATCTCAGAATTGACCCTGTCAAATCCCCTTAAGAGGTCATATATTCCAATTAGATCAATCTCTCATCTTCTCAACCCCAATGCCTATTGGCCCAAACAGTTTGAATATGTTCTAACTTTATCTTTACTGGTATCCGGTAACTCCACGCAATGATCTGTTACTGTTGCCCCCCCAACAACTATTTCACATGTATGCAAATCTAATTTTCCATCATCACAACACCAAGTTCCAATGCTTCAACATACTGCATGAGTGTTGTAAATATACTCCACTCCTCTATTCTTTACATAATGTAGTTTCCTAACAATTCCAAAGACCAAATTTACAACTCTCCCTTCTAAATACACTCTAACCTGCAAACCTTCCAGATATTTAATCAATATTCTCTCCAACTATACTCATTTGCAGATCTTAGAATCGAATATGAGTCCTAAATATGCAGGTACTTTTTTTTAAAACTAAGTACTTGAGATTCCCATTTACAAAATGCACAATCACAAATTTGAACCTGAAAACAAAAAAAAACACTAAATGTGGGAAGAGTGAATGAGTTAAATCTAATTACATCTTTTATTTTAACTGTCTCCCTGAGTAAAACAGCAAAGTGCATTAAAAAAAAACCACTGCAAAATATTTCAAAAATATATAATGGTTCTTACAGGTTGACCAAGAGTCAAGTTGCCCTGATGAATGTACTCTACCGCAGCTTCAAAGGAAGTTAGACAATATCCCAGCTCATCCTTGACCGCACTGCAAAATCTAAAATTTTTGATATAACTGAGATTGGCCATCCTGTAATGAGAAAAATGTTAATAAAAGGATTATAAAATAGTGGAAAAAACTCTAATAAATTAGATAAATTCTCTGTTTCACCAGCTACAACAATTACTTTCAACAGTTTGGAAGTTTTATGAACGAGAATTGCATCACAATTAACAGCACAGCAAGAAATATGTAAAACCACCAGTCAAGAGAAGAATTTATAATTAACTTCCCATTTTCTAAACTGTATCCTAACCACAGAATTACTTACAAAGTGGTCATTGTTATTTAGCAAGCACAAATCAGCACGCAATATCCAAAACACAAAAGAAAATATGTACGACGACTTTGGTTTAGACAAGAACACAATATGTTTGCGGTACATTTTCACCCAAAGTCTGAGTCCAAACCCCATCTAAAAGACACTGCTTCTGATAATTTTGAAGTGTTTAACTTGAATTATGTGAATCCTTAAACCTGACTCAGAGCTAAGTTAGTGCAAAGCCAACATATATAGAATCAACTAGAAACAAAAAAACTCAGCAGGTCTGGTACATCTGTGCAGAGAAAGCAGAGTTAACATTTTGGTTCCAGTGACCCTTCTTCAGAACTGATGGTAGCTAGGAAAAGGTTGCTTTTTATGCTGAAGATAAGGTTGAAGGAGGGGTAAGGAGTAAAAGATAGGTGGAGATCAGAGCCCAAAGAGAGAAGACAGGAGTGGATAATGGTCAGCCGATGAGAATAAATAGTTGTCAAATGGGGGTTATTAGTGGCTAACAGTGGATTATGTGAGATAGCAGACCATGTGATAACAAGGCCTGGTGTGTGGGGGTTGAGATAAGGACATAGAATAAGGTGCCTCAAGCCTTAATATTGTTGAACTGGATATTGAGCCCAGAAGGTTGCACAGTTCCCCAAGAAAAATGAGATGCTGTTTTTCCAGCTTGCACTGAGCTTCAGTGGAGCACTGTAGTAAGCCTGAGACAGAGAGGTTGGCCAGGGAACAAAAGGCACTGTATTGAAGTGACAGGCAACTGGAAGCTTAGGGTCTTTTTTCCCCAGACAGAGTGTAGGTGTTCTGCAAAACAGTCATCCAATTTATGCTTCATTAGCCAAACGTAGAGGAGACCACATTGTGAGCAGTGAATGCAATAGAGTAGATTGAGCGAAGTGCAAGTAAAGTGCTGCTTCACCTGATAGGTGCATTTGGGCCCTTGGATATTAAGGAGGGAGTAAGGAAGTGGGCAGGTGTCACACTTTGAGATTGCAGGGGAAAGTGGCATGGAGCTCTGGGGGTGATGTTGGAAGTGAAGGAGGAGTGGACTAGGGCATCCTTGGAGTGAATCAGAATGATCTGGACCAGATGGACCAATGGGCTGAGAAGTGGCAGATGGATTTTAATTCAGATAAATGCAAGGTGCTGCATTTTGGGAAAACAAATCTTAGAAGGAGGACTTATACACTTAATGGCAAGGTTCTCAGGATGTTGCTGAACAGAGACACCTTGGAGTGCAGGTAGAAGGATAGTGAAGGTGGCGTTTGGTATGCTTTTCTTTATTGGTCAGAGTATTGAGTACAGGAGTTGGGAGGTCATGTTGCAGCTGTACAGGACATTGGTTAGGCCACTGTTGGAATACTGCGCGCAATTCTGGTCTCCTTCCTATCGGAAAGAAGTTGTGAAACTTGAAAGGATTCAGAAAAGATTTAAGAATGTTGCCAGGGTCAGAGGATTTGAGCTATAGGGAGAGGCTGAACAGGCTGGGCTGTTTTCCCTGGAGCGGAGGCTGAGGGGTGACCTTATAGAGGTTTACATAATTATGAGGGGCATGGATAAGGTAAATAGGCAAAGTCTTTTCCCTGGGGTTTGGGAGTCCAGACCTAGAGGGCATAGGTTTAGGGGGAGAGGAAAGATATAGAAGAGACCTAAGGGGCAACTTTTTCCACACAGAAGGTAGTACAAGTATGGAGGGAGCTGTCAGAGGAAGTGGTGGAGGCTGGTACAATTGCAACATTCAAGAGGCATTTGATTGGGTATATGAATAGGAAGGGTTTGGAGGGATATGGGCCAGGTGTTGGCAGGTGGGACTAGATTGGGTGGGGATATTTGGTTGGCATGGACGGGTTGGACCGAAAGGTCTGTTTCCATGCTGTACATCTTTATGACTCTATGAATGGTCCTTGCAGAAGACTGACAAGAGAGGGGAGGGGAGTATGGGGCTGATGGTGGCATCCTGCTAGAGGTGGCAGAAATGGCAGCTAATGATCCTCTGGCTATGAATACTGGTGTATGGTGGGTGAGGACAAGGAAGACCCTATCACTATTATGGGAGGAAAGAGAGGGGGTGAAGGCTAAAGTGCAGAAGATGAGTCAAACCCAGCTGAGAGCCCTGGGGGCCATGGTGCTGAGGAATCCTTGACTGAGGAAGAAAGAGGACATTTCAGACCTTGTTAAAGTTGGCATCAACAGAACAACTGCGGCAAAGACAGAGGAGCTAGGAAAATGGAATGGAGTATTTATAGAAATTAGAGCTTGAAGATGCGTAATCAAGGTAACTGATGGGTTTGCAGTCGATATCAGTTATATCATTGATATACCAGAGGAGGAGTTGTGGAATACGACTGGACCAAGCAATGTTCCACGTACCCCACAAACAGATAGACATAACTGGGGCCCTTGGAGGTAACCATGTGCACCCCTTTGACTTGAACAAAGTGGACGGAGTTAAAAGAGAAGAAGTTATTTAGGAGTGAGGATGAGCTCGGCCTGGCAGAGGAGGATAATGGTGGATGAAAATAGTTCAGACCTTTTTCCATGAAGAAGTGGAGAGCCCCAAGACCATCCTGGTGAGGGATGGACATGTAAAGGGGTTACAAGTCCATGGTAAAGAGAAGGCAGCTAGAGTCTGCAAACTGGAAATAAATTGGCAACTAACTACTTTCTTTGAATATTTTAATGTTTTCAAGTTCAAGCAAATTAAGTCCAACTACACAAGAGATACCTTGGATGAGAGAAACAAAAAGTACCTTACTAATACTTTTCCAGAAAATAAAGAATTTAAGTACAAGCATGTAGCAAAAATTATCACTTGTGCAATGTTGTATTCCCCAAACTTGTTAATACCCCCAGAACATTATTTTGGTTTAAAGATTCATAAACATACCAGTTAGGAATTTCAGTTTTGACCAGTAGATACAGCAGAACAGGCAGCAGATCATCAGCAGACATCGAATACAAGTTAACTGAAAAATTGAAAACAAGTTTTTGGTAACCACCGCACAATTATGCTCAATAAATACAATGTACACAGACAGTCCCTGGAAATTCTGTATTTTTGAAATCCCACTCTAATAATGGCATATGTAGTGGTTTATCACAGGTTTCATGTTACATTGCAAAAGCCTCCAGAAATTATGGCTTGATGTAATTAATGACAGTCCATCTCACTAATTTCCTTGGACATTTGTACCTTCGTTCAGCACATTGTTACAGCTTTGCAACAACCACCCCCAAGATTAAAATCAATAGCAATCATGAATTTGCTCAACTTCTTCCTACTATGTTGGAATGCTATTTAAATAAAAACTTCATTATTTTTAATAAGCTTCCCTTAATTATATTGACAAGAATAAATTATATTATTAAAATTTGAAAATATCACCATAAATCACTGTCAACTGAAAATCCACACAGCGTTGGAAATCATGGCTTCATTAACTATTATCATCCTGAAGAATAAACCTTAAAGTAACAGTAATGTTAATTTTGAAATAATTCATGCTGATATTAAATTGGGAAAAGAATATAGCTCTTTCATTGGTGGAAAAAGCACATTTGTTCTAATGCTGTACTTACTGGCATTCCTTTAATCAATTTTAAATCATCCCCAGATAACTTGACTCAAACTATATGCATCTCATTTATAGATTTATGTATTCATTATTTTTAACTTCACCAATAATAATGCATCAAGCATTGTGGATGTATTGTTGAATTGGGTATGGCTCTGATGTTGTATTGCTCGCATTACAGCAGACTATTGCACATGTAAATTTATAGATATCGGCATTAAATCTGCAATTTATCACATTATACAAAGGATCAATTTTGCCATAGGGGTACTTTTATATTAAATGAAATGCAGCACATAAAACACCAAATTAGAATTGATGTCCTTCTGTATCTTAAAAATGACCCATCAATAAAGTGTCTAAATATAAATGTTTTTGAGTCATTATTTTGGTATTGAATAGAAATGAATCAAATGCAATCATAAATGTTTTTAAGTAACGTTAAGTGCAGGATCACACACCTCACAATGTACTATTTTATTGACTAAACAGAGATCTCAGTTCTTCCTTTGTCTTTGAAATACATCACATTCAAAATGCTGTATTTATTAAAGCTGGAGAAATATCTAATGTGTAAAATAGGTGCAGTTCCAAACTCTGAAGAATACTTGGTAGGGACCCATGGTTGCCACTGCCTATTAGCTATAAATTGGTGGCTGTGCCACTTCTGATTTATTATGGCATATTCTAAATCTGTTTTCTCACAAATTGAGGCAAAAACGTGTCATCGGTGGAAGAGGATGACTATTTTATGACATTAATCACCAATATTATTGTTGCCGAAAATTCAGGAGTCCTTGCTCCTCAAAATTTCAAATCCATTGAAAAGGGCCAGAAACTGTAGCAACCTTGTCCTACAGTTTCTCCATTGCAAGTGGCCTTTATAACTACATCATTGTTGTTTTTTTGAGCTTCAGACAGATCTGGTCTAATGCAAGATAAAAACTGAAGGAACTGCGGATGTTGTAAGTCAGAAACAAAAAAATGGAAGTTGCTGGAAAAGCTCAGCAAGTTTGGCAGCATCTGTGCAGAGAAATCATGTTTCGGGTCCGGTGACCTTTCCTCAGAAGGGTTCCCAGGCCCAAAACGTTAACTGACATGTCTTCACAGATGCTGCCAGACCTGCTGAGCTTTTCCAGCAACTTCCATTTTTTGTTTGTGACTTACAACATCTGCAGTTCCTTCAGTTTTTATCTTGCATTAGATAAGATCTGTCTGAAGCTCAAAAAAACAACAATGATGTAGTTACAAAGGCCACTTGCAATGGAGAAACTGTAGGACAAGGTTATTACAGACAGTTTCTGGCCCTTTTCAATGGATTTGAAATTTGAGGCGGAGCTTTTCTAGTAACTGCCGTTTTTGTCTAACACAAGGTTATGTCCTTAACCTCCATCAGCAACTTTAGAAGTTTGAATACGTGGAGGAAAGCACTCCACAAATAATCTATGTACATAGTATAACACTGAACAAGACTGGCTATCTGTAGACTTGTATCCTTTTGTGGATGTTTTTGTGACTGAAGACATTCACAATGCTGGGGTCTTTACAATTGCAGAAAGTTGCAAGGTGCTCAACTTCCACAGAGCATGTTTGCTCCTTCCTCATCCCTCTGGAGTTTTCTCCCCATCCAATGTCCTCACTGGCCACCACTGAAGCCCATTTCCTAAGTGCATGCTTCACTGTGCATGCTTCCCTGTGCTTGCGCAGCAGCATTTACATATGACATCATATGTAAATTCTACGTGTTATGCACATTCCCAAATCTGTACTTTCCCACATTATACTCCATCTACCGGATATTTATTCAAGCACAAACTATCTATATTCCTCATGTCCTCTTCACAGGTTACATCCTGATCTTTGTCTCATTAACAAATTTTGCAATTATACACTTGTGCCCTTCATCCAAGTCATTGCTCTTGATTGTAAATAGCTGAGGCCCCATCTCTGGCAGTCACATTAATGTACCAGCTATAGTTGAGAAGCATGGCACTGAAAAAGCAAAAGCAGGTCAGGAATTCCTGATTAAGGGCTTATGCCCGAAATGTCAATTTTCTTGATCCTTGGATGCTGCCTGACCTGCTGTGCTTTTCCAGCACCACAAATATCAACACCGACTCTGCAGCATCTGCAGTCCTCACTTTCTCCTATGTACTAGTTATAGCTCATCAACCTAGTAATGACTTGTTTATTCCCATTCTCTGCCACTTGTTAGTTAAGCAATTTGTTTTATAAATCTACTCAGATGTTGTTACACACCTCTGGAGCACGTAGGACTTGAACCCAGGTCTCTTGACTCATGGGTAGGGTCACAACCATTATGCTGCAAGATCCTCTTAGTTCGCTAATATGTATCACTACACCAATGAGCACTATTTCGTAAAGTAAGCATTAATGTGACATTATCTATTGGAAATCCATATACACCTCAGATACAGAGTCCCCTTTACTTCCTCAAAAATAACAGAACCCTAATAAGTCAGTCATTCACAATTTCCTTTTTACAAAGCCACACTGAATTTGCCTAATTTCATTGAGGTTTTTGTAAGTTCCCTATTATAACATACTTAACATTATAGTATTTTTTGCTATGACAAAACATTAAGCTCACAAATCTGCATTCTCTAATTTTCCTATCTTGAACACAAAAGTTACATTTGCCATTTTCCAATCAGAACAGATATTTAGAGAATATAGCAATTTGGGGAAATTGTAACCAATGCATCTACTCTCTTAGCATTCACTTCTTTGAATGGGATAGGCTGAAGTCCAGGTGGTCCTGGGGATTTGTCAGTTTTTATTTCAAATAGTGTTCTCAGTAACCTTTTCCAGGTAATTATAATTTCCTCCTTCCCATTTGCCTTTTGATACACAATCATTTCTCGAAGATTGATCTTCACTGTTAAGGGTACAGCAATGTAAAATATCTGTACAACTGGTTTGTCACTTCTTTATGTTCCATTATTAATCTCCAGACATTCACTCTCAGAAGACCAACACTCATCCTTTCCCTTTTTAAATATTTGTAAAAGCTCTCACTATCTTTTGTTAACTTTTAAATAGCTTTCGCTCATACGCTCATTTCTCCTTCTTCACTATTCTTAAATCATACTTGTTTTTAATATTATGTCTAATCTTTTGACCAGCCATTCATCTTTTGTGGAATTGTACATATTTTCTTTCAAACTGATCCCAGCTTGAAATTCCTTAGTTACCTTCAGACAATGCTTGCTTCTCACTGGAAAGCATTTTTGCTGAATGTGATGAAGCAAAGAAAATGTATGCCACGGCAGCTTGACTGATCTATTCATTAAACTAATTTCCCAATTCACTTTAGCCATTTCCAGTTTCATACTTGTATAATCCATTTTTACATATAAAGCACTAGTTCTAGACTCTCTTCACTTCCTCAAATTGAAAATAAAATTGGGTCATGGCCAGCGCTAGCTAGGGGATCTTTATTACCAGATTGCCATAAAATCAAACAGCATGGAGATAGGCCCTTTGGCCAAACTGCTCCATGCCAACCAAAACGTCCTTTCATACTCACCCCATTTCTCTACGCTTGGCCTAGATACTGATAATCCATTCCCTATTCATGTATTTGTCCAAATGCCTTTTACAATGTTGTTAATGTACCATCCTCAACTACTTCCGCTGGCAGCTCATTCCATATGCGTATCACTCTCTGTGTAACGCAGTTGCTCCTCAGGTTCCTTTTTATTCTTTCCCTTCTAACCTTAAACTGATGCCCTCCTGGATTCCCCAACCCTGGGAAAAAAAGTGTGAGCACATTCACCCTATCCATGCCTCTCATGATCTTATACATGTCTATAAGATCCCCCCCATTAGTCTACTACATTTTAAAGAAAAAAAATGTCCTAGCTCGATCAACCTCTTCCCCATAACATGAGTCCAGGCGACATCCTTGTAAACTTCCTCTGCACTCTTTCCAATTTAATAACATCCCTCCTATAGGGTGACCAAAACTGAATACAATACTCTAAGCACGGCCTCAGCAACATCCTGTACAAATGCAATATAACTTCCCAACTTCTATACTCAATGCTTTGACCCATTAAGGCCAGTGTACCAAAAGCCTCCTTCACTGCCCTGTTCACCTGTGACTCCACTTTTACAGAACTGGGAACTTGAACTCCAAAAAACCTGTTCCACTACACACCTTAAAAAGGTCCTACCATTCACTATGAAACTTTTATTTGACTTTCCCAAATGCAAGATCTCACATTTATTAAACTCCATTTGCTATTTCTCAGCCCACTTCCCTAGCTGATCAAGGTCCTGTTGCAATTTTTGATAGCCTTCATCACTGTCTGCGATATCACCTATTTTAGTAAACCTGCTAATCATGACTTGTACATTCTTATCCAAATCATTGATACAGATAAAAAACAGTAATGGGCCCAGCACAGACCTGAGGCACTCCACTAGTCACAGAACTCCAGTCTGAATTGCATCCTATTACCCTCTGCTTCCTGCCATCAAGTCAATTTTGTGTGCAGTTTGCCAGCTCGCCCTGGATTCCATGAATGTAACCGTCCTGAGCAGCCTACCATGTGAAACCTTATCAAAGGCCTCACTGAAATACATACAGACTACGTCTACTGCCCTGTCCTAGTCACTTCAAAGAACTCTAGCAAATTTATGAGACAAAAATCGCCCACTCAAAGCCATGCTGATTACTCCGAATCAAACCCTGTCTTTCCAAACGCATGTATACCTTATCCCTCAGAATCTTGCCAAGTAACTTATGCACCACAGATGTTAACTTAATGGTCTATAATTGCCAGCCTTTTCTTTGCACCCCTTGAAAAATGGCACAACACTCGCTACCTTCCAGTCTTCCGGGACCTCACTCATGGCTAACAATGATGCAAAAATATCAGCCAGCAACCCCCCAACTCCAAATTTCTTCTCTAGTCTCTTGTAGTGTTTTTGGACAGATCTGCTAAGGAGGTTTATCCACCTTCATACATTCGAATACATCCAACCACTCTTCTACGGTGATATGGACTGCCCCCAAGATATCACCATCACCCCCATCCCAGACTAACTTCCCTAAATTCCCAATTTTCACGTCTTTCCCCATGGTAAATACAGAGGAGAAATAATCATTGAGGCTTGCCCATTTCCTGCGTTTCTAGATATACAGGTCCACTTTGAATTCACCCTAATCTTCTCAGCCAAGGCTCTCTCATGCCCCCTTTTTGCCCTCCCGAATTTCTTCTTCAGTAACCTCCTGTATACCTTCAGGGATTCCCTTGATCCCAGCTGCCTGTACCTGAGCCATATCTTTTCACTGGTCAAAGTCTCAACATTTTTCACCGTCCAGGGTTCCTTATTCTTACCTTTCACCCTCACAGAAACATTCAGACCTCCAACTCCAGCTATCTCATTTTTCAAGGCTTCCCACTTGCCAGAGGTCCCTTTGCCTGCAGACAAACTACTCCAATCAAACCCTGCAAACTCCTCGACAGGCCCCACTTGGAAAAGAGTTCTTACACAAGCCCCACACCTCTTAGGTCATCACAAAAGTTAAAAATTTAAGCAAATCACTTCAAATAATTTTCTTGCTGATGTACTCAGATTAACAGGGAAAAAAAATGACCAGGTTTCTAGACTCAACTAGAAATGACTACATTACAAATAAATCAGTTCTAACTAAGGGAAATAAAAAAAAATGATCAGCCTTATAAATTTAACTTGAACTGTTCGCTTCCTAAACCCCTACACCCACAAACAAATGAATGGAGAAATAGGTTAGGAGAACACAGTTCAATAGCACTAGGATTCAAGGAGGTGTCATGTTGCTTCTTCTAAGTTCCATACTGCATGAATTGGAGATGTCATACTAATTGTTCAGTCTGTCAGTCATGGGTTAGAGGCCACAGTGTACACACAAATAGGAACAAGAACAGCTAGCTATCAGCCAATTCTTTTTACTTTGTCTGTCAGGAGGGAATGATGCTGTTTTTTTTTAAAGAACCTGAGTTTTCTATCCCTATGTTGTTCACACATGGACTGTACACCTCCCCAGGAGCCAATTAGAATTTGTCATGCTGAGAATTCCTGACCCACAACTGATCTTAATTGAAAAAGCAATTAACAGGCTGTCTCTGAGCAAAACTGCTCTGAACATATTCATGGTGCTAATGAGTTTAGCAATCCTCCTCCACTGCTTCAGCAAAACAACATTGTAAGTACAAAGTCTCAAATGATTTCTAGTAACTTGTTTAAAAACGGTAAAATCTTTCTCCAGAATTTTTTGGTTTAAAAAGAGTTAAGTATCCTTTCCCATTTTTTATCACAATCTAGAAATGAGCAAAAGTTATGGTTTTTACACTGTCTCACTGTACATTACCAGATGCTGATATGGAAATGCCAATATCGGTCTGGAGTGGACAAAGTTAAAAATCACACAACACCAGGTTTAGTCCAACAGATTTCTTTGAAAAGATTAGCCTTTGGAGCGCTGTTCCTTCATCAGGTATCTGCCCGAGGAACAGTGTTCCAAAAGCTAGTATTTCCAAATAAACCTGTTGGACAATAACCTGGTGCTGTGATTTTTAACTATTACCAGATTAAATCACCTGCTTTCTTGGCTCCAGAAAGTGTTTTCAGATCATTTCTTGGAGCAGTACAATGAACTCAACTCCAGATTACCTCTGCCAATCTGATTTGTCCAACCTATATGGAGATTCAAGTCACCTATGTCTATCTTAGCACCTTTCTAACAAGCCTACATTATTGTTCCTCACATACCCATTCTACAGTGTGGTTACCATAAAGGAACCTATAAACTACTCTCACAAGTGACATTCTACCTTGATAATTTATCCCCAACCAAATTAATTGTATATCTTAATTGTCAGAACCAAGTTCATTTCCTAGTTAGATATAGTAAGAGGAGTTGTTCCTCAACCTTTTCAAAGCTCCCCAGTCTTTCTAAAATGTCATGCATTCTTCAATATTTAGGTCCTACCCTTCGGTGATCCTGCAGCCATGTCTCAGTAATGGATATCATATTCAGTACAGTCGTTTTTACTTGAGCTGTCAGTGCACCAATTTTGTTTTGAATGCCACACACAAATTCTTTAGCTCCACCTTTGTTATTTTTGTAACATCTAGCCTTATCTGCTGACAAACACTTGGACTGTACGTTGTACATCTTTCACTTATGCTGCGATTCTCCTTTTCCTTACTTTCCAACCTACATTTTTCTCTCATCCTTAGAGGTTGCCTCACCTCCAACTGATTAGATTAAAACCCACTCTACCCCTAGTTGTACAACTCAGAGCCTATCATAAAAAAGGTACATAGCTGCAAATTTTTCCAATACTAGTGTAAATGCCACATGAATTAAAACCATATTATTCTTTGAGCCTTGTATTTACCTTGAACACAGTTTACCTTCTTCTAATTGTTCTTAACTCAGGTAAGAATCCAGAGGGATTCTGACTTTTCAATTTAGCCCCATGCTGCTCATGGTCTCTAAGCTGAATGTTTTTCTAGTCCTATTTCATCATTGGTACCGATGTGGGCAATCACAAATGAAACCTCTCTCTCTCAAATTTCTCACCAGCGCAGGGCAGATGTCCTAAAGCCCAGCAAATGTCCTATGCAAGCAATATATCCTCCCTGCTGGGTGTGGAGAACTGTGTCAACCCTTTTGACTATAATTTTGTCCAACAATGACCATATTCGCATTTACTCCCCACACTTAAATAGTTTTCTGTATCACAGTGACACAGTCAGTTTGCTTATCTATCCTGCACCCCTACTTTTGTTCATACAACCTCCAGAATCTCCAGCCTGCAGGACAATGGCAAGGGCTGAATCTCCTCCATTTCAATCATCTAGATCTGCCTCACTTGCCATCACACATTCCTATCCTTGCCTAAAATCAGGCATCCATGAGACTACCTCCTGGACCAAGTGACCAGATAATTCTACCCCCTTGCTGACACACGAGTGTCAGTGGCCCATTCAATCTGATCAAAACTCTGAGCTGCATGTGTGTTTGTCATGAATCTCACTGGCACCCTGCAGCTCTTATTCTGCAGTCTATCTCGCCATTTTTATTGCACTAATTTATTCATTTTTCTATTCATATAGGTAAAGATTTGAAGGCCATTTTTTAAAAGCTGAAATTAGGGGGTCAGCTTATACATGAGGTATTGTTTTAGAGGAGATAAAATTCACACTTGCCACGAGTCAAAAACAAAATGAACAAACAAGAGCCAAATTTGAAAATCACATTGGGCAAATATATCCTGGTGCGCATAACAAGTGATGACGCAGGTATTGCGTTTGAATCAAAAATGTACAAATCACCTCCTTTAAGGCTGCATATATGGTCTGGAAAAAAGACCCTTGAAAAACTAGGGTCGATATACACAAGGTATATGAAATGAGATCGACATATTAATTATAAATTACCATATATACTTGTGCATAAGCCTCAATAAGCTGTACTCCGGCAAGTAAACTTTATATTCACTAATAAATTGAGTTTTGAAAGATAAATGAGCAAAAATATTCACCCAGTTAACAATCACTGACCTGTTTCCCTGTGACACCACACTTAGATTTTTCTCAGCACACAGTTGGTGCACAGACTGAGGCGCTGTCCTGTCTCAAACTGCTCTTCAAAACTCACCACTCTCTCTGGTACTGCATGGAAGGACAGCATCACCACTAAGGAAGTGCTGCAGTGAACAGGTCAGCAGCACCTGCAGGACAGTATGATCAAGAATTGACCCATGTCCTGCATTATCCAGGCATACATTTCCTCCAGAGTGGCGATACAGTGGATAGCACAAAGCAGAAGGAGGGGACCAAACCAGCCAAAGAAGGCTTTGCTAAGCACATTTAAAGGTGGATGTCCAGGAGGATGACTGGCATGATGGCCCATGGTTAGCACTGCTGCCTCACAGCGTCAGAGAGAAATGGGTCTGGGTGGGTTACTCTTTGAAGGGTCGGTGTGGACTGGTTGGGCCAAAGGGCCTGTTTCCACATTGCAGGGAATCTAATCTAATCTAATCTAATCTGGGATCAGAGTTCAACTATCTGTGTGGAGTTTTCACATTTGCCATGTGTCTACATGGGTTTCCTCCAGGTGCTCAGGTTTCCTCCCATAGTCCAAAGATGCGCAGGTTAAGTGGATTGGCCATGCTAAATTATCTTTAGCGTCTCAGGATGTACAGATTAGGTGGATTAGCCCACATGGGACCAGAGCAACCAAGTCTAACTGTGCTTCAAACACTACATTCTCTGTAAATGTACATATTAATAATGTCATAATAGATTATCCAAATATGCACCGAGAGGAAGTATAAAGCGAAGCTTAAACATTATTTTTTTCCATCTATTCCTTAAGTACTGACCTCGTTGGCTTGGTGATTGCATGATCGCATGGATCACATTTCGTAAGCAGATCAGCTTAAGCTGTGGGCTAGTACACTGGTTCAGCTGACTCAACTCCCGTTTGGCACGAGGTATATTAATACTGAAATACGAAACATAATCAATCAGGTTAGAACAGTGTTTTGTTAACAAAATTGCCACAATATTATAATAATAGGTAGGTCAAAATAAAGAATAATATTGCCATCAATAAGGAGCATAATTAAAAACTTAAAATTCAGTTTTGGTTCACTAACACCCGCACTACTTTCACTTAACAGGTGAATGTACCATTATGCAAATCAAAAACTAAGCAACAAAGTCTGCGCTATTTTAAGCAACTAAAACTTACCAGCATTTTTAAGCAAAGTCAACTGCAATGATAGGCTGGTCAGCATCTTATGCTGTAGTTGAAAGACAATTTTCCGGCTAATGAAGGAAATGAAGTTACCCTTTCAAACTAAAAACACATTGTTACCAATAACTAATGCATTATTTTTACATGCTGTTAAAACCTTGTGTTTATGTAAAATTCCACTGTCCCATGAGTAACAAAATCAATATTTTATAACACCAGTTCAAGCACTAATCTGCAAAACATGAGTCTTTGCAAACAGCAATCACAGACAATGTATTTCCATTGGCCTCCAATCAAAAGTTACAAGCCATTTCCAACTGTACCACGTGCCAATTATTTCACTTTTGTGCAGCACTTATCTGTGCCACAGATAACATCTGGTCTGAAACTAACAACTTCTCCAAATACTTACCACTTTTCAAAAATAGAACAAAAGTTGGGCAAGTCCAACAAAGATCCATTTACAAACCTAGATTCCAACTATTATTGAAAGTCAAAAGACCAACAGTTTAATGAGTAGTTTAGCAGAATATGCCAAGCAATGCATGTGACATACCTACGAATCAGGTGACAACCTGAGTGAGGCTACACACTGGATTACAGCGAGACAACTGGACAATGATAAGTAACCTGGAGCAGGTTCAGTATCCCACATTTGGCAGTTGGGGGATTTAAATTCAGTTGAGAAAATAAATTTGGCATTTTAAAAAGGTATCTATACCAATCACCATGAAAGTATTAGGCTTGTAAAAATCCACTTGGTTCACTAGTGTCCTGTCAAGAAGTCTATGGTTACCTGATTTGGCCTTATTCCAAATTGCTTTTTAAAATAGCCTATAAAGCAACCAACATATCCAACTGTGACATAAACTAGAGATAGTATTTATTTTTGAGCCCAAAAAAAGCCTGCATTCAAGACCTATCTGCTCCAGAGTCATCACATCAGATTAGATTAGATTAGATTACTTACAGTGTGGAAACAGGCCCTTCAGCCCATCAAGTCCACACCGACCCGCCAAAGCGCAACCCACCCATACCCCTACATTTACCCCTTACCTAACACTATGGGCAATTTAGCATGGCCAATTCACCTGACCCGCACATCTTTGGACTGTGGGAGGAAACCGGAGGAAACCCACGCAGACACGGGGAAACGTGCAAACTCCACACAGTCAGTCGCCTGAGTCGGGAATTGAACCCAGGTCTCAGGCATTGTGAGGCAGCAGTGCTAACCACTGTGCCACCGTGCCGCCCACAATCAGTGAACAGACTGGTTAGAAACAAAATCTAGAACGAAACAGGAAGGATCATCTGGCATTGACCTTGGTGATCCACTAAATATGACAGAGAAACATCCAGTCTTTCATCAATTTCTGGAGCCTTTGGGAACATTGACTGAAATTCAAGTCAAGTCAAGTCAAACAACAGCCTGAACAAGTCATACTCAGCAAACTATACAATTTGACTAACAATTCAAATCCCAGATTACAACTTTGTGGAGTGTGTCTGGTTCCATTGGCAATACAGACCCACTAGAAATACACAACTGAGAGGGGGAATCCTCAATACTGACTCTGGATCTCACGACTTATGGTGAAACATGACCAAGAAACCACCCAAGTGATCAATCAGCTCAAATATGGTCGATGGTAATTTGTATTTTTCCATGTCAAACACAAACAGCAAAAAGCAAAAAGCACACAGAGCAAATTTTTGGCTTGGAGAAATTTAAATGTCAATCAAGAGCAACTTTGTACGGTCTTTACTGACCAAGCTGGCCTCGTCTTGAGTGTTATGGTGTCAACCTGACCCCATATAGTGGTGAGACAAACAATACAAGGATACACTCACTGAGAGAAAACACTGTCCATCTTGTTGTGCGGTGCAGTTGTTCTGAAGAATGTAGTGGGAGACAGTGAGGGCTGCAAATGGTGGAGATCAGAGTCGAGAGTGCGGTGCTGGAAAAGCACAGCAGGTCAGACAGCATCAGAGAAGAACGTAGTGGTCAATCACCTTCTTGAACTCCTGCAGTCCATGTGTTGTAAGTACACCCTCAGTGCTGTTAGGAGTGGAATTCCAGGATTTAAATCCAGAGACTGAAAAAACAAAATGACTATATAGTCGCAAAGCAGGATGGTGTATGGCTTGGAGGGAAACTTACAGTTGGTGGTGATCCCATTTATCTGCTGCTATGTCCTTTCACATGGTCTAGATTGTGGCAAGTGCTATTGACACAACTTTGGCACTCAAAGTTTGTGCGAAGATTTGTAGCTCGGGTGCTTGTTGTTGTGGTTCTGTTCGCCGAGCTGGAAGTTTTGGTTGCAAACGTTTCGTCCCCTGGCTAGGAGACATCATCAGTGCTCTGGAGCCTCCTGCGAAGCGCTTCTTTGATGTTTCTTCCGGTATTTATAGTGGTCTGTCCTTGCCGCTTCCGGGTGTCAGTTTCAGCTGTCCGCTGTAGTGGTCAATACCCAATATACCAACCACTACAGCGGACAGCTGAAACTGACACCCGGAAGCGGCAAGGACAGACCACTATAAATACCGGAAGAAACATCAAAGAAGCGCTTCGCAGGAGGCTCCAGAGCACTGATGATGTCTCCTAGCCAGGGGACGAAACGTTTGCAACCAAAACTTCCAGCTCGGCGAACAGAACCACTACAACAACTTTGGCACATTTTGTAAATGATAGCAATCGGCAGAATGTTTTGTCCTGGGTGATGCTGAGTTGTTGCAGTCAGTCAACAGGGAGGATTTCCCATCACAGTTGGGACTTACAGCTTAGAGATGGCAGACACTTTTTGGAGAGTCAAGTTGCTTACAACAGAATTCTAAGCCTGACTACAGAGGCAGATCACTGTATTCATATAGCTGTCCAGTTCAGTTTTTCGTCAATAGTAAACCGCAGGATGTAGAGACTGGAGGATTCAACAATAACAAAGTCATCCAATGTTGTGGAGAAATGGTTGGATTCTCCGTTGATGGAGATGGTCACTGCCTGGCACTTGTGGTGTGAACGTTAATTGACAGTTCTTACTTGCCTCAAGTTTAGATATTGCCCAGGTCTTGCTTCTTTGAACATGGACTGCTTCAGTATCTGAAGAGTCATGAATGGTGCTGAACATTGGGAATATTCATTGGTTGCACACTTATTGATAAAGCTGCTCAAGATGGTGACATCTAGGACAATACCCTAAAGAATTCCTGCAAAGTGTCCTGGAACGGAGGTAACTAGCTTCCAATAATCACAACCTTCTTCTTTCAGATTAGATATTCCTCCAAATCAACAGTGATTTTTCCCCTGAATCGCACACCCTCCAGTTTTGCTAGAACTCAGAGATGCCATACTCAAGTGAAATGATGCATTGATATTAAAGACTGTTTTCTTGCCTCATTTCTGGTGTTTAACTCTTTTCAACATTTAGACAAATCCTTTAATGAGGTCAGAAGCCAAGTCTTCCCAGCAGAATCCAAACTGTGTCAGACAGCTACTTGATTGCACTCTCAAAAACCTCTTTCACCAGTTTGCTGATGATTGAGAGTCAACTGAATCGAAGGAATGGGAGTTGGTATTTGCTCAGTTGCCTTTGTCCACTGCATATTTGCAAGAGATCACTGGGTATATGCCAGGTGTCGAAGCCAGGGTCTATGCCCCTAGAGGCCTGGTATATCACTCACCTTAGCCAGGCATCCAAAGGGGAGTTTAGGATAGCGTGCTGGGAAAAGCATTTAGCATACTGATTTAGGCAACATTCTGCTGAAACTACAGCACGATGACAGCGGGACATGAACAAAAGGAAATGAAGTGATACAATATGCCGACTTTAATTTTCTGATTCCTAACATTCTGACTCAAAGTGACAGCTACCATGCCAGAATGCATCAGCAAAGGCAGTATTCATTATACGTACACCATCAACTTTCCTTATTAATTTGTACAGGCAGTCAGGATCAAAACATTGGCAAGATTGCCTTCCTATCCATAGCGCACAGTAATACTATTTATTTTTTAGTATGTCTGCTGAGTAAAAGCATAAACTACCTGGACCTAATCAAACACAAGAGTTTTTTAAAAACTCATTTGTAAGATATGGGCATTGCTATTTAAAGTCCGATGGGCAGTTCAGAGTCAACTACATTGCTCTGCATCAGAAGTCATATGTAAACTAGACCAGGTAACAACAGCAAATTTCCTTCTCTGAACAAACATAAATAAACAAACAAACATAAAATGGGCTTTAAATGATATTCAGCTAGCATTTAATTTCAAGTTGTTTTAATTAAATTCAAATTTAATAATTCAATTTAACTGCTGCAAGTTCATATGTTGTAGTTAAAATTGAAGGGAATTGTTTGCAATATATTCACCAATAGAAAGCTTCAGAATTTAATTTTCTTTTTAACCTCTGAGTTTTCTTGCACAACCAAAATAGGAGATCTTTCTGGTCAATGCTACTGTTGAAGTTAAGGTGAATACTTTGGCAACTGACACGACCTCATGACAACACATCAGAAATCAAAAGCACAGGACAGCTACACAGACAATTCACTCTCAGGCACTGTTCAGCAGACCACTATGTTTACTTTTATTAAAATATCAATTTTGTTTTAGGATGTAACAGGAATACAAAGTGAATATCCGCCAAAATTCAAACAAAGGACTGAGAATAGTCAGCAGGTTCAGCACCATGAGCAGAGAGAAACAATTGGTCAGGCAGCATCCAACGAGCAGGAGAATGTGTGTTTCGGGGAAAAGCCCTTCATCAAAAGTGAACCTCATTCCTGATTAAGGGCTTTTGCCCTGCTCCTCGAATGCTGCCTGACCTGCTGTGTTTTTCCTGCACCCCACTCTTGACTCTGATCTCGAGCATCTGCAGTCCTCACTTTCTCCTGGAGAGAAAGGGTTACCCTTTCAGAGGATGATTTAGTATCAGAAACACATCTATCAAAACATAACTTAACACCTATTCAACTGGTACAAAGAAGGGATTCGCCGTTTTGAGCTACATTCAGCATGGGCTCTTAAGGCTGAAAGCAGCCTAGATTTTTAATATTTGACATAATTTACAATTATTAATAGCAAGTTACTGTTTCCAGATAAAAATCATTTGTACTGCACTGGGTATTTAAGTAGAGCCAAAAGTAAAGCTAACTAGAATGCAACACCAAAATATTGCCAGTTTCACCCTTATTATTCACAAAAACATTCAGAGACGAAGATTTTGCATCCTTTTAGTATGCATTTAGAGCAACAATAAACTCACCTGAACTGTGACTGGATTCCCAAATCTTTCAGCTGAAGGTCTTGCAAACCTCGGGTTTTTTTGTTAAAAGCAGCATCCTTCAAATAACCAGGCAGCACAAATCAGTAAGGAATAGTAACATTAACTTCACTTCAGGCATTAAGAATGCTAACATACTGTTCAGTTTAAAAATAATCTGTGCACTTTTAGCTTGAAAGTTTGTTGAAAGGAATTTTAACAATAATATGAAGAGGCTTTTGAAACTGTACTGAAACAAAAAAAAAAGGTTTCATATTTAAATCAAGTTAACTGCAATAACAGAAGGAAAATAGACAATGAAGTGAGTCATACCTGACTGGCCTCTATAGTCCCCACACTTTTGAATATTTGATCATGGATACCATGAAGTACATACATCTGCAGGGTTAATTTTAAACATGTAACAGACTCAGCATTTTACTCAACATGAGAAATTAGTTTTCATAACTTGGTAAAGACTAATGAAGAACCTGTTTACATACTTCAACAGCTTGTTTCACCAATGCCATTTGCACCTCCTGCTTGATCAGGATTTTCTATACAGGACAGACAGCCACAAAGAATATACTTGTCAGTTGCTAGTGAGCAATTCAATACCATTTTGTTAAAAACATTCTCAACAGGGCAAAGACACAGAATAACAACTTACTAATCGTGAATCCCTCAGAAGGTATTGAAGACATTTCGTATAGAGTGCATTAACTTCATCCTGTATTGCAAAAAAAAATCCATAACAAAAATGTGCAAAGTTTACATCCTATTACAGCTATTTGATGCTATCAGTTTTAAGTAACAGTACACTGGGTTACATAATCTAATCAATCAAATTAAACTACTTCTCAATGAGAGTGTAAACTTAATCTGTTCACCATATTCTTTTTCAACATCTAGCTCAGAGTGGTAGAAAATGCTCCACTGCAATCACAATCCTGGAGGATAGAAGACTGACTTGTAGCCCAGTTAATTTATACATTTCAACCTCTCAGGGGGTTATTCCCAATGTTTTGCACAGCATTCAAGCAATTAAGAATACTGTAATTTCAAACACTGGTCAAATTATTGTTGTGTATTCAGTTTCATTGTAATGTGCTACTATATAGTTATTTACTCTAAATTCTGCAATAATATCATAAATCTGAACACATCTTATATCATATTTTGCCAGCAATTTACATCAAAACAACAGTTGGCTATGTAAAAAAGTTGAGATCAAAAACAAATACAATAAATTTAACATCTATCCTTCTGTCACCATGGCCACTAAAGAGATATTCCCTTCAACAAAATAAATAGTTTGAAAAACAAAAATGAATACTTCAAGCTGAAGGATCAAAATTAAAGTAAACAAGATTACATAGCTATTACTTACAACGTAATCTAGTTGAGTAATTGAAGTGCATAAGATTTGAATGACATACTTGAACTACTTCAGCTGCTTTGTCCGCTCTGGCATTGATCATTTGTTGGAGTTACATTCATCCAGGCAAGGACAGTATTCTATCATATTGCTGACTTATGCCTTGTAGACCAGTGGACAGCAACTGGGAAGTCAGGAGGGAAGTTACCTGCTGCACTTTTTTTAACCTGCTGACTTGTTTTTGCAAAGATAGGTCTGAGAATGGTGTGTCGAGAATAGTTTCTGTGCAATGTACTCAAGATGTTGACAGTGGGGCATTCAGTGAGCAAAATGCCATTGAATATCATTGGATGATTAGATTGTCCTTTGTTGGAGATGGTCATTACCTGGCCCCTATGTGCCATGAATATTTCTTACCTATTATCAGCCCAAGCCTGGATGTTGTCCAGGTCTTGCTGAATTTGGACATTAACAACTTTAGTATGGTGTTGAACATTGCATGATCATTAATGACTATTCCCAATTCTGACATTATGGTGGAGGGAAGGATCTTAAGATGGTTGGACCTCCTGAGAAACACCTGAAGCAATATCTGGCCACTACCAACTATAACTATCTTGCCTTGAGCTAGCTATGACTCCCAACCGTAGACTGGTTGCTCCCATTTCCTGTGGATTTCAATTTTTGTCCAGATCCCAAATACCATACTCGGTCAATGATGTAAGAGGGCAGTCACTCTCATTACAACACTTGTGCCAACTTTTAAGTGAGGTCAGACGCGTAGTGATCCCAGCAGCAGACTGAGCTTCAGTGAGAGATATACTACTGTTTAAGTGTTTCTTGCTAAAACTATTGAAGATAGTATCCATTGTTTTGCAGATGATCTAGAATAGACTGATGGGTGACAATTAACTTTTTTTTTAAGTCCAGGACATAGCTAGAAAATTATAGAGTTCGGCATGTGCCAGGGTTACAGCTGCATTGAACAACTGGCTCAGGGCTTACTGAGTTTTGGAGCCCAAGGTTTCAGTGCAGTTGCTATTATGTTGTCAGAGACCACAGCCTTTGCAGTATCTAGTGCCCTCAACCATTTTTTGATATCATAGGGAATTAACTGAAGTGGCTGAAGACTGGTATCTTTGATGTTGAAGGCCTCAGGAGGAGGTTGAGATCAATCACATTCAAACCTGTTTACTCTTAAAGCTTTCCAGATCAAACAAAGTCAGTGAACTGTTAACTCTGTTTCTCTCTCTAAAGATTTTGGCTGGCCTGCTGAATATTTTCCAACATTTCTACTTTCAACATTTGCAGTATTTTATTATTGTATTTGAATGTTAACTGATAACAGTTGGTAAAACTTGCTGTCAGATGTTATATAATAAGCTTTTCCATTTTCAATGAGAGCGATGGTTACTTGGGATGTTATTCCACAATGTCATGTCCGATTCCACCCTCCCAATGGCAAAACCCACTCAAACATGCCAAGAATAAAACTAAATCAGTTGCAATTTTTCATTTTCACTCTTCATTATTCTATTAACATTTTTATTTTACTTGAAGGCTATAACCTCTTTTTAAAGTATGCATAAAAACCAGATATTTTGATTTAGCTTAATGCAGACTGTGCAGTATACTTAATTTCCACACCATTATCTCAGTCAATTAAAGGAAAAATGATTCTTCCTAGGTTTTAGGCCATTTCTGCACAGTTCTTTCCATCCTTCTCATCCATGCCCCACACGTAATACATCCAACCACATACAACCACAAATTCCTTCCATTTCAAAATATTGAGCCAGCTTGTGTTTGTAAAGGGGAGAAGGCCAGGATCTTGAAGAGTCAAAGGGGGTACAGGTGCCAATGAGAGGAAGAGAACACAGCAATAAACAAAATATAAAAAGGAAGTAGGGCACAGAAAGATAAGAGTGTGACAAACTGCTACCAAAACAAAAACACTGAAAACAGAATAACAAAAAAAAACAGAATGTTTTCTTTGGAGAACTTAAGGTATTGTTATGACAGGGACACACTCCATTCTAATAAAGAAAAATTAGTTAAAAATAAACAAAATATTTCCTTTGCCTCCAAATTAATTTTTTTTAAAAACTTTCACTGTAAAATAAGGCACACCAAATATCATACAAGGAAATGCAACACAAAATAACTGTTACTAACTATATGATGTCGCAGACTTTTCATTTCCAGCTCCTTAAAAGACATTCGGAACGACTCAATGTACTTATCAACTTTGGATAACTGCCGACCCAAAAACTCTTTAGCATCATCAAAATTTTTCAGACAGTAAGAGTCTATGGGAGATGGATTTTCATCTGAAATTAAAAAGATTTTTAGCACAGACATGTATACACTAACTGTAAAAATAACTAGTATTGTGCATTAAATGAACTTAGATTTAGAGATTTAGTGTTTTAGTTACTATAACCTTTAAGCATAGACTTCCACGACAGAGAGTGGAGGCACATCAGTGGAATTCTTTGTAGACATAGTTACCACAAACTCCTCCAATTGTTAAGACTATAGTAATTAGTGAGCTCAGTGAACCACTGAAGTAATTTGTCTGCAAATGATCAGGATCAGGGAAAGAAAAAAAAACAATCCATTCAGCTCCTTCGCTTTTAACAGAGTCATTCCTCATTCAAATTTATCTGATTTATCTTGGCATTTTTACTTTCTCCCTTAATTCAACTAGTATTCTTCACCCCCTCCATCATGGTTTAGCCTGGCATTCCTTACTTCTAAGTCAAGTTGTCACTATTGCTTTTTCCCTCCCTCCATTTAAAATGAATAATATCCTATTCTCTTCTACCTTTCTTGCCATGTACATCTCCATCTACACCGTTCAACTGGCTTAGAAGACAAGCCAGGTAACATTGAGAGCTGCTGAGGAAGCTGCTGTTTGTCCAGACAGGCTGGATGGAGCCTGCATGTGAATTCCGGCATTAAGTTCAACGTTTAAAATAAAGCATAAAACATCCCTCTTAACTTCATTCCTCTTTATCTCCATGCATTATACCGATCCTCATGACCCCCCCACATCCTATATACCACCTAACCTCCTGCACCCAACCCAATGGCTGCTCATTTTCCATGCCAATCTACTTATGCCTTCCTGTCCTGGTCCCTCAAATTCCATAGGAAAAAGAAAACAGGGGCTATGGATCAAACAAGGAATACTGCGGTATGTATAAAGACTTTAGTGGTTTCACAAAGTTAAATATATTAATAAATGATGCCAAACCAAAAAAAGAAATCATTGAAGAGCTGGAAGTTGCCAGATAGGGAACACATTAGCCTTATCACAAAGTTTTGAATAGAACTTTGTGATCAAGATCTTAGAATGGATTCCCCGACTACAAATAAAACTTGAAAATCTTAGATATTTTGCAACGTACCCTGGGAATAAGTCATTTGACATAAGAGGTGCATTTTTGCATGATGAAATGTTTCAAAGTGAAATACATTTGAAACCATCTAAAAAAGCAAATGATATAGAAGTTCTTCGAAGTCCTGCAATGAAGTGTAACAAGAATGTGAAAAAATTTGGCTTGTATCTTCTTGAGATTAAAAACATCCTTCCTTAAAAAAGGAAACTGGATTGGTGACGATATAGAAAATGAAAAAAAACTTACTGATCAGTTAAAAGCATGGATTATGAAATTACATATTTAATATTCTGTTTAAGAATTGTTTGTTCAAAATGTCTCATTTTCTAAACAACTTGTTCAGTGATGTAATTATACAGCTCAGGCGGAAGTTGAACTGAGGCTTCTTCATTCAGTAGAAGGACACTATCACGACCACTAATGGTTATTGTGGAGGAGTATTTGCACCTCTACTTCTGAGCCAGAAAGCCTCGGTTCAAGCCGCACCACTCCACAGGTATGTCCAAAAAAAATCTGAACAAGCTGATAAGAAATCTATTTTAAAAAAAGGAGGAAAACAGATAGGACTATTGTGTGAAAATCTGTATGACTGAGCAGTTAAACTCTATCCACAAAGAAAGGGGTCTTGACTTCTGTTACACTGACTGGCTTGGATCTGATGTGACCAAACTGGCAAACTTCTTCCCTCCCCCTTCTAGGTTTTCCACACGTTCTCAGTTACTAAGTATTGAGATCAATATAGTGCTATCAATCAAGTTCTCTTCAGGAGGTTACAACCCACTCATCCCAAAAATGAGGAAAAACTGTTACATGAGGTAAGCAATATTGTTCCAGAGAAGCAGCTCAGGCTACAGCACGAACTAAGTATGTTACTGTTTCCAAACTGCAAATTTCAGAGTCCTATTCAGCATGTGTGGAATTTGTATAGCTGTCAGAAACGCTTCAAAAAGGCAGGTTATTTCCGATTATGCTCCTTATCATCTTGCATCTGGCATTGTCAAATGTAAAGAATCAATTTAAATGTTCACGACTTACTATTGATCAGGAAAGTACTTTAGCTCAGTTAAATCAACATGGCAAAAACTCATTTGTAGTCAACACAGCAATAATTTTATGCTGCAAAAGGAAATAGAGGAAGAGACGAACAATATTTTAGACAAAACAAATTACTTGCATGCCTTTCTGCATGGCAACAGGTTAAGAATAATATGGGCCAAATGCTGACAAATGGGAATAGGTCAGATTGGGATGTCTGGACAAGTTGAACCAAAGGGTCTGTTTCCATGTTGTATGATCCTATGACTCTAATATGAACATCATTTATGAACTTAAAATAGACAAGGTATACGATTCTCTTAACTTACCGGCACTGGGACCCTTTTCCAATGGTCTGGCAATACACAAGATACTGAAACTTTGTTCTTTCTCAGTGTAAAAAGTTTCTTCAAAAAGGATTCTTATTGCACATGATGAGTTAAATCCAACACCCAAACTAATGAGGTTTCCTCTGATGGTTACTTCCTGGTGTTGCAAATTGTTTACAGTGGTTGTGTCGTGGGGAGGCAGGGGAAACAAAAATGATGCTTAAATAGCAAAAAATAGGAAACTTGCAAAGTTACCAACAATAATCACATGCACCATCAGAACACAATAACCATATCAACAACAATAACTTGTATTTGAATGATACCTTTAACATAATGCAATATCCCAAAGCACTTTGCAGGAAGATTTATGAAAATTTTACACTGAGTCCCTTTAGGGGATATTCAGTCAGGCACGAGAAACCTGATCCATGAGGTAGGTTTAGTGAGCATGTTTTAAAGGAGGAAGGCAAGATAAAAATAGGTGGAGACATGTAAGGAAGGTGTTCTAGAGCTTAAGGCCTGAAGGCACAGCCGCCAATTGTAAAATAATTAAAATTAGGGGCTACAGAAGTACAAATAGAGGGAAGTATGTATCAAGATTGCAAAGAAAAAGGTGAAATTAACCATGGACAGAGTTGAAAACCAACAGGAGAGAAATCTAAAATTTAAAAAAATGCTGTTCTTGACAACCATACGGTCATTAGTCTAAATTTATACGGCAGATCAAGGGAAATACTTGTTTCTATTATTACTCAGTAAATTTCATGCAGGTGTATTTGCTGTTACTTAAGTATACAAGAAAAATAAGACACTGCAAAAACAATCTTGCATTCTGAATTAAGCTGTTTATAGCAAAAGTTAATAGGAAAGGAAAATGAGTACAGCATAAGAAAAGAACCACTTACCTTTCCATTTAATGTTCGGTAACTACTCCCACTATCATCCATAGGCTGTAAAATGTAAGATTCAAAGTGGGCAGCAGCAATACTGCCTTGGGACAAACTGCCTCTGCATGGCACCAATACCTAAATCAATACGGAAGTTATATTATACCAGTGAAGGAAGCTTTTAACAGATCACTTATAGAACAAAAATATCTAGGGAGAGTAGGCTATGACGCACTAAAAAAATAGTCTGTTAACTTTCCTTCAAAATGCAGACAAGTCACTATGTTCAGTACCTCATGGTGTTGGAATTAAATTATTTTCCATTGTATCATGCTATCCCCATGACACAGAAGTAAGATATGTAACTGACAACTATAAATTATCTTATCAATTTCTTCCAAGTTCCAATTTGAGTTTCCAAGGTTCCATCCAGCTGAAGCTGGAGAAGATGCCTAAATTTTGAACATCTCTTTCGCCCTCAAACAGATCCCCATTTTTGCTGTGTTTCAAATTCTCATTGTGTTTATCTTCATATACTTAACTTGCTGCCAGTTTTCTTTGCCATCAACTTAATTCATCCTGGTTCACAAACCAATATGGCCATGACGACCTTTGTTCATGCTCACCACCCAATCCAGTCAACAAGTTAAAATGGTGGTCTTACAGATTGTTGGTCCAGCTGCTTAATGCCAGAAGCATGCGAGATAGAAGCTCACTCCACCCGTTTGTAAATCAATTTATTGGAATTTTATAACTGGAAAATATTCCTATTTCAGTTGCAGACCAAGAATTCACCAGCTGCTACCTTCCAAGGTAGGTCCAATATTCATCTCCCTAACTTTGGTTTAACACGAGAAATGGCAAAAAGAATTTGTACTTCTCACCAAAGTCTCAGCTGCATTTGGTTTCTCACTATGGCTTGTTTTCTTGCAAGAAATAATAAAGCCAATGTAAACCTGAACAAACTGGTGTCACTAAGTCTGAACATGATGACAACGTTCATGACATGGATCCTGATCTATAGTTCTGCTTTACTATTACCGTGCTCTATCTTCCATATTACACACACTACAAATATTTCCCAGATAACTATCACCAAGTATTACATCCATTACATTAAAATGGCATACTTCATGTCTTCAGGCAAGAAATATTGCCTTTTTTGATGTTTTAGAGGAGGAGTGTTATGATTTCATGAGCAACTGTGCAAATATGGAGTCTCAGAGGCCAGATCTGAATTTTAAATCAGTGTTCTCATGATTTGGTAAATTTGCTGCCAAAAATATCTTGGTGCTTTCATTATTTATCTCCCAAAACAAAAGCACTTCAAAAACAAATGTTAGCAAACCTCACAGATACCAACATTTGCATAAGTGCACAGACTGGTCATACATGCATATCCTAACTGCATTTATATTCCAGGGGTGAGATGTTGGAATTGCACAGGGCATTGGTATCTGAAGTACTGCATACTGTTTTGGTTCCTTAACTTGAAAAGGGAGAAATTGCATTGGACATGGTAATTCCAGAGATGAAAGGACTGACTTAAGGAGAGATTGATTAGCTTAGACTGATACTTGTTAGAATTTCGAAGGATGAAAACACATCTATTTGGAGATATTTGGACTAAATGGGATTGATGCAGAGAAGATGTTTCTTCTTGTGAGGCAATCTACTTTTACTCTAAATGGTGACAGTTTTTAAAGAGAGAAGGTGAAGGAATCTCACTGCAGTATCGGGTAAACACGTCTCAGTCTTTCTAAAGCATTAGTACAGTTAGTTCATCTTCTGGTTAGTACAGGAAGTTCAAAGAGCAAGTTAGTTAGGGGCCTATAGGTAAGAAAGTAATAACTGTAACTGAGGGCATCCCTGATAATTACATGTACGGGAAGTGTACCCAGCCTCAGCTGGTTACTGAACAAATGGATCAGCTTGAGTGGCAGTTGGAGACACAAAAGACCACATGAATGGCAGAGAACAACATAGTTACAAAGTTCTAAAATGTGGTCACACCCAAGTTACAGGAAGATGGATGACTGTTAGATGGGGCAGGCAGTCAGTGCAGGAGTCCCCTGCAGCTGTACCTTTGTCAAACAAATTCTCTGTTTTGGATACCGATGAGGGGAATGGCCAATCAGGTGACAGCAGCAGCCGCCAGAGCAGTGGCACCATGGCTGGCTGCTGATGTGCAGATAGGAGAGAAAGCATAGTAGAGCAATAGTAATTGGAGATTTGATAGTCAGGGGCACAGATAGGTGCTTCTGTGGCTGCAAGAGAAACTCTAAGGTGGCATGTTCCCTCCTGGTGCCAGGGTCATGGAAGTCTGAGTTTGTATTGGGCATCCTGAAACAGAAGGGTAAACAGACAGAAGTCATTATCTACATTGGCACAAATTACATAGATGGGAATAGTGACAAGGTCCTATAACAACAGTTAGGTAGTAAACTAAAAAGCAGGACCTGCAGGGTAGTAATCTCAGGATTACTTACCATGTCACGTACTATTTAGGCTAGGAACAAAGGCAGAGAACAATTGAACACGGCTAAGAACTCGTGGTGGGAGGGCTTTAGATACGTGGATCACTGGGATGTCTTCCAGGGAAGGTGGGACCTGTACAAGAAAGATGGGTTGCAACTAAATCACAAAAGCACCAATATCCTGGTAGGGAGATTTGATAGTACCACTCAGGAGGGTATAAAACTAGTGTGGCAGCAGGATGTGAACCAGAGTAGCAAGTCAGTAAATTTCGAGACTGGCGAAGAGCTCAAGACTAAAGCAAGTATATCTAAGAGGAAGTGCAGTCAGGGAGAGGTTGTTGAGCTCAGCAGAACTGGAGGCTTAGACTGCATTTGCTTCAATGCAAGTAGTACAACAGGTAAGACGGATGAACTTAGAGACTGGATAAATGAATGCATTATGTTGTTACTATCAGAGAAATGACAAAGAGGAAGAGGATTGGCAGTTGAACATTCTGGGATATTAGTGTTTTGGTAAGACACAGGACGAAGCAAAAAGAGGTAGAAAAACTACACTACTAGTCAGCTGTGTTAAGGGAAGACATCCTAGTGGGATCTTGCAGTGAGGCATTGTGGGCAGAGCTCAGGAATAGGAAGGGTGCAATCACAATGCTGGGATTGTACTAAAGCCTAGCCAGCTGCCAGCAAGAGATAGAGATATTAGTCAGATTCGGGAATGACATGAAAATAATTGTTATGGTCGGTAATTTTAAACCTTCCTCAGAATGCCAAGGGTTTGGATGGAGAGCAATTTGTTAGGTGTGTCCAAGAGGGTTTTTTTTTAAAACAGTATGTAGATAGTAAAACAAGGGAGGGGGCCATATTGGATATGTTATTGGCAAGTGAACTCCACCAGATCAAAGTTTCATTGGGGGAGTATTTGGGAATAAGTTTTCAGACACTTAGAGATAAGGACAAGAGTGGACCTTGGATGAAGATGTTTGGGGGGGGGGGGGGGGGGGGGGGGGTGGAGAGGAGTAGTGAAGGCCAACTATGACCAAGTTAGGTGGAAATTGGAGAATGTGGATTGGGAGCTGGTGTTTGAGTGTAAATCCAAATCTGACATTTGGAAGTCTTTTAAAGGTTAGTTGACTAGAGTGCAGGCATGTTCCTATGAAAAGGAAGAACAGGGATGGAAAGATTCACAAACCTTGGATGATAGTGGGAAATTATCAGTTTAGTCAATGAAAGAAAACGAAGCATACCTAAGTTCTAGGCAACAAAAAAATCAATGAAGTCTTGGAAGAATATATAGAGAAGTAGGAAGGAACTCAAACAGGAAGTTAAGAGGGCTAAAAGGGGTCATGAAATACATTTGGCCAGCAGAGTTAGGGAGAATCCCAAAATATTTTATACATACATTAAGAGCAAGAGGGTAGCTAAGGAAAGAGTAGGGCTACTCAAGGGTAAAGGAGGGAAGTTATATCGAGTCAGAAGCAACAGGTGTGATCCTTAATGAGTACTTTACATCAGTATTCACCAAAGAGAGCGATATGAGGGATGTTGTGGTTAGGGAAAGATCTGTGAACACTCTTGGGGAGGTCAACATAATGAAGGAAATGCATCTTGAAATGCACTAAGGTAGACAGGTTCCCAGGGTCACATGGGATCTATCCAAGATACTGTGGGATGCAAGGGAAGAAATAGCCTAGCAGGGGCCTTAATAGATATGTTTGCATCTTTGTCGACTTCAGGCAAGGTTCCAGAGGATTGCAGAATGGCCAAAGTTATTCCGCTGTTCAAAAAGGAAAGTATAGGCCAGTGAGCCTTACATCAGTGGTGGGGAGGCTGTTGGAGAAGATACTGAGACACTGGATTTATTCACTTTGGAAGTGAATGGACTTGTTAGTGATAGGCAGCATCGGTTTGTGCGAGGAAGGTCATGTCTCACCAACTTGATTTGAGTTTTTTTTTGAGGTGGTAACAAGAATGATTACAGGAAAATATAGGCGGTCTGATTAGTAAGTTTGTGGATGACACCACAATTGACAAAGTTATAGATAGTGAGGAGGATTGTCAAAGGAGACAGCTGAATATAAATAGCTTGCAGATTTGGGCAGGGAAATAGCAGATGGAGTTTAATACAGACAAATGTGAGGTTATGCATTTTGGAACATCAAATTCAGGTGCAAACTTACGAAAATGGGAAAACCCGAAGGAGCACTGACATACAGGAAGAGTTGGGTGTACATGTCCACAGATTCCTGAAAGTGGCAACACAGATGGATAAGGTGGTCAAGGAGGCTAGAGCACACTTGCCTTCATTGGCTGGGGTATCAAATACACAAGTTGGCAACTTATGGTACAGCTGTATAAAACTTCAGTGAGGCCATATTTGGAATATTGCAGTCACTACACTATTAGAAAGATGTCAATGCTTTGGGGAGCATGCTGAAAAAGTTTACCAGGATGTTTCCAGAAGGGTTTTAGTTATGAGGAGAAGTTGGAGAAACTCTGTCTTCCTAGTGAAAATAATCAAAGGTTGAGGGACGATCTGATAGAACTCTTAAAAAAAAATTGAGAGGCTTTTTTCCACGTTGGAAAGGTCACCTACAAGTTAGCACAGGTTCAACGTAAGAGGGGGACAATTAGGGGAGAAGTACTGGGAAAAGTTTTCACACAGAATGTAATGGGTTCCTGGAATGAACTGCCAGTGGAGGTCGTGGAAGCAGGCACAGTGCCAACATTTAAGGCGTATCTTGATATACATGTGAACGGGAGGCAAACAGATGGATAGAAACCACCTATGGGCAATAAGTATTGGATCAAAATAAGGAAAAGGAATCAATGCAGGCTCAGTGAGCATGTTTCTGTGCTGCGTTGTTCTTAATAGATAAAATGCTCGAGTCTATGACAGCGCACTTAGAAAATAAACAGCAAGATTAGACAAAGCAAACATGGATTTCACAAAAGGTCAATAGTTTGACAAACCTGGAACTTAAGGATATAACTAGTAGAATGGATGAGGGAGAAACGGTGGATATGCTGTATTTTCAGAAAGCTTTTAATAAAGTTCCACATACGTTATTATACAAAATTAAAGCACATGGGATTGATGATAATATACTGGCATGGATTGGAAATTAGTTAGTAAATACGAAACAGACAGCAGATATAAATGGATCATTTCAGAGTAGAAGGCAGTGATAAGAGGGCTGCTGCAAGGTTTTGACCCCAGCAATTCACAATACAATAATCGTCTCAGTATCTAGCACAAACAGGAAACAGGGGTGTGTGAACTGCATTAGGAATACTGTGGCAGCTGGGAGAATTTAGGTCATTACTGACACAAGATATGCACCTGTTTGAGAAACAAGTGGCCACGACCACTTCTAAATGGTGCTATCCTGGCTGCAATAGGTGATTCGGTCTTAGTTTCTTTAGATTCAGTCAGACATTGGATAGGTTAAGGTTGGCTTTCCCACACATATGCCAACTCAGACCCCTAAGTGATCAATTAGCAATGTCCCACAGCTGTTGGTATTTTACCAGCAGCAGGTCGGATGGAAAGAGGGAGGGAAAGAGAGGACCTGGTCACGTGTGACAAGGCTGTCCAGTAACAGTACCACAGAGGCCACATGAAGTCCATCTCCTGTTCCTTCAAATCAAATCTTCCAGGGCCTGCAAGGCTGACCCTAACACACTACACACACTTCACTCAATTGCCAATTTCCTCTCTAGTTGTTGGTCTGGACCAGATTCAGTACCAACACAGCTACAGCTTGTCACACAAGCTATCCCCCCTTGCAGTTTTGACAGTTCCAACACAAGTCAGTGAACTGACTAATGGGCCAAGGAATCACACTGGCCTGCAGAAATGCCACTGCAGGGTTGCTCCAAACATTCAACTTGTGGACAGAGCCATTGCCGCTGCTATGACATGTAACCCACAGAGACTATTCGCATATTCTGCTGAAATGCAAAAACTTGCTGAAAGTTCCAACTCAAAATGATGCAGAACTGAAGAGGTGGACCACAGGGATGGTACAGCTCAAGGAAAAATATTACTTGATCAAACTTCCAATCTTAGGTAATTTGCTCTTAAAATGGACAAAAAAAGTGAAGATTTTTTTTAAACGTCCTTTTATTTTTAAAAGCTTAATCAATTGCCCTGTTAAGAATTCAACCAAGTCAGAAATCCAAGATACCAGATAAAATGACTTGGAAACAGAAAAGAAATTGCATGCAGTTAAGATTACTTCAAATCACGGCGTTTCAACTGCCTCCTTCTCAGTGAGATTCTTGCAAAATCTTTGTTTTCATAAACAGTCTGAACACTGTACTTTGCTAAGCCAATCTTAACACAAACTTTGGGGTATTTTCTGTTATAGGCTTCAGCATACTATTACATTGCTCTCAATTAAAATTTGACACTTTAAACACAAAGGTACAGTGTGAATAGTTCAGTGCCAGCAAACCCTTAGAAAATCCTCTTCTTCAAGCTCGGTACCCAAAGGCAGTTCCTGAGCAATTATTCACAAAATCATAGCCAAAGGGGTCGTGATATTTTTCTGTGGTTACAGTGAAGAGACAAGCCCAGAGTCTACCTCAGCTGGAACAGGGATCAAACCTCATGATTAATTTGCAATTAATCAGATCCACATGCAGGCTATCCTGCCAACTCAGTGAATTGCAACCCCCTTTCCATCTCTTACTCTTGGAAACTCTGGCAATTACAAACCTAGCCTGACCAATTTTACCGCAAAACTGACTGGAGATAATCTCCATATCCCAGAAATTAAGAGATGATCACATGCGAAATCAAGGCTTGGGAAAGCACTTTTTGTGAATGGAACATTAATCTTGCTCCCCCTTGCATTCAACAAATGCTATGAAGTGAATTTACCTTGGCTAACCAACAGCTCATGCTTCTCTCTCTACCAGGATTCAAGAACGGTGGGAAAGCTGCAAGGTAACTGCTAAATTAGAATCAGGGCCTTATCTGTACTATGGGAGACCAAATTAAGTACTTAATGCAGTGCACTCGCCCTCACTAATATGTACTTACACAACTGAGAACCCAATGTGAGTGCACATGCAACAGCTTGGGGACACATTCATTATGGGTTAATTTCTGACTCCCTACCCCAATGCATTGTACAATGGGTTAATAATGAACTTAAAACACTAGTAGTTGCATAAAAACAAAAACATGTTTGATTAGTTCATTATCAGAAAGAAATCAATCAATCTATCTCACAACCAATTCATACCAATTGACATCAAATCAATATGGTGTTGGGAAAGGAAGCCAAAACACAAGTGGAAAGTTTGAAATTTAGATCAGTGCAGTAGGGCAGGCCGAAACACAGATCAAAAGGTCTTGAATCTCCATCTGTACTCCACTCGGACAACATAGGTTAGCACTTGGTAACCAAATACACACAGTGTTCTGTGTATCCCACTTTGAACTTCAGTACATATAAACAAGAAAAACATAAATCAGTTCAACGTTATTTACAAAGACGCTAATGATACTCACAATCCCATGCAGTTCTGCCACACAGTTGGATGTATCAGGTTTCTGCTTCTGAAGTGCTAAATAAAAAGGGTTTCTTGAAATATCTTCATCATACATAGCCATGGACACCAAACACTTTCTGCTCTAAATTTCAACTGTGGATGAAACACTGAAAAAGGCAGGAAAATATCAGATTTCACTTTCCTATGAACTTGCCATCGTCAGTACAATGAAACGCTTTTCAATGGTTTCAGAGACTTTTTGTTGATCTCTCTATCTGCTCTGAAAACAGACTGTTTTGCAATTTTGCTCCAATTTTCCAAAAAGAATTTTACGTCAAATAGAGAATGACCTTTCTATTAGCTAACAGAAAATCTCATTACCCTGAAGTGTACATCAGTGGCAGGAGATGGATCAAAACCTGGAACTGTCCACTGGCAAAAAAACTTCAAAGCCCTTCATGAGAGTTAAACTGAAAATTAGAATATTTGGTTAGATTAGATTAGATTACTTACAGTGAGGAAACAGGCCTCTTCAAATTATAATGGGAATAAATAAATTACAGAAGACTTGAACATATATTTCAGTTCTGTCTTCACAAACAAGGTCACAAATAATTTACTGGAAATGTTAGGAAACCAAGGGTCTAGTGAGAAGGAAGATTTGAAGAAAATCAGAATTAATTTTAAAAAAAAGGTACTAGAGAAATTAATGAGGTTAAAGAATTACAAATCCCCAGGGCCTGATAACTTACATTCCAGAGTACTAAAGAAAGTGGTTCTGGAAATAATGAATGCATTGGTGGTCATCTTCCAAAAGTCGACAGACTCTGGAATAATTCATACAGATTAGAGAGTCGCAAATGTAATCCCACTATTTAAAAAAAGGAGGAAGCAAAGAAGAGGATTACAGACCTATCAGTAGTGTTAGAGTTCATTATTAAATATATGATAAAGAACACTGAAACATTAATGGGATTAGACAAAGTCAGCATGGCTTTATGAAATGGAAATCACGCTTAGCTAATCTACTGGAGTTTTATTTTGAAAATGTAACAAGTAGCTTCCTATCGGAAAGATGTTGTGAAACTTGAAAGGGTTCAGAAAAGATTTAAAGGATGTTGCCAGGTTTGGATGATTTGAGCTATAGAGAGAGATTGATTAGACTAGGGCTGTTTACCCTGGAGCAGAGGCTGAGGGGTGACCTTACAGAGGTTTACAAAATCATGAGGGACATGGATAGGATAAATAGACAAAGCCTTTTCCCTGGGGGTGGGGCAGTCCAGAACTAGAGTGCATCTGTTTAGGGTGAGAGGGCGAGATATAAAAGAGACCTGAGGGACAACTTTTTGATGCAGAGGGTGGTATGTGTATGGAAGGAGCTGTCAGAGGAAGTGGTGGAGGCTGCTACAATTACAACATTTAAGAGGCATCTGGATGGGTATATGAATAGGAAAGATTTGGAGGGATATGGGCTTGGTGCTGGCAAGTGGGACTACATTGGATCGGGATATCTGGTCGGCAAGGACAAGTTGGACCGAAGGGTCTGTTTCTGTGTGTACATCTCTATGACTCTATGAATAGATAAAGGCAGAACCGGTGTACGGTGGTGTATTGAGTATTCGATTTTCAAGTAGGATTTCGAGATGTAGACTTACATAAGTTCCTAGTGGATAAAATTAATGTATCAGGTTTGGCAGTAATATGCTGACACGAATTGAGAAGTGGTTGACAGGCCAGAAACAGAAAATGGGAAGAAACGTATCTTTTCTGAGTAGCAAGCGGTGACTCCTGGTGCACTGCAGGGATTAGAGCTTGGATACAAGCTGTTTGCGCTATATAAAAATTAATTGGATGAGGAAACCAAATGCAAGATTTCAAAGTTTGCTGGTGACAAAACAAGGTGGGACTGTGGTTGTTACGAATATGCAAAAAGGCTTCAGGGCAATTTAGGCAAGTTGAGTGTGTAGGCAAAAACACACAAATGCTTTACAACATGGATAAATATAAAGTTGTGCACTTTGGTGAGGTAAACAGAAAGACAGTATTATTTAAATGGTGATATTGGGGCCAGTGGATGTGCAAAGGGATCTGGGTGTACCAGTACACCACTTAATGAAAATAAACAAGTGCAGGAAGCAATTAGGAAGGCAAATAGTACGTTGACCTTCATTTCTTGAGGATGAGTTCAGAAGTAGGGATATGATGTGCAGTTTTGGTCTGCCGATCTAAGACAAGATATACTTACTGTAGAGGGAGTGTATCAAAGATTAGTTTGGTTGATACTGGGAATGGCAGGGCTGTCCCATGAGGAGAGACTCGTATCTCTGGGCCTGAGTCACTAGAGTTTAGAAGGACAAGAGGCGACCCGATTGAAACATATAACATCCTAACAGGGCTAGAAAAAATAAATGTGGGGATTGGATTCCCTCTGCCTAGGGAATCTAGAACTAGGAATCACAGTCTCAGGATATCATGTAGACCATCTCGTACTGAAATCAGGAAATGTTTCTTCATTGCTGGTCAAACTGTGGAATTTGCTATCACAGAAGTCTGGAAAGACTGGGTCATTGAGTGTATTCAAGAAAATATTGCTTTCTTTTCAATATTAAAAAGCAAAGGGTTATGGAAAGAAAGTGATGTTTAGACAGACGATCAGCCAGGAATTGTAAAGCAGACTCATGGGGCTGAATGGCCTACTCCTGCTCATAGTTTCTAGATTACATTTCTGGATGGCAATGACAAGTATTGTTAACGCACTGTGTGTATCATACACTATAGCCTCAAAAGGGATTAAAAAGTTTCATATGTATGCTTTCAGATATAGCCTGCAAGAATTGTACAACAGGGACCTTTGTCAAATGCACTGCTACACCAGCAGAATGTGAGATGGTGCATTTTGGAAAGGCAAATCAGGGCAGAACTTATACACTTATTGGAAAGGTCCTGGGGACTGTTGCTGAACAAAACGACCTTGGAGTGCGGGTTCATCGTTTCTTGAAAGTGGAGTCACTGCCTTCACTGTCCTATCTAGCTATGTTTGGTCAGCTTGCCTTTATTGGTCAGTACATTGAGTATAGGAATTGGAAGGTCATATATAGGACATTGGTTAGACCACTATTGGAAAAGTGCGTGCAATTCTGGTCTCCCTGCTGTAGCAAAGATGCTGTTAAACTTGTAAATCTTTTTTCTGAACCCTTTCAAGGATGTTGCCAGGATTGGAGAGTTTGAGATATACGGAAAGGCAGAAAAGTCTGGGCTATTTTTCCTGGTGCATTGAAGGGTGATGGGTGTCCTTAGAGATTTATAAAATCATAAAGGGCATGGATAGGGTAAACAGACAAAGTCTTTTCCCCAGGTGGAAAACTCCAAAACTAGAGGGCATAGGTTTAAGGGACCTAAAGGGCTACTTTTTGAATGCAGAGGGTGGCTTTTTTATGGAATGAGCTGCCACTGGAAACAGTGGAGGCTGGTACAATGACAACATTTAACAAGTTAGGAGGAAGTGAGGACTGCAGATGCTGGAGATCAGAGTCAAGACTGCAGTTCTTGAAAAGTACAGCAGACCAGTCAGCATCAGACTTATGCCCGAAATATCCATTCTCTTTCTCCTCAGATGCTGCCTGGCCTGCTGTACTTTTGCAACACACCACATTCTTACCTCCAAACATATAAAAGGCATTTGGATTAGTATATGTCTAGGAAGAGTTTAATGTTGGTAAATGGGACGAGATCAATTTAGGATATCTGGTCAGCATGGACATGTTAGACCAAAGGGTTTCTTTCCATGTTGTATATCTCTATGATTCTATGTGGACTAAAACTCAAAATGTTGGCAGTTTTGCAGTGAGAGTGAATGCCAGGGACAGAAGTTATCTTTTTAAAACTCAACTACCACAGTTTTGATGGCAAGGGCAGAGGGGAGTATATGATAACAATGATTGAGTGGACAGGGCACTACAGCTGAGCACTGATCAAGGAGGGGCAGTTGAGGTTTGACGTGCTGATTCAGGAGAAGAATCAGGGAGTGGTGTGTTTCAAAAGGAAAAAAATAGCCTGACAAGAGCTTGGTGAAAACAGAGCAGAAAATATAACATAGCAAGTTAAAAATCAGGGCAGACAATGATTGGAACCTATCATTTTCCTGATTCTGCTCTCATTCTCCTCAATATCACAAACAGCATTTCTGATCTCACAAACCTCATCATCCTCAACACCACCCACATTCACCTTAAATTTGAGTTCTGCATATTTTAAAATCGGAAAGTCTCTGGAACATGACTATTCAGATTGGACAATATGAGTTCTCGCCCAATCACTTAAGTAAATGTGCTCAGTCCCTCCACAATGAGTTCATCTTATTACTCTAGGATGATTTTACAGGGCACAAGAAATCTCAAAGCCCCTTTCTGCACTGCAAAACTACCTCCAACAATCTACCTAAGTTATGCCATGGATTTTAAGATTTCTTGATTACTGAAGCAGAGGCTGTTAATTCAGCTACTTAATAGAAATTTGAGCCGATATGCCAAGATCCAACACAAAAGCCAGCTTTGGAATCGGAGAAAAATCAATAATTGCATAACAAATTACCAAGAGAACTAGAATGTTCCAAATATCCTACACACTTCAGTTTTGATTTCGGGGAAAACTCCTTTTCTTCTCCTCCATGTCCCTTTTGATTTTAGGGATATCAGAAACAAGAGATGGTATTAAACATCCTTCAGATAACTATCTTTTGATAAATCTTGGTATCCAACACACGTAAAGCATCGGTGGATATAGGAAATCATGAATTATGCAAATTGAAATTGCTGTAAGAAACATGTTCTATTTTAAACTCAATTATTATTTAAGTATACTAAAGAAATTGAGAACTTTTCTTACAAGATAGTACTACTTCAGAAAACTTTGACACAAACTCCTGCTACCTTTTTATGGCCTCCGGATATCCCACAGGGCTTCAAAGCTAAATTTACAGGTGCAGTCCATTGTAAGCAATACCAAAAGTAGACGCATCAAGATCGCCACACTCGGCGATGAGATAAACACAGGTAGGTAATCTGCGGGTCCAGTAACCTTAACTAACGGGTAAATAATCACATAGAATGCTCTCTTCAAATTACTGCAGCGAGCTATTTTGGTGGAAGGAAAGGCATCAACTGAATGGTTGTATTTGAAAGTTGGTGCCTCGAGTATTGTAGTACTACTTTGGAATGTGTTTAAATCTCTGAAGTGGTATCGACTTTTTGATACAAGGTGACATTACTGAGTCAAAGCCAACATCTTACGAACAATTCAGAAAAATACCGTCGCAATTGACCGTATCTTAAGTAACTTATGTTGAGAAAATAAACATACCCGTACGTATTGGGTTCGCAATAGATCCTATTTTTCACATTAAGCGTGGTCTCTCTCCACTATAAGTGAAAATGACCCTTACCACTTTGAAAAATAAATTAGCTTTTTTTTACGCTTTGTAACTTGGCTATCGATATAACTTGCTAATTATGTGACCACTAAAGAGCATAAACTACCTTTTTTTTCCTGAATTGGGTACCTAGTTATCAGAGATTCAACTACATCGCATTCAACCATGCAATCTGGTTTTCCCAAGATACAAACTGATACCACATCCCACATACTTGCCTCTTTAAACATATAAAAAAAGTGACGCTACCACCATAAATAAATATATGAAACGTAAGCAAGGCCTCTCTGACAGAATCTAATTCGGTCAAAATAAACCCTTGTCTGGGACGTTGGTTCACCAATTTGAACATATACACGACTCCTCTAGTGCCTTAACGTGGAAGGCCAGACAACACTCACCAAATGGCCATTAACTAGGTCATTTCACCCTGATTTGATGCTTAACTTCCCAGTAGAGCTTCACTCTCCCTTCCTGTCAGCGGAAACAATGTCGCCATTCGTGTCATTGACAACTCTACTGACCAGTCAGATCCCGACATCGCATTCCACCGATGGCCCCTCAGCCAATCGGCGCCGCCCTAGGGGCGGGCTCTTACCGGCAAATGAAACCAAATGGAAACATTCAGAGCAGGTTTCACTTCCCGGTGTGAGGAGCACGTGATGGAATGAGTGGCTGTGTGTATTCATGGTATTCAGTCTGTTAGCAGATTGTGAACTTCCCACAGCGTATGTAGTTAACGACAACTGATTTATCCAAGAATTATGAATTGTATTTACTTGAGGCAATATGTTTTAAACAAAGTGTTGTAATCCGAGTTGGATGCTCAGATACAATTACCCAGAAAGTTAATGTAAAATCGTCCGAATACAAGAAAGAAGACAATAACGACAGATGATGGATGAATGGTTAGCTGTGGACCAAGTTGGATGATTGTGAAGTGCCGTTGAGTTTTCAATTCATAATTCCCTGTATAGATATTACAGGACTGAATCCATACGTGATAACAGTATAAATTATTCTGAAGAATCTGTGTTGAGTATATATACCACTGCAATGGTGAAGGACGAATGTAAGACGCTTTTAGATGCCCTTAACAAAGTGTCTGCTTGCTATCGACACTTGGTTATCTGTGCTGGTGGGTCATCAGACTCTCAGAATTTACGCGAGGAACTGAAGAAAACCAGACAAAAAGCACAGAACCTGGCAATTGCCAACAAAGCCAAGCTAACAACTATTTTAAAAGACAAAACTATAAGCAAGGATGATCGAGCTGAATTCGAAAGGCTGTGGGTAGTGTTTTCGACATGTGTGGAGATCTTGGAGATCGATATGAGAAAAGCTCTGGATCTGGGTCAGGAGTTTCCACTGAACCTTCCCACAAAACACCTCATCCAGACTGGAATGATCGGGGGGACATCTGCTGTGGCTGCCCGTGCCATGAGTGTACAGAACATGAAGTATGAAGAGGGCAACAACATTGACACTGTCGATCTGAACGACTTGGAACAAGATATCAATGAAATCGGGGAAATGATGTACGAGATGGAGATGAAGGTGAATGTACTTCAGTGGACAGTGGAGGCGAAGCAAGAACTGGGTACTGAACTAAAGTCAGCTGCCAGTGCGGGTGCTTCATCGTTTGGCATGAGACCCGTGAACGAGGGTACAAACAAAAATTTGTGTGACACCAATAAGGTCTTTGCTGGCGCGATGTTCACCGCTGTTTTAGTATTTGCCATTGTTCTCGCTCTCTGTGTTGTAAAATTTGCTTAAGACTTCAATGTTGACATGTTTTCATTTACACAAGGAAACAGCCATTACATTTTGGTTTTTGAAATTTAAGGATTAAATTGAACAGAGTTAAAGATCACACAACACCAGGTTATAGTCCAACAGGTTTATTTGGAAGCACTAGCTTTCGGAGCGCAGCTCCTTCCTCAAGTGGTTGTGTCAACATCATAAATTGAACAGAACTTCGTTAAAGGCAATTACGTAACTTGCTGTCATATTTACGTTCGCGGTTTATTTCCTTTCGGGAAAATGGAGACAGCCACATCAGTTATTCATCTATCTAGCGCTTCCTAGAGTTAGGAACGTGTTAGTTGCGGGTTAAATAATGTGTCTAAAGTAGTCATATATCTTACGACTGTGCCTCAGTAGGACAGCAGAATCGGTCGAGTATATCAATTGAAGTGTATTCATAATGACCAGCAATGTTTAAGTGTTAATGCCAGTATTCTGTAGTGAACTGGGTAAATTAATTCTGCACAAATGAAGTTAAATGTATTGTACAGCATTTATGATAAATGTTAACTTACAGAACTAAAATGCTAGACCCTGAATACGTTTTTCTATTGACAGCTACTGAATTACTCCTGGTTAGTTGTCAGATATGTTTTTTTTGATCGATATAAGACAGGGGAGTTGAGAGAAATCGGAAACAGTCTCTGTTGGCTCTGACCGTTTTTTGTTTTGAGTTCTCAGCCTGAAGTTACGTTCTTGGCCAAACCATAGGAAAATGCCATGAATTTTACAAAGAACAGGGCCAAGCCAAATCCACCTCAGCTGGAATGAGGATTAAACCTTGTGCTGTTGGCATTAAACTGATCCACAAACTGGCCATATAGGCAAGTGAGTTAACTGCAACCTCCCCCACCCAGCCATCATTATATAAATCAAACACCAATTCACTGCTAGGTCAGAAGTAATAACTGCAGGGACTGATACAACAATAGTCCTCAAGAAATGCAGTTTTACTATAACTGATTTTACCCATAAATCAAGAAAGCTACCATAAGAGCATTTTACCTGAATGCTTGTAGCATTCATAACAAGGTTGATGAGTTAACCGCACAAATCATTGCGAATGAATATGATTTAGTAGCCATTACGGAGATATAGTTACAGGATGGTCATGACTGGGAGTTAAATATCTAGGGGTATCAAACTATTCCTAAGGACAGATAGGAAGGTAACGGAGGTGGTGTAGCTCTGATATTCAAGGACAACATCAGAGTGATGCTGAGAGATGATATAGATTCAATGGAGAATAAGATAGGATTCATTTGGGTGGAAATTAGAAATTCTTAAAAAGAAAAAGTTACTGTTAGGCGTAGTCTATAGGCCACCAAATAATATCACATTGGGGCAGGCAATAAACAAAGAAATAACTAATGCCAGTAATGTGGAATGGCAATTATCATGAGGATTTTAATCCACATCTCGCTTGGTTGAATCAGCTCGGTCAGCGTGGCTTTGGGGAGGAGTTCACTGAGTGTAGTTGTGATAGTTTTCTTGAACAGTATGCAATGGAATCAATGAGGGAGCAAGCTATCCTAGATCTGGTCCTGTGTAATGAGACAGAAATAATTAATGACCTTATAGTTAGGGATTCTCTTGGAAGGAGCAATCACAGTATGGTTGAATTTAGAATACAGATAGACACAGTGTGAAGGTAAAATCCAATACTCGGGTCCTGTGCTTAAACAAGGGAGACTACAACATAATGAGGGAGGACTTGGCTAAAATAGATTGGAAACAAAGATTTTACGGTGGGACAGTTGACGAGTAGTGGAGGACTTTCAAAGCAATTGTTCAAAATATTCAGCAAAACTATATTCCAGTGAAAAGGAAGGACTGTAAGAAAAGGGGCAAATGCCTTGGGTGTCTAAGGAAATAAGGGAGGCTATCAAATTGAAAGAGAAGGCATACAAAGTGGCCAAAAACAATATGAAATAGAAGATTGTGAAAACTTTAAAGGTCAACAGAAAGCCACAAAAAGAACTATAAAGAAAAGTAAGATAGAACATGAGAAAAAAACTAGCACAGAATATAAAGACAGATAGCAAAAGTTTCTATAAATATATAAAATGTAAAGGAGTAGCAAAAGTAAATGTTGGTCCTTTAGTGGATGAGGAGGGGCATTTAGTTATGAGATATGATGAAATGGCCAAGGCATTGAACAGATATTTTGTATCGGTTTTCACAGTGCAGGACACGAATAACATAATAAATTGACAAAGAGACAAAGGTAGGTGAGGACCCAGAAACAATCATTATTATGAAAGAGGTAAGGATTGATAAGTCTCCTGGCCCTGATGGAATGCATCCCAGGGTACTAAAAGAGATGGCCGGAGAATAGTAAGTGCACTGGCGGTAATTTTCCAAAATTTGCTGGACTTTTAGGGCAGTCCCAGCAGACTGGAAAATAGCAAATGTGACGTCACTGTTTAAAAAGGGAGGTAGACAAAAGTTATTGACCAGTTAACTTAAACTCTGTAGTGAAGAAGATGCTTGAGTCTATTATCAAGGAAGAAATAGCAAGGCATCTTGATAGAAATTGTCCCACTGGGTAGATGCAGCATGGGTTCATGAAAGGCAGGTTATGCTTAACTCATCTTTTGGAATTCTATGAAGACATTATGAGCAAGGTGGACAATAGGACCCAGTGGATGTGATGTACCTAGATTTCCAAAAGACCTTCAACACGTGCCACACAAGAGGCTGCTGCATAAGGTAAGGATGCATGGCATTAGGGGTAAAGTATTAGCATGGATAGAGGATTAATTGACTAGCAGGAAGCAAAGACCAGATCAATGAGTGCTATTCTGGCCGGCAATTAGTGACTAGTGGTGTGCCTCGGGGATTGGTGCTGGGACTGCAAGTATTCTCAATCCATATAGATGATTTAGAGTTGGAACTCACATGTCGGGTGTCGAAGTTCGCAGATGACACTAAGATGAGTGGCAGAGCAAAGTGTGCAGAGGACTGTGAAACTTTGCAAAGAAACATAGATACTTTGAGTGGACAAATGTCTGGCAGATAGAATACAATGTTAATAAATGTGAAGTCATCCATTTTGTTAGAAGTAACAGTAAAAAGGATTATTAATTGAATGGTGAAAAGTTGCAGTGTACTGCTGCGCAGAGGAACCTGGGTGTCCCTGTGCATGAATCACAGAAGGCTGGTCTGCAGGTACAACAAGCAATTAGGAAGGCAAATGGAATTTTGTCCTTCATTGCTAAAGAGATTGAATTTAAAAGCAGGGAGGTTATGTTGCAGTTGTACTGGGTGCTGGTGAGGCCATGCCTAGAGTATTGTGTGCAGTTTTGGTCTCCTTACTTGAGAAAGGATGTACTGGCACTGGAGGGAGTGCAGAGGAGGTTCACTAGATTGATTCTGGAGTTGAGGGGTTTGGCTTATGAGGAGAGACTGAGTACATTGAGATTATATTCACTGGAATTCAGAAGAATGAGGGGGGATCTTATAGAAATATAAAATTATGAAGGGAAGCGATAAAATAGTTTGGAGGACATTTCAATTGGCAGGTGAAATTTGGACAAGAGTGCATAGCCTTAAGATTAGAAGGAGCAGATTTAGGACTGAATTGAGAAGGAACTTCTTCATCCAGAGAGTTGTAAATCTATGGAATTTCCTGCCCAGAAGGATAAAGTGAAAGTGTGGGTAAATAGAGCTGAGTCCACGAATAGATCAGCTGTGATCTTATTGAATGGAGGAGTAGGCTGAAAGGGTCAGACGGCCTAATCTTGCTCCTAGTTCTTATGTTCTTATGATTTGCAATAACACAGTTCATATTTGAGTACCATCAGCACAGAGGAATAAATGCATGTCAAAACGCGACATTCCTGGGCAAATTCCTGTTTGTTCAATTCATTTTGGCCAGCTTCGACTAAGGTTGAAGAAGAGTTTGAAAACTGTCCCCAAGGATATTCAGCCCTTCACTTACAAAGCAGCAGAAGAGCAACCTGACAATCTTCAACCTTTAACCTCCACAGCCTTCAGCCTCCAGATAACCAATCTTGTGTATAATGCAAAAAATTAAAATATGTTCTTTTTGTATATTTTATGTCTATCTGAACTTTTATATTAACCTTGTGCTTGTATGATGAACTTTTTTGATGTTCCAAGAACAAAACTGAACATTTACACGAGTTTCTATGGGAATGTGTTCTGAATAACATGGTTTCACTTAATATAGTGACTTTCAGGAACCTGAACACCACATTAAATCAAGGACCACCTGCATTGTCTGTCTATCAGGAAAGGACAAACAAGCAAAGTTTCTTTTCTGGTGAAAAGAAAGAAGGCTGAATTGTGATTTAATCGAGCCCTGTAAAATTATAAATAGTTTAGACACAGTAGGTTGCAGACTGTTTCTACTTTTGGAGAAAAGCAAAACCATGAATATAAGATAGTCACCAAAAAAACAAATTGGAACCTAACAACTTACAGGGTAAATATTGATCTAATAGAATGTCAAAAAATATTGACAACTACAATGGAGGGTTTGTGACCTTGTATACCCTATCTCAGATTTAAACTATATTTCTGCTCATCAAAAAAAAAGCACAACTACCTAAGAAGGAATTATACAGAAAATTAAGTCACCATTTTCCAAGATACATTGTGAAGTTCTGCTCATTTTCATCTGTAAATTATTTAAGGAACAAGCATGAAGTCATGATATTTTTAAAAAGTATCTCACATGTCCTCGGGCTCTTGTAGCACTGTGATAATGCTCCTCCTCTGGCCCAGAAGGTCTGCATTCAAATCCCAACTATCCCAGACGTATGTTATGATCTGTCTAAACACAATGCCTACTCTCTATGAAACCTGACTTCAGGGTGGGGTGGTGGTGCAACATTAACATGTTGAACTCCAGATCAAAAGGTTGAGTGTTCAAATCATATCAGGCTCATGCTTTTGTAACACAATCAGTGTCTTTATACATGTCCCTGCATCTCCAACAGTGTTGGAGGATTACTGATGGAGAGCAAAAGAATTATACTGTACTTATCAGCAATTATTTTTTCCAGTGTAAAGTTTTTCGAATAAATGCAAATTATGTTTACATATCTCCTCAATAATTCTCAAACTCATATGATCCAACACTTTCTCTCAAATCTGTACCTACTAAATTGCTTATTATACATTTTTTTTCTTTCTGACCCACATGCTACCTAGCATTTTAAATGGCTCATATTCTTTACTATTCCTCTTCCCTGCTATCAGCCTTCTCACTCCCTGTGGATTATCTGCATCTCAAATACACCCCTATCTTTCCTATGACCCCATGTATGAACTTCCAATCAGGATTACCCTGTTACAAAGTACTGGAACAATCTTAATTAAGAGACATTAAAATTAAGCTTTTTTCCTTGCACTCATCAGAGTATAACTTCTTTATTGGCCAAAAGAATAAGTCCACACATCACCCTTTCCTCAATGAAAAAAGTGCCAAGGACACAGTCAATCACACTGCATCCCCATGGCAACACCCTAACAAAGATTAGCTTACCCTGTTTGAATTTGATCTGGAACAGTCAACAGTTCCTGCTGCATCTCCTTACCAACCATAGACCAGCCAATCAGCACCCTATTTATATTCTGCCTAAATGGTCCTTTCCTTTCTAAGTAAATTTGCTTGTCTTTCAGTTTTGATAACTGCAAGACAAAAAAAAATTGGATTTCATGCTTCTCTTTAGCAAAGTTTAAGACCTAATTAAAGTCAATGCCAAAAACCTTTGACATTGCCGACCACACCATCCTCTTTTAATACATTTTCTGTTGTTCAGTTAACTGGATTACCATTACTTGATTTTACTCGTACCTATTCAATCTTAACCAGAGAATCCCCTGAAATAGTTTTTTTTCCTGCCTTGTTCTTGTGGGGTGACATAGAGGCTAGCACTGCTATCTCACAGCGCTCGGGACCCTCAGACGATTGTCTGTATGGAATTTACACACTCAGCCCATGTCTGCATGGGTTTTCTCCGGGTGCTCTGGTTTCCTCCCACAGTCTAAAGATGTGCAGGTTAGATGAATTGGCCATGCTAAATTGCCCATAATATACAAGGATATGTAGGTTATATGGATTATCCATGGGAAATGCAGGGTTACAGGGATGGGGTGGGAATGTGTTCAGAGGGTCAATGTGGACTCGATGGGCCAAATGGCCTGCTTCCACATGAGCGATTCTATGAATTTTGGCATTTGAGAAGGGTCCACTTTTAGACTTCTTTTTTTCATCCTCTTTTGTGTGGCAACATAATTGAAAACTGTTAGGCTCCATATATAGGCTGACCATAAGCAGCTTTGCCTCTCTACCATCTTGCTTGATTTTCCCATCTTTCTGTAACCTTTTCCAGGCCTGCAGCCTTCCAAGAACTCCATGCCCCTTTATAGCGAGATCCTTCTGCTTCCAGCTACAGCTCCTGAAAGCCTGCATTTCAGAGCGCAGTTGCTGGGGATACTGTAGAGCATCCATGAAGCTGAGAGTATGCTGAATAGAATGTACAAAGAGGTAGTCACGCTGCAGGCTAAAACTCTGCAGGTAGAAGGGGAATAGGAGTCGCAGACAGTGCAGAAATTCCTATGGCCATTCCTCTGTCAAAGAGATATGCCACTTTGGATTAGTTTGTCATTTATATAAATGTTATGGATTAGAGTATAGTAGGAATGGTTAGTGAGATTTTGGTTGACACCAAAATTGGTGGTATAGTGGACAGTGAAGGTTACCTAAGGTTACAAAGAAATCTTGATCAATTGGATCAATGGGCTGAGAAGTGGCACATGCAATTTATTTTAGATAAGTGCGAAGTGCTGTATTTTGGTAAAACAAAAAAAGGCAGGACTAATACAATTAATGGTAGAGTGCTGGGTAGTGTTGTAGAACAGAGAGACCTTGGGGTTCAGGGACATTATACTTTCAAATTTGCGTCAAAGGTAGAACAGGGTGATTAAGAAGGCATTGAACACACTTGCCTTCATTGCTCAGATTTTTGAGTATTGGAATTTGAATGTCATGTTGAGGGTGTTACCAGGATGTTGGTGAGGCCTCTTTTGGAGTACTTTGTGCAGTCTGGTCGCCCTGTTATAGGAAGGATATTATTAAACTGGAGAGGGTTCAGAAAAGATTGACCAAGATGTTTCCAGGAATGGAGGGTTTGAATTATAAAAATAGGCTGGGACTTTTTTTTTCACTGGAGCATAGGAGATTGAGAGGTGACCTTATAGAGGATTATAAAATCATGAGGGGCAGAGATAAGGTGATTAGCTAAGGCCTTTTCCCTAAGGTAGGAGAGTTCAAAATTAGGTTGCATGTTTTTAAGGTGAGAGGAGAAAGATTTAAAAAGGACATGAGGGGCAACCATTTTACACAGAGAGTGGTTAGTGTGTGGAATGAACTGCCAGGGGAAGTGGTGGATGCAGATACAGTTACAACGTTTAAAAGACATTTGGATAAGTACATGAACAGGAGGGATATGGGCCAAATGTAGGCAAGTGGGACGACTTTAGTTTAGGAACATGGTCGACACGGACAAGTTGGATGTTTCCATGCTGTATGACTCTAAGACTCTGCATTCTCCACTCCACCACTAATCCATCTCATCCCTAAGTACTGGAATGTCTTCCCTAATCTGCACTTAACCATTTTACTTTTCATTAAAGTTCAGGTTTTTGATGGATCCCTCCTAATCTCATTTTCTACAACTGAATGGAAGTTTCATCCACCTCAGCTTCTGTGAAAAGATCTGGGTCATTTTCCTACGGTACACTCGCTATATACATGCAAGTTGAAGTTATTAACATATCTCATGTGCCAACCCATAAATATAGCAGAGCAGTTTCAACCTTCGCAGACCAATGTTCTTTACATAAAAGTATGCTTGCCAAAACCTTAGATTAAACTGACAAAAGTCCCAAATGCAATTAGAAGCTGACTTTTCATGACAGAACAGGATGGCATACAAGCAGCAGCAATGATTCAGTATCCCTCCAAGCCATTTCAACTTTTGACTGGGTGTTTGTTTTTCCACTCGATGCAAGTATCATTCCCATTCACAAGATACTGGAAGCTTGGAATTTTTGCAAATTCTACAAACTCTGTGCTAACTTGAGTTAGTATAACTGGATCATTATGATTAGAGTGCTGTTAACAATTTAGTCAAGCATGTTACGTTTAATTCGCAATATTCAGGAAGACACTCTCAGTAATCTTTACTGCTGATCAAGCTCCAATACAAATTAAACCTGCAGGTGGGACAAATACATTTTTCATTTCCAGTCACAAATGCAAATAAAGATCAATCTTGACATTAACACATATCTCACAAACTTCAAAAGAATCAAATTTACTGCTATAATTTCACAAATAATTTTATTATAATACATTTAAATCATAAATTATGACTCAGATGTCATAATGCTGAGAATCATTATGGGGATATTATAATATCAACAACATACGTTTTTGTCATGAACTGAATCAAAAATTCCAAGGCTCTTATATGGTAAATGTATTTACTTTCATTTAGAACACAAATACTTGTTTAAAACAGTATTTAAATTGTTAGTTTGAAGTAATCATTGAATTTCATGAGTGAAAGGAAATATTGAATTATTTGGCCATGGCCTTGTAGTAATGTTACAATAAATAATCCAGAGACCTGATTAATGCTCTGGTGACATAGATTTAAATCCCTCTCGGCAGCTGGTGGAATTTAATTTCGATTAATCATAAACCTTGAGGCTATTTTGTAATAGTGACCAAGAGACTATGAATTACCATGACGACTCAAATTATTCAACAATTACAGCAAAATGTGGAAACATATGAAGTGCTTCACTTTGACAGGAAAAATGAAAATGTGGAAAACTACTTAAATAGAGAAAAGCTGCTGAGTTTCAAGCTGCAGATGAATTTAAGTGTTCTGTGGTACAATTCACAAAACGTTATGATGCAGGCACAGTACATCTTCAAGAAGGCTAATGGATACGATCCTTTATTTCGAGATTAATTGAACATAAAAGTAAAGATGTTTGGCTTCAGTTATACAATGCATTGATGAGATGACTGTGAGTACTGTGTGCAATTTTTGTCTCTCCTTATGTATTAAAGGATTTAAAGGCAGTTCAGGACAGATTTACTAAATTGTTACCTGGAATGAGCTGGATGTCTTACGATGAAAGGTGGACTTGTTCCACTGGAATTTAGAAGACCATCAGGCGATTTGATTGAAGTGTATAAGACCATCAGTGGTCTTGACAAGGTGAATGTGGAAAGGATGTTTCTTCTGGTGAGTCAGTCCCAAACTAGGTGTCACACGTTCAGAATAGAGATGAGGAGAAATTGTTTTCTTTCAGAGAGTCACATGACTTTGGAACTCTACTCAGAAGATGGCAGAGGTAGGGTTGTTAAATATTTTTAAGAACAATTGTTGTTGAACAAAAGAATTGAGGATTATTGAGGGGTAAATGGGAATGCAGAACTCAAAACATGAACTAATCAGCCATGATCTTACTGAATGGTTGGAGTGAGCTCAAGAAGCTGAATGATCTACCTCTGTTCCTATTTCGTATATCATATGTTTCTACATTTAAATACATGCATTCAAATGTCAAATCTCACCATGACAGATAGAGAATATGAATTCAGTTAATAAAGCAAAAGAAAAGGCCCCTATAAGGTCCATAACAGTAACCATGAAACTACCAGAGTGTCATAAAAACCCATCTCTTCAAATTTTTATGGAAAAAAAAACTGCCAGTCTTACCCTGCTCATTGTATATTGGAACCTAGATCCACAGCAATATTGTTGGCTGTTCACTGCCTCTGAAAAGAAATACAGTAATACTCAATTATATCAAACTTCATGAAAAAATCTAACAAGAATAAAACAAGACAAACAACCTGGAATCAGACACAACAAAGGTACATGCTGCCAGTCCTCCTTACTTTATTTGGGGACATGTGTCAAAATTCAGAGATTTGTACCACACATTAATCAAGCAACAGAATTACACTGTTATACTCATGGAATCATATCTTCCAGTCAATATTCCAAACTCCTCCATTGCCATCTGGTAGAAAAGGACACAGGAACCAGAACTGGTAGTACAGGGATATACAGTCAGGACAAAATGGCCCTGAGAGTCCTTGTGTATATTATGTACTCTCAAGCATCAGAACACATCTGCCAGATTGAAGTTACCACAACTAAAGTGAGAACGAAATCAAAGGTAAAAACCTTTGTTCTCAACAATTTACCTGTTGAAGATGTATCAGTACATGACAGTTGGAGTGATCACTGCAAAGTCTTTGTTGAGACGAAATCTCGTCTTCACACTAAGGACACCTGCCATGTACTTTAATTTTGTCACTTGGAGTAAATTCAGATCAATACAACCGCTCAATACAAGGAATCCATGAAATGTAGTCTGAATGTAGCAGAAATATAATAGCATTCTGTTACAATCTATAACTACACATGGCACAGCGTATTCTTCAGTTTACCATCAATAAAATTTTCAATCCTAGTTCAATAAAGGTTGTAAATGAGCATAGCATGAGCACCATCATGTGTACTTAAAAAAAGTGCCAATCTGGTGAAGCTACAAGATTTGATGTTTGCTAAACAATGGGTGCTGTATGCAATAAACAGTGCTCTGCAGTCATGCCACATCCAGCTTTGAATGGTGGTGGGCTTTCAAACAACTAATAGGAGGAACAGGATCCATAGAAAACTACATCATTAATAATGGAAGATTCCAGCACCTGAGTGCAAAAATCATACTAATTTACAATGCTTCAGTCCAGTGACTCTTCTTCAGGAACTTCAGAATTCTAAAGAAGGGTAACTGGGCTTGAAATGTTAACTCTGCTTTCTCTCCACAGATGTTACCAGACCTGCTTAGTTTCTTCAGCAATTTCTGTTTTTGTTTGTAATCTAGATACCTGTATTAATGATCCACAGACATGAGCTCAAATTCTACAATGGCAATAGAGGAATTTAAATGTAGTTAATTAAATAAACTGGGAATGCAAAGCTAGTTTCAGGAATGAGAACCAGACAATCAAATTGACTTGTGAGATCAAGAAATGGTTGACTGCAGCAGATAGATCAAAAGCTGTGCCAACATAATGGTGGTAATGCTTTGCTCCAGAATGAGCTGGGGGCTGGGTTAGAGTGGTGCTGAAAAAGCACAACAGGTCAGGCAGCATTCGAGAAGCAGGAAAAATCGATGTTTCAGGCAAAAGCCCTTCATCAGGAGTACAGCACAGAAGCAGACTTTCAGTCCAACTCGCCCATGCTGACCAGATATCCTATATAAATCCAGTCCAATTTGCCAGCATTTGGCCTATACCCTACCAAACCCTTCCTATTTATATACTCATCCACATGTCTTTAAATGTTGCAACTGCACAGCCTCGAATACATCTTATGGCAGCACATTCCTGACGCATACCACCCTTTGCACGAAAAGGTTGGCCTTTTGATCCCTTTTATACCTTTCCTCTCTCACCCTAAACCTATGTCCTCTAGTTTTGGACTCTCATACCCCAGAGGAAAGACACTGTCTATTTAGCCTATTCATGCCCCTCATGATTTTATAAACCTCAATAAAGTCATTCCTCAGCCTCTGATGTGGGAAAACAACCCCAGCTTATTCGGTCTTCCCCTATAGCTGAAATCCTCCAACTCTACAACATTCTCATAAATCTTTTCTGAACCCTTTCAAGTTTCACAACATCCTTCCTATAGCAGGGAGACCAGAATTGCACATGATATTCCAAAAGTGGCCAAACAATGTCCTGTACAGCTGCAAAACGATCTCCCAAAACCAATACTCAATGCACTGACCAATAAAGATAAGCATACGAACGCCTTCTTCACGATCTTATCCACCTGTGACTCCACTTTCAAGGAAATATGAACCCGCATTTTAAGGTCTCTTTGTTCAGCAACACTCCCTCAGACATTACCACTAAGTGTAAGTCCTGCCCTGATTTGCTTTTCCAAAATGCAGCACCTCATGTTTCTCTAAATTAAACTCCATCTTCCATTCCTTGGCCCATGGGCCCATCTGATCAAGATCCCATTGTACTCAGAACTGGACCAGCCACATAAACACTGTGCCCACAGAAGCAGATCAAATGTCATGTCTTCTGATTCACATCCCAACTTCTTAATGCCTGTCTACTATCTTCAGGAAACAAATTCATCCCTCAGACCTTTGTAGTTTTCTCATTTAGAATTCAGACCCCAGTTTTGGATTGACTTCATGCTCTATTCCCAAAAAATTCTATTGTATTATGGTTATTTTTTTCTCACAGGATCTCTCACAGCAAGATTATTAATTAACCCTTCTGATGCATAAAATCAAATGTAGGATATTCTGTAGCCTACCTGGCCCCTAAAATAAATCTTATACAGAGCCAGGGAATTCATCCACTATAGTATTATTGCCAATGTGGTTCACCGTGTCTATATGTAGATTAAAGTCACCCATAATTATCATGTTGCATGCATCTCTGATTTCCTATTTAAACCACCCCCTACCTTACCCCTACTATTTAGAGGCTTATACTCAAATTCCACAGATGGTTTCCAGCCCATGTTGACCCTTAGCTCAATCTAGATTGATCCACATATTGATTTTCTTTGTCAATATTCTTTTTCACTATTGCACTGTATTTACTTTCACAAAAACACTATACCATTTCCTTTTAAATTTTGTCAGTCCTTCCTAAAGACTGAATATCCTTTCATGGTCATTTTTTGCTCGACATTTTGCAGAGATAATTTACAATTATGTAAAGTATGCATATGAAACACTATCTTGACTTAATTTATGGATTTCAAAGGAACTTGTATTTTTGCAAGCATTTTCTTTTATTTTATAATTGAGATCTCATAATTTACTTGCACAAAATTCTGTAGTTAGTACAAATTGGTCATTAGCTACTGCTGCATTAGAAAATTCAAGTTTGCACACTAAATTGGAGCCTATATTGCCAATTGACTAAAGTATTTATTTTCAAAATGAATTTTAATTTTCATTTTATAGTTATAATGTAAAGTTTGTATATTTTATCATGGACATCATTGTTTGTGGTACTGATTTGTATTAATGCTGTTTGGGTGATCTTGTATCAAGGAAGGTAAATATGTTTTACACTACATTCACAGTTTTGGTTTGATTTCCATATGGGCACTGAGAACTTTCAGTCTTTACAGAAAATAGGGATTAGAGGGATTAGATCCAATAACATCTCTTTGGTGAGAGATCAAATACACAAGCTGATTCAGTCCCTTTTAGAACTCAGCTTTTTTTAAAGATACAGTAGTTGTGAATTGTTGGAATTGAGAAAATGATTCAACATGCTTTCAGTGAAATGGGTGCTCCAGTTTCCTCCCACAGTCCAAAAATGTGCAGGTTAGGTGAATTGGCTATGCTAAATTGCCTGTAGTGTTAGGTGAAAGGGTAAATGTAGGGGAATGGGTCTGGGTGGGTTGCTCTTCAGAGGGTTGGTGTGGACTTGTTGGGCCGAAGGGCGTGCTTCCTAAATCTAAATCTAAATCTAAATGTTCATGATTTTTCAAATGTACATGGGCCATTATGGGCTCCTAGTTTATGGTGTAGTCCTGTCATCATCTTCCAGTAGTTGGTGTGAATTTGTTTCCAAAGACATGTCTTACTGATAAGAATGACAATATTCTCTCATCTAACAGATCTCAGAGGGTAATCTATTTGCAGAACGCCTTACCACAAAGAACAGTTGAGGCTGAATTCTTAATTATGTTTATGGCTGAGACACATAGATTTTTAATCAATAAGGGAATCAAAGGTTATAAAGGAACTGTGGGGGACCGATGTTGAGAATTGTCAGAGCAACATTGAACTCATTGATGGGCACAGCAGACTCAAATCACCAAACGACCTACTTCTGATCCTATTTCTGATACTATATTATGAAACTGGACATGAAAAAAATCTGTCACATATCTAATACAACTATTACATTCAAATATGGAAGGAGACGATATAGCTGGTAACACCTAGGATCAAGTCACAGGTCCTCAGTCACTGCTCACCCAGAAGCAGGCCAAAGTTGGTAGGTCTCAAAATCTGGTCGAAGATCCTGGAAGGGCGCAGGCGCGGTGGGAGTGGCTCTCGTGCACGCCGCCTCTGAGAAGTAACCGACGCTCTGGTTGTGGTGAGTCTCCATGGATCAGGCGAAGATGTAAACCTAAAATTTCAGGCCAGTGCCAAAACAAAACTCTTCTTTTTTCAGCATCGTTGCGATTATATTGTGAACTTCTGCTGTTAGAGTTTGTAAAGTGAGTAATGGATGGATAGGCCAAGACGGTAGAAAGAAAGAGAGAGTAGGGCGGGTATTTGGCAGACAGCATAATTAAACCATTTTGTCTTTGACAAATCGACAATATTTTAACGAATAACGTGAAAGAAAGAACTGCCGGAAATCTGAAGCTCTGCGTTCTGGAGAAAAGTCTCAGGACTGAGTTTTTCCAGCAGTTTGTGTTTGTTTCATTATTTCAACGAGTTTGTCATATGCAGAAAAAAAATAAAAGTGCTGTTCGTTAGTTCACCTGTTGAATATGTTTTTTCACATTCTCTGTTAAATGAAGAACTTCTGTGGGTGAAATGTTGTAAAATGCCACTGTTTTCCTTTTGGACAAGAATGCAAATTCGTGAGATGTGAAAACTTCCATTTTGCTAAGAAGGCAGTGAGCCTCCAGTAGCATTGAAATGAATGTGTCGATGTTGGACTGGGGTGAACAAAGTTAAAAATCACACAACACCACGTTAAAGTCCAACTAGTTTATTTAGAAGAACAAGCTTTTGGAGCGGTGCTTCTTTATCAGTAACCAGGTAACTAGCCACCTAATGAAGGAGCAGTGCTCCAAAAGCTTGTACTTCCAAGTATACCTGTTAGGCTATAACCTGGTGTTGTGTGATTTTTAAACTTTGATCAGGAACATTGTACAAGTGCAAGTCTTTGAGTTTAAAGGGTGAGAATAATTGACCCAAGATGGACAGTGATAGAATGGCCAGGAGAAGGTCATTTGGCTATTTGTAAGCGCAATTTAATAAATCTCATTCCCTGTCCTTTCACCATAGCCCTACATTTAACCCTTTTTAGATGCATATCCAGATCCCTTTTGAAAGGCCCAACTCCGTTTGATTGCACCACCTTTTCTTCCAGTGCATTCCAGATTGTATCCACTCAGTATAAAAAATGATTTTTATTTTCTGGCCCCTTTTGCCAATCACTTTTGCTTTCTGACCTGTGTTCATTGCACAACTTGTCAATAATGACAATTCCTCTCAATTCTTTTTTTAAAAATCCTTTATGATATTGAACATGTTATTCAAATTTTCATTTTTGCCTTCCCTGTGCAATGGAGAGCAAGCTTGGGCGTTTCCAATCCATTCCTGTATTTGAAATCCCTCAACATGGTTTACATTTTAACTTAACGTCTGAGTCAGTCACAGTCATAGAGATATACAGCACAGAAACAGACAGTGCAGTCCAACTTGTCCATGCTGACCAGATATCCTAAATCAATCTAGTCCCATTTGCCAGCATTTGGCCCATATCCATCTAAACTGTTCCTATTCATATACCCTTCCAGATGCCTTTTAAATGTTGTAATTGTACCAGCCTCTACCACTTCCTCTGGCAGCTCATTCCATACATCCACCACCCTGTGTGTGAAAAAGTTGCCCCTTAGGTCTCTTTTATATTTTTCCCCTCTTTCCCCCTAAACTTATGCCCTCTAGTTCTGGACTCTCCCACTCCAGGGAAAAAGATATTGTCTATTTACCCTATCCATGTTCCTCAAGGTTTTATAAGCCTGTATGATGTCACTCCTCAGACTCTGAAGCTCTAGGTAAAACAGCACCAACCTGTTCAGCCTCTCCCTACAGCTCAAACCCTCCAACCCTGGCAACGTCCTCGTAAATCTTTTCTGAACCCTTTCAAGCTTCACAACATCCTTCCTACTGCAGGGAGACCGGAATTGCACATGCTATTCCAAAAGTGACTGAATCAATGTACTGTACAGCTGCAACATGACCTTCCAACACTTATATTCAATGTACTAACCAATAAAGGCAAGCATACAAAACCTTTTTAACTATCCAAATATCTTTGTGACTCCACTTTTTCAAAGAATGATGAACCTGCACTCCAGGGTCTCTTTGTTCAGCAACACTCCCCAGGACCTTACCATTAAGTATATAAATCCTGTCCTGATTTCTTTTCCAAAATGCAGCACCTTACCTTTGCCTAAATTAAACTTGATCTGCCGTACCTTGGCCCCTAGGCCCATCTGATTTAAGATTCCATTGTACTCTGAGATAACCTTGTTCGCTGTCCACTGCAACTCCAAGTTTGGTGTCATTTGCAAACTTACTAACCATACATCCCATGTTCACATCCAAAGTATTCGTATAAATAACAAAAAGCAATAGACCCAGCACTGATCGTTTTGACACACCACTGATCACAGACTTCCAATCTGAAAAGCATACTTCTGTCTTCTACCTTTGAACCAGCTCTGTATCCAAATGGCTAGTTTTCCCTGTATTCCATGAGATCTAACCTTGCTAACCAGTCTCCCATGGGGAACATTGACGAAAGCCTTACTGAAGTCCATATAGATCATGTCCACCAGTCTATGCTCATCAATCCTCTTCATTATTTTTTTCAAAAAACTCAAGTTTATGAGACATGATTTCCCATGCACAAAGCCATTTTGACTATCCCTAATCAGTTCTTGTCTTTTCAAATATAGGTAATTCCTGCCCCCCAGGATTCCCTCCAACATCGTTCTCCCCGTGTCTGCGTGGGTTTCCTCCGGGTGCTCCGGTTTCCTCCCACAGTCCAAAGATGTGCGGGTCAGGTGAATTGGCCAAGCTAAATTGCCCGTAGTGTTAGGTAAGGGGTAAATGTAGGGGTATGGGTGGGTTGCGCTTCGGCGGGTTGGTGTGGACTTGTTGGGCCGAAGGGCCTGTTTCCACACTGTAAGTCTAATCTAATCTTGCTGACCACTGATGTCAGGCTCAGCGGTCTGTAGTTCCCTGACTTTTCCTTACCATCTTTTCTTAAATCATGGCACCACGTTAGCCAACCTCCAGGCTTCCAGCACCTCACTTGCGACTATTGATGACCCAAATATCCCAACAATCACTTTTCTAGCTTCCCACAGAATTCTAGGATACACCTGATCAAGTCATGGGGATTTATCCACCTTCATGCATTTAAGACTTCCAGCACCACCACGTCCGTAATATGGACATTTTTCAATATGTCACTATCTATTTGCCCACGTTTTATATCTTCAATGTCCTTCTCCATAGTAATCACATGCAAAATACTCGTTTATTATCTTTCCCCATCTCCTGTAGTTCCACATGTATGCTGCCTTTGAAGGGTCCTATTCACTCCGTAGTTACCCTTTTGTCCTAAGTGTATTTATTAAATCCTTTTGGATTCTCTTTAACCCTATTTGCCAAAGCTATCTCATGTCCCCAGTTTCCCTTCCTGAATGTAGAACATTACAGCACAGTACAGGCCTTTCGGCCCTCAATGTTGAAAACAATCTGAAGCTCATCTAACCTATCCTATGCTATTCCATTCTCATCTGTATGCCTATCCAATGACCATGTAAATGCCCTTAAAGTTGGCAAGTCTACTACTGTTGCAGGCAGTGTGTTCCACGCCCCTACTACTCTGAGTATATAAACTACTTCTGACTTCTGTCCTATATATACCACCCCTCAATTTAAAGCTGTTTTCCTCATGCTCGCCATCACCATCTGAGGAAAAAGGCTCTCACTGTCGACCCCACCTAACCCTCTGATTATCTTATATGTCTCGATTAAGTCATCTCTGTAATGAAAACAGCCTCAGATCCCTCAGCCTTTCCTTGTAAGATCTTCCCTCCATACCAGGCAACATCGTAGTAAATCTCCTGTGAACCCTTTCCAAAGCTTCCACGTCCTTCCTGTAATGCGGTGATCAGAACTGTATGCGACACTTGAAGTGCAGGTGCACCAGAATTTTGTACAACTGCAGCATGACTTCTGTTCTGAAACTCTACCTCTACCAATAAAAGCTAACACACCCCATGCTGCCTTAACAAAGCTATCAACCTGGATGGCAACTTTGAGAGATCTATGTATATGGACACCGACATCCCTTTGCTCATCGACACTACCAAGAATCTTTCTGTTATCCCAGTACTCTGCATTCCTGTCACTCCTTCCAAAGTGAATCACCTCACACTTGTCCACAGTAAACTCCATTCACCACCTGCTATGGACTCGGTCAGACCACTCAAAACATTCTTAAGCAGGCAGCCCAGACAATAACTTTGCAATTTGTTTCAGTAAATATACAGTGAAAATTACCCAGAGTAAGTTAGTTAGATTGACTACCAGGTTTTAAAACAGACAAAAATTTATTAACAAAATTACATAATGAAACACGAAGAACAGAACAAAGATCCCCTACAGAACTCAATCTTTACAAACTAGATAAAAAGGGTAAAAACAAGGACTGCAGATGCTGAAAACCAGAGTCTAGATTAGTGGTGCTGGAAAAGCACAGCAAGTCAGGCAGCATCTGAGGAACAGGAAAATCGACGTTTCGGGCAAAAGCCCTTCATCAGGAATAGAGCTGCCTGACCTGCTGTGCTTTTCCAGCACCACTCTAATCTATACAAACTAAAGTTAATTTATGCTGTTGCGAATATACAGAACAGTCCCAACAAGCAAACCTACTTAAAAAAAACAGTAAAAATGGAATAAATGCTGACAGATTGAAGTTCGAAGGGCAGAAGGAAAGAGAGAGCGAGAGCGAGCCTGTTTCCACACAGCTGAACACCTAATTAATTCTGGACTGAACTGCTCAACTAGTGAGCTGACACTCCCCTTTCATTTTGTAGGTCACTTCTAAAACATGACTACTTTGGCCTGAAGTCTCATCTGTTTACATAAAAACAAAAGGCCTCTCAAAATTTCTTTTCACCTTTGTACCAAACTAGTCTAATCGGAGCCGGGAGAGTTTTATGACCCCTCTGAAAAAAAATCAAGGTCAGAGTAACTTTGCGAAAAGGAGCAGCTTGTTGAAAAAAAGGGACCAGCTTTGTGACACACCTCTCAGTCCAGCTGTGCAGCTTCTCTATGCCCCTCTGCAACGTACAACATCCTTCATCACTGTCCACATCCCCACCGACTTTAGTGTAATCTGCAAATTTATTAAACCATCCTTCTATGCCCTCATCCAGGTAATTTATAAAAATGACAAACAGCAGTGGATCCAACACAGATCCTTGTGGTACACCACTAGCAACTGAACTCCAAGATGAACATTTCCCATCAACCACCACCCTCTGGCTTCTTTCAGGTAGCCAACTTCTGATCCAAACCGCTAAGTCACCCTCAATGCCATGTCCCCATATTTTGTGCAATAGCCTGCCATGGGGAACCTTATCAAATGCCTTACTGAAATCCATATACACCATATCAACTCCATCCACCTGTTTGGTCACCTTCTCAAAGAATTCAATAAGGCTTATGAGGAACGACCTAGCCTTCACAAAGCCGTGTTAACTATCCCTAATCAACATATTCCTTTCTAGATGATTATAAATCCTTTCTTTACAACCCTTGCCAACACTTCACCCAAATGCCTTTATACTCTTAAGGATTCACTCGATCTCTGCTATCTATACCTGACACATGCTTCTCCTCTTTCTTAATCAAAACCTCAATTTCTCTTGTCATCCAGCATTCCGTACAATTACCAGCATTGCCGTTCACCTGAACATACTGTCCCCGGATTCTAGTTATCTTATTTTTGAAGGCTTCACATTTTCCAGCCATCTCTTTACCTTCTTCCCAGTTCAAATTTTAACGTTTAGATAATGTTTAAATTTTATTAATGGTGTGTGTGTGCCAGTGTTTAATGTGATCGCAAATTTCCCTGGAAAGGTGTTGGAAATTTATTTTAGATTAGATCACTTGCTGTGTGGAAACAAGCCCTTCGGCCCAACAAGTACACACCAACTCGCCGAAGCGCCACCCACCCAGACCCATTCCCCTACATCTAACACTACGGGCAATTTAGCATGGTCAATTCACCTAACCTGCACATTTCTGGACTGTGGGAGGACACCCACACAGACACTGGGACAATGTGCAAACTCCACACAGTCAGTCGCCTGAGGCAGGAATTGAACCCTGGTTTCTGGCACTGTGAGGCAGCAGTGCTAACCACTGAATTTTCCTGAACTATTGTAGTTTATGTGGCATAGTTGTACCCATAAATACTGCCAGGGAGGAAGTTTGAAAATTTAAGTCCAGTGATAGGCAAGGAATGGTAATATTGGTACAAGTAAGGATAGAATTGATTTGGGGAAAAGCATGCAGGTGTGGTTTTCCTCCATATCTGTTGCCCTTGTTCTTCTCAGTGATTAAGTTTGTCAATTTTGAAGGTATTGCTTAAGGTGGCTTTATTAATGAATGTTCTGCAGTCTGTAGATGGTACATACTGCTGCCACTGCTCTAGTGGTGGGAGGAGTGAATGTTTTACGGTGTTGAGCAAAATATGGATCATTGGACTGCTTTATAGTACGTTATTTTTGAGCGCCTTTAGTATTATAGAACTGCATTTGTGCAGACAAGTGGAGATTATTATAACACTTTGGACTGCTGCATTGTAAGTGATTGAAAGGCTGTGGTTAGTCAAGATGTGAGTTACTCACTGTTCTTTCGCCAAAATAATTGTATAGCTGGTCCAGTTCAATATCTGATGTTAATGGTGGGGTATTCAATTGTGGTATTATGTTTGAAAGTCAAGGGAAGATTGAATTCTCTCTTTTGATGTTCACCTGGCACTTGTGTGCTGTCAATGCTACTTTCCACTTATTGACCAAGCCTAGATAGTGTAGAGATCTTGCTATGTGCAAGCATGGACTACCCCAGCGTCTGAGGATTGATGGAAGTGACTAAAATCCACACAGTTGGCTACATAAGTACTTTGACAATAAGAGTTAGTTGGAGCCTGGGGGTTCTGTGATGAGTAGTTTCTCACATTTCCTATATCTGCAAGGTACAAGTCAGATTGATGGGATACTCTCCAATTATTTGGATGAGTACAGCTCCAGCAGCACTGAAGTAACTGAACAGAATCTAGGACAAAGACGCTTGCTTGATCAGCACCTCCTAGATCTCCTTAAATATTGTCTTCCACTGTCACTACTGCGCAGTCACAACCTTGTCTATCATCTATCAGATGTAGTACAACAGGTCATCAAAGCTTCTTCAACAAATTTTCCAAAATCTCAGCCTTAACCTTGCCCTTCTCAGTGGTAAACAAACTACGTTGGTACTAATATTCACAAGTTCCCCTTTAAGTCACACATCCTGCTTTGCAATCATATTGTTGTTCACTCATTATTACTTTCTTCCTGGACATTGCACATTGACTGTAGCAGTTCATGAAAGTGGTTGACCACTATTTCTCGAAGGCAGTTAGGGATTGACCATAAACGGTGGTGCAGTCCACATCCCCATGAAAGAATTAAATAATTATTTGTAATTATCAATGCAAATCTTATTTCTAAATATACGAAAGAGGTAACGTTACTTAAGAAACAGAAAATGGTTTGGCCAAAGAGACAACCCACAGAACTGCTGTAATCATGTCCTGAGCTGAAGTGATTGGGTTCCAACAAACACAACCATTTTCCTTTGTTGAGAGTGTGGTTCTGGAAAAGCACAGCAGGTCAGGCAGCATCCGAGGAGCAAGAGAATCAATGTTTCGAGTGAAAGCCCTTCATCAGGAAAGGGTTTTTGCCCGAAACTTCAATTCTCCTGCTCCTTGGATGCTGCCTGACTTGCTGTGCTTTTCCAGCAGCACACTCACAACTCTGATCTCCTGCAGTCCTCACTTTTGCCTCATTTCCTTTGTGCTGACTATGACTCTAGCCAATGAAAACCTTTCTGTGTGGTTCCAATTAGCTTCCATTTTTATGTCCATTTTTTTCTTGATGTTGTTATGGACCAGGCCAGACCCCCTCAAAACACTTCAAGAAGGTAGTCTAGACCTTAACTTTTTCTTAGTTTAAAGGTAGGCGTGAAGTGGTTGTTCCAGCTGTGATGCAACTGGTCAAATCACTCTATTTTAACCAAAATAGAATTTATTTAAGCATTACAGTTGAACCATGAACAAAGGAAAGCGGGATTTAGAATAACTGAATAATTGGAAAACATAAACGACTCGATACAGCAACTTAACTAATTTACCGCTCCAATATAGTAACATCCCATAACCACACCCCTTGGCAAAAAAAAGGTAAATTCAAACACAGATTCTTACTGGCAGGTGGGATCAAAATCCAGAGAGATTTCAGAGAAATTCAGTCAAGAACGATTTACTGAAGCTTGCAACCCTTCTGGTGCTCAATCACCTTGTGACTGTTGAGCTTAAAAAACACTGGAGCCTGAACTTGGAGAACTAACCACTCCCCTTCCATTGTTAAACTGTTTTTAAAAAATGCAGCTCCCCAGCCTCTTCAGTGCCTCTACCTTTACAACCTCTTTTCAAAAAAAAACCCAGGACAAATAATCTTTATAAAGTGACAGCATCATCACAGTGGCATTCTTGATCAAATGTCAAAAACAGTCATTCTCATCTACAAATTGCTTTTTTTAAAATCTTGTTTCAGACCAAGACTATATTGAGGTCTAGAGCCAAGTGCCTTTGGCAGATTCCAAAATGGCATATTGGTGATCAGATTGTTGTTGGAGTATCCCTTAACATCGCCATTGATTGCAGCTCAGTTGTATTTGACTTGTTCTTTTAGTGGGTTGGGCAACATTGTTGGATAGGTTCCCATGATGTGGTTGTACTTAGAACAGTTTGGCGAGAAGCATGGTTAAGTCTGGACCACAAGTTTTCAGTTTTGCAACAGAATGTTGTCAGAGCCCATAAATATTGCAGCATCCATTGTGTATATCTGTTTCTTGATATGATGTGGACTGAAGTAAATTGTCTGAAAACTGGCATAGTGATGTTGCGAGCCTAAGGAGATCACAACAAATCTTCCATTAATACATAAAGATGGAAACACAACACCTTCAGTTTGTCTTCCATACTGATATGTTGAGGTTCGCCAGCATTAAGAATGGGGATATTCGTGGAGGCATTTTTTTCAATTAATTATTAATGGCCTCCAGTATTTAAGTCTGGATAAAGTAGTACCACGGATCTGATCTGTTGTTTGGAAAATCACTTAACTCTTTAACATGCTGCTTCCATTGTTTAACATTGCATGCAAGTCCTGTGCTGGAACTTCATGTGCATATATCTAATTTTAAGTATGCCTCTCATCTGCTCCCACGGTGAAGCAAGATTATCGCTTGGTTTAATGGTAATAGTGGAGTGAGGGATATGTTGAGATATTGCTGTGCATGTGGCCCATCATGCTTGCCACTGGCTCTATTATATTGTCTGACACCTTTGTCTGATGTCAATATCCTACCTTTTCACTATATCCACACATACTATTGCTGTCTAAAGAAACACCCAGTGCACTCAAGAATGCCTCAATTGAAGCTATCACCAACACATTTCCATGAAGTTACAAAATGTGAGAGAATGCAGTTCTGTTGCTGATAGCTTACAGCATATCATGAATGTCCAGTTTTGAGCTGCTTTTTCTAGATCTGTTCTGTTAAGCACTAGTAGTGCGGCAGAATATAATGGAGGATGTCCACTGTGAAGAAGGAACTTCTCCACAAGAACTCATAGGTCATTATTGCTATCATTACTCAAATGGAAAAATGCAGCTTCGATAAGCGGATTAGTGAGGTTGAGGTCAATAGTTTTTCCGTGTTGTTGATTCAATATCACTGGCCCAAACTAGTTAAATTTCTGTCAGAATTTGTCTGGCTCATCAGAACCACTCCTTGTGATTTAATATTGAAGACCCTTCTGAACCCTTTCATGTTTTATTGAAAGATTTGCAAAGGATCACTAGTTATATGATTTGAAAAAAATAATGCAGATATTCTCCAGAAATACTAGAAATACTTCTTGATTTTCAGTGTAACCACATATTTTCATCAGTTGAATAATTAAAACTATCTTGAGGAAATCCTCTACAAACTTGGCTGAGAATTTCAAGAATTCTAAAATTTTAAAATTGATGGGTGACTTCTTCTGTTGTGTTTTATTTCAAAAGTCTGGCTAACTTGATCTTAACTGAGTAACTCCTAGTTACCAATCTGTTTCTTTCTTCTAACCTTGGCCGGATTGCCTTCACAGTTTTGCCTTGGAAAAATGAGACTTTACAGCATTTACTGTACCTGATTGCCTGAGTCTGGCATGTACTGACTGAAATTTCCTCTGTTTATAATCTAAACGCCAGAGTTGGAGGATTTGATTTATAGGGAGAGGTTGAATAGGCAAGAGCTGTTTTCCCTGGAGTGTCAGGGACTGACGAGTGACTTTATAGAGGATTATAAAATCATGAGGGGCATAAATAGGATAAATAGACAAAGTCTTTTCCCTAAGGTGGAGGAGTCCAGAACTAGAGAGCATAGGTTTAGGGTGAGAGGGGAAAGATATAAAAGAGACCTAAGGGGCAATCTTTTCATGCAGAGGGTGGTACGTGTATGGAATGAGCTGCCAGAGGAAGTGTTGGAGACTAGTACAATTACAACATTTAAAAGGCATCTGGATGTATATATGAATAGGAAGGGTTTGGAGGGATATGGGCCGGGTGATGGCAAGTGGGACTAGATTGGGTTGTGATATCTGGTGGCAAGAGAAAGTTGGACCGAAGGGTCTGTTTCTGTGCTGTACATTTCTATGACTTTAAACCCTGCATGGAGTATATTTCTTTATCCTTAGTATCCTCAATTTTCTTTTTCTAAATGATGTTCAACATGGGAGAGTAGTGATTCATCAGCTGAGGGAGATTGGTTGGTGCTAATCATCAAATGGTTTCTTGTCCATTTTGGGTCTGATGCCATGAGACTTAATTGATTATGGGGTTCATGTTGAGAATTCTTAGTCTTACTCCTCCCTAACTATATGCCACTGTGCTGCAACTCTGTTTGTCTGTGGCAGGGTGATGGATGTATATGAGATATTTATGATGAAGAGCTTATGCTCAAAATGTCGACTGTCCTGCTCTTCGGATGCTCCCTGGTTGGCTGTGCTTTTCCAGCACCTCACTTTTTGTCTGAGATATTGGTTGTAAGGTATCCTCATACTTGCATAATTGTGTCAGGGTACTGCTTGATTCAGCTTTAGGATGGCTCTCATAATCTTCACATAAGCCCCTTATATTCACAGGATTTTGAAGTTGACCAGAGAGAGTACACCTCCTTTTATTTCTAGTGGATGGCTAGGTTGTCTATTCAGTTTTATTTATATTTGACCTTGCCAAAACAGAATGATACAACTGAGTGACTTACAATGCCACTTTAGAGGGCTGTTGAGAGTCAAATTGCATTCTGGTTAATTTCATGTCAAAGGCCTTACTTGTTAAGAACAGCAGATTTTCTTTCCTGAAGAGCATCAGTAAAGCAGATATCACTTTAGATTAGATTACTTAGTGTGGAAACAGGCCCTTGGGCCCAACAAGTCCACACCGACCCGTCGAAGTGCAACCCACCCATACCCCTACATTTACCCCTTACCTAACACTACGGGCAATTTAGCATGGCCAATTCACCTGACCCGCACATCTTTGGACTGTGGGAGGAAACCGGAGCACCCGGAGGAAACCCACGCAGACACGGGGAGAACGTGCAAACTCCACACAGTCGCCTGAGTCGGAAATTGAACCCGGGTCTCAGGCGCTGTGAGTCAGCAGTGCTAACCACTGTGCCACCGTGCCGCCCCATAGTTTCATGATTGTCATCACTGAGGCTGTCTTTTTATTCCAAATTTATTTTATTAATTAATTGAATTTATTCACTGGTGACATTTGAACTCATGTCTTTGGAGCATTAGTCAGGCCTCTAGATTATAAGTTTAATAGCATTACCATTATGCTACTGTCTCCCTTATTTTGGCCTATATTCTGTCCCAGTATTTACATAACACAGTAAAGTGGTGAAGCTAAGAGGTTTTCTCATTTGTTATTACTGAAATCTGGGTCAATTTTAATATATATTTGTAGATAGAATAGCTTTGGATGAGATTGCACAAGCAAACAGGCAATATTAGAATGTTTTTAGAAATGAGACTGCTTAAATGAATGGATTCTTTGGAAGCTTGTTTTTTGTGCTTTTAATTGTTTAATGTTCATTTGCCTTCACATTAATGTTGCATACTTCACCAAAACGTACTACTTTTAGGAATACAGTATTGCATTATGACTGTTGTGAAGTTGATTTCATAAGAAAATGATATCATAAAAGGCATTTGATCAATCGAGAATGATTCGGAAGTCTTGTGATTTTAGCATTTAATTCATTCTTTAAAGTATTCCAAGATTTTCGAGCTACCATTCCATCTGGGAGTTCATTCCATGGTATTGATCACTTTTTCTGTGAAAAGGTTCCTATATTTATAAGTTAAATTAATTCTCTGGATTTATATTTCTACATTGACATCTGAGATATCCCTCTGAATTTAACTGTGACTTCCCTCTGCTAATTTTTTTGTTAATCTTGCATCGTAACTCTGCACTTTTAGACTTGTGTGCCTCCTTTGTGTGTAATGGTGCAAATTACTAGATTAGTACCAGAGATGATGGGCTGCAATTATGTGGAGACACTCAAGAAGTTTTTTTCCTTGGAACAGAGGTTAAGAACAGAGATTTGATAGTGATACTCATGACTATTTTTACTAGCAGATGGATTGGTAGTGCAAATAACTGCCAAAAGAACTAGAAGTGAGATGAAAATGCTTTCTACATTTTTAAAAATATTGGAATGTACTGTCTGAAAGAATGATGGAAGCAGACTGAGAGGTAACATTTTTGTATATATACTAGAAAAGCAAAAAATATATAGGACAGGACTACGGAGAAAGCAAGGAAATATAACTAATTGGATAACTGTGTGATGGAGCTGATAAAAGTCGCGTTGGTCAAAAAGCCTGATGTATGAATGTATGATCCTGTTAAACAAAGCTTAATGCAACCAGAAATTTATGCAGTTTAATTATGACTTCTGTTCTGAAGCTTAATGTTTCGATTATGTTCACATTTGGGTGACCTGCAGCAATGCACTTTCATCCTTTCATGGCATAAATGTATTGGATTGCCACTAAGTACAACAATTTACCCATTTGACAGTATCCAATTAGTTGGCCATTGTTCTGCTAATTTAAGTACAGGTCAATAGATTTTGCTGCAGTTGTGTCATTTGGAATCTTGTGAAGGGAGGGTGTGAAAGTAAAGTAATATGCAACGTGGAAATCTCACCAGAGCATGCAGTTAATTGTAATATAAAGTAACTGTTGAGAAGGTTGCAGACAGATGGCTGCTGCACCAGTGAAATTGCCAGAAAGCTGAATGTGTACCAACTGTAAATTTCTGTTTGGCAAGTCCAAAGCTGTAAGAAGATGATTTACTCAAACTAAACAAAATATCTCTGACGGTATAACTTTATCTGGTTTCTTATTTGCATTGTTGAACTACGTTTCTGATTTTTCAAGGGGTAAAACAAATATGAAAAACAATATGACAGATTTCTTTCTTTCAAAACAGGAGAATTTATATACATTTAAAATTGTGTACCATCGCACAGAAGATGTTTGAAATTTTCATCATCAAGGTAACCATAACTAACATTTGTGCCTTCATCTCCTTGTATAAAAAAAACCTGATACTTGGTTTTAGCTGATTTGATCAGACTGCAGTTTGTTTTAAAGTTTGTTCATTTAAAATTGTGCACTTCATGAAATTCCACTTCATTTGTGAAATTTTGCAGTACGATCACAGAAGCTGATTTCATCAACTCTTTTGAATGATCAATGTTATTTCAATGTCTTTGTTCTCCTGTCTAGAATGATCTCTTGTCCCAAATGAGATGGCTGCATTTTTAAAAATAAATAGGACTTGATTAAGCAAGTAAGAAGTTAAATCAAATTTTGTGTAATTAGAGTTAGTTACAAACTACTTTTCATAAGGAAGTAAAGCTATATGGCCCAGGTCCAAAGTAAGATAATGGGTTTATGTGTTTTTATGGCTCAAGTTACTGTAAACTTTAGGATTCAAATGTAAAAATGCTGTGATGTAAAAGGCTTTTTCTCAAAGATAGTTTGTAACTATTACTCTTGTAGGTTACTTTGAGCTTTGTGTTTTAGTGTATCTTGCGATGTATTTTAAGTTCCATTTTAACATTCAGTTAATTTCTAAGGCAGGCTCTGAGTAGCTTGACAAAGGGTCAGTTAGACTCGAAACGTCAGCTCTTTTCTCTCCTTACAGATGCTGCCAGACCTGCTGAGATTTTCCTGCATTTTCTCTTTTGGTTTGAGATTCCAGTATCCGCAGTAATTTGCTTTTATCTTATTAGTGCTGTTTTGAAAGTAATTTTAGTGAATTTGTTTTAGGAATCACCAGTTACTGTGGACAGGTGGTTCTTTTAGCAGATGATATTGGAAAGCTTTGGAGTTTTTGAGAATTCTTTGAGATACTTCTTTGGGCGTTTGGGATAATATTGAATCATTTGGAGCTCACACTTCATACTTGAATCAGACAAATTACTCTGCTGGTGTCACATTATCTTGGTAGAGATTTTTGAAGTTATTAAGCTCATAGGGAGATTGGCATTTTGAGGGACAAGTCAGGAGATAGTAGGAAATAATATCATCAGTAAGATGTCTTTCACTTTTAAAGAAAGTGACAGGACATGCAGTTTTAAAGAAGGAACAGGACACACACTATGTAATCAATCTGAGATTGATCATATGCTGTTCAAGCATTGGCAAGCCAGTTCAGGATGTTTGATCAAGCACAGAGGATAGTCACTAACAAAGTGTTAATTAGTGGTGATTTTTAGTGGTTTGGTGCACAACAAGAAGTCCAAAGATTGGACAATTTTGGAAATACATTAATAAATTAAACAGCATGGCTTCATGAATTGGAAATTGTCTGACAAACTTATCAGAATTCTTTTGAGGATGTAAACAAAATAAATAAAGGAGAACCAGTTGATGAAATATGTTTGGATTTCCAAAAGACAGTTGATTAAGGGACTGATTGTGAAGCTTCCCATCACCCTCTGTGTGAATATCGGAATCCTGGAGGGTGCATGACAGAATGGATGGCTGGTTAGGACTCAGAATAATGAATTCATTCTCTGAGGATAGTGAATCTGTACAATTCCTTGACACTCCAGTCTGTCAAAGCTGGGTCATTAAGTATATTCACGGTTGAGATAGACAGAGTATTAGGGGCATCAAGTCTTGTAGGAAAAGGAGGAAAGTGGAGTAGAGGATCAGTTTAGCCGTGATGTAGTTGGGGGCATGTAGTTGATGGGCTGAATGGCCAATGTTTGCTTTTTCATTTCATCTGTCAGATGGAGATTGCCTTCCTTTCATTTTGGGTCTATAGGTTCGGAAATGTCTGTTAAGTTCAACGTGCTATCTGAGTTTGTCATATATAGAGCAGGTAATGCTGGAGCAGCCATGACATGTTTGGAGATGCACACACTCTGCCTCAACTTTGCATTATTAGCTCAGCTGTTTCAATGGCTGATTTGTGATGCCGACAGTATGGGTTCAATTCACGTACTGCCTGAAGTCAACATCAAGGTCCTATCTTCTCGACCTTGCTCTTGCCTGAGCTGCGTGGCTCCCAGTATACACCAACACCAGCCATCTCTCTGTCCATCTGTGTGTGTGTGTGTGTCTCTCTCTCTCTCTCTCTCTCTCTCTCTCTCTCTCTTTTCTGTCTGTCTTCTCCTCTGTCCCTCTATCTTTCTCCCTCCCTAATGTGAGAGCAGCCCCTTGCTCTTCTGAGACAAGGACAACTTTACCGCTTTAACATAACTGTTCATTTTAGATGGAGGTTTGGTCACTGAGCTGGAAGCTTCATTTTCGGGCATTTTGTCACCATACTAGGTAACGTATTCAGTGAGCCTCTGGATGAAGCACTGGTAGTGTAGCCTGCTTTCTAACTATGTATTTGAGTTTCCTTGGGTTGGTGGTGTCATTTCCCATGGTGATGACATTTAAGACCATAAGACATAAGAGTGGAAGTAAGGCCATCCTGTTCATTTTCTCGGGGGTCTCCTGTTTGTTGTTCGAGTTCTCATTAGAATGCCATGCTTTGAGGAATTCTCATGCATGTCTGTGTTTGGCTTGTCCTAAGAGGAATTTATTGTCCCAGTCGAAGTGGTGTCCTTCCTCATCCATATGTGAGAGTGGGTCATGTCTTTTTATGGCTAGTTGATGTTCATGTATCCTGGTGGCTAGTTTTCTGCCCTATTGTCCAATGCAGTGTTTGTTACAGTTCTTGCAAGGTATGTTGTAAATTACATTAGTTTTGCTTGTCTGTCTAGGTCTTCCAAGTTCATTAGCTACTTTTTTAGTGTGTTGGTGGGTTTGTGGGCTACCATGATGCGAAGGGTTCCGAGTAGTCTGGCAGTCATTTCTGACATGGCTTTGATGTAAAGGAGAGTAGCTAGGGTTTCTGGACATGTTTTGTTTGCTTGTTTACAGATAAATAATTACACAACAATAGAAAGCAGACTACACCATCAGTGCCTCATCCGGAGGCTCACTGAAGATGTTACCAAGTTATAATGAAGAAACATCTGAAAATGAACCTTCCAGCTCAGCGAGCAAACCTACATCTAGAACCTTAATCTGAGCTACAAATATTCTCCAATCTTGATAACTGTTTACTTTTGTTAATCACAAGCCAAGGACTGCCATGAGATTGAAAGGAAGTTTGACCTCATCAGGGCAGCATTGTGGTCTTTATCTCCTGGGAGTCTTCTGTTATAACCCAGTTCTGCAGTGAGGTGTCAGGTTATATGAATAGAATCTCTCATTCACTGGTTCAAAGTGATCGTATCTTTAAAGGATGCTGCTTTTGGACTGCCTTTCTTGTTCTAGAGTCAGACTGCACGTTTACAGACCCTTCAGTCTGACCAGTCCATGCCATACATAATGGCTGGAATTTTTAAAGTGCATCCAAGATAGTTTCTTTTCTGCCATTATATTGGTAGCCCTACTATAAATGGAGTAGTGCTAGATCTAATCCTAGGAAATGGAACGATCAAGTGGTTGAGATTTCAGTGGGTAAACATTTTGGGGTATTCAAAGGATATTGAGAGGTTGATAAAGGAAAAAGAGGAACCGTATGTCAAAACAGCACTTGTTTGAGAAAAGTAGAGGCCCTTCAAAAGTATAGAGGATGTAAGAGGTTTCTTAAAAAGAAAATTTAGAGAGAAAAAAGGGGCCATGAAATATCTTTGGAAAACAGGATCAAGGAAAACTTGAAATCTTTTCATAGGTATATTAAGAGTAAGATGATTACCAGGGAAAGAGTGTGACCTTCTAGAAAACCAAAGAGGCAACTTGTGTGAGGAGCCCATGTTCATGGGTGAGGTCTTGAATAAATATTTCTTATCTGTTTTCACGAGGGAGAAAGACATAATAGTTTGGGATTTAAATTGGCATGGTCTGGTTCTGGGACATGTTAAGATTAATAAGGAGATATTAGGTATGTAGGTGCACATATCGCTGCAGTGCTATGAGAGGCAAGGGGGGAGATGACTGGGGCCCTGGCGGATATATGTAATCCTTCACTGGCCACAGACGAAACGCCTTTTGACTGGAGAATGGCTATTGTACTTTGTTCAAGAAGGGCAGCAAGGATAGGTAGGTAATTATAGACCTGTTAGTCACAGGGAAATTATTCAAAACAATTCTCAAGCACAGGATAAATTAATACTTAGAACGGCAGGAGTTGTCAGTATGGATTTGTTCAAGACCGACCCTGTCTGACTAATTGAATTGAGTTTTGAAAAGGCAACTATGGCACAGTGGTTAGCACTGCTGCCTCACAGCGCCAGGGACCTGGGTTCAATTCCCGCCTCAGGCGGCTGACTGTGTGGAGTTTGCACGTTCTCCCCGTGTCTGCGTGGGTTTCCTCCGGGTGCTCCGGTTTCCTCCCACAGTCCAAAGATGTGCGGGTTAGGTGAATTGGCCATGCTAAATTGCCCGTAGTGTTAGGTAAGGGGTATATGTATGGGTGGGTTGCGCTTCGGCGGGTCGGTGTGGACTTGTTGGGCCGAAGGGCCTGTTTCCACACTGTAAGTAATCTAATCTAAACTAAATGGATTGATGAGGGTAGTGCAGTTTATGTAGGTTGCACAGACTTCAGTACAGCCTTTCACAATGTCCCACATAGATCGTCCAAAGTGTAAAAACCTATATGATCCAAGGCAAGTTTGCAAACAAATCCAAAATTGACTTTGAAATAGGTAGCACAGGTTGATGATGGAGTTTTGTTTTTGTGATTGGAAGCCTGTGACCAATGCTGTACCACATGGTTTGGCCATGGGACTCTTGCTGTTTATGCACCTTAACAGCTTCAGTGTGAATGTACAAGGTATACTTAATAAGTTTGCTGATGACATGAAGATCGTTTGCTGATAGTAAGGCAGACGGTTTCAGGTCTGATATCAATCAGCTGGTAAATTAGGCAGAGCGATGGCAGGTGGAATTTAATCCTGTTAAGTGCAATAAGGGAAGGATATACACAATGAGTGATAATTTACAAAGGACTACTGAGGAACAAAAGGACCATATTGTACAAATCCAAAGAATCCAGGAGGTATCAGCAACCCAGGAGATAGATATCAAATTTGAGTTGTACAAAATTATTAGAGACATAAACAGAGTAAATTGTGACAATCTCTTCCCAAAAGCAGATGCCTCTAAGATCAGAGGGCAAAAGTAACATTTTGTACATGTTGTCTCTGTGCAGTGGCAGTTGAGGGCTAAAACATTTAAGGTGGTGGATGGGATGTTGGTCACGTAGGCTGGTTTGATTTTGAGCTTTTTCTGGTGTTGGAAGTGCATTCAAACGCAGCAAATGAAGAGTCCTTCATCACACTCCTGACTTGTGCTTTAAAAATAGTATGCAGACTTTGGGGAATTAGTTGAGTTACTTTGCACAATTCTCTTGACCTACTCTTGTAAGCAGTGATTATGTGGCTGTTCCAGTTATTTCATTGTCAGCGGCAATCTCCAGAGTGGTAACGGTGAAGGATTTCATGATGATACTGCAATTAAACTTCAAGTTAAACTTCAATGGTCGTCATCTGATACTTGTGTAGCCAAATGATATATTGTTTATTACTTGTTTGTGCTTAGGTGGAAGACCCTAGCTGTTTCTGGGGGAGAATAACAAATGGTTTCAGTGAACTGGTTGAAAATGCAAACCAGTATCAAAGATTGGAGGAAAAGATGAATCAAGTCTACAACAGAAGAGATGAAGATTCAGAAGAAATTAAACTTCCAGTTCTAGAACAGGGGCAGGTAGATTTGGATTTTCTATTCTGCCTGAGAAAATTTCTAAGCATGTAAAAATCAATGATTAAGCCTGTAAAACTCATCTGGATAATCTGTGCTGACATGCTGAACTACTGAACTGAAACTCTGACAGGGTGCTACAATCTCTAGATATGAAGTTGAGGCTTTCCCTGCTCAACTTATTGTTATAGATTTCATGGCATTATTTAAAGAACAGCATCCTAGTCAAAGCCTGTTTACTACTAAAACTGATTTATCCAGTTATTTATCTTCTTTATTGTTTGTAGAGCAGTATAACCTGACTGCTGCTTGTCCACTTAATGATGACTTACTTCGAAAAAAATAATTCTTTGGAATCAGAATGTGATGAAATGCAATATCAATCCTATTTGTTTCTTTACTTTTCGAAGTACCTTTTTATAGTTACATGCATTCTAATTGATTGTATAATAGAGCATAGTAAAAAGAACTTCCAAACGTACTAACTGTATTTTGTCTCTTGGTGAGCAAATGCTGAAAAGTGTCCTAAACTTTCACCTGTGTTTAAAAATTCAAAATAATAGTTGGAGCTGCAGCCAAATGTATAGCTATATGAGTAATCCATGCACAGTGACAGGACTTGTACCTCTTGTGATTGTCCAATGAATTTGTCTTTTTTGCAGATTTGTGCTATTTACTGCCATGAACTACGCTGCTGGTGCAGGGCAATACTTGAATCTCTTGTATCAAGTGGAAGTAGTTACCTTGCAGAGTGTTTCCTAGTTGACTACGCAAAACACATTCTGGTGAAAGCAAATGAGTAAGCATTAATCATGCTCAATTTGCTTGTATTATTAAGTTTGATGAAAAAGACATTTTGTTTAAATCATGGTCTGTCAACAAAACGTTTTAATTTTAAGTTAATTTTTGTATTTATCAAGCTAGTACTTTAAATATTGCTGGACATTAAATCAAGCAGCCCCTGATCTACTAGGAAGACTTGTTTAAGGGAGAAGGAGTGCAATGCCAGTAAGATGTGTTCACTGTTGCTGTCAGGATACTAATAGTGTCACACATGATGAGGCGATTGCGACAAAGGTCCAATTTGAGTAAGTAAATATTCTGGTGAGAAATATCTGATTGTATAATAATAGGTTAGAAGGGGAGCACGATGGGTTGGATATTGGAGCGGGAGGGGGAGGATCCAGTTGTTGTGGTCCACGTTGGGACTAACAACATAGGCAAAGCTAGGGTGGAGGACCTGTTTGCGGAGTATCAAGCAATAGGAAGGAAATTGAAGTACAGGTCCTCAAGGGTCATAATCTCCGGATTACTGCCCGAGTCATGTGCCATTTGCATAGGGATAAGAAAATTAGGAAAGTAAACACAAGGCTAAGGGATTGGTGTGGGAAAGAGGGATTCCATTTCATGGGGCATTGGCATCAGTTATGGTACTGGGGGGGATCTGTACTGTTGGGACGGTGTCCACCTGAACCGATCTGGTACCAATGTTCTAGCGAAAAGGATAAATAGGGTGGTCAGTAGGACTTTAAACTTCTGAGTTGGGGGGGCAGAAGAGGGGGGGAGCAGAGGGAAAGTGAAAGCGACAGGGAGTATGGAGTTAAATGGAAAGATAAGCAGGAGGATAGCATGTATGTAGGTGGATTTAACCTTGAGGCAGATTAGGAATGCAACAAAAAGGAAGGATAACTTAGGACATCTTATGACTTCCAATATCTCTAATGATAAGAATGTTAGCATTAAGGCACTTTACCTGAATGCTTGTAGCATTCGTAACAAAGTCGATGAATTAACGGCACAGATCATCGTGAATGATTATGATGTGGTAGGCATCACAGAGACATGGTTGCAGGGGGTTCAGGACTGGCAGTTAAACATGCAAGGATTTACAACTTATCGAAAAGACAGGGAGGTGGGCAGAGAGGGCAGGGTGGCCTTGTTAGTGAAGAACAAAATGATATCTATGGCACTGAATGACATAGGGTCGAATGATGTGGAGTCTGTGTGGGTGGAATTGATGAACCACAAAGGCAAAAAAACATAATGGGAGTTATGTACAGACCTCTTAACAGTGGTCAGGACCAGAGGCGCAACATGTACCGGGAAATAGAAAAGGCATGTCAGAAAGGCAAGGTCATGGTGATCATGGGGGACTTCAATATGCAGCTGGACTGGGTAAATAATGTTGCCGGTGGATCCAAAGAAAGGGAATTCTTGGAATGCTTACAGGATGGCTTTTTGGAACAGCTTGTCATGGAGCCCACAAGGGAGCAGGCTATTTTGGACCTAGTGCTATGTAATGAACCAGACTTTATAAAAGATCTTAAAGTAAGGGAACACTTAGGAGACAGCAATCATAATATGGTAGAGTTCAGTCTGCAGTTTGAAAGAGAGAAGGCAAAATCGGATGTAATGGTGTTACAGTTAAAGGTGATTACGAGGGCATGAGAGAGGAACTGACGAAAATCGACTGGAAACAGAGCCTAGCAGGGAAGGCAGTAGAGCAAAAATGGCAGGAGTTTGTGGGTATAATTGAGGACATAGTACAGAGGTTCATCCCCAAGAAAAGAAAGGTTATCTGGGGAGGGATTAAACAGCCATGGCTGACAAAGGAAGTCAGGAAATGTATCAAAGAAAAAGAGAGATCCTATAAAGTGGCCAAGAGCACTGGGAAATCAGAAGATTGGGAAGGCTACAAAAACAAACCGAGGATAACGAGAGAAATAAGGAAGGAGAGGATCAAATACGAAGGTAGGCTAGCCAGTAATGTTAGAAATGATAGTAAAAGTTTCTTTCAATACATAAGAAACAAACAACAGGCAAAAGTAGACATTGGGCCACTTCAAACTGATACTGGAAGGTGAGTGATGGGAGATAAGGAACTAGCTGAAGAAATTAATAAGTACTTTGCGTCAGTCTTCACAGTGGAAGACATGAGTAATATCCCAATAATTAAAGGGAGTCAGGGGGCTGAGTTGAGTATGGTTGCAATTACAAATGGGATAGTGCTAGAAAAGCTAAAAGGCCTTAAAATTGACAAATCTCCTGGCCCCAATGGGCTACATCCTAGAGTTCTGAGGGAGGTGGTTGAGGAAATAACGGAGACGTTGGTTGAGATCTTTCAAAAGTCACTGGAGTCAGGGAAAATCCCAGATGATTGGAAGACCACTGTTGTAACTTCGTTGTTCAAGAAAGGATCAAGACAAAAGATGGAAAATTATAGGCCAATTAGCCTAACTTCGGTTGTTGGTAACATTCTAGAATCCATCGTTAAGGATGAGGCTTCTAAATTCTTCGAAGAGCAGAGTCGGATTATAACAAGTCAACATGGATTTAGTAAGGGGAGGTCGTGCCTGACAAACCTGAAGAGGTGACAAGTAGGTAAGATGAGGGAAACCCAGTGGATGTGGTCTATCTAGACTTCCAAAAGGCCTTTGATAAGGTGCCACACAGGAGGCTGCTGAGTAAGTTGAGGGCCCATGGTGTTCAAGGTGAGCTACTGGCATGGATTGAGGATTGGCTGCCTGACAGAAGGCAAAGAGTTGGGATAAGAGATTCTTTTTCGGAATGGCAGCCGGTGACAAGCTGTGTTCCACAGGGTTCAGTGTTGGGACCGCAGCTATTAATGATCTGGATGAAGGGACTGGGGGCATTCGAGCGAAGTTTGCCAATGATACGAAGTTAGGTGGACAGACAGGTAGTACTGAGGAAGTAGGGAGGCTGCAGAAAGATCTAGACAGTTTGGGAGATTGGTCCAGGAAATGGCTGATGAAGTTCAATGTGAGCAAATGCGAGGTCTTGCACGTTGGAAAAAAGAATACAAGTATGGACTACTTTCTAACCGGTGAGAAAATTCATAAAGCCAAATTACAAAGGGATCTGGGAGCACTAGTCGAGGATTCTCTAAAGGTAAATATGCAGGTTGAATCCGTGATTAAGAAAGCGAACGCAATGTTGTCACTTATCTCGAGGGTTGGAATATAAAAGCAGCGATGTGCTACTGAGACTTTATAAAGCTCTGGTTCGGCCCCATTTGGAGGACTGTGTCAAGTTTTGGGCCCCACACCTCAAGAGAGGCATACTGGCACTGGTGCGTGTCCAGCGGAGATTCACACGGATGATCCCTCAAATGGTAGGTCTAACAAACGAGGAACGGCTGAGGATCCTGGAATTGTACTCATTGGAGTTTAGAAGGTTAAGGGGAGATCTAATAGAAACTTGCAAGATAATACATGGCTTGGAAAGGGTGGACGCTAAGAAATTGTTTCCGTTGGGCGAGGAGACTAGGACCCATGGGCACAGCCTAAGAATTAGAGGGGGGGTCAATTCAGAACAGAAATGCGGAGACATTTCTTCAGCCAGAGAGTGGTGGGCCTATGGAATTCATTGCTGCGGAGTGCAGTGGAGGCCGGGACGCTAAATGTCTTCAAGGCAGAGATTGATAAATTCTTGATGTCACAAGGAATTAAGGGCTACGGGGAGAATGCGGGTAGGTGGAGTTGAAATGCTCATCAGCCATGATTGAATGGTGGAGTGGACTCGATGGCCGAATGGCCTTACTTCCACTCCTGTCTCTTATGGTCTTATGGATAGAGCAGGACAGAGGTTAATTTTAGTCTGCCAACTATCTCACTCACCATCCTTGGGGGATAGGAGAGTTGGTGCTACTATGGACTTCATGGAGAATGCTCAGAGATGCACGGATAAATGGTTGTTTATGATGAGTTGATAGGAGAGAAGGATGAGAATTTATGTTGCCATCGAAATCAAGAACTTGTATACAGTTACAGAGATGTACAGCATGGACACACACCCTTTGGTCCAACTCTTCCAGGCTGACCAGATATCCCAAACTAACTTAGTCCAGTTTGTCAATACTTGGCCCATATCCCTCTCAACCCTTCCTATTCAAATACCCATCCAGATGCCTTTTAAATGTTGCAATTGTACTATCCTCCACCACTTCCTCTGGCAATTGATTCTATACACACACCACCCTTTGCATGAAAATATTGTCCTTTAGCTCCCTTTTATATCTTTTCCTTCTAACCCTAAACCTATGCCCTCTAGTTCAGGACCACGCCCCCCCTCCCCCAAAAGGGAAAAGACTTTGTCCATTTATCCTATCCATGCCCCTCATGATTTAAAAAATCTCTATGAGGAACCCCTCGTATATTGAAGAATGAAATGAAAGATTACTGAGGTGGGGAGAAGGAACTGTGAAATACCAATGATGGAAATAACAGTGGTTGATTAGGTTAAGTGGAAGCGAGTGTATGTATAAAAATGGGCACAAAGCTTAAAGAGCCACAACTGTCCTCATTGAACATACGCAGGATCACTTGAACACATTTTCTGAAAGCTTGTGCTTTCCATTTCATTATTGCATATTTTCAGATGCCTTAATAATTCTAATATGGAATATTTCTGCATATTTACCTAACTTGTTTCTAATGTTCTGAAGATCTCACTAAATTGAATCGCACAAAGCATGCCTTTATCAAATCATTTGTGGCTCTGCAAGTAAAAGAATCATCAAGGAGGTGATTTGTAAATTGACACAGAAGTTCTACCTATTATCAGCGTAACATTGAAATCTGCTGAATCATCAGCACCAATCGTTTTATCCAAAAAATGAAACTGTTTAGTATTATCGTTGGACCGAAGTGAGGTCTGCAGATGCTGGAGATCAGAGTTGGGAGTGCGTTGCTCGAAAAGCACAACAGATCTGGCGGCGTAATAAGGAGTAAGAGAATCAGCCTGAGCCCTTCACCAAGAAAAAGTCTGGGAACCTCTGGAGTGGAGAGATAAATGGGAGGGGGGTGGAGCTGAGGAGAAGGTAGCTAAAAGTGCAATAGGTGGATGAAGGTGTAGGTAAAGATGATAGGTTGGAGAGGAGGGTGGAGCGGATAGGTGGGAAGGAAGATTGACAGGTGGGACAGGTCATGAGGATAGTGCAGAGCTCGAAGGTTGGAACTGGGGTTAGATGGGGAGAGGAGAAATGAGGAAACTGGTGAAGTCCACATTGATGCTTTGGGGCTGAAGGATCCCAAGACGAAAGATGAGGCGTTCTTCCTCCAGGCGTCTGGTGGTGAGGGAGTGGTGATGCAGGAGGCCCAGGACCTGCATGTCCTCGGTAGACTGGGAGAGGGAGTTGAACTGTTCGGCCACGAGGCGGTGGGGTGGATTGGTGCGGGTGTCCCAGAGATGTTCTCTAAAGCACTCTGCAGGAAGGCATCCGGTCTCCCCAATGTAGAGGAGACCGCATCGGGAGCAACCGATACAATAAATGACGTGTGGAAATGCAGGTAAAACTTTGAATGATGTGGTAGGCTCCTTTGGGGCCTTGGATGGAGGTGCGGGACATGGATGAGATGCATTGGAGGGCATCTTCAACTACGTGGAGATCATCCTCAGCGAGGGGAAGGTCTGGGTGAATGGTGAAGACACAGTAGGGATGGGAGCAAGGATGTGGAGTTGGGCTGGAGTTCAAGGTGGGGGCGGGGACAATGGCTCAAATGGGCGTGGTTGTGGGGTCAGTAGTGATATCCCCAAAGGAGGTGACTCTGCCCTTGACCTCTTCATGTCAAACTGCCGCCATGATCTACCCTCGATCTCATGTCAAACTGCCACTGTGACATCGACCGCCTCAAACTGTAAAACTGCCTCACCCACTCCAACCTCTTGCCCTCACAATGCACAGCCCTCCACTCCCTCCATTCCAACCCCAACCTCACCATCAAACCAGTGTACAAAGGCGGTGCAGTGGTAATTTGGCGCACTGACCTCTACACCACTGAAGCCAGGTGCCAACTCGAAGACACCTGCTCTTATTGCTCCCTTGACTATGACCTCACCACCCATCACCAAGCTATCATTTCCCAGACCATACACAACCTCATCACCTCAGGAGATCTCCCCCCACAACTTCCAACTTCATTGTTTGGGAACCCCGCGCCACCCGATTCTACCTCCTTCCCAAGATCCACAAACCTAACTACCCTGGCCAACTTATTGCTTCAGCTTGCTCCTGCCCCACCGAACTCCGCTCCACCTACCTCAATACTGTCCCATCCCCCAAGTCCAGGAACTCTCTACATACATTCGGGACACTACACACGCCCTCCACCTCCTCCAAGACTTCCGTTTCCCCAGCCCCTAACACCTCATCTTCACCATGGACATCCAGTTCCCTCTACACCTCCATCCGCCATGATCTGGACCTCCAAGCTCTCCGTTCCTTCCTCTTCCGACATGCCCACCAGTACCCTTTCACTGACGTACACATTTGTTTGGCTGAATTGGTCCTCAGCTTCAATAAGTTCTCATTCCAATCCTCCTGCATGCTCCAGGCAAAAGGGGTACCATTACCACCAGCATGGGCCTCAGCTATGCCTGTCTCTTTATCGGTTACTTAGAACAGTCCATCTTCCGGAGTTAGACTGGCACCACACCGCACCTCTTCCTCTGCTACGCTGATGACTGCATCGGTGCCACCTTGTACTCCCACAAGGAGGTCGAACAGTTCATCACTTTCACAAACACATTCCACCCTGACCTCATTCACCTGGGCCATCTCTGACACCTCCTTCCCCTTCCTGGACCTCTCCATTTCCATCCATGAAGACCGACTCAACACTGACAATTTTTTTTACAAACCCACTGACTCCCGCAGCTACCTGAATTAGTGGGAGGCACAGTGGTAAGCACTGCTGCCTCACAGCGCCAGAGACCCGGGTTCAATTCCCGCCTCAGGCAACTGACTGTGTGGAGTTTGCACATCCTCCCCGTGTCTGCGTGGGTTTCCTCCGGGTGCTCCAGTTTCCTCCCACAGTCCAAAGATGTGCGGGTTAGGTGAATTGGCCATGCTAAATTGCCCGTAGTGTTAGGCAGGGGGTAAATGTAGGGGTATGGGTGGGTTGTGCGTCGGTGTGGACTTGCTGGGCCGAAGGGCCTGTTTCCACACTGTAAGTAATGTAATGGAATGTAATGGAATGAATTACACCTCCTCCCGCCCTACCTTCTGCAAAAATGCTATCTCGTATTCCCAATTCCTCCGCCTCTGCCTCAGCCTCTGCTGCATCTGCTCCCAGGAGGACCAGTTCCACCACAGAACATACCAGATGGCCTCCTCCTTTAAAGACTGAAATCTCCAACTTATGTGGTTGAAGATGCTCTCCAGTGCATCTCACCCATATCCCGCACTTCCGCCCTCCAACCCCACCCTCCCCCCGTCCCCGACCAGTCCTCGCCTTCCACACCTCCGCATAAATCGCATCACCTGCTGACATTTCTATCACCTACAAATGGACCTCATCACCAGGGGTAGACTTCCTTCCCCACCCGTATGTGGTTTCTGCAAAGGCTATTCCCTCTGCGACTACCTGGTCAAGTCCACGTCCCCAAACAAGCCACCCTCCCCTCCTGGCACCTTTTCTTGCCACTGCAGAAATTGCAAAATCTGTGCCCACATCTCCACCCCATCCCCCCCCCACCCCCACCCCCCCACCGCACCATCCATGGTCCCAAAGGTGCCTACTGCATCATTCAAAGTTTCACCTGCACTTCCACACATCATTTATTGTATCTGTTGCTCCTGATGCAGTCTCCTCTACATTGGGGAGACTGGACACCTTCTTGCACAGTGCTTTAAAGAACATCTCTGGGACATCCATACCAATCAACCCCACCATCCGGTGGCTGAACATTTCAATGCCCCCTCCCACTCTGCCAAGGACATGCAGATCCTGGGCCACCTCCATCGCCACTCCCTCACCGCCTGACGGCTGGAGGAAGAATGCCGAATATTCCGCCTTGGGATCCTTCAATTCCAGAGCATCAATGTGTACTTCACCAGTTTCCTCATTTCCCCTACCCCCACTTTACCCCAGTTCCAACCTTCTAGCTCAGCACCATCCTCATGACCTGTCCCACCTGCCAATCTTCCTTCCCACCTATCCACTCCACCTTCCTCTCTGACCTATCACCTTTACCCCCACCTTCATCCACCTATTGCAATCTTAGCTACCTTCCCACCAGCTCCAGCCCCCTCCTATTTATCTCTCCATCCCCATGGCACATCCATGATGAAGGGCTCTCGGCTGAAACGTCAATTCTCCTGCTCCTTGGATGCTGCCTAACCTGCTGTGCTTTTCCAGCAACACACTCTTGACTGCTTCTATGCTGTTAGACTGACTATGAAAAGTATGTGATCTTTTGGATATGGAGCAATTTTAGCCTTGGAACAAAACATTTTTTACAGCATTAATCTTGTGACTTTGTTGTTGTGTATTTTGCCCGAAATGTAGAAGGTAAAACCATGAAATTGTATGGGATTAGTGGGAATTGGTATGTTGGTATGACAGTTTTTAATAAATGAACCTACTTTATGATTTCTTCTGGCTGCTGAAACTATTGCTATAGTAACTGCAAATAAGTTTCTTGCAATCTTTTTCAAATTTTCATGTACCAATGACTAGCTAATAGTTTGAGACACAGTAGAAGTGGTGTTTAAGATGGTTGCTAATTTTGTGCAGCTAGATGGAACCATGTTTGAGTGTGTATACACAGTTCTTTGGTGCATTACCTTGAAACCAGCATAAAGTTTAAACTAACTGTGACTTATGTTATTTTAATGTTATTTGTGTGACTTTCTTTTAAAAAAACGCTGATCAACATGCATGTTTCTATTCAGTGTACGAAGAGCAGTTGATGTCTTTTGGAAGCTGCCATATCGTGCTAAAAAGTTTACGTTGTTTGGCATACAGCCAATGACCTTGCACGTTGATGTTTGTGAAGAGAAAGCAAAAATTGGGTATGTGTTAAGGTTGCAAAATGTTAATTAACCTACACATCTTTAGATATGTTTAAGATCAGCTTTGATATTACAGTAAAAATCCACACCCAAAAATTACAGGTGTTGCAAATCAATTGTCATAACCTGTTAATATATACATTTTTAAGTTTTTTTTAAAGCCAGCACCAATGATCAGTATCAAAAGATGCTTCTAATTTGCAAATATTAATGCTTCATTTTATTTAGCTTGTGATTTGCTTGATGGGCTGACCTTGACTGCTGGAAGATGGTTAAAATTGTTAGTGATTAACTTGGCTTGGGGCTTTAAGGTCACTGCTCAAAATCTCTGGAGAAAACTGTTTGAGGGGGTTCCTGATTTGCAAACATAATAGCAATACTGACAGTCCACGATTAAAAGAATTCTCTCTCAATCCCACCTCTATTTGGGATATAGATTCATACATTAGAAAATGGAATTAAAAAGCTAAGGTTATTGTGTAGTTTCGGAGTCCATTTCATGGTGTTAGTCACTTGGGAAGCAGTGGAAAAGCAAGTTCCATGCAAAAGATTAATGCCGGACCTCACCTCCACTCCTTGGAAGTAAGGTGGAGTTCTGATTTTGAATACTTGTGCCAGAATTTAATCCACATAAGGAAATGTATTTCTTTTCCAAAAGATTATAATGGATCTAATATAAGTGGAACTGAATTTCAATTTTTAAAATGCATGCTGCCATAATTTGATTGCTGAATGCTCTAATGATATAAATTAAACATTTCTGGGAGACAGCAATTCCTAAAATGAAGTATCTTTCAGTACTGCAGCATAATCTCCAAAATGTTTTGAACCTTCTCAAGAATCTAAATGCTGATGTAGACTTGTTACTGAAATGTTTTCACAAATATTTTATGTTTTATTCTGAAAAACATAACATGAAATAACACTCAACTTTGGAATGGGTTTAAAACATTTTCTTAATTCAAAATAGAGGAAGGACAAAGTTATAATCTTGTTCTGTTACTAAATATGCAAATTGCATTTTCTTTTGTGACTTTACAGCCCAGCACTAAGATGGGACAGTGCCGCAATACACTATTTCCAAAAAATGTCCCGAGGTAAGGTTATTTCCTTTTTCACTTCAGCTGGTTTTTAATGCAGAATGACTGTCACAATGTGGGTTCCATTCACATGCCAGCAAAGATTACCATGAAGGCCCTGTCTTCTCAACCTTTCCCCTCACCTGAAGTGTAGTGACTTTGTAGTTAACATCACCACGAGTTGTCTTTCTATAATGAGTGTGCAGCCCTATGGTCCTCTTGTGCAGGCAATTATCATTTTTAAAACTTTGATTGTACATGAAGAGTCTTAGATGAATGGAGCTGGTATTATAACTTAGTATTCAGACTCAAGCTGGTGATTTGTGTTTGTATCATGTTTTAAGTAGTACTACAGAATGTCCTTTGCATCAAATCTCATAGCTTTGTGAACAAAGCAAGTTTTCTTTTTTTAAAAAAAAAACTTTTGAATGTATAATAGTCAGCATCTTAGTCAGAAGCCCAAAGGTCCTGAGTGTGATAGTAATTTTTAAGCTTTTGGTTTTAGAGCTGCGATGCAATGTATGATGTAAATAGTTTAAATCATGATTGTTGCCTTACATATGGGAATTTATTTATTGTCTATAACAGAATCTGATGTTGCTGAAGCAAAATTACAAAGTGTGACTGGGGATACCTTTGCAGTTCAATTATACCTCTCTCTAAATGATGAAAAGGTAAATTGTTTTAGTATAAATGGTTATGCATTAAAAAAAGTAAAAGACCAGTTTATTATCTGTATTTTCTTATGGTCTTCTTTGAATTGATGCAATGAGATCGCTCTTGGGGTTTATAATCCTGCTTGTTTATATCTGATCCATTGATATCAATAAAATTTACCGGCTTTTTGCAGGGGACATTTAAAGTGAGAAACTCCAATAGGGTACTGCCAGTCCAAAGACTGAGTGTGAAACAGGGACTGTGTTCCTCAAAACATGATGATTGTGAGTCTGTACCTGACAGTCCATGGGACAGGGTCGAGAAAAATTCATTTATCTTCACTCAAAAGGAGCAGGGTCTCCAAAAGGGCTTGTGGGAGTTTGCTCCAAAGAGAAAACTGCAGATGTCAGTAATGTTGGCGCATACTTGAAAGATAGATAATTTCAGTCTGGAGCAGTCAACACGAACTGTGAAGTTTTTAATTGGGAAACTCCCGATTTTTAAATTGAAGTGAACAGCCCAGGCAAAAGGGATTTTTCTGCTCATACTGTTCAAAAGGCTTGCTATTATTAATACATTTCAAGCAGCACCTTTGTAATTGGCGTCTATTGAGATGGTGAATTGTTGATGCTGACAGAACAAGCTGTCCAGAGTCAGTATCCAGACTGTTTAAATATTAAGAACTACATCTCAACTGAAGAGTGTTTGCACACTACACCTCAAACTAAGAGCTACATCTCAACAGTATTTGCATAATATTTTATTTCTGATGAAGGGCTTTTGCCTGAAACCTCAATTTTCCTGCTTCTCAAATGCTGCCTGACCTGCCGTGCTTTTCCAGGACCACTCTCATCTTGACACTGATCTCCAACATCTGCAGTACTCACTTTCGCCTACTTCTTTTTTGTTCAGTGACTAGAGGTTTTTTTTAAGTGTTATTTTAAGTACACTAGACTTTACATAAATATACAAATAAATGCTTTCACTTTCAAAACCATTGGGATTAGGAAAGGGAAAGTTACAAAATCCATATAATTTGGGAAAAACATTTTGCAGAATTGGAGAACCTATTATTTGTGGACAATGTAGACTATTGCCTTGTAAAGCCAAGTGTGATGGGCCTAAACTAATTAAGTGAGGCTGTCTCAGTGTAGGATTTAATGACTGCAGCTTAAAAGCGCCTGTAATTGAGTACATGACATTAGGGCGAATTTGATAAGTCTGTCTAATATATTGTGAAAAGAGATCAATTTGGAATTAGGTTTGTAAGTGCAGTGATCCTCATCTTCACAAAATAAAAGTCAGATATTCACACTGGATAGTTAAAAACAGAATTGATTCAATCTATGTTTTATATTATGCATACATAATTTCACAACAGAATGAAAACTGTTGGAGTGAAAGCTTCACCGCAACTCCCTGCATTTATTTCTTAAAATTGATTTTATTGATATAATTTAAAATTTGATTTTAGATTTACTTTTGAGAACAGAGATCATTGAAGTGGTATTGTGACATGGCATTACCTGTATTCATGCAGGTGAAGTTAGAAGTCAAGATAATAGAGGTAGTCCAGTTCCCATGAGGGAGTTCCACTGGTAGAGAGTAGCAAATGTGTCATGATAGTTGCTGAATGGAAAATACTAATGAGAGACTTGGGATCCATGGACATTTTCAAGATACCAGTCTGTAACTAGTGAAGTGTGACAGGAATTGGTGCTGGTACCACATTTATTGACAACATATATCAATGATTTAGGTGAGGGAATTCCATGTATTATTGCCAGATTTGTGGATGATGCAAAAATAGGTAGGAATGCAAGTGGTGAGTGTGACCGTCTGCAGAGGGGTATAAACTGATGAACAAGTGGACAAACACTTTGCAGTTGAAATATAATTTTGAAAAATGTACTTTGGCAGGAAGACTTGTTCAATATTATTTAAATGGAGACTTAATATTTGTGAACAAGATGTTAATCTTCCTTTTTATAGGTGTGTCTGAATGATGATTTGGTAGCGAAATTCTTTGCATGTTACGTTTCACCAAAATGTATGGTGAAAAGTCTGAATTCTTCATCAGAAATCACTTCAGCACTATGCCAGAAGAAGGAAGCACCTGTTAAGAAGAATGTAGGCCACGCAGCATTGGCTGTTTGGTCTGAGACAGTGCAAGGAACTGTTCGTACAACATTAAACCAAGGTAGGAAATTGCTCTTGACTGGTCTCTTATTTTGTTGATTTACAAACCTTCTGACTTCATTCCAGAAGTTTGAAATTATTTCCATTTTTATTTAACTTAAGGCATTTGTAAATGCTGTTTTTCTCAAAGTCTTAAATTTTTTTTTGTATGTCCTCTTGCAATTGATTTGCTATCGTTCTCACCTCTGCCAAGCATATGTTACGGCTTTGGCAAATTTGGAATTTTAGTCTGTATTCTATTACCCATATCCCCCACCCTCCCATTATTTGAATATGCCTTTATAATATGCAGGGAAGTTATTCCTCTGTGTTCTCCCCAATATTTATTGGTAATAAAGTGGTCATAATCTTGTGATTGAGGACACCAAGTAATTGCAAGTTTTGTTTTGTTTTGGGGCTCTATGTTGTGTTTACTTATTGTTATTTAAATATATTTGAACTGTGTCTGTAGGTCCTGCTGTCCAAAAGTCAGTTACTCAATGTCTACAATCCCAAGAAAGAGTATTCAGTGAAAATATGAATAAACAATACACCGGGACAGCTGTATCGTTATCCAACAAAAAATCAACAGAGTCACTCGCAAGCTTTTCCTTCTGTTCTTTGGAAAACAAATTAGATTGCAAGAGAGCAAGGTATGTGTATGCTTTATTCAATTCGGCTTTCTTGCTGTGAAGGGTAATTATTTAAAGATTTGCATTCCATTAGAAATGTATATTCTTCACCCAGTTCTACTTATCTTAAAGCAGAAGACAAGAATCAGGATAATATCTAACATTGAGTGTAACTGTATACTTTACTGTATAGTTGAACTTTTAATGTTCTGTATTATTTTCAAATGTGATAAATTTGCATCAGTATGAAGTGGGAAAATTAATTTGCATACCTTTTATTAATTTTACTATCGCAGATCTGTTCAGAATAAATGAAATGGTATGTTTTCAATTACTATAAATGTTGATAATACCTATCACCATCTCTGTGCCAGTTTGCTTGATTCCATAAGATTATATTCCATGTGTGAAACTTCTGCAACTGAACTTTAGATATATGAAAATCATTTGCACATATGTTCAGATTCTATCTTGAAGCTATACTGATCACAACTGATGTTATTATCAGCCAACTTGGGTAAACTGAAATGTGGCTTAGTAAAATATATCTCGTTTTGGCAATAACAAAGTGGTGCGTATCTGAAATAGAAGCACACCATGCTGTAGATTTTTCTTTAACAATAAAACAGAAGTTTATTATTACAAATGAAGGTGAATAGAATAAACCAAACTATATACTTAGCACACACATTCAAACATTTTTAAACACACAGTAAAAGATTAATATCGCAGCACTCCTTCACAAATTGAAAAGGAATAAAAACACAGCTTTCTTATTGTACCCAAAAACGTGTCGTACCTAACGATACCACTTTAACTGTTACTTTTGTTTTGTACCATTTGGACCATCATGACTTTTGTTTTGTACTGTTTCTGCCTTAAGCACATTCCAAAGTATCTCTCTGTTCTCCACTTCAAATTCTATCTCTTAATGTATATTTATCTTGTAAATTACATCCAAAGTTAATTGAAAACTTTTCATCATTTATTCAATCCAGTGCCCACCTGCCTAATATACTGTACTCCCTGTCATCCTGATATTATTTAATGTCCTCCTCACCAACTATTTATCCCCATTTCTCCTTGGCACAGTATGAATTTAGGTGCATTTACTGCCATGTCTTGCTTACCTGTTCTCTGACGAGAAATTAAATAATATTCTCTTTTAAAATTCAGGTTTTATCTTCGTGATGACATGAGAATGGGCAGGGACACCTTCAAGGCGATGCAGGAATGTGATGAAATACCAGCTGCTAGAAGTTATGTATTTATTCCATTTATTAATAATTAAATTGAAAATAAATTTTTTGGACTAAAAGGCCATTTTCCAGGATTAATACATGATAAAATCTCAACCTAATGTATATATTCTATCCAATTTATACTTGTAATGGAATAGAATTCATTCTACAAGGATATAGTTCACCTTCATGTGAAATTTGCTATCTACTTTATGAACTACTAAGGAAGTTTATCCATTAAGCAACTGAGTCATGATTAATCCTTAATCTGATCCCTGTACTGTGCTGAGCAGACTGGGACCACAGGAAAGCTGCATTAATTGGCTTTAGCATTTTGAATTTAGGAAGAAGAAAATTGGCTAGGGTTCTTGCTTCTGTAAGCTGTACAGCACTGGGCATGTGTTGACTGCGAAAGAATCAGAGTTGTGTTATGCTGTGTTTCAGTAGCCTGGCAATACTTATGTCAAATACATAAATAATATTCATGTAGATAAAGTGAAGCAGGTATGAGATGTAAATTTAACAAAGAATCTGTATTCTTGGACAGCAAAATACATTTTGAGAGAGAAAGGGCAAACTGCCTTTTTTCACAGTCAAGCACCACTTGACTGTGGAAAATGATAGAAATTCTAAAACATTGCCTTTGTCTCATAAGATGGTAGTCTGTAACTTGACCTATTTTGGGTTAAGCATCGCCTGGTGTGGCTTGAATCTCTGTCTGGCGTGGCTGTCTCTGTTCCAGTTTTGATGCAGTCGCAGACACTAAGCTGAGAAGGTGCGCACTTGGCTGACCTCTTTTGAATTTACATAATCTTGACTCCTTAATTTCCCCATACATGACTAATTGCGTTCAATTTCTGTGAAACAGTCGTTATCCCTTAATAGCTTATTCCAGACAGTTATTGCTGCTGCTTTTCATGTGTAACATTTACCTTTTTTTATTCTTTCAATCCATGAACAGCTGTTAATGTTCTGAAGTCTATAATATCCTAGTCTGTTCTCTTGTGCTCCATATGTTGGTATGTCTCACTGCTATCTCAGATCTGGGAAGAAACATGCTGGAAAAATTCAGATTGGGCAGTATCTATGGAGAAAAACAGTTGATTGTTCAGATTATTGTCCTTTATTCAGAATTCTCAACTCTTGGAAGTGTGCTGAGGATGTAGACTTGATGGACTTAGAGATTGGTGTTACAGGGCCACATTATCCTAAGTGGAGATATGGCAACCTACTGGCTCATCTGGTTTTCAGATGCCAATGGTCAAACCAAACTCGATACAGGCATGAGGAATTTTGTTCATTCACTGCTAAAGGTCTTTTTTGATCCAGAATGCGATGTCATCAGTACAGTGTACATCTCTGAGGACTTGGCACACTTCAATTTTGAAGCTCAGACAAGTAAGGCCTGTTTCCCATTTGTTCTGTGTTTAACCTCTGGAGATGACCTGATGTCTTATAACAGCACCCAAGTGATGAAAATGTCAGAACAGAATGTTGCTCAACTCTACCAATGAACTCAAATGACTCCAGAGTTAGTCCATTACTGCTGACCTCATGGTTAGGCTATCCAATGTCATTCTATAATCCAGAAAATTCCAAAGCCCAGTAATGACTTGGTTCCAAGCATTCCAGAGTGGACGAGTTAAAATATAAGGTTTACAAATGCTACTGGGGAATATTCACGCAAATGGATAGCTACGCTGAAGATTAAATATTCTTTTTGCACTTTTGCTGCCTAAAGGTTGAATGGAGTTTTGGCATAAAGTTTTAGAGTAAATATATTTCTGCATCATTGTTCATTTAAATGTGCCCATTGTAATCATTTGCACAATTAATTTCCAGACTTCTACAATTTCTAAATCCAGATCCATTGAATTCAAAAAACGAACTCGAATTTAATTTCCAACAGGTAATTTTTGATAAATTATCCACAAGCTCATTCAAAAAGCTTCAGTTTCGTTGACTGACTTTTATTGAAGTGATTGAGAAGCACAATGATTTTTTCATTGTTAATGATTTTCATTATTCAAAAATAATGATATGTAATTGTGGAGGGCTCATGATTCACATCTGTCTCTGAAAAGTGATTTTTAAAAATAATTTCACGTAGAAACTTGTGACCATTCATCTCTGATTATCTTTTGTGATTTTGGCATAGTACAAATTGCTCCTGTATAATAGTATGGTTCTTGTCATTTATTTTATATCATGAAATGTTTGTTGAAAATGTACTTATGTTTGTGTTCTCCCATTAAATATGTGCTTATTTAAAGTCATAGAGATATACAGCACGGAGACTCTTTGATTCAACGCATCCATGCCAACCAGATATCCTAAATCAATCTAGTCCCATGTATCAGCATTTGGCCCATATCCCTCTAACCCTTCCTTTTCATATACCCATCCACATTCCTTTTTAAATATTCTAATTGTATCAGTCTTGTCTTCCTCTGGCAGCTCATTCCATACATGCACCACCCTCTGCATGAAAAAGTTAACCCTGAGGTTCCTTTTTATACCTAACCCTCTCCCTCTCAGCTTATGCCTCTAGTTTTGGACTCCCCCACCCCTGGGGAAGACCTTGTCTATTTACCTTATCCATGCTCCTCATTATTTTATAAATCTCTATAAGGTCACCCTTCAATCTTCAACGCACCAGGGAAAATGGCCGCAGTCTATTCAGCCTCTCCCTATAACTTAAACCCTCCAACCCTGGCAACATCCTTGTAAATCTTTGCTGAACCCTTTCAAATTTCACAACATCCTTACTATTGCAAGGGAGACCAGAACTGCACACAGTATTCCATTCGTGACTGAACCATTGCCCTGTACAGCCATAACATGACCTTCCAACTCCTAAACTGAATGCACTGAACAATAAAGGCAAGCATTCCAAACACCACCTTCACTATCCTAGCTACCTGTGACTCGATTTTCAAGGAGCTATGAACCTGCACTCCAAGGTCTCTGTGCAGCAACACTCCCAGAACCTTACCATTAAGTGTATAAGTCCTGCCCTGATTTTTTTTTCCAAAACACAGCAACTCCCATTTATCTAAATTAAACACCGTCTGCCAACCCTCAGTATATTGGCCCACCTGGTTAATGTCATGTTGTATGCCATGGCAATCTTCTTCGCCGTCCTCTACACCTCCAATTTTAGTGTCATCTACAAACTTAGTAACCATACTTCCTCCTATGTTCACATCAGAATCACTTATGTAAATGACAAAGCAATGGACCCAGCACTGATCGTTGTGGCATACCACTGATCACATGCATCCAGTCTGAAAAACAACTTTCCACCACCGCCCTCTGTCTTCGACCTTTGTGGCCATTTCTGTCTCCAAATAGCTAGTTCTCCCTTTTTGCCATGTGGTCTAACCTTGCTAACCAGTCTACCATTGAGAAACCTTTTTGAATGCCTGAATGAACTGATGAAGGGCTTATGCCCGAAACGTCGAATTTCCTGTTCCTTGGATGCTGCCTGACCTGCTGCGCTTTAATCAGCAACACATTTTCAGCTCTGATCTCCGGCATCTGCAGACCTCACTTTTACTGAATGAACTCTGTGTAGGTAACGTCTACAGCTCTATCCTCATCAATCCTCTTTTTTTTGTTTAGTTCTTCAAAAAACTCAATCAGGTTCATGAGACACAATTTCCCAAGCACAAAGCTGTGTTAACTATCCTTAATCAGTCCTTGCCTTTCCAAATACATGAAGGAAGCGAGAATTGCAGATGCTGGAGATGAGAGTCGAGTGTGTGGTGCTGGAAAACCACAGCAGGCCAAGCAGCATCCCAGGAGCAGGAGAATCCAAAACATCAGTTCTCCTGCTCCTTCTTTTCCAGCACCACAGTTTTTCCAAATACATGTAAATCTTGACCCTCAGGATTCCCTCCAATAATTGCCCACCACCAAAGTCAGGTTCACCGATCTATAGTTTCCTGGCTTTTCCTTACCAACTGTCTTAAATAGTGGCCTATTTAGAGGGGTCCTATTCTCTCCCCAGTTATCCTTTTGTCATTAATTTATTTGTGGAATGCCTTTGGATTATCCTTAACCATGTTTGCCAAAGCTATCTTATGTCCCCTTTTTGCCCTCCTGATTTCCCTATAAGTATATTCCTACTGGTTTTATACTCTTCTAGGGAATCACTTGATTTCTGCTGTCTGTACCTGACATATGCTTCCTTTTTGTTCTTGACCAAAATTTCAATTTCCGTAGTCGTCCAACATTCCTAAGCTACCAGCCTTGACCTTCATCCTAACAGGTACATACTGTCTCTGGACTCTTTCTTTCATTTTTGAAGGTATCCCATTTTTCAGCTGTCATTTTATCTGTGAACATCCACCCCCAATCAACTTGTGAAAAATCTTGCTTAATACCATCAAAATTAGCCTTCCTCCAAATTAGAATTTCAACTTTTAGATTTGGTCTATCCTTTTCTATCACGATTTTAAATCTAATAGAATTATAGTCGCTGGCCCCAAAGTGCTCCCCCACTGACACCTCAGTCACCTCCCCTGCCTTATTTCTCAAGAGTATTTCCCAAGTTTTACGCCTTCTCTGGTAGGTACATCCACACACTGAATCAGAAAGTTTGTTTGGACACCCTTAACAAATTCCTCTCCATCTAAACCCTTAACACTAAGGCAGTCCCAGTCTGTGTTTGGAAAGTTAAAATCCCCTACCATAACCATCTGATTATTCTTGCAGGTAACTCAGAATTCCTTGCAAATTTGTTCCCCAATTTCCCACTAACTACTGAGGGGTCTGTAGTACAATCACAATATGTTGATGATCCCTTTATTTCTCGGTTCCACCCAAATAATGTCCATGGACTTAACCCCAGGAATATCCTGTCTAAATACAGCCATAATGTTATGCCATATCAAAATGTCACCCCACTTCTCTCTCGCCATCTTTTCAATCCTTTGTCTCATATCTATACCCTGGAGCACTAAGCTACAAGTCCCATCCATCCCTAAGTCACAGTTGTAGAATTGCTATGATATCCCAGTCCCATGTTCCTAATCATGCCCTCAGTTTATCTGCTTTATCTGTTAGGCTTCTTACATTAAATTAATCTCTTATTTCATTGGACCTAGATTGTTCTCAACTTTGTTCCTGCCTGCCCTGTCTGTTTGATTTTCTCTTTTTCCCAGCTGTATCAGTTTCAGACTGATCATGTTCCTCACTATCTCCTCTGGGTCTCCTCCCTCCCTCACACCACCACCCTGCCCTCACTAGTTTAGGTCCTCCTGACCAGCTTTTAGCAAATCTCCCCACCAGTATATTAGCCCCCTTCCAGTTCAGATGCAATCCATTCCCGTTATGCAGGTCACATCTTTCCCACAAGAGATTTCAATGATCCAAAAATGTGCATCCTTCTCCCCTGCACAAGCTCCAGGTTCACGAGAATGGTCCCAGGGATGAAAAGCTTAACGTATGTGGAACGTTGGATTACTCTGGGTCAATACTCAGTGGTGTTTCGAAGGCTGAGAGGGAATCTAATTGAGCCTTACAGAATACTGAATGGCATGGAAAGAGTGGGTGTTGGGAAAATGTTTCCATTGGTAGGAGAGACTACGATCCATGGGCACAGCCTTTGAGTAAAGGGAAGACCTTTTAGAATGGAGATAAGGAGAAACTTCTTTAGCCAGAGAAGGGTGAATCTATGGAATTCATAGCCACAGAAGACTGTGTAGGCCAGGTCATTGGGTATATTTAAGACTCCGATAGGGGATCAAGGATTACTGGGAAAATGGAGTTGAGAACTTCATCAGCCATGATTGAATGGCAGAGCGCACACTATGGGGTGAATGGCTAATTTCTGCTCCTATGTCTTATGGTCTCCTCAGCCATGCTTTCGTCTGCTCTGTCCTTCTATTCCTCCCCTACCAGCTCATGGCACTGAGAGTAAACAAGATATTACAACCCTCGAAGCTATTTTGTTAAATTCCTGCCGAACATCCTATTTTCTCTGCTTCAAATAGTGTCTTTTTTACTTCCTATGTCATTAGTTCCAATGTGTACAATGACTTCCTGCAGACTGAGAATAATCTGCATCCTCTCTGAGATACCTTCCTGCAGACAGGATCAAAGATAACACACCATTTTGATGTCTCACTGTCTGCCGCAGAATCATCTACCTGTGTTTCTAACTAGAGAGTCCCCTATCACGATCAATTGCTTGAGACCTGGTGTACCCCTCATTACATTCAAGCCAGTCTCTGGAGCAGAAACCTGGCTGTCAGTACTACGTTCCCCTGAGAATCCATCACCCACTACGTTTTCCAAAACAGCATACTTATTTGAGATGGGGATAGCCACTGAGATTCCTGCACTACCTGCTTCCTTCTCCGACCTTTCCTGGACATCACCATCTACCTGACTGTATCCTCAGTTTACCTCTCTACCTACAACTGCCATCCATCACACCGACCACCCCCGGCTTCTATAAATTCCTCATTGCCTCTAACTGTTTCAACTGATCTATATGATCTGACAGAATTCTCAACTAAACACACGACCTACGGACATAATGGTCAGTAACATGGAATTTCTCCCTAATCTTCCAATTGCAACAGAAAGCACACATCACTCTACTAAAGGACATCTTTGCAACTTAACAATCTACAGACCCAGAAAATAGCACAGTCTTACTGCTGTAAAAACACCGCTTCAGACTAGCTTAGTACCCATGTTTTTATATTTTGGGTTTAATCAAGAGACAGCTTTCAATAACAACATATAATCAAAAAAGGTCCCAATCCACTCCCTGTTGTAGATTTACAAAAGAAAGCCAGTAAGGTTACACTTTAAAAGTCCACGTAGCTGCTCCCTGATGTGAGCTCCACACACAGGTTTCTCCAAAATCGGCTGTTGGTTTGTTTATTTTTCTAAGAACAAGCTCTGATGTCCAGAGATGTTTGAAAACAGATAACAAAGGCAGTAGCTGAGCAGGTCACTACTGATTCAGATAGCAGTGTAGCTTTCTTTCTTTGTTTGAATCACTGCCCACATGGTCATTACCTTTTGTCTGTCTTCATCCTTTTTAAAGTGCCATTGTTAGCATTTTTTTTCTCTAGTTCCAAAACAATGCAACAGTATCAAACATAATTACTGCTTGAATTTGAGGAAATCAGCTCCAACACTGAAAATACCTAAAAAAAAAATCAGCTTTTACAATCACATTTTTTGTGTTCTCCATCTTGGATTACCCAGAATCCTCAGTGTGATATCATGTAATTACAAGGGATGTCCAAATAAATTTAAAATTACTAATAAACAGGGCATTATTTTGCAGGCAAAAAGAACATGTAAACATTGCATTTGTTTCAATTCAACAAAACATGTGGCAGCCACTTCCTGATGTAATTTTCTCAGGACAATTCCTTGACGATTCAGAGACGATTTGTCTTGTTTAAAATTAAAATTAAAATGAAGCTTTGCAGTTAACTATCAGTCATTGTTAACTGGTACATCCTCAATAGAAGTACCTCTACCAATTCCCCTCATACAGCATAAATGTTGCTTTTCCCTTTATTTTTGGTAATTATTGGGAAATGCCCTAAAGGGTGCAAAAGGAAAAGTTTCAACAAAATGTGTCATTTTTTTTAGCAATGTTCAAAATATTTTGCTTTCTTGACTCTATTAAAATCCTGGAGCTACTTGATCTTACCTCTTAAAACATGTAAATTAAAATAACTTTGTTTGTACTTGAATATCCCATGGTATGTTTACCTTCAACTGGTTTTCTGTTTAGCACAGTAAAGTATTGGGACTGAAAGATCTGGAGGATTTACATATGTTCCAGTTTTTAACTGAGTTCTAGGAAATGTGATGCTGGCTTTGATACTTTGGCCTGTTCAGCCTTCACTGTCTATCTGGATTTATGTTTTGCTTTGGAGAAATAGGATGCTTTGATTAAGCTGCTAGTTTCTTCAGTGAGGTGCTGTCCACCTGATCCCCTTAACTGTCAAGTTACCAGTGAGCAGTCTGATTAATATATGAAGTTTTATTTCAGAGAAAGGAGGCCCAATAGCTATAAAAGATCAGGAGGAATGGATACTTTTTCCACCAGCTAACAAATGTGCAGCAGATTAAAAATTAATCTTCAAGCGTAATAAAGCTAAGAATGAGAAAGTATAGTTGGTGAAGAAATATTTGATACAGTAGCATGTGGTGGAGTCAAATTCCATGGGATCTCCCTACAAATTATTGTAAAGAAGCTTTGTGATAGCTGAGAGGCCTCATAAATCTATTTCTCCATAAGCAAATATGCCTACAAATGTAAAAGCAACAGATTCCAATGCTGAAAGAAAACAAAGTGCATTAGGCTGTAGGTCTGCTCGCCGAGCTGGTATATTTGTTCAGACGTTTCGTCACCATGTAAGGTAACATCATCGGTGAGCATCCGATGAAGAGCTGGTGTTATGTCCTGCTTGCTATTTATCTGTCTCGGTATGTTGTAGTGAGTGATACCACTAACTGTTCTTTTTCTCAGAAGTTGGTAAATGGGATCCAAATCAATATATTTGTTAATGGAGTTTAAATGCCAGGCCTTTTGGAATTCTCGTACATGCCTTTGTTTAGCCTGTCCCAAAGCCTGTCCCAGGATGGATATATTGATTCAGTCGAACTGATGTCCCTCTTCATCTGTGTGTATGGATACTAGTGATGGTGGTTGTGGCTGGTTGGTGCTCATTAATCCAGTTGGCTAGTTTCCTGCCCATCTGTCCAATGTAATGTTTGCTGCAATCATTGTAGGTATTTTGTATACGACGTCCATTCTGCTGATTGCTGGTATATGGCCCTTTTAAATTCATCAGAAGCTGTTTCAGTGTGGTGGTCACCACAACAGACCAAGACAGATAAATAGCAACTGGAACAGAACACCAGCGCTTCATCAGATGCTCACAGATGATGTTACCTAGCATGGTGATGAACCGTCTGAGAATAAATCTATCAGCTCGGCGAGCAAATTTACAATCTGAGCTCCAAATCTTCTCCAAAATCGTAAATATATCAAATTACAAGAGAAAGGTATTTGTTCACACCTTACAATGACCTGGCAGCATTTGTGCAGAGAAAGAGAATTAAGAGTGAGAGACATTCCAGGCTGAATGAAAACACCATCTTCAAAGAAGAACTAAGAAATATTTGCAGAACAGCCAGCAGCAAGTTGGTGCAATAGATGGCCTCACATGAAAGAAAAGAAAGCATGTTCAGCATGGGGAAAGCCATGCTTCAACAGCAATAAGCTGACCCAGAAGCATGTGTTAGCTAAAAGAAAGCAAAGCAAGTCTATTAAACTTGAGGTTACTGGAGAGATGTTGACCGATGACCCTCATTATTTAGCACCATATCACTGTACATCAAATAACAGGTTGGTATAAAGTCTAAAGGTAATTAAGATTTGGAGATGCCGGTGTTGGATTTGGGTGTACAAAGTTAAAAGTCACACAGCACCAGGTTATAGTCCAACAGATTTAATTGGAAGCACACTAGCTTTCGGAGCGGAGAGGAAGGCATAGAGCCTTTTTAGAATGATAGTTGCAAACAAGAGCATCAAGTGAAAGGAGAATGGTGGATAAGTAGCAATAATCATGCAACAATCACAGGCTTTGCAGATCTGTGCAAAATGTCCCAAAATGAAGCCCTCAAAAATAGTGAACAATGCTAATTTCAGTAGGTTAAATGAAGCTGAGAGCTGAATGCAATGGGAACAATGAGCATCTGAGTTGGATACTTTGTCCTGCTGAGAGATGCCAAGGTTACATTAGAGACAGCGAAGGTGAAAGCTGTTGAATCTTTGGTCCTGTCTAGCATATGCTGAAAGGTCTAACCACCAAGGCAGGAGTATGCAAAGGATGCAGGTCTGGTAGATTCTCTGATGTTCTCACTAAGATTACTGTTGTTCCAAGCTGCTATTTAGCCATGAGGGTGCAACTTTTGCAATGTCTGAATTGATTTTTAGCCAGAATTGGTGAGCTTAGTGAGCCAGACAGCTGGCTTATGTTGCCAACAGCATGGATCCAATTTCTGCTTCAGCAGATGTTACCATGAAGGACTCTCCTTCTCAACCTCTCCAATTCCCTGAGGTGAAGCTCCTCTGATTAAACCACCACTAATTATGTTAACTGTAATGAGAGCAAACCATTTACCTTTCTGGCATCATGTGATCAATTGCTGCCAATTGTGAACCTTGTATATGTGAACCTATCAAAAACCTTGAAGGAATGATCATCATGGCTGATATGTGGTAGTATAAACAACACTTTAGTCCATGATATTTGATATTGATGGCCAAACCAAGCTTTTACAGATGTCTATGAACCCCTCAGAGCAACTCTTTCTGATAAGGATTTGGTGTACTTTAAATTTAGTGTATTAGGCAAACAGGGTAAACAGTTTTCCCCTCAGTTCTCGCAAAACAGTAGCTACTCACTGTAGTTGACCTCAAGGCATACAATAGCAATGCAGTGAACAGTATGCCAAAGAATGTTAGTGCCAGTGTACAACCCTGTTTGGCCCCATCGTGTATCTGAGTTCCAAAGTTGCCTTGTCTCTGCTGTGCTTGACCATTATGGTGGTAGGCAATCATGTTGAGTAAGTTTATGGGAACCAGTTTTTTGCAGTTATATTACTCCCTATAATCACATCAGTCAAATATTTGAACAAAGAACAAAGAAAATTTACAGCCCAGGAACAGGCCCTTCGGCCCTCCAAGCTTGAGCCGATCCAAATTACTGTCTAAACCTGTTGGTCAATTCATTTTAAATGAATCTACCGTGCCTGCCTCTACCACCTCTGCTGGCAACACATTCCAAACGCCCACCACCCTCTGTGTGAAGTACTTATTATGTGTATCCCCCTTAAACTTTCCACCTCTCACTTTGAAAGTTTGACCTCTCGTTATTGAATACTTCACCCTGGGAAAAAGCTTGTCTCTATTAACCCTGTCTATACCCTTCATGATTTTGTAAACCTCAATCAGGTCCCCCCTCAATCTCCTTTTTTATAGTGAAACTAAACCTAACCTACTCAACCTTTCTTCATAGCTAGCACCTTCAATGCCGTGCAACATCCTCGTAAACTTTCTCTGCACCCTCTCCAAAGTGTCCTCATCCTTTTGGTAATGTGGTGCTCAGAACTGTACACAGTATTCTAAATGCAGCCGAACCAATGTCTTGTACAATTTTAACATGACTTGCCAGCTCTTAAACTTGCCTGTCGGATGAAGGCAATCATACTGTATGCCTTCTTGACCACTCTATCCACCTGTGCAGCAACCTTCAGGGTACAATGGACCTGCACTCCCAGATCTCTCTGCCCATCAACTTTTCCCAAGGCTCTTCCATTCATTGCATAATTCGCTCTAGAATTAGACTTGCCAAAATGCATCACCTCACATTTGTCTGGATTGAAAGCCATCTGCCACTTTTCCGCCCAACTCTCCAGTCTATGTATATCCTCCTCTATTCTCTGACAGGCTCTTCTGCTTTCTGCCACTCCACTAATCTTTGTGTCATCTGCAAACTTGTTAATCATACCAACAGTGCCCTCTTCGAGATCATTTATGAAAATTACAAGCAACAGTGGCCCCAACACTGACCCCTGTGGAACTCCACTGGTCACCTTTCTCCATTTCGAGAAACTCCCTTCAACTACTACTCTCTGACTCCTGTTGCTCAACCAGTTCTTTATCCACCCAGCTAGAACACCCTGCACACCATGTGACTTCACTTTCTCCATTAGTCTATAATGGGGAACCTTATCAAACGTCATACTAAAGTCCATGGATATGACATAAACAGCCCTTTCTTCATCTAACAACTTGGTCACTTCCTCGAAGAACTCTATCAAGTTGGTAAGGCACGATCTCCCCCGCACAAAACCATGTTGCCCATCACCAATAGGATCTATTTATATTTGGAAAGCAATGAGCTTATCTCTCAGTATTCTCCCCAGCAACTTTCCCACCACTGACGTCAGGCTCACTGGTCTGTGGTTACCCGGAATATCCCTACTACCCTTCTTGTGCAGGGGGACAATATGAGCAACCTTCCAGTCCTCTGGCACCTCACCTGTATTTAAGGATGCCACAAAGATATCTGTCAGGGCCCCAGCTATTTCCTCTCTCACCTCCCTCAGCAATCTGGGATAGATCCCATTTGGTCCTGGGGATTTGTCCACCTGAATAACTTGAGTGAGATTGATGAATACAATGGGATGAATCTAGAAAGTCAATGGGAGGAAGAGACCAAGAGGTAATTGCAAGATGAGAGCAAATCAGTAATATGGGAAATGAAGCTCCGAGAATGGCAGAAAGGGACAGAGATTACATGTAATGCTGAACCAACAGTTAGGCTCACATGTTACAAATATTGTCAAAATATAATTCTAAAAGCTGTGCATCTGAATGTAGGCAGCATTCATGACAAAGTTAACAAATTAATAGCACACACTGAAGTAAGTAAGCAAGTATGGTCTGAAAGCCATTATAGAAACGTGACCAGGATTGAATCCAGAATATTGTGGAGCATATGATACAGAAAATTAGGAGACTAGGTAAAGAGATTAGGACAGGGAATCAGTTGCTCAGTAATCAATAATCAAGAATCAAGTCACTAGTCAGAGTGGTCTACAGACTCCCGATCAATAAGTACAATGTTGGGCAAAGTATACAAGTCGTATTATTTTGATGCATGTGATTAAAGGGGAAGCAATAATCATGGGTGATTTTAATGTACAGGTGTAAACTGGAAAAATGAAATTGCCTGGATGAGAGGTTGCTAGACTGCTTCTCCAAGGAACTATCTGGAACCAAACAGGGAACAGCTAATGTTAGTTGATATTATGTAATGTGACAGGATCAATTAATGACCTTGGAGTAAAGGCATCCTGAGGTTGTCGTCATCACAAACAATTGCATTTTACTTTGTTTGAATGGGAGAAGCATGAGACTAAGGCTAGAATCTTAAGTGGGCGCATAAACTGAACTGCAGGTCGTTCTCCTACAAAATGCATTTATTAAATGCCCGTCATGATTTGGAAATGCCTGTTTTGGACTGGGGTGTACAAAGTTAAAAATCACACAACACCAGTTTATAGTCCAACAGGTTTAATTGGAAGCGTTAGCTTTCAGAACGCTGCTCAACCACCTGATGAACAAGATAGTACATGGCTTGGAAAGGGTGGACGCTAAGAAATTGTTTCCGTTAGGCGAGGAGACTAGGACCTGTGGGCACAGCCTTAGAATTAGAGGGGGTCAAATCACAACAGAAATGCGGAGACATTTCTTCAGCCAGAGGGTGGTGGGCCTGTGGAATTCATTGCCGCGGAGTGCAGTGGAGGCCGGGACGCTAAATATCTTCAAGGCAGAGATTGATAAATTCTTGATGTCACAAGGAATTAAGGGCTACGGGGCGAATGCGGGTAAGTGGAGTTGAAATGCCCATCAGCCATGATTAAATGGCGGAGTGGACTCGATGGGCCAAATGGCCTTACTTCCACTCCTATGGTCTTATGGACTATAAACTGGTGTTGTGGGATTTTTAACTTCATTAAGTGTTATTTGTCTGTGACACAATTTGTGAATAGCCAACTTGGTTAAAATAAAGTAAACTCCTCACTATTACATGATTTTCATCCCAGGCACTAGGTGTCGCAGTGTACGAAGGACTGGACTCCATGTTGGCATCATGTGATCAGTTGGCTGATGTGCTTTCTTGTGAAGACCTTTTGTGGAATGTATTGTGAAATGTTTATGCTAGTGGACTTGGAAAAGCACCATGAAAATGTCTCTACAGCCTGAGGACAAGAAACTAGAAGAAATCTGTTTATTTAAAGTTAAAAATCATAATACCAGGTTATAGTCCAACAGGTTTATTTGGAAGCACTAGCTTTCGGAGTGCCACTCCTTCGTCAGGTGGTTCATTAGGATAACCACCTGATGAAGAAGCAAAGCTCCAAAAGCTCATGCTTCCAAATTAAATGTATCAGACTATAACCCGGTGTTGTGCGTCCAACACTGGCATTTCCAAAGCCTATTTACTTAAAAGCATAAAGAGTTGAGATGAGTGAAATGTCACTGGAATTGACTAACAGTAAAAGAACAGTGTTAAGGAGCAGTTTGAAATTTGTTTTGTTTGTCTTAAGAGCTTTTTTTTCCATTTAAAAGAAAACATGTATAGATATTTAAGAATATCTGCAGACTCTTGTGAATCTGTTTCATTGACTGATTACTATGGTCATCAACTGCAAAATACCAGTCCAGGGGCTTGGACATGATCAGTCAGCTGCTCAGGATGGCCAGAGTCAGGAAACTCTGCATATAATGGGTGAGTGAGAGAAATGTGAGTAACACCCTGTAACTTTTGATGCATATTTGGGAATGTCCTGAGGGGGTGAGTAGGCTGTGCAGAAGAGATGCAGGGTTTATCCAGGTTAGAAGGAGAGTGGAGAAGGTCATTGATCTTTTTGCTACATTTTGTGCATTCCTTCAGATGGTTGAGACTGTACTGGCCTGGATGGTAACAGGGGTCCAGGTTGGCATAGTTCCAGTAGAATGATGTCCTCTGGTTTGGGAGAAAAGAACATCCTGCCTCTGCATAACCCTATCCCCATCAGCAGCATTTCCATGTCTCTGCCCACAAAAAGAAGTAGCAATTTTCTATTGTCTGTCACGTCCAGGGCCAATTCAGGAACCATGCAGGACTGCTCCGGACTGACCGCTGTTGTCTGGGTACAGGATATATTTTTAAACATGGTGCCCCCCCCCCCATAATCTTAACAAAACTGACACTCGGCAAAAAGAAATAAAAATTCAGCCTTTGATCTGTCAAGGTAGGTTTCATTCTGGGATCTGACTTGTGCAGTGTTACCATTTGGATGGGATCAGAAGACGGCTGGAATGTAGTGCAGCCAGCAGGTATGGATGCCAATTGAGAGTAATTAGTTGAGAATCTGATAAATTGTACTATGCAGTACGTTACAACAGGTCAAAATTTACTTCAACTGTGCTATCATTTGTGTTCGGCTAACCACTATTTTTGTTTCAATTTTACTTGACATTTTTGGTTATTCACCCTGAACTCTGCTTTTCCAATAGGCCCCATTATTTCTGTTGCACCATTTTCTGTAACATGGCATGCAACTACAGTGTTATAAGAGAATTACCTGTAGCATGTTTTGAGAAGATTTGTAGCTCAGATTGAGGTTTTGAATGTACGTTTACTCGCTGAGCTGGACGGTTCACTTCCAGACATTTCGTTACCCTACTAGGTAACATCTTCAGTGGGCCTCAGGCAAAGCATTGCTGAAAATTCCTGCTTTCTATTTATATGTTTGGGTTTCTTTGGGTTGGTGATGTTATTTCCTGTGGTGAAGTCACTTCCTGTTCTTTTTCTCAGGGGTGGTAGTTTAGATCTAACTCTGTGTTTATTGATAGAGTTCCGTATTTGTCCAATGTAGTATTTGTTACAGTCCTTGCATGGCATTTTGTAAATGACATTCGTTTTGCTCGTTGTCTGTATCGGGTCTTTCAAGTTCATTAGCTGCTGTTTTACTGTGTTGGTGGGTTTGTGGGCTACCATGATGCCAAGCGGTCCGAGTAGTCTGGCAGTCATTTCCGAGATGCCTTTGATGTAGGGGAGAGTGGCTAGGGTTTCTGAACACGTTTTGTCTGCTTGCTTGGGTTTGTTGCTGAGAAATCGATGGACTGTTTTCATTGGGTACCCATTCTTTTTGACTATAGTGAGATGATTCTTTCTCACTCGTATCCTCACATATAGATGAGGAAGGACACCACTTCGACTAGGACAATACATCCATCCTAGAACAAGCCAAATAAAGACATGCACGAGAATTCCAACTGGAACTCTATCAACAAACACATCGAGTTAGACCCCATCTATCACTCTCTGAAAAAGGAACAGGAAATGATATCACCAACCTAAATAAACCCAAACATATAAATAGAAAGCAGGAATTTTCAACATTGCATCGCCTGACGCCCACTGAAGATGTTACCCAGTAGGGTAACGAAACGTCTGGAAATGAACCTTCCAGCTCAGCGAACCACCCTATATCCAGAATTACCAATTTGAAGTGAACTAGCAGATGAATCAATAAATAAGCACTGCAAACATTTTAAAGGGATACTTCAGAATACTCAAAGTAACTAGATTCTTAATATAAAGAACTATTCTAAAAGGAGGAAGACCAGCACCGAACTTGAGGAAAAAGTATATAATTGCAAAGATGAGTGTCTGGTCAGATGATTGGACAAAACTTCAAGAACATGAGAAGATGACAAAACATGGATCAGCAGAAAATAATTATGGTTATTAGAAGAAACTACTTTTTCAAACTTCATTCATGGCATTGAGGTGTTGCAGACTGAGTAAGCATTTATTGTCCATCCTCTGTTGCATTGGAGAAGTTGGTGAGCTGCTTTCTTTCAGTTTTGCAGTTCGTTTGGTTCTGGTAGTCTCTAACCGGCTCTTGTTGCCACTCTGTATTTGGATGTCCATGTCTTGCTCGATTTGGACATAGTGTTGCAGTACTTGAGTTACATATGGTGCTGAAAATTGTGTGATCATCAATGAACATCTGCACTTCTGATCTTTTAATGGAGGGAAGATCATTGATATAGCTGAAGGTGGTTGGACCAAGGACAATATCCTGAGTAACTCTGGAGAGAGATGGAAGTGAGATTTTGTACACATATTCTAAAGGAACAGAAAAGGAGTGCTGCTCTTGAGAAGAGTGAATATTGAATAATAAGGAAGTGGCTAATGAAATAGTCAAACATTTTGCTGCTGAATTATGGAGAATACAGAACGCACTTGAGTCGTAGCTACAAAGCGGGAGGTAGAAACTGTAATCTCACCAAATATCAATCATTAGGGAAATTGTACTGAGCAAACTGATAGAGCTGTGGGCTGACGAGTTTCTGAGCCCTGATGCTGGAGGGCTGCTGATTTTGTATTTGATGGATTCCAGTATGGTCACTTCAACACCTGAAGATTTGCCCATGGTAATTGAATTAAAATCTGGCTGAGCACTTCCACGGAGTTTAATATTCAGTCCTGGTTTCATAGGCAGGCATGCTGTGATGGGTAATGCATCCTCTTTCAGTGTTCTCTCTAAAGTAGAATTCCAGGTAGTAGTTCTCACACATCACTATATATTTATTGTAGTCAGTGATCAGAATGATGAGGAGGACTGGGCTATTCTATCATATTAAACAGGACCATGGCTGATTTCATTTTGGCTTCTACTCCTCTTTCCTGCTCGCTCTCTATAACCCTTCAACCTGTAACTGATTGAGTACATTTAAGAAGGTTATTGATTTTTAATGTGCAGATTTTTACTGCTGGAATCAGTTCTTTTTGTGATCCTTTTAATATATGCCGAACATTGATTATGGGAATCACTGTTCTGGGTACCAAAAGACTACTGCTACCAATGTCTTCTCCCCTTTGTTACTTCTTAACTCCACCCATATGGGTTACCTCTTCCTAGCCAACGTCATTTTCTGCTAACATACTTATTCCAGTTGATTCTATCAAAGCTACCTCACCATCTTTCCTTCCCTGCCTGTCCTTTCAAAACGTTACATACCCAGTTATAACTATGTCTGTAATTGCTACAAAATCATACTCATTAACATCTTTGTGCTGTTTAATTCATGTATTATGATTCATATACTAAGGTGCATTCAGTGAAATAGCAGGTATTTAAGAAAATAGTTCATGCCTCCTGGCAGTAATAGATCCCAATGAGGACAAAGAAAGATTTTTTAAAATTGCAGCACAGGAACAGACCCTTCGGCCCTCCAGATCCTCTGTCTAAACCTGTTGCCTATTTTCTAAGGATCTGTACCTCTCCGCTCCCTGCCCATTCACGTATCTGTCTAGATACATCTAAAATGATGCTAATGTGCCCACCTCTACCAGCTTTGCTGGCAACTCATTCCAGGCACTCATCACCCTCTGTGTAAAGAACTTTCCTTCCATATCTCCCTTAAACTTGTCCCCTCTCACCTTGAACTCATGACCCCTAGTAACTGAGTCCCCCACTCTGGGAAAAAGCTTCTTGCTATCCACCCAGTCTATGCCATTTATAATTTTGTAGACCTCAATTAGTTTCCTCTCCCCAACAACCTCCCATCTTTCTAATCCAGATAATCCTAATCTACTCAGCCTATCTTCGGAGCTAGTGCCCTCCATATCAGGCAACATACCGGAGAACCTCCTCTGCACCCTCTCCAAAACATCCACATCCTACCAGGATTGTGGCAACCAGAACTGTATGCAGTATTCCAAATGTGGCTGAACCAAAATCCTATACAAATGTAACTTAATCTGGGTGGGTGAACTTGCAGCATGGGTTGGTACCTGGGACTTCAATGTTGTGGCCATTTCAGAGATATGGGTAGAGTAGGGACAGAAATGTTTGTTGCTGTTTCAGGGTTTAGATGTTTGACTAAGAGCAGGGGAGGTAATAAAAGAGGGGGAGGTGTGGCATTGTTAATCAAGGACAGTATTATGGTGGCAGAAAGGATGTTTGATGAGGACTCGTCTACTGAGGCTGAGTTTAGCAATAGGAGAGGTCGCCCTGTTGGGAGTTTTCTATAGGCCTCCAAAAAGTTCCAGAGATGTAGAGGAAGGGATCACAGACAATTCTGGATAGAAGTGAAAGTAACAGGGTAGTTGTTATGGGGGCCTTTAAGTTTCCAAATATTGACTGGAAATGCTACATGTGGAGCACTTGAGATAAGTCAGTTTTTGTCCAATCTGTGCAGAAGGGTTTCCTGACATAGTACGTAGATAGACCAACAAGAGGACAGGCTACATTGGATTTGGTACTGGGTAATGAACCAAGCCAGATGTTAGATTTGGAAGTAGGTGAGCACCTTGGTGATAGTGACCACAATTTGGTTACATTGACTTTCGCAATGTAAAGGGATAGGTACATACCCGCAGGGCAAGAGTTATAGCTGGGGAAAAGCAGTTATATGATGCGATTAGGCAAGATTTAGGATGTATAGGTTGGGGATGGAAACTGCAGGAGATGGGTACAGTTAAAATATGGAGCTTGTTCAAGGAATAGCTACTGTGTGCTCTTGATAACTATGTGCAGTCAGGCAGGGAGGAAGTGGTTGAACAAGTGAACCATGGTTTAATAAAGGATTTGAATCTCTTGTCAAAAGGAAGAAGGAAGCTTGATGTGAAGGCTCAGTCAGGGAGTTTAAGAGTTAAAAGTTAGCCAGGAGCGACCTAAAGAAGGACCTAAAGACCTAAAAGGTGTTGCCCAAGCTCAGGCAAACTGGCAAGGGAGTTTACTCCATTGGAATGTCCTGCAAATCACAAGCACCATTTGTTGTATTTTTCAATGATAAAACCAATGTAGCGCCTTTTTGAAGTCTAGCTGAGCTTCAGCCAGTAAGAATTTTTGCCTAGTCACCTCATTAAACCTGCATACTAGATTGCCTCCGAGCATCTTATTAAGGGTTAAACCAAATTCACACACTTCGACCAGTTGTCATAATCTGGTCACAAACCCTGGCACTGATTACCCTGGTTTTCAAATTGCCAAGTAAAGGCAGTGGTATCTCAAAATTAAAAGTGACTTGTGGTTATAATGTTCCTTAACTGTGTCAATCAATTCTTGAAAGGTTTTAACTAATTCGTGCCTCAGGAAAAGTTAGACTCCCAATGACAGGAAAAGCTGCAGCTGCACAGGCTGCCATGATAATCACTTGTTTTTCACCTGCCATGTCATTTGTCCAGAAACAATAATGAATTCTTTCCATATACTGGATCCACCAACATCTGAAATTGACTTTTTCAGGATTGTGCTTCACTGATCACCAATCACCCTTTATTTACAAATGCATAGCCTTTGACAATAGCACTGCCTCATAATGAATCAGAGATAAAAAAAAATTGCAGATACTGGAATCCAAAATAGACAGGTATGAGGTTGGAAGAACACAGCAGACCAGGCAGCAACAGGAAGTGGGGAAGTCGATGTTTCAGGTGTAACCGTTCTTCAGAACTGGAGGTAGGTGTAGAGGAAGCTGCACATAAAAAGCTGGCAGAGGCAGGGTGGTGAAGTGGGGGTAGGTGAAGACAGCTAGAGGAGACCAATGAGTCAGACATTCCTGAGGCTCCATATTGCTAACATTGACCCTTTAGGCCAGCCAGGTCCTGCGACTGGATAAGGTTTACATTCCCAATCAGGGAACTCATACTGTATGAGGTCCAGCTGGCTGACCCAATTACGTTTAGTACACCTTGTTCTGGCAAGCATCACTAACTGTGCAGAGCAGCTCATATATGACCACGCTCGTCCAGTTTACAATGGGCTTTTAAAGATAGCAGGGGTGCAAGGAATGCTCGTGAATTCTGGGATGTCCTCTGAGGGGCAAGTTTTTATGGGAAAGCTGCATAAGATGGGTTGGGAATCAGGTGTGTTGGAAGCCATATTAGGTCGGTCAAAAATTAGGTGAGTTTAGTGAGATGTGGTGAGAAATCCCACTAGGTCTTGTGGCAGAAATTCTTCCAAACTCCATGCAATTTGGACTTATGTAAGTAGAGATAGGAGGCTGAAATTTGCTAACAGTAGCTACTGTCTATCTGTAAATTGGTGTCAAAATTTTATTTGTATTTATTTCATCGTTTCTGTATTATCACAATATTTAGGAAAGGGTGGCATGATGGCTCAGTGATTAGCACTACTCCCTCAGTGCCAGGGACCAAAATTTGATTCCACCCTTGGGCAACTATCTGTGTGGATTTTGCACATTCTCCCCGCACCTGCGTGGGTTCCTCCAAGTGCTCCAGTGTCCTCCTACAGTCTAAAGATGCGCTGGTCAGGTGCATTGGCCATGGGATATGCTGGGTAAGGGATGAACTGAACACTATTAACCAAGGAAGTAAGGATAATGTCAAACTGAAAGAAAAAAAAGGTAAAATATAGCAAAGGTGGGTGGTAATCCAGAGGATTGAAAGCTTTTTTGAAACGAATTTTTGCAGTTTTTTTTAAACCGCTTTCTCTTCATTGCTATTTTTAAAAAAAACGTTTATTCACTCGGCCCCTTCCAGTCCTCCTCAGTATCATAATCTAAATAGCTGCCCTGCAATCCCAGATATCCTTGCGAAGCAAAAGGATATTTGCCCCTCCTGCCACACCCACCAGAGCTCCCCATCTCTGTTTCTTAACTGCCCTTTGAAATGGTCCAGCAAGGCACTGTGTTTCAGGTATCATTAAAAATAGGAAACAATTATTGATCTCTATGCCCACACCCCAGAAAAGAATGTAAGTTTGGTCATACTTGGCTCATTACAACGCGTGGGCATTACAGAAGCAAGAAAGTATATTAAAACAAAACAAAGATTAAATACTTAAATAAGGTAACACCAGTTGAAAGAAAAACAAATATTCTTGACATTTTTTTTCACCACCTTGGTGGACAGGAAAGGGTGGTGAATTAAACAGTAATCCAAAAGCAAAATATTTAACAGAGAATGCAGGAAATACTCTATAGGCCAGGCAGCATTTGTGGTGGGAGAAATGGAAGTTAACATTTTAGGTCTGTTCTAATGAAAGGTCACAGATGTATAACCATTCCCTGTTTATTATTAAACTTATTAGTAAAAACTGTAATAAAATATCCTTTATCTACTCCTCCTCCAATTAATGCGCTGAGTTTCATGACAACATGTATACCTTGAGCAGAACTACAAGAACTGGATAACATATAGACTTGCGGGTGTGTATATATTTTATATATGTCACAATTTTGTGACTCTACATACAGATGTATGATTGGGGAACACTGCTGCTTACTGAAGTGTAAGATATATGCTCAAATTTGTGACCTCACTCACTTAGACAAACATGTAACTGATTGATAGTATAGTGTTATTACAGGGCTGCCCATAAAGCTGGTGCTACAAATGGAAATCCTTTTCGGCCAGAGTGTACTAATCTTCTGCAGCCATTGAGCTGTTATATTACTGTACAAAACATTTGTTACAGAAATGTCATTTATTTTCAATTCTAACTTCTGCATTACGTGCATCCCTATCTTGAGAAATTATGATGTTGTGCAAAATTAAAAATGGAACGAAGACTAAAGCTAATAAGGTTCTGAAAGACGAAGTCATTTTGCACTTGTAGAGGCTAATTTCTCCTAAACTGTTGTAAATTAGTCTCAGTTTTATCTCATTAGCAATTCAAGGCATCCTTTCTATGTATTATACAGGTCAATATATATGTGTAGAATTTTAATGATTTATGAATATTATCGGAATGGATTTCTTTATGATATAAACCCAGTGGCTCTTCATGTCAGATATTTATGAGTTACATTCTTTCATCTGGTGTTCAATTTCTTGTGTTAAGTAACTTCGCTGAATTGTCAGCTAGGTTGAATTACAAATTTAAAAATTTTAGTTAAACCATTTATTTTAAAAAGTCTCAGTATAAAAAAGTGAGTTTTGATGCTCTCAGAACAGCACACATTGACAGTAGGCCATGAATCAAATCAGTTGCATTGTTGAGCAGTTAAAACTGGTAGTTGTCTTCAAGACTACAGAAGGATTTATTCTTTGGTTGTTCTTTTTAGCCATCCTACAAAATGGCTTTTGACCTCTGCAATGGAGTCTTGGTGCACTCACTCATCAAACTGAGACCTTGTAGGAGCATGGAAATGTCACCTATTTCTCTGGATTTAAAAAAGGTAATGTTCTTTTATATCACTAATTGCTTGCAAGTTTCTACAGAAGTAATCTTCAGTTCAAAATTGGAATAAATTCAAAACTTATACCAGTGAATTAAGAAGGGCCTACAATGCACAAGCTCATTTCCTTTTCTTTGTGGTAAATAATATGTATCTTGCATTCTGCTTTTATTCTCTTTTTTTGAGATGTTTTTATTCTAGCAAGTTGGCAATTATTTCCTGCATATATATCTTTTATTTGAATTATTCAAGTTAACAATTTTTATCTGGGTTATTTTCATGCCAAATATTAAAACAGAACTATTAATTTTGTGGTATCAGATTAGGTCACCGGCTTTTTGGTCTACCACAATTTAAGTCAAGGTTTTTTTAAATCTCTGTCACTGTCATTAATTTCTGAAAATGTATCTCTCTTTAACTTAATTTTTTACTTTATAAATAAAATTCTTGTTCTTATTTCCTGACAGTCCCTTGAAGTGACTTGAGATTTTTCTTTGTATCTTTTAATAGAACTTGTCATTGTTATTTAATAGAACTATTGTAACTGCTTCACTGCCCTGCCTGTACAATGACTCAACACACATATTTATGTACTCCATTGTGGACATATTGAATTTCTTGCAGTTTGATGGCCTTCAAAAATGTCTGCCTTGAGCAGAAGGAACGTAATCATCAAAAGCTTTCAATTGTTGTTAAACCTAAATAAGTATCTCGTATGCTTTTTAAAGAAACTAACTTGATATTTTATACAACAAAGTCCTTGTTATCAAGACCCTAAAGATGTGGCACTCTCATGCATTTGGCATTCAAGGTTCAAAAGGGGAATTTCAAATGCTTTGAATCAGGATAACATTAGCTATTGGAATGGAATGATATTAGATTAGACTTACAGTGTGGAAACAGGCCCTTCGGCCCAACAAGTCCACACCGACCCGCCGAAGCGAAACCCACCCATACCCCTACATTACCCCTTACCTAACACTATGGGCAATTTAGCATGGCCAATTCACCTGACCCGCACATCTTTGGACTGTGGGAGGAAACCGGAGCACCCGGAGGAAACCCACGCAGACACGGGGAGAACGTGCAAACTCCACACAGTCAGTCGCCTGAGTCGGGAATTGAACCCGGGTCTTCAGGCGCTGTGAGGCAGCAGTGCTAACCACTGTGCCACCGTGCCGCCCATATGTCAGGTGCTTTATTAAAGCTAGTTCATGATTTATGTTTCCAATAAAGATAGACTCATCCATCATAGCCAGGAATACTGGTATTTCTGAACAGATATTTTTAAAACGCACATTCATCTTGTGGCAGTGGCCAGTTTAGATTAGATTAGATTCCCTACAGTGTGGAAACAGGCCATCTGGCCCAACAAGTCCACACTGATCCACCAAAGAGTAACCCACCCAGACCCATTTCCCTCTGGCTAATGTACCTAATATTATGGACAATTTAGCATGGTCAGTTCATCTGACCTGCACGTTTTGCACTGTGGGAGGAAACCGGACCACCCGGAGAAAACCCACGCAGACACTGGCAGAACGTGCAAGCTCCACACAGTCGCCCGAGACTGGAATCAAACCTGGTCCCTAGCACTGTAAGGCAGCAGTGCTAACAACTGAGCCACCATCCCCTCCTAAGTTGAGTTCTCCAGGCATCACGAGTAATGCTCATACGACTGACCAATTCAGCTAAGTGGCATCCCCATTCCCAATGCGTGCCAAAAATCATAGAGCTTACATTTTAAACAAAAGTTACTCAATAATGTCTGTCTTGCACCTGATCTAAATTGCTGTTCTTCCCTGTGTGTTGTTGGTGTCATTTAACTAAAATAAATGTGTGTCACTTATTGCTTTCTACCATGTACCGGTTAGAAAATGGCTTGGCTATGATGAGTGAGATTGTGTAGCTGCAGGGTGAATTTACAGATTATTTGCAACATTATTATGTTATTTAGTCCAAAATGTCAAATCATGGCATACTGTTTTTGACATATTTATCTGGTCTGTTTTCTCTCAGGAACTGTGCAAGAAAAAAATTGTTAGTCCAAATGTTGTGCAAGGTTACTGTTGGCCTGCTATAGGCCGTGGTTGTGACTTGATTGCAATTTCGCAGAAAGGAGATGATCCTCTTCTGTACCTCCCTCCATTGTTGACATTTTTACAATTACCATCCATGTATAACTATCAACCCAGGCGAAATTTGGTAAGGACCTTGATGAATTGTGTCCCTTTTATTTGCTATCATGTCCAGATACACTCACTATTATTTATCAGTATACTTTAAATTCAGTATTAAAATTTGAGACCAAATACAGATATTTTCCAAAAGTTAAACGAGATGATGTTCAGCACGGATTAATAAAGCAACTCACTTTTGCTACATTCTCTTTTTTTTTCACAGCTGAAGTTTTCTGTCAGTTTTGTGTGAGTCCATTTCTGGGTTTGTAAAACATGTTTACATATTTGGCTTCACTGTCTGCAGTGTAACCTGTCCTATGCAAACTTAACATGTGTAATCTTTCTAAATTTGCTGCCAGTACAGTTTATGTTGAATCAGTCCAGTCTTGACTTCCTTAATGTAAATGAGATATCACACATAAACAGCGTTAAGAGTAGGCTGGGTGGGTCTGTGTACCTGTTCTGCCAATTGAATAAAATTAAGACCAACTTTCTACCTTAGTTCTCATCCCTGCTTTGCCCCCAAGTCCCTCTGTTACCTGAGAAATCAAAACACTGTTGACTTCATTTTTAAGTATGCTCAATGACTGGGAACCCACAGCTGTCTGGAGAACAGAATTTCAAAGTTTCCCAACCCAATGTGAATTCCTAAATGCTTAACCCACTCAAACTGAAGCTATGACTGAGTTTTAGACTCTGCAGCCTGTCAATCCTGTTTACCTTGCAAAAAAATGTACATATTTCTGTGAGATGACTCTAGAGCATACAAGCACATTTTACTCATTTTGTCCTAGGAATGAATCTAGGAAATCTTTGTTGCACTGCCTCTTAAGGGATATAATCCTTTTTTGGTTAAGGAAATCATAACTTTACACAAGGTATGCACTTGCCATTGCCCTGTATAATTGTAGCCATATTTCCTTAATGTAATATTCTTATGCAATAATTAAACATACCTTAATGCCAACCTAATTAATTGCTATGTTAACTTCCTGTAATTTTTTGAATATCAATATTTAATAATCACACCTTTTAAAAATATCTGTTTTCCTAATCCAACTAAAGTGAATATTTTTGCATTTTTCTCACGTTCTATGCCATCAGCCATTTTTTTGCCAATTCACCCAAGTTATCCATATCTCTATTCAGCCTTCTTATGTCCTTCTCCCAGCGTACTTTGTCATTTAGGTGTATTTCTTCAGTACTTTATTTTGATTTTATTCAGTCCTCTCCTTTTCAGTTGGTAATATCAATCTGAAATAGCCAAGCCTACTCTAATTGGAGCCAGCTAACCTGAAAATTAGTTTGAATTCTGCCTATTATCCAATCTTCAATTCATGCTAATCTATTAACTTCAATCTGTGAACTTAAATCTTATTTCAAAACCTATCATTGACATTTTATCAAATTCTTCTGAATAATTCAAAAATATCACATCGTTTTACCTCCTTGCCTAGCTGTTTATTTAAAGCCTGAAAGAAGCCTCATTTGTTTTGTTAAACATCGTCTTAAAAATCAAACTCTATTATCAATAGTCAGTTAATGGGAATTTTCCAGCACCTGAAAGGCCTGAACACGACCTTCAGAGTCTGCATATCAAGAGCAGCTGTGAGGCAGCAGAAGTTGTCAACTACTTCTTATCTGCTTTATTCTTTGCCATCAGTGATTTGTGGACAATACATTCCAGATCAGAGTCTTGGTCTAGTTTGGTGAATTTTCTATTATCTATCTCCTATGGAATATCATTAAATTTATAGGTTTTAGATGCTCCCTTCATTCACATGTTTTCCATTTTAATCAGTGGTACTGTAATATAAAACACAGCAGGCCAGTCAACATTTAGAGGGAAACTGCATGTTATGAATTTGTGGCCGTGGTGACAGACACAGTAAAGATGTCATAACAAGTTGTAATCATTTTGCTCATGCTGATCAATCTGACTATTACCAGAAAAAACAAAAGAACTGTGGATACTGTAAATCGGAAACGGGAAAAGCTCAACAGGTCTGGCAGCATCTGTGGTGAGAAGTTGGAGTTAACACTTTGGTTCAAGTGAACCTTCTGAGAAATCTCAAATCTACTGAAGTTATTTTTTTCTCAATATATATTGGAATTATCTATATGTCCATACAGATTGGACTACTCTCAATATCTAATTTATCTTATCAAATCTAATTTAACAAATGAGGCTGGTCAATTTCAAGCTGACTGTTAGGAATCAAGCTTTTAGATGCTCTGATGGAGATCTCATTACGTACTAAGATACTTAACGTGAAGTCGAGTAAATAATTTTCCTTTGTTCTATTCTATGTTAGAGAATTAATACCCATTATTTATCCTTCAATTTGCTCCCACTCAATAGTTCTGTTCTCCAGTATAATTTGTGAATTAAATATCCTTCCTTCGCCTGTAAGGGTGGCACGGTGGCTCAGTGGTTAGCACTGCTGCCTCACAGCACCAAGGGCCAGGGTTCGATTCCAGCCTCTGGCGACTGTGTGGAGTTTGCACGTTCTCCAGTGCCTGCATGTTTTTCCTCCAGGTGCTCCAGTTTCCTCCCACAGTCCAAAGGTGTGCCGGCTAGGTGAATTGGTCATGCTAAATTGCCTGTAGAGTTAGGTGTATTAGTCAGGGGTAAATATGGGGAATGGTCTGGGTGGGTTACTCTTTGAAAGGTTGATGTGGACTAGTTGGGCTGAAGGGCCTGTTTCCACACTGTAGAGAATCTAATCATGTACAATGTCTAATTCCATTAAATGTTAAGGCAGAGTACTACCTCTTGGTTTAACCCCACATGTTGGCTTACAGTTAGTATCAGAATAAATTTAGGATCAAAAATTTAATTTGGGTGTACCCAAACTGTTCAGCTTATCTGAGGTATACAGTAATGTAAAATTGACGTTAAAATCAGATCAGCCATCACCAGGTCATTGCATATTAAACTTGGTAATCCAGAAGCCCAGGCCGTAATGCTCTGGGAAGATAGATTCAAATCTCACTATTATTTGTGGAATTAAAGTTTAATTTCATTAACTAATCTGGAATTGGAAAAAGCACTCTCAATATATATCAATATCTCTGTTGATTGTTGAAAAATTCATCTGATTTACTGGTGAGTTAGCTGTGTCGGTGCAATCCTCTCGCAGGTTAGTGTCACTTTGGGAGCCCATGATTTTGAATTGCTAGTATATAAGCCCCATTCCACTGCCCCCAACCCGGCCCACAAGCCTCATTCCTGGTGAAGGAGTTATGCCTGAAATGTTGATTCTCTTGCCACTCGGCTGCTGCCTGACCTGCTGTGCTTTTCTAGCACCACACTCTTGACTAGTATATGAGTACCCATTGCATGAGTCGCAATTTCTTCCAAGAAGCCGACTTGAGCCTGTACCATGAAAGCAATATTCTTATCAGCATTTCAATCCCTTAGCCACTGCATTTAATAGAATAGCATTATTCAAACCTTTGATGTTCTACTTGACGCTCAACTTTATGATCATAAAATTCCTCAATCCTAGCAATTAAATTGGCCAGGATTTTAAAAGTACATTTTTGAACAAGCTAACTACTGCCTGGTAATTTCCTTACTTGTATTAGCTATTGCAGAGATCAAAATACTTGAATATTTTTTCTATTAATATTACTTAATTGATCTGATTGATGTTCATTTACGATCTAAACCAGAAGCTTTCCATAGAGTTATACTGAAAAACTCTCTTCAACTTTGTGGTTTTCTTGTCTACTTCTTGTATAACCTGGGTTGTGGCTGCTCCAAACGTTCAGAAGGACAGGATGAGCATTGCAGGCGGGCAAAATCTACTTATCTATGCTACATAATTATGTGAGCTGACTGTATTGCTCGCAAGACCAAGCTTTTCGCTGTGCCTCAGTACATATGACAATAAATTCAATTCTGTTCAAAAATTCAATTCAATAAGAGATCAAAATGTGTAGGGAGGAAGAGGAAAAAAAATTACCAGTCATTTGGGAAACCTCTTCAGTATTCCACAAGTTCACTGAACACTGCAGTAAAAAATTTGTGTTCATAAAATTAACATATCAGTGTTAATTTTGTGGTTATCCTGACTGCAAAGATAAAGTATGATTTAAGACAAATGTGTTTTGACATATTGCTAAAACATTACATTTGCAGTTTTGTGTTTTTTGAATGTATGCAACTAATGTTAATAAAGCAACCTTCGCTTCTATTTTAAATATCAGCCATTAGCAATAATTGTTTGCCCTGGACGACAGAAGGCCCATTTTGTGTACCAGACGTTAACTGATTTAATAAGAACTTCCCGATTGCTTTCTCTATCCTTGGTTTTGGTTGGACAGGATCCAGAAGAAATGAAGAAAATAAAGTTTACCAAAGGATGTAAGTGTACTCTTTGTATTTGCAAGCAGATTGGCTTCTGAGGAAATTCTGGCCTTTGATCTTTTTTGAGAGAGAATACAATAAAAAAAGCTAATGTGTTCCAACCCCTCTCATTGAATGAGTAATTTCATTAAAGTTGATCTTTGTAATGGCATCTTTTCAGCATAACTGTGTGGTTAAAAATAGAAATACAATTAAATTTCAATCAAGCAGCTTTCCTCAAGGTGGTTGATGTGGTCGAAAATGAAACTCCCATAGGGTATATTGCCTCCCAGGTGAACGGGTCAGGGATCGGCTGCAGGACGTTCTAAAGTGGGAGGGTGAACACTCAGCAGTTGTGGTGCATAAAAGCACCAATTATATAGCTTAAAAAAAATGAGATGAGGTCCTACAGGAAGAATTTATGGAGTTAGGAGCCAAGTTAAAGAATAGAACCTCAGAGGTAGTAATCTTGGGATTGCTACTAGTGCCACGTTCTAGTCAGAATAGAAATGAAAAAATAGGCTGGATGAATGCATGGCGTGAGAGATGGTGCAGGGAGTAAGGGTTCATATTTTTGGGACATTGGGACCAGTTCTGGTGAAGGTGGAACCATTACAAATTGAATGGTCTATGTTTGGGCCGGACCTGAAGCAATGTTCTGGTGAGGGTTTAAATTAATGTGACAGGGTGAATGGAACCAAATGAGGAGGTAGTAACTAAAGCCTATGAGGAATTAGAAAATAAAGTCAGCCTGACTAAGGGGAAAGAGTAGGTAGGAAGCAGATGATGAACGCAAAGGGAGAGGTGGTCTGAGGTGTATTTGTTTTAATGTGAGAAGTGTATTAGGTCATGTAGATGAATTTAGGGCTTGGATTAGTACCTGGGAGTAAAATGTTATTGCTCTTACTAAAATGTGGTTGTAGGAAGGGCAAGATTGGCAACTAAATATCCCAGGACATAGATGCTTCAGGCTGGATAGAGAGGGAGGGAAAAGGGATGGAGGAGTTACGTTAGTGGTCAGAAAGGATATCACAGCTGTGCTGAAGAGGGACACCATGGAGGACTTGAATATGAGGAAATATGGGCAGAGCTGAGAAATAGGAAGGGTGCAGTAACAATGTTGGGGCTGTATTACAGGCCTCCCAACAGCAAGCATGAGATAGAGGTACAAATATGTCGACACATTATGAAAAGATGTAGGAGCACCAGGGTAGTGGTAAAGGCAGATTTTAATTTTTCCAACATTTGATTAGTATTCACTTAGAGGTCTAGATGGAGCAAAATATATAAGCATCTAGGAATGTTTGATAGTATAATATGTAAATATTCTAACTTGGGAAGGGGCCATGCTGGACCTGGTATTGGGGAATGAGTCCAGCCAGGTGTTGAAGTTTTAGTAGAGGATTACTTTGGGAATAATGATCACAATTCCATAAGTATTAGTAACTTATGGACAAAGATGAGAGTGGTCCTAAAGGAAGACTGCTAAATTGGGGGACAGCCAACATTAGCAAAATTCAGCACGAGCTGGGGAATGTGGATTGGGAGCAGCTGTTTAATGGTAAATCCACATTTGATATGTGGGAGCTTTTAAAAACAGGTTATTTAGAGTGCAGGACAGACATGTCCCTGTGAAGATGAGGGATAGAAATGCCAAGATTGGGGAACCATAGATGACAGGTGAAATTGTGAGACTAGCTAAAAAGAACCATACATAAGACCTGGGTGACTGAAAATAGAAAAAGCTTTGGAAGAATGTCAGGACAGTAGGACCACTCTGAAACGAGGAATTAAGAGAGCTAAAAATGGATCATGAAATATCTGCAGCAAACAGGGTTGATGAAAATCCTTTTCTTTAAAAGAAAAGCCTTTTATTCATATATAAGGAGCAAGAGGGAAACTAGAGAAAGGGTTGGCCCACTCAAGGACAAAGGAGGAAATTTGTGTGTAGAGTCAGAGAAAATGGGTCATAGAGTCATAGAGATGTACAGCATGGAAACAGACACTTAGGTCCAACTAGTTTATGCCGACCAGATATCCCCACCTAATCTAGTCCCATTTGCCAGCACTTGGCCTATATCCCTCCAAACCCTTCCTATTCATATACCCATCCAAGTGCCTTTTTAAATGTTGCAATTGTACCAGCCTCCACCACTTCTTCTGGCAGCTCATTTCTTACACGCACCACCTTCTGCGTGAAAAAGTTGTCCCTTAGGTCCCTTTTATGTCTTTCCCCTCTCGCCCTAAACTTATGGCCTCTAGTTCTGGACTACTCCACCTGGGGGAAAAGACTTTGTATATCTATCCTATCCATGTCCCTCATGATTTCATAAACCTGAGATCACTCCTCAACCTTCGAAGCTCCAGGGAAAACAGATCCAGCCTATTCAGCCTCTCCCTATAGCTCAAATTTTCCAACCCTGGCAATAGGAAGGAGACCAGAATTGCACACACTATTTCAACAGTGGCCTAACCAATGTCCTGTACAGCTGCAGCATGACCTCCCAACTGCTGTACTCGGTGCTCTGGCCAATAAAGGAAAGCATGCCAAACGCCTCCCTCACTATCCTATCTACCTGCGTCTCTACTTTCAAGGAGCTATGAACCTGCACTCCCAAGATTTCTTGGATCAGCAGCATTCCCTAGGACCTTACCATTAAATGTATAAGTCCTGCTCTGATTTGCTTTCCCAAAATGCAGCACCTCGCATTTACCTAACTTGAACTCCATCTTCCACTCCTCAGCCCATTGGCCCATCTGACTTAAGATTCTGAGGTAACCTTCTTCACTGTCTACTACATTTCCAATTTTGTTGTCACCTGCAAGCTTACTAACTCTACCTCCTACGTTTATATTCAAATCATTTATATAAATGACAAAAAGTAGTGGACCCAGCACTGATCCTTGTGACACTCCACTGGTCACAGGCCTCATTCTGAAAAAAACAACCCTCCACCACCACCCTCTGTCTTCTACCTTTGAGCCAGTTCTGTATCCAAGTGGCTAGTCTGACTGGATTCCATGAGATCTATCCTTGCAACCAGTCTCCCATGGGGAACCTTTTCAAAGTCCATATAGATCACGTGGACTGCTCGGCCCTCAACAATCCTTTTTGTTACTTGTTCAAAGAAATCAATCAAGTTTGTGAGTCATGATTTCCACGCACAAAGCTAGGTTTACTATCCCTAATCAGCCTATGCCTTTCCAAATATGTGTAAATCCTGTCCCTCAGGGTTCCCTCCACCAACTTGCCCACCATTGAGGTCAGGCTCACCGGTGTATAGTTCCCTAGCTTGACCTTTCCACCCTTCTTAAACAGTGGCACCACGTTAGTCAACTTCCAGTCTTCTGGGCACCTCACCTGTGACTATTGATGATACAAATATCTCAGCAAGGGGCGCAGCAATCACTCCCCTAGCTTCCCACAGAGTTCGAGGGTGTACCTGATCAGGTCCTGGGGATTTATTTACCTTTCTGAATTTCAAGACAACCAGCACTTCCTCCTCCTTGAAAAATGTCCATATTACAGAGGATGTCGCCATCTGTCTCCTCACATTGTATATCTTCCTTCTCCACAGTAAACACAGATGCAAAATACTTGTTTAGTATCTCCAGTGGCTTCACACACAGGCTGCCTTGCTTCTCTCCCTAGTTACTCCTTTTGGCCTTAATGTATTTGTAAAAACCCTTTGGATCCTCCTTAATTGTATTTGCCAAAGCTATCTCATGTCCCCTTTTTGCCCTCGTGACTTCCCTCTTAAGTGTACTCCTACTGCATTTATACTCTTCTAAGGATTCGCTCGATCGCTCCTGTCTATTCCTGACACATGTTCCCTTCTTTTCCTAACCAAACCTTCAATTTCTCGAGTTGTCTTGCATTCCCTACACCTATCAGCCTTGCCTTTCACCCTAACAGGAATATACTGTGTCTGGACTCTTGTTATCTCATTTTTGAAGGCTTTCCATTTTCCAGCTGTCCCTTTGAGATTCTTACTGAATATTTTGCGTTGATATTCACTGAGGAGAGGGACATGATGAATATTGAGGTTCGGGATAGAGTTTTGGTTACTCTAGGTCAAGTCGGCATAAGGAAGCATGACGTGTTGGGTATTCTAAAAGACATTAAGGTGGACAAGTCCTCAGGATCAGGTGCGATCTATCCCAGGTTACTCGGAAGCGAGAGAGCAAATATCAGGGGCCTTAACAGTTATCTTTGCAGCATCCTTGAGGTCTTGGAGTACTGCAGAATTGCTAATGGCCCCTTATTTAAGAAGGGTAGCGGGGATAATCCAGGTAAGTTTAGATCGGTGGGCCTGATGTCAGTTGTAGGGAAACTGCTGGAGAAGATACTAAGGAATAGGATCTACTTACATTTGGAAGAAAATGGGCTTATCAGTGACGGGCAGCATGGTTTTGTGTAGGGAAGGTCATGTCTTACCAACTTGATAGAATTCTTTGAGGAAGTGACAACGTTGATTGACGAGGGAAGGGCTGTAGGTATCATGTATATGGACTTCAGTAAGGCGTTTAATAAGGGTCCCCAAAAACCCTTCACATGACAAAAGTGAAGTTGCTTGGGGTCCAGAGTGTACTAGCTGGATGGATAGAGAATTGGCTGGGCAACAGAAGACAGTAGTAGTAGTAGTACTAGTACTAGTAGTAGGTTTCTCAATAGAGAACTGTGATCAATAGTGTTCCACAAGGATCCGTGTTTGTAACATATATAAATGGTGTGGAGGAAGGTATAGGTGGTCTAATTAGTAAGTTTGCAGATGACATTAAGATTGACGGAGTAGCTGAAAGCGAAGGGCACTGTCAGACCATGCAGCAGAATATAGATAGATTGGAGAGTTGGGCAGAGAAATGGCAGATGGAGTTCAATCCATGCAAATGTGAGGTGATGCCTTTTGGAAGATCCAATTCAAGAGTGAACTACATGGTAAATGGAAAAGCCCTGGTGGCAATTCATGTACAGAGAAATTGGGTGATCAAGTCCATTGTACCCTGAAGTTGACGATACAGGTCAATAGAGTGGTCAAGAAGGCATATGGCTTTCCTTCATTGGATGGATTATTGAGTAAAAGAGTTGGCAGGACATCTTACACATGTATAAGACTGGTTCGGCCACGTTTGGGATACTGCATACAGTTCTTGTCGCCACACTACCGGAAGGATGTGGATGCTCTGGAGAGGGTGCACAGGAGGTTCACCAAGACATTGCCTGGTTTGGAGGGCACTAGGTATGAAGAGAAGTTGAGTAGATTAAGGTTATTTTCATTAGAAAGGCTGAGGTTGAGGTGGGGGGGAACCTGACTGAGATCTACAAAATCATGAGAGGTGCAGACAGGGTGGATAGTGAGAAGCTTTTTCCCCAGAGTGGGGCGCTCAATTCCTCGGGGTAACAAGTTCAAGGTGAGAGGGGGAACATTTAAAGGAGATATGCATGGAAAGTTCTTCACACATGACATTGGATGCCTGGAAAGTGCTGCCAGTGCAGGTGGTAGAGGTGGGCATGATAACATCATTTAAGGTGTATGTAGACTGATACATGAGTGGGCAGAGAGCAGAGGGATACTGATGCTTAGAAAATAGGCGACAGGTTTAGATAGAGTACATGGATTGACAGAGACTTGGAGGACCAAAGAACCTGTTCCTGTGCTGTAATTTTCTTTGTTCAATCTCACTCTCAGAAGCAGTTAAACACATGCATTGGTCCCTTTAGTCCAGTCACTATTTGATAAGATCTTAGCTGATCTGATTGTAGGATAAACTTGCATTGCCTGTCAGGCTTAAAAATACTCAATAATTATGTGTCTTCTGCTCTCTGGAGAAGAGAATCCCACAGATTTACCTCTGAGAGAAAAATGTTCTCCGAGTCCCCGTCTTTAATTGGACACTCCTTATTTTTAAATTATGTCCCCTACTTCTAGCCTCTTTCATAAGAGGACACGTCCTTTCAGCATCCACCCTGTTAAGTCCCTTAGGATATTGTATGTTTCAATAAGCATCTCTCACTCTTCCAGTTCTAATCAGTACTGAGCTAACTCTGTCCACCCTTTCCTTGTTCCCGGGTGTCAGTTGAGTGAACCTAGTCCATGCTGTTTCTAATAAAAAGTTAGGTCTGCAGATGCTGGAGATCAGAGCTGAAAATGTGTTGCTGGTTAAAGCGCAGCAGGTCAGGCAGCATCCAAGGAACAGGAAATTTGAATATGCCCGAAACATCGAATTTCCTGTTCCTTGGATGCTGCCTGACCGGCTGCGCTTTAACCAGCAACACATTTTCAGCTCATGCTGTTTCTAATACAGTTACATCCTTCAGTAAGAAGACCAAAATTATATGTAGTATTCTAAATGTGGTCTCATCTACACTTTTACAGCTGGAGGAAAATATCCTTACTTCAATGTTCCATTCCCTTTGCAATAAGTAATAATCCATTTGCCTTATCAGTCACCCTCAGTACTTGAGTATTGGCCTTTTGCATTTGTTATACCAGACACCCAGATTTTCTCAGAGTTCTACAGTCTTTCTTCACTGAAGTAGCATGGTGCTCATCCATCCCTTGCCTTGCCTCTGTTTTTAAACTGATATGTCCAACTGGCTTTGAATGCATACATCTGTTTCAAAAGTTTACAATCTTAACTTACCACCTAACCCAATCCTCCTAATGCTTGGAGGGTAAAATTATCATATCTGATAAGAATATTGGATAATTCAATGAAGTAAAATTTTTTGGTGATTTGCTCTTCTGTGAAGTTAAGAGTCTGAACCCATATTTGTAGCTATTTTTGAAATCTTCATTGTATTTTCGGTCAAAGGTAAATAGTTAGAAATCTCTTCTAGCAAGCAAAGTGGAGAACAACAGATAAATGGGTCACTGAGGTATAGTTGGATGGTGGATGTTGTAGAGGTGTCACTTCAGGGCAAGTGATCACAATTCTATTGGTTTTAAAGTAGTTATGGAAAAAGATAAAGAACTGATCAAAAGGTTCAAGTTCTAAATTGCAGTCATGCTAATTTTGACAGTATTAGACAGGAACTTGACAAAAGGACAGCTGGGAAATGAGAGGCTGTTAAAAATTACATAATGAGAGTTTAGAGACAGTGTGTTCCTTTGAGTGTGAAGGGCAAGGCTGATAGGTGTCGGGAATGCTGGGTGACTTGACAAATTGAGAAATTGGTCAAGAAAAAGGAGGAGACATGTCAGATATAGACAACTGGGATTGAGTGAATCCCAGGAGGAGTATACTTGAGGGCAATCAGGAGGGCAAAAGGGAATGTGAGAAAGTTTTGGCACATAAGAATTAAGGAGAATCCAAAGAGATTTGATAAGAAAATTAAGGGAAAAAGAGTAACTAGAGAAAGAATAGGGCTTCTTAAAGTTTAACATGGCCAATTGATGTATGGAGCCACAGGGTGAGATATTAAATGAATACTTTGTGTCAGTATTTACTGTGGAGAAGGACATGGAAGCTGTGGGACTTGGGGAAATAAATAGTGATGAAAATAGTTCATATTCCAGAAGAGGAGGTGCTGGAGACTGTAATGCATGAAGGTTGATAAGTCCCTGGAACCTGATCAGGAAGTTTCCCAGAACTTTGTGAGAAGTAGAAGAGGAGATTTCTGGGCCTCTTGCTGAGATATATGTGTCATTGACAGCCACGGATGAGGTGTGACAGACTGGAGATTAGCTAATGTGGTGCCAATATTTAAGAAAAACTTCAGGAAAAGCCCAGGAATACAGATTGATGAAATTTATGTTAGTGGTGGGTAAGTTGTCAGAGGAGATTCTGAAGAACAGGATTTAAAAGGCATTTGGAAAGGCAAGGATGTACGAAAATGTGTCACATTAACTTGATTTTTTGAAGAGGTAACAATGAAGATCAAGACAGAGCAGTAGGCATTGTATGGACTTAAGCAAACCGTTCGACCAGGTTCTGCATGGTAGACTGGTTGGCTCGTATGGGATCCAAGGGGAGCTAGCTATTTAGATACAGAAATAGCTCAAAGGTAGAAGACAGGAAGTGGTGGTGAAGGTTTGCCTTTTGGACTGGAGGTTGGTGACCATCAATATGCCACAAGATTCAGTGCAGGGTCTACTGCTTTTGATCATTTATATGAAGATTTGGATGTGAATATAGGAGGAATGGTTACGAAGTTTGCAGCTGACAGCAAAATAGCTGCTGTAATGAACCGTGCAGATGATTATCTGAGTACAATGGGACCTTGGTCAGATTGGCCAAGGGGTAGAGGAGTAGCAGGTGGAATTTAATTTAGATAAATGTGTGGACTTGCATTTTGGTAGGACAAATGAGAGCAGAACTCAAATAGTTAATGGTAGGCCCCTGGGGAGTGTTGCAGAAAAAGGCATTTGGCACTTTTCCCTTCATTTGATGTGGGAGTGTAGGATTGAGTGTAGGAGTTGGACTGTCATGTTGCAGCTGTACAGGACATTGGTGAAGCCACTTTTAGAATACTATGTACAATTCTGGTTGTCCTTTATAGGAAGGATGTTGTTAAATGTGAGAAAGCTTTGGCACATAAGAATTAAGGAGAATCCAAAGAAATGATGTTGCCTAGACTGGAGGGTTTGAGTTATCGGGAGAAGTGAATAGGTTTGGGCTTTTTCTTGTGAAACATTGGATGTTGAAGGATGAACTTTATGGAGGTTTATAAAATCATAAAGGGCACGGATAAGGTGAATAGCCAACCACTTTTTCCTAGGATGAGTAAGTCCAAAACTAGAAGGCATAGGTTAAGGGTGAGAGGGGAAAGATTTTTAACAAGGTCCTGAGAAGTAACTTAACACAGTGTGGTGCATATGTGGAATGACCTGCTAGAGGAAATGGTGGAGGCTGGTACTACATTTTAAAAGGCAACCGGCTGGGTATATGAATGCAAGGGTTTCGAGAGATGTGGACAAAATGCTAACAAGTGGGACTAAGTCAGTTTGGGATGTCTGGTCGGTGCAGATAAGTGGACCTGAAGGTCTGTTTCCGTGTTAAATGACTCTGAGTGGTTGTTGATGAAGTACAGTGAGTTTAGAAGTCAAACAAATATGACAAACCATTTTTAGCAGATCTCCTGGTAGTTCCATCCAGCAGCAGGATTTATGTATTCGTTACGTATTTAGATGAGACATGACAGATGAAAACTGCTTTTTAAAAAAAAATTGAAGAATTGATTAACCTCCATTTGAAATTTACAGGCATGGTGCTAAAGCAATAGAAAATGAAAATGATTCTTGGACCCTGAATATGAGCATTTGTCACAAAACATGCAAAAGAGGTGTTGGTTTTTAAACCAGATATTTGTAAGAGTGTAAAAATGCAACTTAATTGCTTGTCGATATTTTTGGCAATTTATTATATGCACATTTCTAATGGTAAAGAAATTTCAAGTGTAGAATATTAGTTTATCTATGTGATATAGATTTTGTACTTGTGTAAAACACTTGGATGTGCAATATCTTGAATTATGTTGGTTAGATTCCTGATGTATAAAAAGTAAAGTCAGAAAAATCTATTTAATTTATTTGACCAGCTTATTGTGTTTTCTTTGAATTGAATTTTAGTGCTTCCAAAGTATTAATTTCTTTGAGCATAGTTTTCATAAGAGCAATAATTCCTGGAATAATACTTAATTTTTAAGCAATAATGAGTCATTAACTTTACTTGCAGGTGATGTAGTTGTTACTACTCCACACAGTTTGGTACGTGTCCTTCAAATGCACTGTCTATTTTTCATTAGACTCAGCCATTTGGTATTGGATAGAGTTGATGTACTTTTCGATGAAGCAATGGATGAAGTGAGTATGGTTGTACTTGAAAAATTTTAGTCAGAATATGTTCATGTGAAGTTTGATTATTGCTTACTTCATCACTGATATTGAGGGTAAATTTATGCCGGTTTAAGATTTCAAAATGTCCTTGTAAATCCACAAAGGACTTGAATTGAGCAATGTGGGATTTAAGATCTAAGGGTATTTTCTTAATGGATGCCGAAAAAGAACTAAATTAAGAGTAACAGAAATGTGGCTTGATATCTTTGACTCTCAATCTCAAACATAGTTACACTTTGAGATACATCCTCTCTTCTCTGTGGTAGTGTTGGTGGAACATTTGAGCACCTTTTCTGAATGAAGGGAAGCAATTGTAGAGGTCTTCCTATATTCTTCCCGTGCATATCCTTTCACTCGGCACAAGTGCCACTGTGGGCATTTTTGACCATTTTAGCTCCTGTTGAGGCATGAAGACTCATTGAAACTAAATGCATACACCTCTTTTATGATGACTTTGTAACATTTTGATGAGAAATAAAACTAGAACTGTGGGGACACAGTTTTAAAAATAAGTGGTTTCCATTTAAAGACAGATGAGAAAAACATTATTTTTTGCTCTTGAGGGCCATCAGTCTGTGGGGAATTTGTTCTCCAGAGACTAGTGGAGGTAGAATCATGAAGTTGGTTCGAGACCACAGTCTGATTGAATGGCAGAGAAAATGTCAAGTGCCAAAGATCTATGCTGCTGTTAATTTGTAAGATTGTTATGGTATTTGCTGGCATAGGCTTCACATGGATAGTATTCATGATCTTTCCCATCTTCTTCATAGATGCAAATATCACGTTGTGCTGACTGCTCCAAAATATCTCTGTTTTGTCTACTTTCCACTGGAACATATTCTGGCTCACTTTTAGATCAAAATTAATTGATAATGGCCAAAAGGCATGTTGAATGTTGTCAACAGCAGAGAGTCCTCTTCAAACTTCATGTTCCAGTTGCCACTTTCAGTATCAAGTTTGCTAAAATATTTTACCTGTCAGTGTTGTTGTAATCTCTTCCAGATTTGGATTTTGAGTAGTGATACTTAAAATCTAAAAGCATGCAACTGTCTTACAAAAACATTCTGGGTACATTTGTACCAGCCATTCTTTACTTTGAATTTAGAGGGAACTTTTCAATGGGTGCACTATCTTTGCCATTCAATGTGTTTCATTCACCTCAAGGTTTATTTAGGATGAACTATGACTCTTTGCAAATATTCCACCCCAGAATAGCACGATTGCTTGCTTCAGTGACTGAGAACCTACAGTTGTGATGAAACCCTCGAGTTATATCCCTTTTTTTGTACTGGGCAAACCAGCACTTCTGACTGGTAACATTCAGAACAAGCAATTCCTAAACTTGTTAGGTGACACCTTTGAACTCTGCTCTATGATAGGGTGCAGTATATTGTATGGTTTTCAAATGGTCACCGGGGACAACTCAGATATCATTGCACAGGAGTTCGACAGAGACAGATGAGAATAAAAGGTCAGTAAGCTTGTGAAGAAGAAAGAGGGTAGAATCAAAGCTAGAAGCACTGATTTAAGGCAGGCAATTGAACTACAAAACTCACTGTCATCTCTACAAAGCTTAAGTTCCATGAGCAGTTGGATATCTCTATGCGTTCAGAATTCATGCCACATTTTAGGAGTTATTAGGCATCTATATGTTACATTAGGAGGTTGTCATGGTTCACAAGCAGGAGGCCATTTAGGTTCAGTACAGCTAAGGGTAGTGGTTGAAAAGCCATGAACGGTGTCAGTGTGGTGCAGCTGAGCAAACTGGGAACTCTAGAAAAAGTACAAGGAAAGATCTAACTTGTTGAAACTGGCTTGGGTAAAAGGTTGGAGTTGTGCCTCAGCACAGGTAGTAGAGTGCAATTTCCGGAGCCTAGGAAAATGAAACTCCTGGAAAGGAAGGTGATCAACCAAAACTGTCATTTGAGTTATTCTATGCCTGAGTAGCTCTTGAAAGGGAATTTCAAGGCCAGTTCAGATAACATGAAGAACTGTACTGTTTGTGAAGTTTTCAATGAGAGATGATGACACCCATAATCATTAATGTCTGGAGCGAGTTATTGAGAAATCCATGGATCTGTCTTGATCACTTTTACTATTAGATGCACTCTGTGACTTCTTCAAACAGAATATTACCCATGGTTAACGCATTATTCTTAGTATTAGAAAAAAGTTGTGTATGTATAATGTAGATTGTAATAATGCTTAATAAAATCGTATTGTTGTTTATCCAGAATTGTTCAGTCTTGTGTTTTATTCTCTGAGTAAATTCGTTAGATCTCACCTTTTGTATACTTTGAAAATAAATGGTTAGTGTTCCTTAACCAGACTGTAACCTAACTTGGTGGTCTCATCCAGGATCATAAAATTGGCTGTCTGCTGTGTGATCATAATTATTGGCATTTAGGTTAGATTACTTAGTGTGGAAACAGGCCCTTCGGCCCAACAAGTCCACACAGACCCGCCAAAGTGCAACCCACCCAGATCCGTTCCCCTACATTTACCCCTTCACCTAACACTGCAGGCAGTTTAGCATGGCCAATTCACCTAATCTGCACATTTTTGTATTGTGGGAGGGAACCGGAGCACCCACGCAGACACGAGGAGAATGTGTGGAGTTTGCACAGTCAGTCGCCTGAAGCAGGAATTGAACCCGAATCTCTGGCGCTGTGAGGCAGCAGCACTCACCACTGTGCCACCGTGCCACGCACACTGCAGCTTGTTGCACTCTGGCAGGGTTTTCAGCCTGCTATATTGTGAGCTTGTTCTTTCCAATCAAATGTTTCCTTGACAATATACTTTCTGGCTGCATTTTTCAATTATGTTTGGAAATCATCAGGGAATCCAGTGATTTGAATTTGGTTAGCGATACATGCTGATTTAAATAAATGTAACCCTTCTACTCCTATTTACAACAGGATGTAGCTGACCCTTTCGTTTCTTTTAGTTCCATTTATAAATGTAATACATATAAGTTTGCATTTTTGTTGAAACTTACAAATGCCTCTGCTACATAATCATCATCCCAACATGAGCTGGAAGCAATGTGGTTTCATTGCTGTGATGGCAGCCATTTCATTTTAACACCATTCACTTTTTTAAAAAAACAGCCTGCGTCTGTCTCTCACCATTTTCCCAAACTAAGTTGGGTTGGTTTCTCTCTTTAAACTTTGAGTCTTGCTCATAGGAACCTTCTGATTTCCATTATTCAAAATAACCACACTTTTCCACTCAAAATGCTGGAGCTTCACTAAGTGTGCTTCTTGCTATTCTCCATTTGGCTGCAAGTCTGATACATTATTGCTTGTGCAAGAATAATATGACACCCTGGAGGTGAATGTAAGCCATGTGGTCTGAAACTTTTACAATGATTCCAGTTTTTCAGTACACAGTGGTGGATGAGTCTTTATGACAGTTATCTCAAGGTTTAGTGCATTGCTCAACACACAATGCTTAACTTTAGAATGTGTCAATCTGCATCATTTGCTGCTTACATTGGAAACAAGCTAATGTTTTGGCCACAATAAAGAAATGTTTTTGGTCAATTTTATCATCGTCCATTAGGAGCTGGTTTTCATCTGTGTGTATCTCTGGAACAGTTCACAAAAGGCCTGCATTTCAGAGTCACTTGGGATAAACCTCCACAAAAACCACTGTCCATCATTCAGATCTGTTTTGTCAACTCAAATTCCAGAAGGTTACTTGAATAGTAGAATTGGTTAGAAAGGTTGAAAGCTCTTCTCCTGTTCCTCTCAATGGAGATGCTAGTCGTCATGGCTTTTGTGACAACCTACATGAACAAATGTTTAAATGTTACATTTATTTCAGAAGTTCTTACTTCAGACTCAATTATCAAAGTTCGGTGTTTGTAATAAACATCTGTGTCTTTGGGGTTTATGTGGAAAACATTTAAAAATGCAAATTTAAGAGCAGAAGTTGTTGGGGCTCCCCTCAAAATCTACATTCCTGTATACCCTTGATAATCTTGGATCCCTTTGCCCTACTAAAACGTATTTACCTCTGCCTTAAAAAATTCAATGACCCCACCATCCATCTTGTCTGAGGCAATGTTCCAAGGTTGCACAACCCTCAGAGGAATTGTCCATCTTTATCCTAAAAGAGCAATCAATGATTTGTTTCTTTGTAAACGATACACAATATTGCATTATAGTGTTTTCCAAGTGTTTTCACTGATTGTAGTTATAGAGCCTTGGTGTTTTTTTATGAAATATCTATAAGTGTAACTTACTTTTATCTCTCAAGTTTCCCACTTGTAATACTTCTTTCTTGCCCACTATCTCAGTAAGATACCAACTCTTGTTCTAATAATTTCTGTCTTGTAGCTGTGCAGTATTATTGTGTTGCAACTTGGTTTATTTATTTTGTTTTGGGTTTCTAAGTGTCCATTGGATGTAGAAAATAGTAAATATAAAAATATAGCTAGAAAATTATTTTGTATATTTATGTCATGAAAATCTAACCTTTATCTTTTTTTAAATGTAGGTGAATACCATCTTGCAATGCTTCAAGGAAGCTACTAATGTTCCAGAAAGAGGGTCAACTCCACAACAGCTCATTGCTGTTGGACAAATTTGGTCAAAAAAAATGGAAAGTTTACTGAAAGAAAATCAAAGTGATCCTTATGTTGTTATAACTGCAATGGAGGAAGCTGCTCTGTATGGAAATGTCCATCAGGTTTGTATACATGAAGCATGGTGTGATGGTTTGATTATAATGCTTGGTTTACCTGACTGTAGTTATTATGGATTATAATGTCATGATCTGCCTATCAAAGTACCACCAGTAAAATAGTTTTGTTTTGGAATTGTTCCACCCCGTGTAAAAGTCAATATTAATGATCGACTTCTAGCATAGACCTTGATGTGTACCTTTCATCATATCTTACCCCTCAAATTATGTTAAGCCACATACAAGCTTTATCTAAACTGTACTCTTGCCTTCAGATTGTTGTTTTTGTTTTGACATGGGCTCGAGGAATGCGGATATCTCAAGGAAGATCATTGACCTTAATAAGTTAATGGTGAACCTCCACATTGCATCACCACAATTGATAATTGTGAAGACTCAGTGCTGTCAAGGATTGTGTTTTAGAAATTCGACCCAGAAGCAATGAAAATATACCAGTAGTATGGTCAGGATCAGGAGTGACTTGGAATACAAAATATAGGTGGTTCCCACTGTTCTCATTATTCCGGGTGTTGGATTTAGAAGTTGCTGTTCGAAGAATCTTGAGTTACTGCAACTTATCTTGTAAATGATGCATACTGAATGAGTTTTTTTTTAAACAGTGGATGAGACCCAATCAAGCTGACTGTGTTCTGCTCCCAGGAGGACCAGTTCCATCACAGAACACACCAGATGGCCTCCTCCTTTCAGGATGACAACTTCCCCTCCCATGTGTTTGAAGATGACCTCCAATGCATCTCATCCACATCCCGCACCTCTGCCCTTGAACCCCACCAAATGTGACAAAGAGAGAACACCCCTAGTCCTCACCTTCCACCCCACCAACCTCCGCATAAATCACATCACTCGCCAATATTACCGCCACCTCCAAACAGACCCCACCAGGATATATTTCTCTCCCCACCCCATCCGACTTTCGCAAAGACCGTTCCCTCTACAACTACCTCGTCAAGTCCACACCCCCGCAACAGCCCACCCTCCCCTCCCAGCACCTTCCCTTGTCACCGCAGGAATTGCAAAACCTGCACCCACACATCCCCTCCTCACCTCCATCCAAGATCCCAAAGAAGCCTTCCACATCCATCAAAGTTTCACCTGCACTTCTACACGTCATTTATTGTATCCGATTGTTCCCAACGCAGTCTCCTCTACATTAGGGAAACCGGACTCCTTCTCGCAGAACACTTCAGAGAACATCTCTGGGACACCCACACAAATCATCCCCACTGCCCAGTGGCCAAACATTTCAACTTCCCCTGCCAGTCTGCCAAGAATATGCAGGTAATAGGTCTCCTCCACCACCACTCTCTTACCACCCGACGCCTGGAGGAAGAGCGCCTCATCTTCTGCCTCGGGACCCTTCAACCCCATGGCATCACTGTGGACTTCACCGGTTTCCTCATTTTCCCTCTCTCCACCTTACCCCAGTTCCAACCTTCTAGCTTAGCACAGTCCTCCTGACCTGTCCCACCTATCAATCTTCCTTCCCACCTATTCTCTCCACCCTCATCTCCGACCTATCACCTTCAGCTCCACCTCCATCCACCTATTGCATTCTTGGCTATCTTCTCCCCAGCCCCACTCCCCTCCCATTTATCTCTCCACCACCGAGGCGCTCAGCCTCATTCCTGATCAAGGGCTTTTGCCGAAACGTCAGTTTTTCTTGCTCCTCGGATGCTGCCTGACCTGCTGTGCTTTTCCAGCACCACTCTAATCTTGACTCTGATCTCCAAAATTTGCATTACCCACTTCATCCTTTGTTCTGGATTGTGTACTACTTGAGTGTTGGCTGGAACAGCAGTTCTCCGGTTGTGTGTGTAATTAAATGACTTCTTGCTTAACTAATTCATTGAAAATTCTTACTGATCAGATTTACTGAAGCTTGATTCATATTGCATGTTTGAAATTATAAGAATTCCTTGGCCCATTCTGTAATACCACCTTGAAGCAACTTCTCATTTATATCCAAAAGCTTCTTTTTGCCCATTGAATTCGATGTCTTGTTTTCCTGTGTTATTGTAAACATTCAGATGGCTTTACCTAAAATGACTTGAATGTACTTGTATTTTTAAAAAAACATTTTTAACCTTGCTTTAGGGTTCAGTCAAATGTAAATTTATTCAATCTCCATGATTCACTTCCAAACCTGAAATTAAGTATGGGGAGAATGGGCTAATCTTTTCTCCCCTGCTTGATTTTTGGTAGGTCAGATTTAATTGTATTTAACTGCTTCATTGAGAATTATGCTAGTTTTGTGTTTGAAACATGTGATATTAGCTTCTGACATACTTTTTTGGTTTAATATTCCATTTTGAAATAATTTTGTAATTCCTCAGTATTTCATAGAAATTGAATTTAATTTGAGATTTCAAGTATTCTTAGGTAATATTCATATTATTTTACACAGGATTGTTATGTTGGGCAATGTAATGATTAGGATGATTAGATTTTGATTAGGAAATATTGCTAATCATCATAACTTGGTCAAAATAACAATCTGAAAGTCAGTAAAAGGTATTTCAGGATAAGGAAAGATAAGAAAGTAGGAGGGAAATCTGAAGAGGGAAATCAGGAGGGCAAAACAGGAACATGAGATAGCTTTGGCAAATAGAATTAAGGAGAATCCAAAAGGGTTTTATAAATATATTAAGGACGAAAGGGTAATTAGGGAGAAAATAGGGCCCCTCACAGATCAGCAAGGCAGCCATTGTGTGGAGTCACAGGAAATGGGGGAGATACTAAATGAATATTTTGCATCAGTATTTACTGTGGAAAAGGATATGGAAGATATAGACCGTAGGGAAATAGATGGTGACATCTTGCAAAATGTCCAGATTACAGAGAGTAGTGGACGTCTTGAAACGGTTAAAGGTGGATAAATCCCCAGGACCTGATCAGGGGTACCCGAGAACTCTGTGGGAAGCTAGAGAAGTGATTGCTGGGCCTCTTGCTGAGATATTTGTATCATCGATAGTCACAGGTGAGGTGATGGAAGATGGAGGTTGGCAAACCTGGTGCCACTGTTTTAAAAAGGGGGGTAAAGACAAGCCAGGGAACTATAGACCGGTGAGCATGACCTCGGTGGTGGGCAAGTTGTTGGAGGGAATCCTGAGACAGGATGTACATGTATTTGGAAAGGCAAGGACTGATTCGGGATAGTCAACATGGCTTTGTGCATGGGGAATCATGTCTCACAAACTTGTTTGTTACTTCAAAAAACTCAAAGAAGATTGATGAGAGCAGAGCAGTAGATGTGATCTATATGGACTTCAGTAAGGTGTTCGATAAGGTTCCCATGGGAGACTAATTAGCAAGATTAGATCTCGTGGAATACAGGGAGAACTAGCCATTTGGATACAGAACTGGCTGAAAGGTAGAAGACAGAGGGTGGTGGTGGAATGTTGTTTTTCAGACTGGAGGCCTGTGACCAGTGGAGTGCCACAAGGATCGGTGCTGGGTCCACTACTTTTTGTCATTTACATAAATGATTTGGATGCGAGCATAAGAGGTACAGTTAGTAAGTTTGCAAATGACACCAAAATTGGAGGTGTAGTGGACAGTGAAGAGGGTTACCTCAGATTACAACAGGACAGTGAAGAGGGTTACCTCAGATTACAACAGGATCTGGACCAGATGGGCCAATGGACTGAGAAGTGGCAGATGGAGTTTAATTCAGATAAATGTGAGGTGCTATATTTTGGGAAAGCAAATCTTAGCCGGACTTATACACTTAATGGTAAGGTCCGAGGGAGTGTTGCTGAACCTTGGAGTGCAAGTTCATAGCTCCTTGAAAGTGGAGTCGCAGGTAGATAGGATAGTGAAGAAGGCATTGGGTATGCTTTCCTATATTGTACAGAGTATTGAGTACAGGAGTTGGGATGTCATGTTGCGGCTGTAGGGGACATTGGTCAGGCCACTGTTGGAATATTGCATGCAATTCTGGTCTCCTTCCTTTTGGAAAGATGTTGTGAAACTTGAAAGGGTTCAGAAAAGATCTACAAGAATGTTGCCAGGGTTGGAGGATCTGAGCTACAGGGAGAGGCTGAACAGGTTGGGGCTGTTTTCCCTGGAACGTTGGATGCTGAGGGGTGACCTTATCGAAGTTTACAAAATTATGAGGGGCATGGATAGGATAAATAGGTAAAGTCTTTTCTCTGGGGTGGGGGAGTTCAGAGGGCATAGGTTTAGGGTGAGAGGGGAAACATATAAAAGAGACCTAAGGGGCAACTTTTTCACGCAGAAGGTGGTACGTGTTTGGAATGAGCTGCCAGAGGATGTGGTGGAGGCTGGTACAATTGCAACATTTAAGAGGCATTTGGATGGGTATATGAATAGGAAGGGTTTGGAGGGATATGGGCAGGGTGTTGGCAGGTGGGACTAGATTGGGTTGGGATATCTGGTCGGCATGGACGGGTTGGACCAAAGGGTCTGATTCCATGCTGTACATCTCTGACTCTGTGTTGAGTTGGTGAATTATCAATCCAGTATGCTATCTGAAGTTTTCCTGTGGTCTGACATGGACAGTATATTTGAAGCTATGTAAGAGCTGATCCTTTCTGTTTGTTATGTACTTTGTTCTGTATATACAAAAGCAGAATATTTTTCAGAATTATTTTTGCAATAAAAGGAATTTCATCATCAGGTTGTCAAAGTTTGTCTGGACTGTGAGAAAACATCAATTTTGCTGACCATGTTGGACTTCACCTCTGAAACTTTGCAGAAAACTGTTATCTTTGCTAATTGTGCTGAGGAAGTGGATCATGTGTTCAAGGTAAGTTTTATAGTTAAGGTCCACTTTTATCTCTTTGAAAATTTGAATTAAGATGAATATTACTATCTTTGTTAATCTGATGGAATCCTGCGATTACGCAATAAAGTGTCACTTTATATAGACCCACCTCAGGAATTGGGCTAAGCTGCATCTCATAGCTGTCCTCTTAGGCTCTGTTTCACTGAGAGCCTGCCTCCGTGCTTGCATTATTCATGTCTTATTTTGCCACACCAATTACTGTAGTCAAACAACCAGGCAGCTTGCCTTGATAGTCAGCAATCCTCTGTCAAAGCGTCAGACATCATCTTGTATGGCAGTTCGCTACGTTTACCTTGCACCTGTAGGGCAGTGGCTCATTGGTCGAGGGGTATGATTCTCACTTTGGGCCTTTGATGGTGGAGATATGCAAGAGGTCCCGGATTCGATTCTGTGATGAAAATTTTTGATTTTTCTCCTCGCTTTATGGGCAGCACGGTGGCTCAGTGGTTAACTCTGCTGCCTCACAGCAACAGAGACCCAGGTTTGATTCCATCTTCGAGTGACTGTCTGTGTGGAGTTTGCACATTCTCCCCGTGTCTGTGTGGGTTTCCTCCCACAGTCCAAAGATGTGCAGCTTAGGTGAATTGGCTGTGCTAAATTGTCCATAGAGTTCAGGATGTGTAGGTTAGGTGTATTAGTCAGGGATAAATGTAGAGTAATAGGGTAGGGAAATGGGTCTGGGTGGATTACTCTTCCAAAGGTTGGTGTGAACCTGGGCCAAAAAGCCTGCTTCAGCATTGTAGGGATTCTGCAATTCTATGTGCCAGTACAATCCGTAAAAACACACTGCACGTGCTGCAAGCCGGCAATTGTATCTCAAAGTCTTAAGGAGTAGTCCATGGAGGGACCTATCAGTCAGGGGGTTCTAGCACAGTTAATGGTGCACAACCTCCAATACCAGTTGCAGGGGTTGGCCACAATCAAGCAATCAATCGTGTGTTCTCCTTTAAGCGGTCACGCTCTGCAGTCTGGAAATAGGATATAATTATCCTGAAGCTCCATTGTGACCTGTCCAAGGCTTAGGACTAACGTAGTTGGGGTAATTTACAGCCACCTGTCATGGGACTGGGCACTCCTCGACTGAGTCTGTCCCATCACTAATGGGGCTGAGCTACAGTCAGTCAATTGGATCCTCCCCCAGAAACAAAGGGGGAAAGGCATGGTGACCAGGAGGCTGTGTTGCTATGAAGAGAAGACTGCACAGACTGTTCTTTAGGATTGGGGCCTGCAGGCTGGAGAGAAGTGTAAATGAAAATTGTGAAGATGGCAACATTACGGGGCCATTCTGGGGTAGTAGGAAGGCTAAGGGGTTTACAGGAAAGGCTGTCAGGCTCTTCGGGACTCACTGGCACAAAGGAACAGATGCTGAAAACTACTGACTGAAGTTATCCTCCATTCTGCTGGAAATCAAAAGTGCAAAGTAAAGGGAAAGAAATAACTGCAACCACACATGTAACGAGTGGGTTAAGTGACTTTGTGAAAAAGGGAGCTCCAAGACTTAGTGATGCGAGGATCTTTAACAGGAAAGAAATTACACAGAAACCCGTGAACTGTGCAGGACTCGGACCTTCATCAGGAAGGGCTTGTGCTCGATACGTCGATTCTCCTGCTCCTTGGATGCTGCCTGACTTGCTGTGCTTTTCCAGCATCACACTCTTCAACTCTGATCTGCAGTCATTACTTTTTCCCATTTTTGGACAAGGCCATGGAAAGAATAGGTATCTTGTTCCTATTGCTTTTAGAGATTGCAGCAACCTCAGAATATAGATACCAATCCATAGTACATTCTACATGGCAATGAAATTTGTGTCATATTAGCACAGTTACATTTAGGGCTACACAGAGACACAAGCAACAAGATTTAACCATTTAAACAGTGTAATTTGTTGAAAAATGCCAAATTATGTATAGTGTGTTGTAGCCTATATGACCAGAATGCCCTCTATGTTTCTTTTTACTTTCTCTCCCACTATGTCCACTGTGCAGTGGAAGGAGCTTGCTTAGCAGTGGAGTCCTCTGGTCCTGAAGATTTGGTTGTCTATATCAGGGGCATTTGTGTCTGGAAGTGCCAGACATGCCGAGAGTTTCTTCCCAGATGCAAGTCACCCCTCTTCAGTTAAGATTGCCAAGGTTTGGAGGGGAGGGGAGGGGATGCAGGCAGAAAGGAAGTGAAGGGCCCAGTCACCTGTGTGACAGTCTTATGTATGATTTCTCTTCTGGCTGGGTGTCTCCTGACATTACCCTTCCATCTGTGAGGATGGGCTACCTTGAGTGCTTATCAGGTTTCCTATCCCTTTGTCACATGCCTTTGGTCCTGAGGACCAGTGTCTGGAACAATGAGGACAGGTGTGAGTACCTGTCCAGCTATGCCTGATGATGCTGGGCCTCATCCTTCATCACAGCTTGCCAGCCTGTCCATGGACAAATTGTTTGCTTGCTGATGATTACCTATGTGGAGCTGAGTTACGTGCCTGGCTTCTGTAGTCCTCTGTGTACCAACAATCTGGGATGTTTCTTCCTGGCCAGCTGTGAAGCTGTCACAGGGAAGAGAAGAGAAGCTCACTGATCTTCTTACAACACTGCTAGCTGTTCCTATGGATTGTGCAGACAGCAATGACCTGGGTGGCAACTCCAGACCAGTCTGCCAGGATCTGGTGGAATAACCTTTTCTGAGAGTCCTTCAGGAAGGTGATTCCTCTCCTTTGCACAGTCTCCTCAACTTCACATCTCTGTCGGGAATGATGGTGCCATCTTACCATTCTTGGACATGTTCAGAAGATTTCCTTGATTGTGTAGGGCATCTTTGGAATACTAGTGCTTGACCAGGCACACAACAGCCTTTGAAAAACGGTGCAGTTGTAGGTGATACCAATCTTTTGTTGAATGATGAATTGTTCTGGAAAAGGCAAATGGCAAATTGGGGCTAGAATAAGAAGTGTGTGTTGCCATGGGATGGTTTTCGTGAATGAGCCATGTTTGGTAAGGTATGATGAGGAATCCCTGCTGGGCCTCATGGTGGTATTCCCTCCAAAAACTTGACTCATCTCACACTTGGCCAAAAAAAAACTAAGATTCAGCCCAAAGTGCATTTAAGCTTCTCTGGCATTTTTCTATTTTCAATTATGAAATTTTCAATGAAATGTATTGGAATTGACCCATGTTTGTCTTTTGCTAATCCTTTCCTTTTTTGCAAACCTCTAGAAGCTTTCCAATCTTTTATCATGTTTCTTGCTGTTTTAGATTTATATTTTACACTTTCATTGTTGATCATTTTCATAATCTTCTATTGCAGAATTCTAACGTATTCCCAACATACAGGTTGACACACGTTATTTGGCAAATTTATAAGTCCCCTTCTTTGAGCCAATGTTATTTTCAACTTTCCTTTTAACTCTGGCTCTCTGCTTTTTCTGTTGGGCATTTTGCCTTAAAATAATGTCAACTAAACCAAACGTTAATTATTTAAATTCTAGTCATTGTAAGAGTAAGGGGTCTCAATTGGAAAGGAGTTGGAAATAAAGCAGAGCAGTCTCTATTGAGTTAAAAATCACAACACCAGCTTATAGTCCAACAGGTTTATTTGGAAGCACTAGCAGAACCATAAGACACAGAATTTATAGCGAAAGATTCCATTGTCATGCAGCTGAAATGATTACAGTGTAATATTTTGCTATAAACTCTGTACCTTATGGTCCTGCTTCACAACCACCTGATGAAGCAGCAACGTTTCAAAAGCTAGAGCTTCCAAATAAACCTGGTGGACTATAACCTGATGATGTGTGATTTTTAACTTTGTCCACCCCAGTCCAATAACAGCACCTCCAAATCATGTCTTTATTGAGATCTTGGGCCTGAATCTTCCTGTCAGCTTAAAACAGCTGACTGCATTTTTAATGCTTCTGTCTTTCTCGTCAGCTGCAGCAAGAATGTGTTGTTCTGGCTACAGTGTGGATTCAACAACATAGTGAATAGGGGAGGCTCGGAATGAATTGTGGACCATATTTGAAGCAAAATCATGTCCTTTGTGTTGTCATTAAGCGAAGATACATCCCTTGAGGTTCATCTTTGGCATAGTTTTTCCAAGGGTTTTTGAGCTTTTAATTTGTTTATTTTTGCTTACTTGCCACACTCAATGCCAACCAGTTGCTCTCCAAATCTCACTTGATTCGTGCATAATATTTTTGTGTTTAATAAATGCAGATTTTAGCAACGGTCAAGAGTAGCTTTATTTGTCATTTCTGATGTATACAACTGATGCAGTAAAAATGAGACAGTGTTCCTCCAGGACCAAAGTGCTACATGGACAGCACAAATTACATGAGAGTAGACAGACAGACACAGGGTAGCTTAAAGTGGATAAGAAAAGTGCAACACATGCAAAACCGCACAGTACACCCTGACAAGACAAAACATTAGGCACAATAGTGGACAAATTATAAAGTAATAATGAATGATCATTAATAAACCATTGTTTTAGCAGCAAATCATAAAGTAATTCAAATAATTGAAGATGGAATAGATATGATCATACACCGTTAAGGAGCCTAATGGCTTGGGGGAACAAACTGTTGCACAGTCTGACCATGAGAGACCAATTGCTCTGGTACCTTCTGCCAGATGGCAGGAGGGAGAAGAGTTTGAATGAGGGATGTGTGGAGTCATCCACAATGCTGTTAGCCTTGCAGCTGTAGCTTGTGGTGTAAATGACAACAAAAGTCAGTGCTAGAATATGGTGTTAAATGATCTGATAATTCATTAAAGGCAATTTTACAAAAAGCTTTACTGATACTGAATACAAATTGTAGATGCTTGTAACATAACCTCAAGTAAACTACAATGGCATATTTGTACTGTTTTTCGGAATAAATGGGAAAATGGAAAAGAAAGATGACATGGGGTGGTTTTGTTTTTTGAGTTGGTTATTTCATCAGTGGGGCCCTAAATCTTTTCTGCATTTTAAATTCGGGTTTTGGTGGATCCAAAAAATTGGGTGTTTGACCAAAATTTGATGGTTCAGTCAACACACACACACATTTAATTAGAACGTAGAACAGGCCCTTCAGCCCTCGATGTTGTGCCGACCTGTGAACTGTTCTCAGCTCGTCCCCCTACACTACCCCATTATTATCCATGTGCTTATCCAAGGATTGTTTAAATTTCCCTAATACGGCTACATTGGCAGCTAGGGCATTCCACGCCCTTACCACTCTGAGTAAAGAACCTGCCTCTGATATCTGTCTTAAATCTATCACCCCTCAATTTGTAGTTATGCCCCCTCGTACTAGCTGGCGTCATCATCCCAGGAAAAAGACTTTCACTGTCTACCCTATCTAATCCTCTGTTATTTCTGTAGTGGAGTTTTATGAGCACAAGTTAATTTCTAGATTTTTCTACGTAATGTTAACTACCTAGCCAGTGCATTAACTGAAATACTTTTAGACATTCCCTAAATGAATATAGCACGGGGCAAAAATTTCACTTGTAACTGTAGCTGAAAAGATGTAAAATTGTAAAGGCATGCTTTGGCTGGCGGCTGAATCTGAGACTTATAAGTAGGAGTAAATTTATGTGCTGTTAGGTAATTTTAAAACTGTTGGATTCTTAATAGTATAGCAATTCTAAGGTACCTTTTGGTTGCAACTCTCTTATAGGCTTTAGGCAGTAATTCACATTTCTGCATGAAGGTCCACGAAGGAATGAGCTTACAGGTCAGCAATATAATGGACGATTGGAGTAAGAAATTCAACCCTGGCACACACATGATATTAGGTGAGAATTTTCAATGCTGAGTTTTTGAGATGTTTAGAAAATAAATGTATTCTCATTCATTGCAATTGCTGAAATTTTTTATGTTTTGCAAAATTGTTTTAGGAAAAATTATCATTTGCTTACACATTTCAACATACCAGACTACACATGCCCTAGTCACTGGCTGCCATTTAAATGGCAACAAGACATCTCATGTGTTTCTGAAAGAATCCTTGACTATATTAAGGTAAAGGTTCTGAGATTGGAGGTAAAGATTGGAAATTACACTTGGTTTGACCCAATCTGATAGCATCTCCGAACTAGCTGCAGAATCTGGGAATCCAGCCCTAGATCATGATATTATCATCTAATAATCTTTATAATTATGTCTAATTGACAGTGTCACTTGTATCTATGGGGTAACCTGCATCTTGACATTGAGACAAGTGCCTCGTCTTGTAGAGACACTCTAGAACAAAGTAAATAGGAGCATAAGAACTAGGATCAGGAGTAGGCCTTTGGCCCTTCAAGCCTGTTCTGCACTCAATAAGATCATAGCTAATCTTTTAGTGGACTCAGCTCCACTTACCCATGCTCTCACTGTATCCCTTAATCCCTTTACTTTTCAACAAAAATCAACCTTGGCTTTAAAAGCATTTACTGAAGTAGCATCAACTACTTGCCATGGCAAGGAATTCCATAGATTAACCACCCTCTGGGTGAAGAAGTTCCTTCTCAATTCCGTCCCAAATCTGCTCCCTCTAATCTTGGGGCTATGCCCTCTTGTCCCAGTTTCACCTGCCAGTGGACATGTCCTATCTACTTCTATTTTACTGATTACCTTCATAATTTTATATGTTTCTGTAAGATTCCCCCCCCCCCCCCCCCCCCCCCATCCTTCTAAATTCCAATAAATATAATCCAAATCTACTCGGTCTCTTGTAAGCCAACTCTGGAATCAACCTTGTGAACCTCCTTTGCAGCCCCTCCAGTGCCTCTCTCAAGTAAGGAGACCAAAACTGCATGCAGTACTCCCAGGTGTGGCCTCACCAGCACCTTGTACAGCTGTAACATTACCTCTCTGCTTTTAATCCCTTTAGCAATGAAGGAAAAAATTGTATTTGCCTTCCTAATTACTTGTTGTTCCTGCAGACCAACTTTCTGTGACTCATGCAGAAGGACACTGTAGCAGTATGCATAGCAGTCTGCTGCACTTTTCACCCTTCAAGTATGATTTCACATTTATTAATATTGTATACCACCTGCCAGACCATCACAATCCTCTGCACATTTCGCTTTGCCACTCACCTTAGTGTCATCTGCAAACTTTCACACCATACACTTAATCCCCAACTCCAAAATCATCTATGTAAATTGCAAATAGTTGCAATCCCAATACTGATCCCTGAGGCACACCACGAGTCACTGATTGTCAGCCAGTGTAGCAGTAGTTTATCCCCACTCTTTGCTTCCTGTTAATTTTCTATCCATGCTAATACTTTACCTCTAATGACATGCATCCTTACCTTATGCAGCAGCCTCTTGTGCAGCACCTTGTCAAAGGCCTTAAGGAAATCTAGGTGCACCACGTCCTCTGGGTCCCCGTTGTCCACCTTGCTCGAAATGTCTTTATAGAATTCCAAAAGATTTGTCCAGCATGACTTGCCCTTCATGAACCCATGCTGTGTCTGTTCAACTGGACAATTTCTTTCATGATTCTCCGCTATTTCTTCCTTGATAATAGACTCAAGCATCTTTCCCACTATAGAGATGAGGCTAATTGGCCTATAATTCCCCATCTTTTGTCTACCTCCCTTTTGAAACAGTGGGGTCACATTTGTTGTTTTCCAATTTGCTGGGACTGCCTCAGAGTCCAGCAAATTTTGGAAAATTACCACTATTGCACCTGCTTTTTCTCCCGCCATCTGTCTTAGTACCCTGGGATGCATTCCATCAGGGCCAGGAGACTTATCTATCCTTATGAGTAGGAGTTCGTCATTCAGTCTTCAGGCTTGCCTCATTGTTCAGTAAGTTCATGGCTGATTGACCTCAGGCCTCCACTCTTCTTTTGTGCCAGATCCTCATTTCCCTCAACTCCTATGTATGTCTAAAGGCAATCTACCACCTTTTTAAAATTCTTGCCATGATGTAACCACCACAAGTCTGTTGGACAGAGAATTCTAGACCTTGATCATCCTCTGGGAGAAGAAATTCCTTTACAGTTCAATTTTATTTGTGTACTTTTTCCATAAGCTCTTGAAGCTCTACTTCAAGATTTCCCCCTCTGGTGGAAACACTGCGCTCTCTGAAGATTAGATTCCCTACAGTATGGAAACAGGCCCTTCGGACCAACAAATCCACACGGACCCTCCGAAGAGTAACCCACCCAGATTCATTCCCCATATTTACCCCTGACTAATCCACCTAATGCTATGGCCAGTTCACCGAACCTGCACATCTTTGGATTGTGAAAGGAAAGAGTAAAGTCCACGCAGACACAGAGAAAATGTGCCCACTCCACACAGCCAGTTGCCCGAGGCTGGAGTCGAACCCGGTTCCCTGGCACTGTGAGGCAGTAGTGCTAACCACTGGGCCACCATGCCGCCCCAAAGAATCTTGTATGTTCTTCTATGCTTTGATGAATAAAGGCCTAATCTGATTAGTTGCCCTGCAAATTGATCCTTTCATCCCAGAAATCAGCCCAGTGAATCTCTTTAACTGCCTCAATGCCAGTATATCCTGCCATAAATACAGGGATCAAAACTCTCTGCACAATACTCCAGGTGTGACCTCAAAAACTCCCTGCACAGCTGTAACAGAACTTGCTAATTTTTAAACTCCACCCCCTAGCAATAAAGGCCAATATTCTATTTGCTTTATTACTTACTTGCTACACTTGCATGCTAACTTCTAGTGTTTTATGCACGAGGGCACTTGGATCCCGTTGTACTGCACCTTTTTTTCTTAAAAGGATTCTCTGTTTAAATAATAGTCTGCTTTTTGATTCTACCTACCTAAGTACATAGCCTCATACTTTGTTACATTAAACTTCATCTGTCATTTTTTTATCTGCTCTCTCAACCAATGTATATCTCCTGGTAGATTCTCATCACAAAGTGCCATCCTTTTTTATTTTCGTATGATCAGTAAATTTGAATGCAATACACACTGCCTTTTTAAAACCTTAATGAAACCTGAATAATATCTTTTTTGTTTGGTACTTAGCATGACAGAAGTGAAATGATATGTAACAGCAACAACAATATTTGAATGTTAGGTCAAATTGTTAATCTTCAAAAGTCTTCATGCATATTACTTGTCTAGAGTTTAAATTCATTCTACTACTTGAATGGTAATACACCACGCATTTGAAATGGATAAATTGTGAATAACATTTTGTCCTGAATTTTTTTTTCTAACAGTTACGACTGATAACTGCCTGAGAGTCTTGAGGATTACAGATGCTACCTGTGTAATTCATTATGGTTTTCCTTCATCTTGTGAGATATTTGGAACTCGTCTATGTTGTATGGTTGACAATTTTGATAATCTAACTACGGAGGTACAACGAATTGTTACAAAAAATATGAAATGTAGCAAGCTTAAAATGCTTCCAGTTGTTATGTGCAGTTGTCAAATCTTAAACGTTTTGTGTCCCTGTACCCCTGTAACATTCCATGTAAGGTTCCTATCCACATTACAAACTATACCTTTAGTGTCCATTCTTCTTTTGTAGCTTTGTGGCACATGTCACTTTAACAGCCAGTTTGAAAAAAAAATCTTTGGCTCAGGCAATTCTTTTTATGAATTTTGTTCTTGTTGGATTAATTTTTTTGTAATGGATGTATCAATCTGAATCTCAAGGTTGCAGTAGAAATAATCCCTTTCCAGTAGGGACCTGTACCCGAAGGCCCCTATGTATAACAGAAACTGACAATAACTATCCTCTACTCCTCATGCGCAACTTTGGTATCAACAGCATGTCTGACCTCTGTCTCCATCAGCTGGATTGAGGCTTATCAAAAGTGTCTTTGCTTCCTAATTTGACTCATACTACCTGCTCTATATTTTTGATGCAGAAACAGAACTGAATGGAATGCGAAATGTGTTTGTGTTCTATTTCCCAAAATGTTTCTTGCCTTAATGACCAAAATAAATTCTGCAATTTTAAAATAATTGTTCACTAAAAAGCTGTTCCCGCTCCATTATTCAACTTGCTGATAATCCACAAATCTGTTTGCAGATGAAAGCAATACCAGACACTTGTGCTCTTTTCATAACTTCATGATATCAGACTCTTGTCTGACGCATTAAAATCGTAAGAAATTGAAGCCGGGTATGCTCCTCTGATCATGACTCACCTTTGTTGGAGTATTGAATTCCAAAGATTAGCAACCTTTTTAAAAAAGAAATTCCCTCTTACCCTTAATTGGGTGACCCTTTATTCTCAATTCTGTCCCATAGTTCTAAGCTTCCTCCTTAGGTAAGCATTGCATCTGCCCTGTCAAGTTCTGGCAGAGTTTTATGGTTTGGTAAAATCATTCCTTATCCTTTCAAACTTCAGTGACCATAGACCGAAACTGCTCAAACTTTCCTCATTGGGCAACCCCTTCAACCCAGGGATCAACTTATTGAACCTTCATGCTGACTTTTTGTGATTTATGTGCAATATTACACAGATCATGTTCTATGATATTTTTCAATCTCTCTCTGTTTATACAATAATTTTTCTCCTTTCTTCCCACTAATGTAGACAACTTCATATTTTCCCACTTTGTACTCCATCTACCATTTTTTATTGTCCTCTTAACCTAACCTATCCATATGCCTTTTGCAGGATTGTTTGTATTCTCCTCACAGCTCATTTTTCTACCTATCTTTGTATTGTCTGTAAATTTGGCTGTGATGCATTTGGTAACATCATCCAAGTCTTTAAAATAAATTCTAAATTGTTGAAGCAAAAACAGTCTACCCTTTTAGATTTTACAAATTATCATTTACCAGCTTGAACTTATCAGATTTTCCCCAGTACTTTTCCCCTGTGGTTGGTCAATGCTTTGTCTCTGGAAATTGTGATGAATCCTTTTTGTAAGCAATCTTTGTGCTGAACGACTGCATTCTGTGAAAATGGCAACATGATCGTGTTTAGCCATATAGAGAGTTCCAAGAGTAGTTGGTGCCAATATTGAGTTTTGCCAAAGAATAGAGGGGTAGGGCTTAGTGCAAAAGTTTTAGTAAGTCACCCAGGACAGTTTAGAAGTCAGTGCAAAACACTTCTGGGACACACAAATTGGAGAGAGAAACAGGAACTAATTAATGTTAGGAATGCTTATGTTTAGCTGTCTGCAGGGAATGAATCAAGAGCAGTTGGATGAGTCTGTGCTGTTAACAAACTCTGTAACAAGTTCTAGCAATTAGTGAGTGGCTGACAGTTGAAATCAGATTTCTGATGAAGTCCTGGGAAGCTGCACAAGTGGTTTGGTCACTGTGTTAGGGGAAGCCATGAGGAGTTCAGAAGAAACTCTCAACTATTAATCCTTCATTGCAACTGAGGGAGTCGGGATTAGAAAACTCATAAGCAGTGTCTACTTGATACAATTTAGCCAAGTTGGGGCTCAGGGATAACACAAACAGCTGGTGCTTGAAGTTTGTTGAAAGTTAAAAAATGGGAGTTGTGCTGAAGTCTAGTTTTCAGAATCCAGAATGAGCATGCCACAACAGGAGCAATTACTGAGGAAGTCCATAATGGAACAGCTTTTGAGAGTGAGTCTCAAGGATGGAATCACAAAAATAAAGAATTAGGAAGTTGAACAAGATTTGGTGATGTATCGTATGTTTTACAGAGTGGGGAGGGGGAGTTGCTGAGAAATCTAGGGATCTGTCTTGATCTCATTGTTTGTCTGTTGTGTCTGTTGATGACAGTACATTGTCCATGTTTACCACATGTTAATTCTTGGTGTTGGAAATGAGTTGTACATGTATTTTAGAATACATTACTGTTCTCAGTTGTAATCATTGGAACCAGCTCACCAGCCCCAATCAAGACAGCCCTGCCTGACCACTTTAGGGAACTGCCTCCAAACTTGCTGGCCACAACTAGTGTACTGTACACAAGCAAATAAAGGGTGACTGTGATGGGATACCAACCTCTGTACAGTTGTTTCATGTAAAGGTTTGTTTGTTCAAATGTATGGAATCTTGTTGCTTTATTCTCTTCATAAGTCCCCTGGATCTCATCTTTTGTCTAACAATTTTGTTGGTCTAAGATCAGGACAAAATTTATTACATGCAACACCTTGGGCTCTTATTTTGTGCTGTAATCTTTTTCATGGCTTATCGAGTGCCTATTAGAAATCCAAATATTCCTACATCTAATGGTTCCCCTTTATTCATTTCATTGATTACATGCTCAAAAAGACTGAGGTGGTCGAGCACAATTTTCCTTTGATGCAATCAAGCAAAATTAACTTGACTTTCTGATTTTTTTAAATGTCCTGCTACTCAATGATGGATTCCACTATTTTTCCAATGATATGCAGTTAAATGACTATGGAGTCCTGCTTATTTTCTCCCTCCTTTGTTGACTAGAGAAATTTGTTGCATTTGCAGTTTTCCAATCCACTGGGACCTTTCCATAATCTAGTAATTTTGGAAGTTACATCCAATAGATTCACTATGTCAGCAGCTACTTGTTTTGAGTTCCTAGGATGCATACCATCATGTTCACGGAAGTGGTCATCCTTTAGTTTTTCTAGAATTTCAACTACAGTAATTGTTTTAACTTCCTATTTGCATTTGCTCTAACTTTCTGCTAAAGCTAGGATGTTTTATATGTATTCTATCAGATAAGCAATTACAAATACTTGTTTGAAGTCTCTCTCATTGCCTTGTTTCCCATTTATTCATTCTCCGGTTTCAACCTCAAAGAGATCATTGTTTACTTAGCTGGTCTTCTTTTATTATATCCTTGTAGAAGCTCTTGCTGTCTGTTTTTGTATTTCCTGCTAGTTTATTCTCATATTAGTTTCTCAGTTTTATTAGCCATCACTTGCAGGCTTCTAAAATTTCCTCAATCTTTTCACCTCCACCAAAGCACACAGCATTGTGTATTTTTACTTTTAATTTGATACCACCCTTGTAATTTAACACCATGCTTACCCCCAGAATCCAACATTGCACAATTATTTTAATTGTATTTACTTTCATTCCCATGTTTGAGCATTATCAGTGCTGTTCTAAAGGTGTTTGAGTTTACAGTGAGTTTACCTTCTTACGTTGGTTTGAAATATTTTTCAACTACAATATATTCTTTACAGCACACCAGTCAACTCAGTTTTCAAAAAAATGCATCAGGTCTTTAGCATAAATTCAACTCTCAAAGTTATTTGACATGAAACATTCTCTTAATACTAGGTGCCAACTCGTCAACGTCAGTCAGTTGTACTGCTTACTGAAAAAGATGCACTACAAACAGTTTCCGTCCTGCACTACTTGGAAAGAACAGAAGCTAAAATTCCTCAAGAATTATTTCAATTTATTTTGAACATGAATAACATAGATGACATTTACTATGACAGAGCCTTATGTAAATACCTTAAAGCATATGGAATTTGCAGGTAAGCCCTTAGCAATGTTTACTTTATAATCTTGAGGAAAGTGGGGATAATCTACGGAGTTACAAGAACAAGGAACATTCATTGTTCTTCAAAGAAAAATGGCTATTTGAACTGGAATATCATTTTCTTATGATGTGATAGCAACAAAAGAATTGGTTTACCGCAGATTATTCAGTAAGTAAGCAGACTAAACTAAAAGCTGTCGAGTTTCTGTCCAATACTTGGTACGGAAATTACATTATTGAAGAGGTACATTTTGCATTGTTTTGGCTTTACATAATTCCTGGTTTCAAAATAAAAGCTTGTAGATAAAGATCAGCTATTTGATTAGATTAGATTCCCTACAGTGTAGAAACAGGCCCTTCGGCTCAACCAGTCCACACCAACCCCCTCTGAAGAGTAACCCAGCCAGACCCATTTCCCTCTGACTAATGCACCTAACCCTAAGGGCAATTTAACATGGCCAATTCACCTGACCTGCACATCTTTGAACTGTAGGAGGAATCCGGAGCACCCGGAGGGAACCCAAGGAAACACGGGGAGAATGTGCAAACTCCACACACACAGGAGGTGGCCCAAGGCGGGAATCGAACCCGGGCCCTGGTGCTGTTAGGCACCAGTGCTAACCACTGAGTTACTGTGCCACCCCATAAAGTTCTCATTAATTCACATATTTATTTATTTAAATGTAGGTATATATTTATATAAAATTTGTATGTAAAAATATATAACATGATTAAATTATATCACATGGATTTTGATGTAAATAACTTCAAATTCTGATACCACAAAGCAAATAGCCAGTGTACTATCCTTACTTTGTTCCTAAGTGGTAAACATGTCTTAACACAATTGCATCAGATTACACATGTCCACACTATGTCTTTTTAACACTCTGCAAATAATTTCTTGCTATTGCATTCCTCATTGCTGATGCAGCAATGTGATGAGTGCGTATGAGTTGGGTAGCTACTTGATGTGGTGCTTAAACTGGACTATCTGTATTAAGTTGATTTCATCCTGAAAGTATTTTTACTTTTCATGTTTCTGTAACTGTTTTAGAGATAATAAGACATGCCCAAGTCGTCATAAGTTTCTTCACGACGTAGACAAACCACGGTATCTTACAGCTGAAAAGAAATTGCCTTCCACAGGGTACATTGAGGTAAAATTTATTTCCGTCATTTATTTCTGTGCCTTGCCTTGCGATTCTTTCTGAAAATTTATTTCTTCGTATAGTTTTCACTTTTTTGTTTAAGATTTATTTGCCGATTACACAGGTTATATGTACAATGTTATTCTCTGTGAAAATCACAGTAACATAACAGTTGATGATGAACAATGATGTTCCATACGTTCATGTAGGCTCTCTCGGTGTTAGAAAGAAAATTAGGTCAGTAGCTCAGATTGACATAACAAAGGATGCTGAGGTCAAAGTAGTCTGTGTCACCCTTAGGCAATAGCCAGGGAGAAAGATGGAATTGGTGAAGAAATTTATTTTCTTGCAAAGGAAGAAGCAAATGCTTTTATTTTGAAGTATTTAACACATTTCTGCTGAAGTCCTGGATGTCAGACAAATAGTTTGACAATTAAATGTGAAATAAAATGGGCTTTAAGGACAGCTGTTGGGACAGCAGACATTATGATGCAAGAGTGGGAAGAGAATCTGCTGTGCAGGTGTTTCTCTGCTTACCGCTGAGTATGTGAAATTGAAACGAGACAAGGACATTTGGATCACCTGGCAAGATCATGGAAGATGGGTGTTGAGAAGAATAGCTTGGCAAACTATGTCATTGGCTGCAAAGAGGCCAAGAAGAATGAAAAGGGATTGTGCATGATGTTTATGCTCTATTAATTTGTGTCTTTGATATCAGTGCTCTGGCAGGGTGGATACCTGACTGGATAGGTTTAACCTTGGAGTTGCTGGAAAAATTGGTTTGGGATCTAATAGCATATTCAAATCTACTGTAATTAATTAGAAAATTTCTCCCCAAGAACGTTATTCCAAAATTTGATTGTAAATGTACTGTAAAGAACAAAATGCATAATTTTTTTTGTGAAAACATGAATCCCAAAAAGCCTAACAATTCCTCTCCCTATTCAAAAGCTTCCCCATCTCATTGAAAATCTGTTTTGTCATCTGGTGCAAAAGCTACAAAATAGTTCCTGCAATTCATTCAATTATTTCTGCAAGAATCTTAAAGTTTTAAAGAGACCAAAGCCCTACTTCATGAGATCTACATGAAACACATTTGTCCAGAAAATCACAAGAAGTATAGATCCTTAAATCAGCTTTCCCAGTTGTCTAAACTCTCAGCTAGATACTTGTATAACCAAAAGCTGATGAGACAATCTTCTGAGTTTTATGTGATCATCAAAGAGAAAAAGATTGTATCAGTTTCATTTTTGCAAAGAATGTAGTCATTTCTTTATATTCCAGATCAATGTATCATTTTTTGTATTTGGATAAAAGAAATAACTTGCCTCTTAAACTTAAAGAAATCTTAAACTTCTCTAGATTATTCCAACATGTGTCAATGATGCTTCAGATTATTACGGCAGAATAATACATCACAGAAGTAAATGGGAGGATCTCCCTGTATCTATGGAAGAGGACTATCTGATGCTTTTGAAAGACATGACTGATTACTACTTGGAAGATGATCACAGGAAACCAGTAGAACAATTAGAAGTTTCTGCCTTCTATGGATTAGAGGAGAACAGCTATAGCAGGTAAGGTGGGATGTTTTGTTTGCAATTGACATTTAAACTCTGACAAGAACATTGTAATTGTTCAGACTGAAGCTTTACAACAGCAAGTATCTCAAGCATATGATATGGCTTCAAAGATGCAATGAAATAATTGTGATATATAAATACATTCTTTAATTTGGTGTTGGGATCATTGGAAAACATTTAATAATTTCAAACAATTTCTAGTGTATGCTAGTTATGCAGTATAACTAATTATACTTGTTTAATGTTCTTTAGCTTTACATAATGTTATGACTTAGATTTCAACAACAGAAATGTAACTAATGTCTTTACAACAATGGCCAGTAATGTGTGGGTTCTAACAAAAATGAACATTACATAATTTTCAGTCCAAAGTACTTTCAGTGTTATTTACTGTCTTGTTAATGTGCTTTCAAGAACCATAAAGCTGATTGGTGGATTATGGTTGATAATGCAATAAAGTACAAATTGAGCTTTATGCAATTGATACAATTGCCCAACCAATTGATGGGGGAGGGGTATGAGAAGTGAGCAGTGAGGATGAAGGTAAGGATACTCTGAGTAGGAGTATGATAAAAGCTATAAGAGGAAAAGAGATAGGTACTTGGGATTGCTGGAGTGAAAATGGGATTGAAGAAGAGCGAAGCTTGAAGAATTTTGTCAGCAAAAAGAGGTAAGTTTTAAACCTATGACTAGAGTGGTGTGATTGAAATGCCATAGCAAAAAAGCATTATGAAAGAGTCATGAAGTTCTGAACTTCAGTAATTGGTAGCAGATTCATAGCAGCATTGCAATTCAGCCCTTTTTAGTCTTACCTGCTGTGTGTCAGATCGTGAATGAAATTGTATCTCAATTCTGTTTTTGTGACCTTACCCTTTTCGTTGATGATACTTAACTAACAAGAATCGCTGTCTTTCAATCCAAGTGTCCACAGTTCCAAGTTTCCCAGTAGCTTGTTTGAAAATGTGTCCTCATTTCATTCTTAACATCTCCCCCAGTCTCTCTTTCTGCCGCAATTTTGATACCTCACTTTGTCTGTCTATCCCTTTTGGAACACATTGACACAATGAGGTGGTTGGATGAAAACAAAGCGAAAGTGAGGACTGGAGATCAGAGTTGAAGAGTGTGATGTTGGAAAAGCACAGCTGGTCAGGCAGCATCCAAGGAGCAGGAGAGTCGATGTTTTGGGCATAAGTCCTTCATCAGGAATGAGGCTTGTGGGCCAAGGGGCCTGAAAGATAAATGGGAGAGGGGTGGAGCAGGGGGTAGGTAGCTAGGAATGTGATAGGTGGATGAAGGTGGGGGTGAAAGGAGGAGGTTGGAGCAGATAGATGGGCAGGAAGATAGACAGTTAAGACAGTTCAAGAGGGCGGTGTTGAATTGGGAGGTTGGGACTGGGATAAAGTCAGGGGAGGGAAAATAAGGAAACCGGTGAAATCCACATTGATCCCATGTAGTTGAACTGTCCATCTTGGGGCACTTCAATCACACAGGATCAATGTGGATTTCGCCAGTTTCCTCATCTCCCCTCCCTCTCCCTCCTCCACCTTACCCCTGTCCCAAACGCCCTCTTGAACTGTCCTACCTGTTTATCTTCCTGCCCACCTATCACTTTCACCTCCACCTTCATTTATCTATCTCATTCCCAGCTACCTTCCCCCCCCAGCCCCACTCCCCTCTCATTGATCTCTCTGCCTCCTTGACCCATTTGCCTCATCCCTGATTAAGGGCTTATGCCCCGAAACGTCGATTCTCCTGCTCCTCGGATGCTGCTTGACCGGCTATGCTTTTACCACACTCTTCGACACTTATTGTGTCTCCTCACTTTGCACCACCTGCCGATTTGCACTTAAGAATACTAGAACATATTTGGGCAAAAAACCCAAAAATGAAGTGAAAAAATGGTGAGCAGACTGCGATGATTTGTGGCGTTTTGTCAGCTGAGAGAAATCTCCTACTGCGGTGTTTTGAATAAATTATTTTTGATGCTGAATTAGAATTTTGCCATCGTAAGATTCTAATACAAAGTATAAATCAAAAAATGTGACAGGAGTATGGATTGGAAATAATACATGATATTTGTCACTCTTCAATATATTGATTATAAGGTATTCTTCTGCTTTTAAGACAAAAACTGTTTATTTTCAAATTTAGCACAAATCTTTCATCAGTTATGTATTCTGTTATGCTTTAAGGGTGCAGTTACTAGCATTGCCAGAGAAAGCTGAAAGTGCAGTTCTCAGGAGCGCAAGAGTGAAATACATCGACAGTGGTCAAACTGGACTAGTGATGCAGAAACAGCTGCTCAAACTTCCTGCCAAATTTCAGGTTCTGCCACCACAAGTTGTTGAATTTATAATATGTAGAGTAAAGCCTATCGACAATGAAATGGACTGGAATCCACAGGTAAGGAGTTTGGAAGTCTGTTTAATGACATTTTTAAGTACATAATTTTTAGGTGATGTTCCAAAACATTTTATGAGAAAAACTTGATAGAAATAATTATTCTTAGCTGATAACAAGCAGGATCTTTCAATTCGATTAAACAGGAAATCTGGAATTGAAAATTAGCTTAATGGGCACAATCACTGAAACTGGCATCAAATGTTGTAAAAACCTGTCTGCTTTATTAATATCCTTCTGAGGAAGAAAATGTGCCTTCTCTTACCCAGTCTAGCTTACATGTGAATCCAGACCACAGCAATGTGGATCACCTATTAAATACTCTCAGAAATAACTTAGCAAGCCACTTGTTTAAGAAGAGTTAGGCATGGTCAACAAATGCTTGCAAATGACCATTCATCCCATGAGAGAATAAAATAGAGGTTGTTCCAGTTCATGTTTTGATCACTGGTAACCCCTAGAATGTGGTAGTGAGGGGCTTTTTTGATCGAAACACCGTTATTAGAGATGCTTTGAATGCAAGTTCATAGTTCCTTGAAAGTGGAATCACAGGTAAATAAGCTAGTGAAGAAGGTGTTTAGTTTGCTTGCCTTAATTGGTCACTGCAATGAGAATAGGAGTTGGGAGGTCATGTTGCAGCTGTACAGGGCGTTGGTTAGGCCACTATTGGGAAACTGTGCATTTCTGGTCTCCCTGTTTTAAGAGGAAGCGGTGGAGGCTGTTACAGTTATAACATTTAAAAGACGTCTGGATGGGTACACAAATGGGAAAGGTTTTCAAGGATATGGGCCAAATGCTGGCAAATGGGACTAGATTTATTTCGGAAATCTGGTCGGCATCTACAACTTGGGCGAAGGGTCTGCTTACGTGCTGTGTGTCTCTGTGACTCTGTCAATGCTTGGCACGTATATGGCTCTAATGTTACTTGTCATTTAATGTTTTTTTTTTCAAATGTTGCCATTGTATGGGCACAAACTTTTCTCAATATGTTAGGAGTTGCAAGTGGTCACAACATTATGCAGTCATCAGCAAATGTTCCGACTTCTGGTCTTTGGATGGAGGGGACAACTTTGATAAGCAGCTAGTGAAATATTTGAGTCTAGGAAATTACTCTGATGATTTCCTGAGATGATTGACCTCTAACAACCACAACCATCTATTTTACTGTGTGGGCAAGGAATTACTCTGGTTAGTGAAGCATTTTCCTCTGGTCTATATTGACTTCAATTTTACTAGCTACCAAGGGGCAGTATAAAAATAAGAAGTAGGAGAGGAAATATCTTTGAGGCATCTGAGGTATTATTAAAGGAGTGAAAGTCATTTATGGTGATTCTATGGCAGTAATTAGGTAAGAATGGAATAAAGCAAATGCAGTCCCACTCAGATGGATGTTGGTGGGAAGGTATTATGTTCTGCCTGGTAAAAGTTACAGATTGGTTGGGAAGCAGAAATCACGATCATGCAGTAGAGTACCATTAGATTGAAACAATGGATGCTGTAGAGAAATTTGGAAAATGCAGGGCGTTGCTTCAAAAAGAAATTTGGAGAGCAAATATGAAAAATCACCAGTCGATAACATTAGAAAGAATCCAAAGGCATTTTGCCACCAGGTTCGGCATTGATCCTTTGCTATTTGTTGTGTAAATGAATGATCTACATATGCATGTAGCAGCTGTAATCAGTAAGTTTGCTGACATTATAAAAACTGATAACATGGTAAATAGCAAGGAGGAATACCTTCGACTGCAAGACAACATGGGTGGGCTGTCAGATGGGCTGAAGAGTAGCAAATGGAATTTAATCCTGAAAAATGGGCAGTGAGGTAAGGCTAACAATGCAAGGGAATAAATGCTGAATGGTAGGACCTGAAGAGTAATGCAGATCAGAGGGACCTTCACATGCACTCAATGTGATGGTTAAGGTGGTTAAGAAGGCATGTGAGATACTTGTCTTTTGTTATTTGAAGCTTTGAGTACAAGAGCAGAGAGGTTACGATGTTAGGCCGCAGCTGGAGTACTGTATGTCGTTCTGATTACCAAGTTAGAGGAAGGATGCAATGGCACTAGAAAGTGCAGAAGTGATTCACCAGGCTGAAGCAATTCAGCTTTGAAGAGAGACTAGATATGCTGGGGTTGTTTTCCTTAGAGCAGAAAAGGCTATGAGGGGCATGGACTTGGTAGGTAGGGAGATTCATTTTCCATTAGAGGGGTCAATATTGAGGTGACACATTTTTTTAGGTAAGGAGCAGCAAAATTAGATGGATTTTGAGGAAATGTTTTTCAGCTAGGGAGCACGGTGGGTCAGTAGTTTGCACTGCTGCTGCAGCACCACAGGTTGGATTCCCACTTCAGGTGATTATGTGTGTGAAGTTTGCATGTTCTCCCTGTGTCTGTGTGGGTTTCCTCTGACAATCCAAAGATGTACAGATTAGGTAGATTGGTCGTGCTAAATTGCTTATAGTGTCCAAAGGTGTGTTGGTTAGGTGGATTAGCCATGGGAAATGCAGGATTACAAGGATGGGTTTGAGCTGGTGTGAGTCTGGGATGCTCTTCAGAGAGTCAGTGTGGACTTGTTGACCAAACAGCCAGTTTCCACACTATAGGGATTCTACGATTCCAGAGAGTTGTGGGTATTTGGAACTCACTGCTTAAAAGAGTGACAGAGGCAGGAACCCTCCTGACATTTGGCAATTATTGAGAGGAATACTTGAAACACTATTGCATACAAGGCTTAAGGGCAAACTGCTGGAAAATAGGCTTAGAAGAGATGAATATTTAATGACCAAGATGGATATGAAAGGTCTCATTCTGTGCCACAAAGACTGTGAGGCAGAGCTGACCGATGGGATATTTGGTGACCAATCCATGAGCTCGGTGTACATGATATGGGGAAAGAATTTTTTTTTAGAATACAGGAAAGGAAACCAAGGTAATCTTTGCATTTCAGAATGATCCTGACAGTATTCTTTCATTTTGATTCTAATGATAAACGATGACAGTATTTGATTTTTGAACAGGAATAGCCTTTGTTTTTAACCACCAATTCTTTGCCGTATTCTGAAAATTAGTGCTCTTTGTACTGAACCTATTTTATTGTATCGTTTTCTTTTTGATTTTGGCAAATCAGAAATTAAAGAATTAACCATTTTGATTTTGATCTCATTATGAATATTTTATTTGTTTGCTTTGTCTGGAAACAGTTTGCACATGTTTACCTATCATACGAATTAACCAGTGGGAGAGAGTCATGTGATTCTGTGTAGTTTTTGACTTTAAATTTTCTGATTTTGAATAGGTTTCCAGATATATTAAACAGAAGATTACCAATAAATCACATGAAGCCAAAATTGTTCTTGCTCTTGGTAATACTCTATGGCTGAATCCTGTAGTGAGTATGATAAGTTTAATGGCATTAAATCTCATTTCTAAAGTATATTGTTCCAAATATAAACTTATTTAATTTTGTAAGTGGCTGTCTGATGGAATTTTCTCACTTCTTGCTTAATTCAGAAAATTCACAAATATTTTTACTTCAGATGCTTAATGGAACATATAATTATCCAGAACCAATGAAGTTGAACAGAATTTTCAGAAATCATTTGTTGAAAAAAATAAATTGGACATTTTCATCTTCGATTATTATAATATGGTACAGATGAATTGCAGCGATGGACATTGGGAATTCATGGGGCTGGCTGAGGCTAACAATTAGACTGCAGAATTGCACAGTAGGGGACCAGGAAGTTAAAGGGAAAGCAATTAAAAAAGAATCCAAAAGTTTGGTTGTGGAATAAAGTTGGGTTGGAAGAAAAGAGCTCAGAAATTGACATCGTTGTGTCATCTACTTGGTTCTGAAAGGCTCTATGTTCATAGTGATAGAGCAGTACTGAAATTATTACTGGCATGATACATATTTACACACTAGTTTTGTTTGTGTTCCTCAAAATTGTGGAAAAGTTCTGAGATTGGAAGTGTTTGACAGACATAAAATGCCTTTCCCATATTTATATGAGAGTTTCTAAAATAAGTTCAGTGCAACATACAACCTCTTCTGATGTGTTCGCTGCTGAAATAAATAGATAGAATCTAATATTGTTCTATGACTTTACAAAATGAATATTTTAGTTTGATATGGCTAGTCACATGAATCAGCTATGTTACTTACGTTTGATAATATTTCTTAAGGTACGTATGGCTAAGTTAGCTGATCTGAAAACCACAATATTAGAGTACAACATTCGTTCACAAATCATGAATTCTGGATTTGGAACTGATAATGCAGAGCACATTGAAAGACTGAAAGGTCTCTGCAGGGTAGCTGGTCTTGGTTTGCCCAATGAGGATTCTCCCCGGAAACAGTAAGTTGTTCTAATATTGAAAATATCTTTCCAGTCAATCTTGTTGTTCTCAAATATTTTAGAATAAATAGCATTCATTCAGTTTAACATGGGAATTTCGGTCCTTCATTCAACAACATCATCTGCAAAAAGGATGTCCAGATCAATTTGCCTGGTGAGCTTAATATCCTGATATACAACATAGACCACGTTCAGCAAATAATATTTGGGCATTCATTCATTTTTTTTGCCTTCAATACATAAACATTTCTGGACAATTTTTTTTTCAGACCTGGCATTGCCTAAAATCAGCATAAGGTCAAATTAGATATGCTGAAGGTCCTGCTCCTGTATTATGACAGTCTTGCAAAATGTGTGGAGAAGCAAAGTAGGTCATGTACCATGTAAGCCCCAACTATTTTGTTTTTCCTAGTCTTCAACAGCCTGAATAATTTGTAAAGACCACAAGAATTGATTGGATAAGTTTTCTTCTCTCTGACCATCCTCCTCTGTTGTGTATTAGAGGAGGAATACTTCTCTCCTGTGCACAGCCCCAATTTGTGGGCCTGGACCCTTCTGTATTTCCTTGATGTGTTGGAACTACTTGTCATCTTATTAAATGGTAGAATGGGGTCTAAGGGTTAAATAGCCTATTTATATTCCTGAACTCATACGTTGATCTGGAAGTTGGATAGTCTTTCCTTTCACAAGACATGACTACTCTTGTATTTCTCTCTTAGTTCCTCTTTCTGATTCTGTTATGTGCCCTGTGCTACATACTGACTGTGAAGATATATAAATAACCTTTTATCAGTTGAAAAAATCCATTAAAGCTGCCGCTGGTTAGGATACTACTGTCTCAAAGTCTGAAATCACGTCCCATTCGAATTGTTGGTTATACATTATTCCAGATTCGTTGACTAGGTGACTGAAGCATTGAAGCTGCTAAATCAAACTGTGGAGGTGTGTGTCACTCCGTGAAATAGAAAGCTCTTCTGTGTACGTGTTATTTTAAATTTGTTTTGGGAAGATGGCTTGCTAAACTTTTGCCCCCAGTATTTTTTTGCAAATTATTTTCTCGTGTTCTTTGAGACATTACCCATTGTCTGGCCAAGAAAGTAAATTTCAAAATAAAATTTGTTGGCTGTTTGTTCTTTGTGTACTTTTTCACCAGCTTCAAGTATGTATATAAATGTGGTGTAGATTCATCCATTTTGTTCTTTTCAAATCCAAGTTTCTCTATAACAAGTCGGTTAAGTTCAGGAACTCATTACAAAGGAAGTATAATACAATAAAAGCCACATCCTGTTTTGATATGCAGTATGATCTGTAAAGGTTACTTAGTGCACTTCTATTAGTGCATCTGTGACATCAAACTTTCTTTTACAGGCTACATTATTATAACAAGTTAGAACACGTCACTCTCCAGAATGATGGAAACTACCATTCAGTTGTCATTTCTGAATTTTCTAGTCCAAAGAAATTTCATGTGCAATTAGTGGCAACAAGGGAAGCGTGAGTAAATATATTTCATATTATTCAAGTTCTGTAAAGATTTTAAAACGTTTTACCATCTAATTTTCTATCTCACATTCTCTCACACTGCTGTATCTGAAATCATATGAAACACTAAAGGTGAAAAACTAAACACCATCTTCCCCTACCATCAGGTTTTGTGCTTTCGAAAATGAAATTAACCAAAAAGTTATGGAAAAGAAAAGATTTATTTTCAATACTTCCATGCCAACTGTTGGTGACTTGTGCTTGGCATTCTGTGAAACAGAAAAGAGGTAACTATCAAGGTCTTTATTCTGAATCTAGTATCTTAGCTTCTTTTGTATCTTGTCAACAAGAAAATAGGTCTCATGTGTCATTATTTTTCAATCATTATTGCACATATAATAAACTAGCACAACTAAAACTATCAGCAAAATCTCAAAGGTGAGTTTTAGACCCTCTGACTAGTTCTTTATGGATTTTGGAAGAAAACCTGAAAGTTGTACCATAAGATTTTTCTGTTTTATCCACAATGCCATAGAGACCTGTGAAAGAAGAGCGGGAAATAAAAAGATGTTTGTGTCCTGACCAATAAAAGAAAACCAGAATGCTTGCTGTCATTTTAAAAATGGAACAAGCCACGTATTTACCTGACAAAGAAATTGAATAGGGAATGTGGGGAATAGAAAGGAACAAAAAAAAAGAAACCTAATACTTCAGTAGCACTAGGCATTTCCTTCAGTAGTGCTGTTGTTGGGCAGAAAACTGTCCCACATTATCCAAGCTTTATAAAACAGCTAGTAGAAAGTAAGGACTGCAGATGCTAGAGATTCCTGATGAAGGACTTATGCTCGAACCATTGATTCTCCGGCTCCTCAGATGCTACCTGATCTGCTCTGTTTTTCCAGCACCATACTTTCGATTTATAAAATAGCTCCCAAATGTTCTCCCTTCAGTCTTCAACATTGTTCAAATTCATATCTGGGAGTTGTTTATCTTATCGATCATCTTCCTTTAACATTACACAACGGTTGTCTGAATGGAGAAGTGCAAAAATAGCTAAAACATGTATTTGCACTCCCTAATTTGCCACTGAGAGATTATTTGCAAACTTTTGAATTGTTTTCAATTTCATCATCTTCTATAGTGCACAATCAAATGGATTTTAAATTTATCTGCATCATCCATGGGTGTCAAGACTAATATTTGCTATCCATCCCTAATTGTCCTTGATGTGATCAGCTTTCTAAGCTATTTCAAGGAGCAGTTTAGAATCAATCATTGCTATGGATCTGGAATCATATAAGCCAGATTGAGAAAGGGGCCATTTTTCCTTCCCAAGACATTATTGAACCAGATGAGATTTATGATAATCAATGGCAATTTCTGCCACTATGAGTCAGAGTAAGCTTTCAATTCCAGATTTTATGAACTGAATTTGGGGCAGTGGGATTTCAACTCTCAGCCCCAGGGCAACAATCACTAAACCCCAACTCACATCGCAACATAAAATATATGCCCCAAAAGTCAGAATGGCGTTGTAGGATTGTAGTGTTAGAGGCAGTTGGAGAAAATTAGAGGAATGAAGTGACAGTGCTGTGGAGATCTTTAGCCTCAGGATGAGCATGCTTAAGTTTGTCGTTGGCAGAGTGAAGTGCTCTGTAAATGTGCAGATCTGGTTCTGAACATAATTGAGGCTTGAACTGCAATTTAACTTGGCTTAAAAGGGAGAAATGCCATAGTTTTCCCTCCAGTGTGAATCTTTTGAAGCCCAGCAACCAAGGTATTGCAGTTTTTTTAATTACCATCCAGAGCAAGAGGAGCAATTCAAAAGCCACAATCGACTGACTCTGTTTCTCCAAACTTTTCTTTTCCCTCTCCTGATTAGAGTTGCTCTTCTGGGCACTTGCCTTGTAATGGTGGATTTGTCATGATCTCTGATGGTGGGTTGCATCTGCCAAATTTCATTGGCTGTGCAGCTCTTGGTTCCTAGCAGTTGATGTAGTCACATGGACGTGATAATGGGATACAGATGCTGAAGAGTGAAAACTTTTACTCTTGGTTGTGAATGCCAGTGTTTTGAACATTTCCTAATTTGGAAAATTATCAAATTTCCTTTCAATTTTAGGTGGCATAGAGTGAAGATCTTGTCAATTGTTGATTCCAAAAGGATTTATAAAGTGTTCTTTATGGATTTTGGAACATGCAGCTATATTTCTTTGAACAACATTCAACCACTATTGAAAGATGCCCTTAAGCTTCCTTTTCAGGTCAGTTTAAATAACAGCGTTTATAAAGAGAGAATTATTCCAATAAAATTGCAAGTAAACATAATTTAAATCACTTCTAAATAGTGCATCAAAGTTTTACACAATACTGCAGTGTAAATCAAAGAGCCTCTCATTATTTCTGTAAGGTTTAGAGATGGTGAGATGATTTATCATGAAGCATGACTTCAACAAAATTGTCTTTATGTCGTGCCTTGCTATTATTATGGACAGTGGAGAGAAATTGATTGGATTGCTATAATTTGCTCTTGTCCACAGACTGAGGTTTTTAAAACTAATCTCTCATTTCTTTTCCATTCAAGATAGACTGTAGTGTGTTCATTCAAACTCTATTTGGCAAATACAATTTTTAGATATCCCACAACAAACTACCTTAACAAAAGTATGGTTCGATCATTACATTCAACTGGGGATAATCGTCACCAGTCATGCATGTGCATATGCACTGGAAAGGAAACTTTGTGTGCTGGTCTTTGTGCTTGTGGACTACAACGCCACACAGTTTATGGGTATGACATTCCAGGGTTTTAGAATTTGTTCTTTAGTAATTCCTGCTGAAAATTTCCAGAATTTTGCCAAATTGTGATTGGTGGCTATGATTTAATCAGCAATTTCCACTTTAAAGATTAAAGAAGCAAGTATAGAGCAATTTAAAGGAATTTAGAATCTCTTTCAGGCTTGGGGACCCAACACCATACGTCTTTCAAAATTAGTCTAACATTGATCTGCCAGAGTTTTGTGCTTACTGTTCATGAGCTGCTCAACTGCTCTCATTACTTTATCAATCTTTTCCAGTCCTTTTTAGAGCATGTATTATAAGTTTGTGCTCGATTCTATGATTTTTTCAATGAGCTTGTGTCCCTATTGATGTTCCCTTTCTATTTGATAATTACCTATGCTGTGACATCATGTTAGTCTTAAATGAGGTGTTGAACTTTTTGATCTCTGTGTTCTAAGTCTTTGACTCTCAAGTGACTGCTGGGTTAATTCAAAGGAGTGAATGCTCATCATTCAACTGGCCACCGAGCAGACTCTGGCTTGGAAATGATGAATGGTATGGATATGCAGGAAGAAACTAAATGTTGTTCATTTAAACAGAATGGCGAAATGAATGTTTTGCATGTGTATCTGTATTTTAAATCGTTTATTGTATGAATCAAGTCCTGTCATCAGTGAGATAGACATAAATAAGTATATTTGGTTATCGAGGATGTCATGAATGTGGATCTGTCAGAGTTCTCCTTGCCCAACTTGAAGTGGATAAAACCTTTCTGTGTATAAGCATGTTGCACTTATCAAAGTCCAGAGAATTCAGACACAGGACCAAAGTTAAGAAACCCTAGAAATAAGAAGTGCTGGGAGTTCAACAGCAAAATCTTTGCAGCCTCTCATTATGTAGTTTGGCAAGAGCCATTTATTACAGCATTAATTTTCAAAAGTACCTGGAGCTGGATAGCCTAGCCTATAGTGACAGATTTATCAATCCAAATCTATCAGTGAGCCATCAAGCTAGATGCTTATGAAATGTGCTCCAGAATTTTACAGACCTGCCAGCTCAGATATGAAATGCAAAGTTTGGTTAGAATAGTATCAGAGAATCGCTACATGTGGAAGCAGGCAATTCGGCCCATAGAGTCTAAGCTGACCCTCATTGTAAGAGAGATTGAGCCTTTTTCGATCTAGAATTGTATTGGACTCCCTCAACTCTGCCATAATTCTTAACACATTAAAACCAACTGCAACCACAATCATATTTTGCATAAGAACTGAAGAAAGAAGTATAAGCAAGTTTTTTTTACAGCTCTTCATGCCTGATCTTCCAATCAATAAGGTCATGACTGACCTGCAAGCTCAGCTTTTTTGTACCAAATGGTTAAAGTATCCATGAATCACAGATTTGAATGCACTGAACGACTTAGCTTCCATAGTTCTATGGGCTACAGAATTCTGAAAGTTCATAATCTTCCAAATGAAGAAACTTCTCATCTTCCATTATATTCTTTCTGCCACCTTCATGCCATTCATTTAACCAGTCTGTGTCCCTTTGCAGGCTTTTTACATTTTTTTGAAAACTTCTATCTACATCCAGTTTTGCTTTGTCACAAAACATGGGTACATTAGACATTTCTAATCAACTAGTCCAGAGATTTTACTGCACACCTCTGCAGCAGGTGAGACAGGCCTCCCTGGCTCAGAGATAGGTATGCTACCACTACAAAAGCTCTTACACTTGTCCTATAGATATTTTAATCAACCTGTTCATAGATCTTTTAAGACCTGTCTAGAGCAGGTAGGACTTGAACCCAAGCCTTCAGGTTCTGCACTGCACCACAAAAGCCCTTAGACTAGCTCCAATACAGGTTAGTCCAAATTAAAAACAGCTATGTCTGATATGTGCACCACCCTAATAATAGTCTTTCCAGCTGATAATGACTTATTTATTCCTACTGTGTTTTTCTTTTTAACCAACTCCATAACCCTTGATTTTTGTATTATATCCTTCTGAATGTCTTTTGAAAATCCATATATATGTTTTCGTCAATCTGCTACTAAATGCTGAAAAGTAATACATTTGTTAAAAAAACTGTTTTCCCTTCATAAAACCAATTTGACTCTGCATAATCATGATTTTCAAAATTCCAAGTTACCACTTCCCTCTTAATGCTTTCCTCTATTTTCTAGACGAACTGCAGTTCCCTGTCTGTTTCCCTACTTCCTTGCTTATTCATTCAGGGGATGTGGGGTTTGATGACTGGCCAATATTTATTGCCCTTTCCCTAACTGTCCTTGCGAATGTGGTGGTGAACTTCCTTCTTGAACTGTTACAGTCTGTTTATTTTGGTACGCCCACAATACTTGTAGTGAGAGAGTTTTAGAGTTTTAACCAATGATACTGAAATAATTGCAATCCATTTCTGAGCCAGGATGGTGAGCAGTTTGGAGAATACTTTGCAGTTGGTACTGTTGCCATGTATCTTCTGCCCTTGTCCTTCTAGATGATAGTGGTCATGGATTTGGAAGTTTCAGCAGTTTGTCTTATAGATAGTGCACTGCTGCTCCTGAGTGCCACTGGTGAAGGAAGTGAATGTTTGTAGATATGGTGCAGATCAAGTGGACAACTTGGTTCTGGATGATGTAAAGCTTCTTGAGTGTTGTTGGAGCTGCAGTAGTCCAAACAAGGAGTATTCCATCACACTACTGATTTATGCCTGCATCTGCTTCTGCTATGTTCATCTGCTTCTGAATCCCTCATCTGTACTTTTTTAACCTTTTTAAAATTGGCAATTCTAAAGCTCTTCTGGCAGACATTTTAATATTTTCATTTCCTGTATACTTTAAACACATGCAAAAATTTGCAGTCATACTCAGCTTGCACTAAACTCTGTTTGAACGTCATCATTGTACGCATTGACCTACATCATCTCCCAGTTTAGCAATTCCTCAGTTTTTATTTTGATGTCTTGTTTCCAAAACCAACCCTCCATACTGCTTCTACATCTTATGGTTTTGTTGTTTTCCCGACAAACCTTCCAAGACTCTTCCATTTCTTCAATTTTAGGCGTTTTCTACAACCTTGATGATTTTTGCACCACCACTGATGGCTGTGTTTGCAGCTATGTTAACACTAAGCTCTGGAATGACCTATTTACATGTCTCTTGTACTTTAAGATGCTGTTTAGAATTTACTACTTCCAGACTACTTCGGCCTCAGATGATGGTGGAAGTGAAGACTGTGATGTGGACTAACAGCTCCTGTAAACCATTTTGGTCCAAATGTTAAATAGGAATGCATTACTACGTTGACAAATTTTACATGCATCTATCTGTCCTTTTATGATCAATTGTTTTAATTTTCCTTTAATCTGCTTGAAGTGCTAATCTTGAAGTCATTGCATTGCTTAACTGTGGCCTTCCACTTTTAAATGTGGTTATGATTGTGGATTAATAAAACTAATCTTGATTATCTTGGTATTGAAGGCAATCTGCTGTTCATTATTTGGTGTGGAGCCCGTGGAAAAACTTTGCAGTCGGGAGATTAAAGAGTGGTCCTGGACTACTTTGCAGGATAAGGAACTCCAAGTGAAAGTAATTGAACAAAGTAGAAATGATCTAAGTAAGTTGATATTGATGGTATCTGAAAATATACAAAGCTGTTATTTCAGCAGTTTCAGTTCTCAGAATTAAATTATTTGTTTATAAAAACATTTTTAATTTTTAAAAGAAATTTGCATTGTGAGGTACTCATCAATCTGATATGTGGATATGCTTTTTGGTCCACGGCTCCAGTTAAATTTCAACTGGCCATTAACACTGAAACTTCAAGTAATCATTGTAGAATTGGACATTGTAATTTTTAAAGTTAAAACATTTCTGAAAGTTTTCAAAGATGAAGAATTGCTGAGTCTTTGAGAATTGTGGGAATTTTGCTATAAATCTGGTTTGGATGCAGTGAACTCATCATTCCAGAGGGCTGGGCTGATTTTCTGATATGGGTTCAAATTGCACCACAGCAGCTGGTGATGAATTGATTGGTGACCATTGATTGTCATAAAATATCATCTGGTTCACTAACGTCGTTTTAAGGAAGGAAGTTTGCTGTTATTACCCTCAATAACGTTGTTTGTCAGCTTATTTCCAAAATGGCAAAAGTGAGGACTGCAAATGCTGGAGATCAGAGTCGAGAGTGTGGTGCTGGAAAAGCACAGCAGGTCAGGCAGCATCCGAGGAGCAGGAGAATCGATGTTTCAGGCAAAAGTCCTTCATCAGCCTTCCAAAATGCGCTAGGAAGCCACTCAGCTCACGGGCAATTAAAGATGAGCAACAAATACTGGCCTTGCCAACAACACCCTCGTCCCATGAAAAAAATGAAGAAAATAATTGCTTTTGTGTTGGTCTCTAGAGCATACAAAAATGACCTTCTCTATAGCCTAGCATGCAAGTAGATTTATTTGAAGATGGACACTACTTTTAAAAATATACCTGCTCTAAATGCTGGTATCTTGCCCTTGACAATATGTTAATGTGCACTTCGGTCTCTGTAGTACATGTGGTGAAAGTACTTCCATGATGTTAGCTGGGAAGCTCACAATGATATGGGCCAAATGTTGGCAAATGGGACTAGATTAATTTAGGACATCTGATTTGCATGGATGAGTAGGACGGAAGAGTCTGGTTCTATGCTGTCCAACTCTCACTCCAGATTTGCCCAAGGTTGGGATGGAGCTGGTGTTCATATTTTCAAATTTGTTGCTTGAGATGAAAAGCCTTATACAGTGGGGACATGGCAAAATTTGGGTATGTATTGTGCGCAACTAAGCAATTATTTGCAAAAGTCATAAAGATGCAGAATTAGTCTATCCAATCCATCAAACCTATGCTGACTCTCTATAGAACATTACACTTTGTTTATTTTCTGTAAATGCACCTGTCCCATTTTCATTTGAATTCATTGTCTCCATTCCACCACTTACGTTGGAAGTTATGAGTTTCATTATGAGTTTTTGATTATTACCACTCACTGCCTGAAATATGTTCTTCTTCATCTCCCCTCACCCTTCTGTACCTCTTGCCCCAAATCTGAAATTTGTGTACCCTAGTCAAGCTGTCAGCTAATAGAAAATTTGTACTTGTTTACTTTATCTAAATGTGTCATTAATCTTGTGCACTTTTATCATATCACTTCTACTCTCAAGAGAAAAACTTTAGCTTTAGACCGTAAGAAATAGGAGCAGGTGTAGGTCACTTGGTCCATCAAAGCTGTTGCATCATTCAGTATGGTTATGGCTGATCTGATTGAGACAAATTCTATTTTGCTGCCCCATAATTCTTAACTCCTGTTGATCAAATGTTTGTCTAATTCAATCCTATCCATATTGTGACCCAGCCTCCACTATTCTCAGTGAAGAAGAATTCCTATGACATTCTGAAAACAAATATCTCAAATCCATCTAACATGAGAGACCCCAATTTTTAAACTGTGCCAGTCCTAGATTTTCCTGTGAGAAAAAACATCCTCCCAGCATTTGTCCGATCATGACCCTTAGGAATGTTATATGTTTCAACATAACCATCTTTATTCTTCTAAATTCCAGTTAGAACGGTTCCAGTGTATTTACCCTTTTGTCATAAGACTATCTTTTATTGATGGAAATCAGCTCAGTGAACCTTCTCTGATCAACTTAGAATGCAGTTGTATCATTACTTAAGTCAGGAGACAAAACTGTACATGATACTCCAGTTGTGATTTTACCAATGTCCTGTACAGCTTTATTAAGGCTTGCTTTTATGTTCCAGTTTCCTTGCAAAATATGTGAAACTTTCGGTTTGCCTTCCTAATTTCTTGATCCGTACGTACACCCTAACGTTTTGATCAATATGTTCAAGCACAGCCAGGCTGCCCTGTGTTGCAGCATTCCCCAGTCTCTAGGGGAGATTATTGCATAATTGTTGCTGGATTTTGGTGCTGAAATTTGAATTAATTTAATAAATCTGAAATGTAAAGCTAAGCTCAGTAATGGTAACCATGATAGCCATAATTTTGACTGTTGTAAAAATCCATCTAGTTTGCTAGGGTTTAGAGCAAAAGATCTGCTGTTCTTACCTGGTCTGGTCTACATAATATACAAGATCTACAGCAATGTAATTGACTCTTAAACACTCTCTCAAATGGCATAGCAAGCTCTTAGTTCAAGGGTAATTTAGATTGGACAATTGCTAGCTTTAACAGTAATTCCCACTTTCCACGAAGGAGTTTTAAAAAGAAGCATCTCTCCATTTAAATGTTTCATTTATCTCTTCTCCCTCATTATGCCCCATCAACCAATTCTTTTGCCCATTCACTAAATCTATCTCTTTGTAGGTGCACTGTCCTCCTTACAACTTAGTTTCTTATTTCCTTCCTTTATGTCAGGCATGGCGTCATGTTAAACTAGTTGTCACCTTCATCTCTGAACCTACCTCTTTGGGGCAAGAGTCTTCCATTCGCTCCCCAGACCTTTTCAGCCATCTCTACTGTTTCTCAACCTGGATCAATCACCATCCTGTTGGCTTCTTACCGGTTTTGATTTTGTCATTGAAAACTGTCAGTGTCTCAGAAACCACCCTGATTTTTGTTTCCATCACTCTCAGATGCTAACCAATCTCCTCTGAACGTGTTGCTTCCTTTCTCTCCTGACTTTTTTTTTTAATCAAACCTGCAAGTCACATTGTGCTGTTGTCATCTTGTATAACAATCTCTTCCTTGCAGAGACTGACTGCCAACTCTTAGACACTAATGTTATTTTCACTGGACCATTCCCCCCCACTGAATGTCAAGCTATTGTTTCAAGGACTGTCGCTACCTCCCGTCATCTAGAGATGTTCCTCTGCACTTTTCTCTTTTTATAGTTCACTTATTCTGTGAAGAGTCGAGGCTCCAGCATTGAATCTTGTGTAATTAGTTGAAGATGCTTCTATAAAATTTCCCTGATCACTTTGTAGTATTGATTAGCCAATTTATTTTAAATATTATCTGTTGTCGACAGAGAAATGCTATATTAATATATTGTTAAACTATTCCCTTTGTATTTTGAAAACTTTGTTTTCCTTTGTAGCTGATACCATTTACTATTATGTTGTTGTGCGAGATCCCTCTAATGCTGGCTCTGAAAAACTGGCAGAACGTATGCGATCTAAAGGACCAGGCATCGGGCCACCTGCAATTTTAAACCAATTGTTTTCAGAAGAAGCTGTGAAAAGTGAAGAAACCAGCTACATTTCATACCTCTGTTCTTTGGTTTGTGCACTTTTAGGAGATCAAAATTGTAAGTGATGCTCACATATAGCTATAAAATTAGCTGCTCTGGCTTAAGTTGAAAATTTTAACATGTTGGCCAAATGCAATTTTCTTCAGGAAATTCACTTAATATTTGATTTATTATATACTATTGCAGTGCATCCCAAATTATTTCCAATTATGATTCACTGTCAAAGATTGAAGATTATTCCAACCACTCAGTGAGAACTGAAAGTGGGTTGAGGGCCTGAGAGCAGGTGTCTGTTGGAGAGCATGCACAGCTGCTTTATCTCAGTCGGAGCTGTACAGTCACACTGCCAGTTTGCAGCTCAAGATCCCAAGATTTCAGCTCCTATCCCCACTTGGCATTTCAATCCTCACTTTGCTAAGTCCTGTACTATTATATCAGCATCGCAAAGTAAATATCAAGCTGAAGTTGTAATTTTAAGACAATGTTAAGCAGAGATTTGGTAAGAAACTCATTGTTGCCTCTGCCTCACCTCATCTGGTCCTGAAGCCCTTCTCTGTTATCTGGATGTTTGAGTGTTCTGATTCTCTCCTGGCTGGTCTTCCTTGAAGCCTCTGTAAACTTAAGCTCCTCCAAATTTCAACTGCGCATGTCCTGTTCATCCATTACCTCAACTTATTGATCAAAATTAGCTCTCCCTAAATCTTTGTTGACACATTTTAAAATGCTTTTTTAAAAACCTATCTTTGACTAAAACTTTGGTCACCACCGCTAATATCTTTGACCGGCTTGGTGTTGAATTTTGTCTGATAGTACTCTGAAGCCCTTAGGTACATTTTACCATACCAAAGGAAATATCAAAACACAGGAATCACGTATTCTATTTTTGAATTCTGAATAAACTTTAGGTCTGCACAAAGAAATATTTTTACTGTTAGTAAACCAGCCCAAACTCATGTTTGTGAGACTATTTCCCCAACCTTTCATATGGTATTGCTCATCGATATGATTTATAAATCAGGAACAAGAATGATATTCTGCCCTCCTAGGCCTTTGCTGCTATTCAGTGGATTATAACTGATCTAAACCTTAATTCTTTCTTGTTAGCTGGTTCTATAACCCTTACCTATATTGCCATCAACAATAAGTCAATTTGAGGTTTGAAGTTGTTCAATTACTGAGCCTAAACAGCACTACTTTGGGGTGGAGTGAAGAGTTCTAGTTTCCCACCATCTTCATTTAAAGGGTTTCCTATCCACAATTTAACTGTGATTGTCAATTATTTCCTGATGTTTTGGATTCTCCTAGAGTTTTTAAAATCAATTTAAGCACTAAGCAAGACCATCACTTAACTTATAAGACTAGATTGTAAGATTAGCCTTTTTAGCTCTAGCATAATTATGGGAATTTGTGATAAGCTGTTTCTCAAGCTCATATGCCCCTCATTATGGAAAGTACTTAGGACTGGGCACTGCTCCAAAAGCCTAAACTGAGCTTTATTTAACTGTACCATCCCTTTCACTTCTTTGTATTTTGACTTTTGAGAAAAATGCCATTAGCTTTTTAAATTGAATTTTCTTCTGATCGACTAGCTTTTAGTCAATTCTGTTAGATTACTGAACTTGATTTTCGAGCCGGAGAGCATGACCTGTGGGAATCCCTGGTAATGAAAATGATTAGCTTTTTTCAGGATTACACAATAAAATGTTATTGGTAATTTCAAATAACTTATTTTATGAAACAATGTAAATGGATTGCCTTGCTCCATTAGATTCTTGCAAAAGAATCCAGTCTGAGCATATTTTTTTTATCTTAAAGCATCATCATTAAGAACCACAATAGTGAAGGAACTCCAAAACAATGTGCTACAATATCCTGCAGAGAGTGCATCAGAATCAGGTTTACATTTCCTATGCAGGTTGCTCAGATTCCTGATTATTCCAAAAGAACAAGCTGATGTAATAATTGCAAAAGCTCATTTGATCAGGATGCAAGTAAGGTAAGATTATTTTAAGTATTATGCTATCTCCATTGGCTGAGAATATGAGCACATTAAAGTTTGTTTCAAAACATGCTAATTTGTCAAATTAAATTAGTGCCCTGATCCTGAACTATTGGGAGCAGCCTGATAACAATGATCTTGCCTTGATTATACAATTAATGGATTGCAGGTGTGCTCATGTCCAGTTAAGGATGACCTGCAGACTCAAAATTACTGACTGAATAGAAGATCCTGCAGAGCAGGGAGAGCAAGTGCTTTGTTGCTGGTAATGAAGATAAAGAATACTTTAATCTTGAGATATACTCTCAATGCATTTAAATATTTGAACTAATAAGAAGCCTCAGCTGCTGTGTTAACACTGAAGAGGAAATACCTCGAGATGAACTGCAGCCAGAGGGGTGGTGATTGTGACTTGGCATCTTGAAGTACTGGTCGTTTCCACTTCTGCTGAGAGGCTGCCGGTAAACAGTGTAGCACTGTGCTCCTGCTAGACTTTGTTTCTACATCAAGATAAAAATTATATCCTTGATGACTAGAACATGCAGTTACAAGATGACGTCCATTCACTATAAAATAGTCCTCAGTGCAATGCCACCCATACATGTGATGAGTTCAGTTTTCTTTTTTTTTGTCTTTGTAATGATTCTAGTCGCACACCATCGTGAATAATGTGCCCAAGGATCTCTTTTAGGTCTGCCGTTTAACTTCCAGGTAAAGAGTGGGTCTTACTATTGGGGCAGTCTGCACCTGATTCATGCTATGGCCAGTGTTCTTGCGACCAACTTAATTAAACTGGATTTTATATCGAAGAGTAGAACAAGGTAAAAGAAAAATATAGTAATATGGGAAATCAGGGTCAGAGAATGGCTGGAAGAACTCGAGGGAAACAAATACAGTAATAGACCAACCATTAAGACTAGATATTACAAAGACAATTAAATGACAAAACTAAAGGATCTGTATCTGAATGTGTTTAGCATTTATAACCTGGTAAATTGATAGTGTATATTGTAGTGAACTGTTTGTTTATTTATTTCAGAGATATTATTTCAGGATAACTAGGATTGGATCATTATGTTGAGAAGCATTAAAAAGAAATAAGAAGCTAGGTAAAAGTGGAGTCATAACACTGTTATTCAAGGATGACATTAGTTCAATGGTTGGAAGTGATCTTACTTTGGAGATTAGGATATAAAATTGATTTGAATGGTGAGAAACGGCAGGGGAGATTGGTCGACAGGACCCCAAAAGGTACCACAATGTGAGACAAGATATACACAAAGAAATATTGGGTATTTTGATAAAGACGCAGCAAGATTCATAGATGAATTTATTCTACATATAAATGGGAAAACTTAGATTGGCAGTAGTAGCATGGATGAGGGGTTAACTGGAGGCATTTTGATGGAGTTTTTTTAGCGCAGCAAGTTTTGGAATCAACCAAAGAGCAGGCCATATTAGACTTGATGTTGTGTAATGTAACAGCATTCATTAACAATCTGAGTTAAGGTACCTGTAGGTAGCAGAGAGCATAGTGATTGAATTTTGCATCCAGTTTGAAAGGAAAGAAGAGTGGGTCTAAGGTTGGTGTTTCAAAAATAAATAAACTCTGAGCCAACTAAATTGAACTAGGGAATAGATCAACAAAAACACAGTGGCAGACATGTGAGAGATATTTCAAAATTCAGAATACATATGTTCTTACTCTAAAGATAAATCACTTAACCTCAGATGGTGGTTCCTCCCTTAACTAGAGAAGTTACTGAAAGTAGTAAACTTAAGGAAAAAGCACAGAGTGACATACTCTGATGATTGGTCAGAATATAAAGAATGGCAGAAAATGACTGAAAGGCAGGAAGAAATTCAAGTATCAGAGGAAGCTAGCTAGAAATGTAAAACTGATAGCAAGAGTTTCTTCCAGGTACTTAAACAAGGAAAAGAGTAAGTAATAAGAGTTTGGAAAGTATGTGGTGAAGTGCACATAAGGAAGTTACAGATGAATATAGATAGGATGAGTGAACAGAAAAAAATCTGGCAATGCATAATGTGGGAAAATATGAAGTTATTCCCTTTGGTAGGAGGAATATAAACAGCAGAGTATTATTGAAGTGAAAATCAACTTCAGAATTCCAAGTGCAGAGGGATTTTGGTATAGGAATCGGGGAAAAGAAAATTGTGTAGGTACAGCACACGATCATAAAGGCTACTGAGCTGCTTTATTACAGGAAGAATTTAAACGTAAAAGTAAAGATGTGATATTTCAGTTTGACATCTCCAGTAGTGTACAGTTTAAGTAATCATACTTAAGAATGTAAATGTGTTGGAGGCATTTAAGTACTAACTTGATACCTGAAATGAGCAAGTCCTGTTAGGAAGATAGGTTGGATAGACTGAGCATGTTTGTAAGAGTAATAGGTGACTTGATTGAAGTGTACAAAATGAATGGTCTTAACAAGCTAGGCATGGAAAAGATGTTTCCTCTGGTTCAGTCCAAATCTAGGGGACACTAATTTAAGTTTTTTTTTAATTAAGCTGTTCAGCTATGCTGTAACACACCTCTGGAGCAAGTGGGACTAAAACATGGGCATCCTGGTTCAGATGTAGGGAAACTACCATTGCACAAGAGCCCTCCTATTTTTGATGTCTCTGTGCCCACGGGCTTAAGGTTAAATAGTTTTAAAATTAGGGTTTGCCCTTTTAGAGACAGAAATGAGGAGTGTTTTCCTGAGTGTTGCGAGCTTTGGAACTATTTACCTCAGGAGGTGGAGTTTTTGTTTTTAAGACTGAGGTGGATAAATTCTTGTTAGGCATGGGAATCGAGGGTTATCAAGGTATATGGGAATTTGAAATTTGAAACACAAGCAGTCAGCCATGATCTTATTAAATAGCAGGCTCGAAGGACCAAATGGCCTACTTCCACTTCTGTTATTGGATATATATTTGTCTTGTCTTTTCATTGAACATTTTCAATACCTGTGTTTGCCATGACTCTAATCTTGTTCTTAACAAGACAAATTGTGTACCCCAATTCTGTCAATCTTTTTAATGTACTTTGGAAATGCTTTGTGATGTCCTCGTCCTCATTTCGAGCTTCTACAATGTGACCAGATATCCCCCTGAAGATTTCAAATGGGTTGCTGGGCACTTCAGTAAAATAAAAGTGGTTATAAGTCAGTAAAGTGTTAGAAAACAATGTAAGAGGCTTCATTCTGCATAAACAAAGTAAATTAAATCAGATAACCAGCAACTTCTACAAATCTATTCAGCTACACAACTAGTATCAAATAAATGTTATATTTTTGTTCTCTTCAGGCATGACAGCAGGACCTTTACAATACCACACTATTGCTTGCACATTCCTTTTGTTAATTGTACAGCTTGGCATGGAGAAACACAGATGGTCTGAGAACATTTAGAAATATTATTATTTACCAATCCATGTCTGTATCAGTTGGAACAATCTAACACTCACTCCATTCTGACTTAATTTATATTGTGTTGTGTCATCCGATGTAACAATGTTACCTGATAAAGTTATTGAAATTGCTCCTGGATAATCAAAGTTTAATTCTGTAAAAAAAATCTCAACTATTTCAAATCATTTAAATTGCTCTGAGTTAAATATACTTTAGAATTGATTTTTCAGTTATTTTGTTGCAGAGATCTGGATGAAATCAATGAAGAGAAAGGAATTGATGTACTTGTGAATTTACTTCAGGGTAAGAACAAATCTCTATATGTTTTTACTGATAAAGAATTCTAGCCATCTAATTCACAATCTTGTACAGTGTTATAATTTAAATTCTCCAGATTGTTGAAGCCATTCCTCATTGCTCTTAACTCTGTCTGGTTTTAGGTGTGACTAGTGCAGAACTGCAAGAAAGCACATGTGTTGCACTTGGAATTCTAAGTGAAAACACCGACCTGCGTATTCCTATAATTGATGCCAATGCATTGAAGTACTTGGACCAATTATTGAAAATGCCAATTGAAACTAATGTGTGGGAAGCTATTCTTGGAGCTTTAGATGCACTTCTTTACTCCAGCAGGTATAAAAGAATGGTTAAATAGTATCTTCCTTTATAGAATAGTAGCTTCAATAGAAGAAAATTCTCTGAATCTCAATGTTTAGGAGGTTTGTGTTCAGATTAGAAGGAAGTAATCGATGAATTACCATTCTTTTCTTTCAATCTCTGAAGAAATTCTGGAATTAAGTAGATAGATGTAATTCATCCAAAGATGCATTTCCTTGAGTGCATTTTAAATTTGCCTACCCTGCCTAAATATCTGCCTAAACACTTTTCTTAAATCCCTCCCAATTAATCTTCCTCAGTCTTTCTTCCCCTTGTCTTTTCCCTTAGCTCTGATTCCATTATCTTTCTCAATCTTTTCTCTGTTCCAGTTCCCTTTTCTCCCTGTTCTGTCTTCTGCTAATGAGAAGTAAAGGGATTAGTATGCATTATATATTTAAAATATATATTACATATTACTAATATATTAGTATGTATTATATATTAGTATGTTTTATATATTAAACTTGCTTTATTTCCATTAGGCCAGTTACTGAGTTAGAACTTGCAATTTTTCTGCAGTATTAAGTTTCAATGATTTTTGTTATAGTCCCCTGTCTACCTATATTCCTGACTTTGCTCTTTCTGTGAAACCAATTGGTCAAGTTCCATGAGCACTGATTATAATAAACTCCCCTGCCCCAAGGCTGCCATCTACAAAATCTCCCTATTCATTTTTCAAGCCTTGGAATGAAAAGTAAAAATCTATACCAAGGAGTAAACCCAGTATGGAAAAGAGAGACTGGGAAGGTTTTGTTTATGCAGAACATGGATTGCTTTGCATCAAAGAATAATTGAGTTTGGTGTCATTAGATCTTTTTAAAGAAAGATTGGTCAAATGTTTGCAGCAAAGATAAACACAACGCTGTCAGCAGAGAGCATGACACTGATTGGTATTTACTAGATGATGATAATAAAAAAAACAAGAACATATTGGGGGGTGTGTATGTGTGATAACTATTATTGATTCTTTAGTTTAAAATCCATGGTCTTTTGGTTGCCCTCTTCTCAATAACTTTACTTCAGACAGTTTCATGATTGATGTTTTGGAAGTCAAAATCAACATGACAATTTTGAGAATAAAGTAAGTCCTCAAAGTTGTCTTCTTGAAAATAAAACTTCTAAATAACATAACCTTTGATGAATCATAGGTTGGTATTCGAAGATTGCACCCTTCGTTAAAACAAGATGTGACTCCTTCGGACATTTCTTAGCTGGAAAAGCAAATGTGCAAGTTGAAATACTGTACCATACATGTGCAGCATTGTCCATTCTTAGCTGAAATATTTTATTAAATTAGATAAGCCACTAAGTATTGAGTAAATACTGTATAAATTGAAGGAAGAATAGTACAAGGTTGTGGGAAGAGGGGAAGGAATTACACCTAGTTGGATAGCTATTCCACAGAGCAAGCTCAGGCATAAATAAGCTAAATGACTTCCTTCTGTACTGTGCTATTTGATTAGCCTATGATGAACAGCTGCAGAGAAGCTCTTAAGTCTGGTCCTCTGACTCTTTCCTTAAACTTCACAGACTCTCTCTGCCATGTTTTCTTCTCAGGTTCAGAAATCATATTACCCAAGGGAGGCAAGTTAAATGCATTTTCCATAGAATATTTTGGCAACAATACAATCTTTGAGCACTGCATTATGTTTTTATATTTATTTTCACATTGTATTTAGTTGCCTTAATGATTTTCTACTCAAATATTCTTCAACTTTAAAGAAAATATTAAATCCTATGTCATGGATAGATGCACAAGCCCTTCAGAGTGGGTTCCAACATTGAAATTCGCAGAATCATGTCAATCAGATTTTTGTTCATTTACTCAAAGTAGTTCTTGGATGAAGCTAAATTTGGCCAGCAAGATACAAATGAGGTAAAAACAAAAGTTGCAATACAAAATCATAAAAACAGACCCAAAGAATAAACAATTTTTAAAACAAATCTGCATTTGGAAGCAAAGTCAAGTGGGGATTTACTGTAGTTTTTAACACAATACTGCAACTTTTCCAGAGTTTGTGAAGAAATTGAACAGCAAGCGATTATATGTCACCCTTGTGCAAAGGTTGAACAATCTTCAAAGGATAAGGTAAAATTAGATGTTAATTTAATTTTGTGTGAAACAATTACAGAGGTAATGAAAATATGCCAATTATTGTCAGATCATACATGAGTTTTACGAAACACTTGTAAAGCTGCATGCCATCTGGTTAGTTTCTGGTATTCACTTAGTTATCAAAATTGATAGCGCAAACAAATCGCAACAGAAGAAAATCTAGGTAAGTTGGGTGTGACAACTTACTTGAAGGGAAATCCCAAGGTACAAGTTACTTAATAGTGCTGCAGTACACTTTGCTAATAAGAAAGATACTTTGGAGAGTCAAAAATACTGGGAATATTAGTTGAATTTTTATTTGAATATCTTTATTTATTCTCATAAAGCCTCTTTTGTTTCGTCTCTTATATAATCTCTGAATGCAGTACTTTTCTTATTAGACAGGTTAACAGGACAATTTCTTTCTCTTTTAGTCACAATATTTAGGACAGTGTACATACTAAAGCACATCTTACTTGCTACCAATCTTTTTCTCAAATAAAGTCTCGTCAGCGGTTCATGATTGGCCAAATATGACTTATTTCCTCCTCGTGAGAAATCACATCCTTGCTTGTCTCTGCAGTAACTTTATCTTGGGGTGATTTGAAGCTCAAAGTTTAGAGAATCATAGATGCAAACCAGCGGTCCACTAATGATGCTGCTGATGTGTTGAGTAGTCTTTACCAAGTTATCTTGAGGTAGTATTTAGGTAACAATGGTTAGGTTAGAATGATGGTGGAAGTTGGTAATGAGAAATCTAAGCTTAATCAAGTGGCAGGGAGTAACAATATGGCAAGAACTGAGTTGGGCCAGATAGACTGAAACCACAAGTGTGTGGAAAACAGTGAGCAGTGGGCTAACTTCAAAGCAGAGATGGTTCAGACGAGGTAGGGCAAACAAGTCCAGACTTGCCTGGAGGACAGGGAAAATAGAAATTACGGAAAAGTAATGTCTTTATGACAGGTGTCAAAGAGAAAATACAGTTAAGAATCAAGCTGAATACAGAAGAGAGGGGGAAAAGCAAATAAGAAAACAAAGGGGGTTCTCTAAAAAGACTGATATCTAACATTCTGGGAAATCCAAAAGTCTTGCAGAGGCACACAACTAGTAAAAGGGTGGTGAAAGGAGGATCAGGTCAATTCTGTACTAGAAAAAAGGATTTACATATGATGACCGGAGGCACGGACATGGGGAGCAAATAAATCCTCTGCTTCTATCATTACCTATTAGCCAGATGCTACCCAGTCTATAGTCACAGCGAAGGAAACTCTGTTACTAGAAAGGTTTAAAATTGACAATGGGGAGGTAGTAGACAAGCTGTCAATACTTAAAAGATGATAATGCACCAAATCTGATTATATGCAAGGATATTAGAATCATAGAGTCATAGAGAAGTACATTATGGAAGCAGACCATTTGGTCCAACTCACCCGTGCCAACCAAATATCCTAAATACATTTGTTCCTGTTGGCCAGCATTTGGATCTGTATCCCTCTCAAACCTTCCTATTCATTTACCCAAGCAGATGCCTTTTAAATGTTGTAATTGCACCAAACACCACTACTTCCTCTGGCAGTTCAGATCATTCTAGACATGCACCACCTTCTGCATGGAAGTGAGAGTAGAAATTTGATGAAACACTGAGAATCTTTCAATCATCCCAGGACTCTGAGATGGTGTTGGAGGAATGGAGAATTGCAGACGTTACACCACTATTCAAAAAAAGGTTGTAAACATAAGTGCAGCAATTACAGTCAGTTTAATTGAGGAAATTTGTAAAAACAATCATTTAGGATCGAATTAATAGTTACATGAAAAAATATTGGTTAATTCAAAACAGTCAGCATTGATTAGTAGGAAGAAAAATCACTTCTAACAAATTTGAAGGAAGCTTTGAAGAGGTTGCAGAGAGTGTTGATGAAGGCAATGCTTTTGATGTGTCTATGAACATCCCATAAGGTGTTCAATATAATGCTAAACAGTAGACTGTGAGAAAAGTTGGAGCTCATGGAACAAAAGGGACAGTAGCAACACAAATGCAAAATTTGGCTGAGGGAAAGGAAGCAGTCGTGGTTAATGGGTATTTTCTAGGCTGGGGGAGTATTTGTAGTGCTGTTCCACAGGAGTCAATAATAATCTATAGCTTCGTGTACAGGGATAGTTTCAAAATTTGCAAGCACTAAAATCCTGGGTGCATTGTAATCTGTGAGGAGGACAGTTTAGAACTTCAAAATGACATTGATAAGTGGGTGGATAGATAAGTGACAAATGAAATGCAGTGCGAAGTCGCACTTTGGCAGAGAGAACATGGAGAATCAGTAAGAAACAAAAGATGCTATTCTAAAGAATGTGCACGAGCAGAACAAGCTGGGTGTATGTGTGTGTAAATAATCAAAAGTGGCAGGATAGGAAAAGAACAGTTATTAAAGCATATTAATGCCTCATAGGGCAGAGAGTACAAGAGCAGAGATTTTATACTGAAATTTATATTGCATTACTAGTCAGACCTCATCTGGAATATTGTGTAGAGTTCGAGGCATCACATTTTAGGAAGGATGTGAATAAATTGGAGTAAGTACAGAAGCAGTTTACAAGAATGGTTGCATTGCTGAGACATGTTAATAATGAAGAAAAATTGACATGTAGGAGCAGAAGTGGGCAGATCAGCCCCATCAAGTCTGCACTGTCATTCAGTGAGATCATGGCTAACCCAATAGCCTCAACACCAGTTTCCTATCTCATGGTTTCCCAAAACCCTTGATTCCCTGAATGAAATCTGTCTATCTCAGGCTTGAATATATTTAATGACTCAGCCTCATCAGCTCTGCAGTAAAGCATTCCAGAGCTTTACTACCCTCTAACAGAAAAAATGTTCTCTCATTTCTGCCATACATGGCATAAGGAAATCCTCTGCATCTGGAATCAGCCTAATGAGCTTCTCTGCACTGCCTTCAATTACATGACATCTTACCTTAGATAAGAGGACCAAAGTTATTCACAGTATTCCACGACTAGCGTGTATTTAGTTTTAATGGCTTATATATTAGCAAGGTCTCCCTATTTTTATACTTTATTCCCTTTGCCTGCCTTATTACCTGCTGAACTTGGATGTTAGCGTTTTGTGTTTCATGACCCCTAAATCTCTCTCTGCTGTAGCTTTCTGTAGTCTTTCTCCATTTAGATAATAATAGTTCTTCCATTCTTCTTGTATAACTTCACATTTTTATCATCTTATATTCCATCTGCCAGGATTTTGTTCACTTGCCTGACCTGTCTATATCTTACTGTAGACTCCTTGTGTCACCCTTAGTACTTGCCTTCCCACCTACTTCTAATATTGAAGTTAAGTCCATTAATGATAATGTCACGAAAAAATCTTCTGAAGGCATCATAACATTGCCTGTAAATTTCTCCCTGCTGGTGTCAATAAAAGTTGGCAAGGTTTGCTTTTAATCAGAGGCAACCCAGTTTAAATGGGATTAAGTTACTTAGAAGCACCAAACTCTCGATGCATAATTTTGGCCAAATATACTTTTTATTTAACTCCCAAGGTGTTCCCATTGTATTTTTCTCTCTTTTTAGATATGCTCCATTCAAAATTACAGCTTTAATATCGATTCTCCTGCATTCACAAGGTTTCGTTGCTAAAAAAAAACCAAGAACATCTTCATAACTTCTGCCACTAGCCTGGCTTTAGACTATATGTTCCATAAGTAAGCACCATTTCCATGCATATCCATTGTTGTCCCTTATCTGGTATCTCTGAGGGACATCACAGATTCTTTCTGGCTTTGTAATTCTTGCTATTTGGCATATTTCATTAAATTTTCTTATATTTTGTTTGTGGCCTTTAAGACCTACCAGTCCTACCACTGCTGGTGGTATGCAATTTATTTGTTGATCTTGTTGAAATACACCCTCTATCTTGTCTTTCTGCACTGCTACAATGTGACAACCCTTCCTATTAAGAAGGTTCTTCGAACAATTCATGATCTCTTGGAGTATGACAGCTCACGGACCTTTGTCTGAGCTTACCCTACATTTTCTTGCTTTCCACTTTTGTACTTCACAGTTCCAATCCACAAGCCTAACCTCCTATTCCTCATGCTGTACATTCAGCAAGCTTTTATATTTTTTCAGAGATCTTCCCTGCTGTACTAATAACATAGTCGCATCTCTTTATGACTAACCCCTTCCAGCAACTTTTTTGACTTTAACACCCACTTTTGGCAGTTGACCTTTGGGACCAACAGCTTTGTTTTGATGATCAGAACTAATCTATCCACCATGAGACAAACTTTTTAAAATACTGTAACGTACTTTTCTAATTAACCTTGTGACAGTGCTGCCCCTTTAACAAGGTTACTTTGTCCTTGGTGTTTCTTTCAAGAGAGGTCATAAAGGTAGAGGTGCGCAAATATCTGAGCAAGAACCTGGTTTAACGATGAAAGACAAACAGTGAGTTCTTCCAGTTCAGGTTTCTTTTTAGTTTATTTAGGTTGTAACAGTCAGAAGCTGCTGCAGAGCAGAAAGGTTCCAAGCCTCAGCAGATGGTTCCTGACTGACTTTATCTCTGAAATTTATTTGGAAGTTGTGTCATCCTGCCTGTAAGAACTTGAGTTTGAATTTATCTTTTGCCAAGGGGTGTGTTTATAGGATGTTATGGGAATTGGAATAGCTCCTTAGTTACGTTGCTATATCGAGTCAATTGGTTTTCAAATAGTTAAATTCTGTTTGCTTTTGTTCATGCTTGAACTATAATGTTTAAATAAATTCTCTTTTTGTTTAAAGAGAGAAGTTGTATGACTAGCTGCATCACTCCTAGAATATGCACTATGGATCTGCCTTGAAAAATTAGGGTCTAGGCTACCTCCTTGAAATACTTTGAGGGGGTCTGGCCTGGTCCAAAACAACCTGTTCAAAGATGTTACTGTGCACCTCTGGAGCAGGGGGATCTTGAATCCACGCCTCCCAGTCCAGGGGCAGGGACATACCCATTGCGCCACATTTCAGTTAATTTTAACAGCATAGCCACTTTCTTAAACTAAAGGGTTTGTTTCAATATCGTGATGAGTGTAGTAAAAAAACGTTTTCCGGAGATGGAGAAAATGTGAAAACCACTATTACAGTGTTGATTCATGAAATGTTTGAATACTTTCATAATGATTTTAAATTTAAATGGATGTGAAGACTCAAAGCAATTTATTGATGAATAGGGTGAGATTGAAAGGAAGAGTGAGGAATGTAGTTTGGTTCATGTCATTCAGAAATGCTTTATAATCAGTGAAGTATTGGAAATGTTAGAATTCCCTTCTCAATTTCTCAAACTTAAGTACTCTAACAGGAGTACTTTTGAAGTTTAATGACTGTTGCAATATAAGAGCATGTGACAACAACTATGCATAGCAAGATCCCACACATTTCAGTGAAGTGCATAACCAAATGATCTATTTTGGTAGAGTTGGTTGAGGGATACATTTTGACCAGAATATTTGGGGAACTCTCTCAATATTCTTTATTGTGCAATCTTGTATTCCACTTTCAGTTTAATGTCTCAATCAAAAGACTTCTTTTCTGATGGATCATCATGTGGTTCTCAACTGAATAACAGTGGTTAACTTTAAGATCATATGACAAGATAGAATGCTGATGAAAGCTCAAATACTTATCAAACTTGTGTTTTGTTAGGTTTTGGAAAACGTTTTGAAGGTTTTGTGTTACCTCAGTGGAAGACCACAGAGTCTGAATTTAAATGTATTAAGTGGACTTGTTTCAACTATTGACAGGTTTGTAATGTTACAGTGTTTGCAAGAAAAAGTGTGTATATATGTGTAGGTGTGTGTGTGTGTATAAAATATATATATTGTTCAATTGTGTGGAGGTATTGTAGAAGCTGCAAACAAGGAAAAAAATGCAAAACAGCCATTTTTAGTTACACTATCGTAATATGTGTTTAAGTATTTTCTTGATCTAATCTTTGATTGTCGTCTGATCTACATAGGAATGTAACCAAGTGTTTCTTGACCATTTTTAGCCTGTTAGTACACAAAGCCAGCAAGACTGCTTTGTATAAAGTAGCAAACAATTTGGGATCTTCACTGGCCATTTTGCAAACGTTACACTGCCCACAAAATGATGCAACCTGTTGTGAAGAAAATACAGGTATGGTTTTACCTTGGTTGATAAGTTTATAGCATTTCAGTTTGTTATGAAGTAAAAATTGTTCTGCATACTTGAAATATTTTCATGAGTGCATTTTTAAAATGAAGTATTGAGCTACATTACTTGGCGAGATACAGCATTAATGATGCTAGTTTGACATTTTCTGTCTTTGCTATAAATTTAAAAGCTTTACCTCAAACATTTTTTGTGTATTATTTTGCTGCTTTCCAGGTCCTGCAAGTTGTGATAAGTGCCTATTTTGTATTGCTAAAAATAATTATTCAGTTTCACTTTTAAGCAGTTTCACGTATACTGCAGAATGATCATGCAATAGACAGAGCTAAGTAACTCCACAATCAACGAATCAGCTCAAAGCTTTACAGTCCTACCTCTTCTTAAAAAAAATGCTAATCAGAGGCAGATACTGAATGAATATCTCAATGAGAGGTGCCCCCAGCTCATCTGTAGAAAAGACAAATTGCACCTTTTGCATTCATGTTCTGGGAGAAGCAACAGATGATCCATTTCACCTTTCTGCTAACGTTCCTGACATAATAGTGCATAGTTGTTGACCAATCCGATTTACTCCATGTGACATCAAGAATGACTGAAGGCACTGGATGCAGCAACGGTTGTGGGCCATGATAGCTTCTAGAAGCAGCACTGAGGAATCTGTGACAGTATTGAAAATATCTCAAGTTGAACTTAATCTGGTCAATTACTGTCCTAGTAGTCTATTACTACTCAATCGCTCGTTACGTGATGCAAGGTGCTGTGAACAGTGCAAACAAGTGACACTTGTTCATCAATTCTCGTCAATACTCAGGTCTCATTATAGGTAAAGGAGTTGAATTCTAGGGGTTAAATTATAATAATATCTTTGGATTACCGTTGACTGGAAACTTAATTGGTTCAACCACATCAATACTATTAATACAAGAGCAGATCAGAGGCCAGGAATTGTGCACTGAGTAATTCACTTCCTGAAGCCCCCAAAGCCTTTCCACTATCTATAAGAGCATGTCAGGAGTATGATGCATGCCTGGATTAGTGCCGCTCCAAGAAGCTCAACACTGTCCAGGATAAAGCAGTTTCCTTGATTTATAGTACCGAAGTATCAACTCTCTCCATCATTCTCCTCAAAACAAAATCATAGTTCCATAAGATGTTTTCGCTATATCTGTTGGTTCAGTTATTGGGAAAAGGAAGAAACTGTTATTTTGTATTTTAACTATGCTAATTTTTAATTGCAGGCATTATCAATCTTCCTGAAGACAGACCGAATCAATTAACAATGGATCCTAAAAGGTTAGCCATGTTGATAATTAAGTATTCGAAATCTCCAACCTAGTTGTGCAATATAATTTCATAACTGAAACAAAATTGGAGATTTTGAAATTGATTTTGTACTTTAAATTATCATTGATCATATAATCCTGCAGCTTTCACCCGGAGATCAAGTGGCATCAGAAGGAAGACCATCTTATGCTAAATGTCAAGTTGCGGAATTTTACAGAACATTCATGTAAATTTGGTCATTGCAGAGTAGTATTCAGGTAAAGTCAATGAGCATGTGAATCGCTTAAAAAGACCAATCATTACCTTTGACTTTTATCTGATGCTTTACATTCAATTGCAGCGCCTATGTTGGTACCAAATTATATTTGGCAAACTTGGAACTTAAAGACAGGATTTTAAAGGAAAAGAGCTCATGTGTAATTAAAAATGAAGAGCCTTTTATAATACTATTCAAACAAGAGAAAGGTGAATGGAGCAGTTTGCTGAAATTCAAGGTAATTGTAGTGAAACAAGTTGCAGAACTTGGAGCAAAATCTATACCTGATTACCATTTAACATTTCGTTCTTAGTGATAATAGCTGCCTTGCTTCAAATAGCATAATACTGTCTCAACAAAAGTATTGTTTCAGTAGTTTCAAAATGTAGTTTTTCTGAATGTTGCCATTTCAGTGCTGCTTTTGAATTTGGTTGAATTTTCTATCAAAATATTTCTGTTCACTTCTTTCAACTTCTATTTTCATTTGGGGAATAAAAATATGAGTCTCTGTTAAAAGAAGGGTGAAACTGTAATTGGTAAAGGAAATGCTTGTAGGGTGTTTGAAATGATATAATATACTATGACATAGAATGTGGTTATCTCTCAAACATTGATAATAATAATGCCCAGGAACATGTTGACCTCCAGTCATGAGTTTCCACTCAAAATGGGTAAAAGAACTACATATTCTGCTATGACTTCTGTTGTTAACAGCAAGGATATGACTAAAGTAAGTGTAAGCTGGAGATTGCAGTCTGCTGTCTCTTGATGAGAGGCATGGGTTGGGTTTATATTGATTTGAGAGAGGGTTTGAACATTGAATTTAATATTGAAGAGAAGAATGAAGATACATGAAGAGGCAAATAGTACTGGAGTAAAAAATAATTCACAGATCAAAGGTGACAGCCAGCGAGATGCAAAACTGAGTTTGGAGCATTTGTAAATAAATCTACAGAGATTGATTAAATGAAGTTTGTGAATTGCAGATACAAATGATGGCATGGAATATTAAATGACCATAACACCGACTTAGTGCAAAGAAAGGTTGAGCTGGAAACTTGGCTACCTTTTAGCTATGAATGTCAGAGTCGAGAGTGTGTTGCTAGAAAAGCACAGCAGGTCAGGCAGCATCCGAGGAGCATGCAGATCAATGTTTCGGGCATAAGCCCTTCATTAGGAATTCCTGACTTGCTGTGCATTTCCAGTACCACACTCCCGACTCTGATCTCCAGCATCTGCAGTCCTCACTTTCTCGCTAGGAGTGTCAGGAAAAATAAGGAAGGAGTAAAATGGTGGGAAATGGTAGTTTACTTTTCTCCAGTATTGTATAGGTCATTAATATCCTAAGAGGCCAAAGACCGAGTCCATTTGATTGGAATTGGGGAACAATAGAGTGGCTGTTGAGAAGCGAAAGTCAGACTCAACATCTATTGATTCACATCTCTCTGTTTTGCCAAATCAATTTCTGGAGATTTTTCTTTCAAACACTCCTTTTGAGACGTGGCCATCACTAGATCAGCCCAGTATTTATTGCCCTTGACAATATAGTTATCCTTGAGAGGCTGGTGATGAGCTGCCTCCTTGAACTGCAGTCCATTTATTGTAGGTAGATCCACAATGCTCTGAGTGGGTGAGTTCCAGGGTTTTGACCCAACAACAGTGAAGGAACATTGATATGTTTCAAAGTCAGGATAATGAATGTCTTGAAGGGGATCCTCTAGGTGGTGGTGTTCCCATGTATCTGCTACCCTTGACTGTCTTAGTGGTAGCATTTTGAATTTGGAGGATGTTGTCTGAGGAGCTTTGGTCAGTTTCTGCAGTGCATTTTGTAGATGGTACACACTGCAGCTACTGAGTGTCTGTGCTGGAGGGAGTGGATATTTGTGGATGTGGTGCCTGTCAAGCCAGCTCCTTTGTCCTGGCTGGTGTCAGGTTTCTTGAGTGTGATTGGAGCTGCACTCATCTCTGCAAGTGGGGAGTGTTCCATCACACTCCTGACTTGTGCCTTGTAAACAGTACCTACTGTAACTCAGTTAAAAATCACACAACACCAGGTTATAGTCCAACAGGTTCATTTGGAAACATTAGCTTTCGAAGGTGGTTGAACCGAGGAAGAACACTTCAAAAGCTAGTGTTTCCAAATAAACCTGTTGGACTATAACCTGGTGTTGTGTGATTTTTAACTTTGTCCACCCCAGTCCAACACTGGCACCTCCACATCAAAAAAAATGTTAGCAGTTTCTTTTTATATATTCTTCCTGACCTGACTGTTCTCTAGCATTTTCTGCTTACATCTGTTTTCCAAATGTATTTTCCTCTAGTTCCATATCAATCTTTATTTCGAATCGTAGCTCCCATTATAATACTTCAGAAAGAAGTACTGTTGTACTACATTATTGAAATAGCTTTATTTACAGTCTGACTGTGTGCCCATCTTTCATTCCCTTACTTGTTGAGTCTTGAGTAGGATGTTTGCAGTAAAGCGCAGAGGACTGTATGTAATGAACACACGGGTTTCCTTTGAAACTGCGAGTTTTATGTTTACTGCATAATCACTAATAACCCTTACTGTATGGATCTCAAATGCATTTTTATTGCAGAATCCAAATGTTACCTTTGATTTCAACTATCTCGAGGAAGTGGCAGATGATGTAACTCTTCCGATTTGGAGGGGTAAGATTGTTTAAGTAAAAGAAAATCTAAGCTGTATCATTGTTCAGACATTGTGAAATTAACAATATAAGTGCAACACTGGTCCTGTTTTAGCATTAATGAAAATAATAATTTTGCTTTTAACCATGGTAACCAACATATTTGTCTTTTGCACATAATTTATTGGATATGTTTCTTTCTTCTACATCTTTCCACATTTGTGTGGTCTCTTGAAGCAGGTAATTTTGAGACCCTTTGAGTTGGGAATGACCACATAAGGTAAATCTAGTTGTTTTTTTCTGAAATCCCTGTTCTAGTTAATAGCCCACATAGAATGTAGCATGGAAAACAATTGGAGTAAACACATGCTGTGTGGATTGGGGAACCATTTGAAGTAGTATTTTTCAGGTGTCATTGTGAAATGCTGTTTTAATCTTTTGAACTTGAGGATTGGAAGAAAGCCTCAGTTTTCTGACTATATTACAGTTGGGAGGTATTGACATACTGTGAATCTTGGGGAAAAATATATCAAGAACACAAGACAAAACAAATGTGCAGAGAAGCAGAATATGCAATTTAGAGCAAACATTTATGCAATATTAAATTTTGGATGGGTTATGGAACACAAGATCAAACAAAATAAAGCCAGACAAAAAGACGAGTTGTTTTTGATTTTCAAAATTAGAATTGAAGAAAAAAATTGGATGCCTACAAAAACCTAAACTGTTTAGGGAGCCACATGATAGTGTAAACACATGTCTTTTATCTTTCTGTAATTTTAATTGTGGAATAAAATGAGAAAATAATGGTTTTATGCACCAAGAATGGTTGGAGAATTGCTGCATGCTTGAAAGCAAGTAACCTAAAGATCACAGTAAGCACTGGTTTATGTTGCTGGTGTTCAAACAGGAATTAAAGTGTAGTTGCAGATGTACTTGAGCCATGAGGCTGTGTACAAATGGAGCTTTGGTATTTGGTACAAGTAGCTGATTGATTTATAAATAGCAACTGGTTCTCAGGCAGCTGAAAGTTTGGGGCATTGAGCAAGATACAGAGAGGTTATTAGGTACCTGGAGATCTCTCTGTTCCTTACATTAAAAGCCACTTTAAGACAGAAGAAACCATTCCATCTTTCTTTCAGATGTTGAAAGCCCAGACTGTTAATTAATAAATCAGACCTGGAGTGAACTGGTCACCCTATGCCACTAGCAAACCAGTGAAAGCCTCTGGAAAAGTCAGATGGAGAAGCAGAATTCTGACCAGTGCAAGAATCCCAGCAATCCTGTGAACAGGAATGACTGAACTGCCTTATCTTTCCCTCCACCTATAACACCAATGTTGTTTTTTTCTGCATGTGTGTGTTTAAAGGGAAGTTTATAATGTGATTAGAGCTTTAATTTGTAGAATTTATAGATAATTTTTAATCAACCTGAAATAGAGATCGAAATATCACAAAGTTCAATATTAAACAAAGAGCAAAGAAAATTTACAGCCCAGGAACAGGCCCTTTGGCCCTCCAAGCCTAAGCCGATCCAAATGTACTGTCTAAACCTATCGCCCAATTCCTAAGCATCTGTATCTCTCTGCTCCCCACCTCCTCATGTATCTGTCCAGACACACCTTAAATGAATCTACCATGCCTGCCTCTACTACCTCTGCTGGCAATGTGTTTCAGGCACCTACCACCCTCTGTGTAAAGTACTTGCCGCGTATATCCTCCTTAAACTTTTCTCCTCTCACCTTGAATACGTGACCTTTCGTTATTGAATCCCTCACCCTGAGAAAAAGCTTATCTCTATCTACCCTATCTATACCCTTCTTGATTTTGTAGACGTCAATCAGGTTCCTCCTCTCCACACCCCTCCATCATCTCCTTTTTTTCCAATGAAAGCAATCCTAACCTACTCAACCTCTCTTCATAGCTAGCACCTTCCATACCAGGCAACACACTAGTAAACCTCCTCTGCACTCTCTTCAAAGCACCCACATCCTTTTGGTAATGTGGCGAGCAGAACTGTACACCATATTCTAAATCAAAGTCTTATACAATTTTAACATGATCTGCCACCATGACCAACCCTGTCTGATGAAAGCAAGCATACCATATGCCTTCTTGACCACGATCCACCTATGCAGCCACCTTCAGGTTACAATGGACCTGAACTCCCAGATCTCTCTGCTCATCTACTTTTCCCAAGGTTCTAACGTTTACAGTATAGTTCACTCGAGAATTAGACTTCCCAAAATGCATCACCTCACATTTGCCTGGATTGACACCATCTGCCACTTCTCTGCCCAACCTCCAGTCTATGTTCTCCTGTATTCTTTGAGAGTCCCCTATGTTTTCTGCTACTCCACCAATCTTCATGTCATCTACAAACTTACTGATCAGACCAACAATGCCGTCTTCCCAATCATTTATGCATATTACAAACAACAGTGGCCCCAGCACTGATCCTTGTGGAACACCACAGGTCACCTTTCTTCATTTTTAGAAACTCCCTTCAACTACTACTGCTCTGTCTCCTGTTGCCCAACCAATTCTTTATCCACCTAGCTAGAACACCCTGCATACCATGTGACTTCATTTTCTTCATTAGTTTACCATGGGGAACCTTATCAAACACCTTATTAAAATCCATGTATACGACATCTACAGCCCATCCTTCATCTATCAACTTGGTCACTTCCTCAAAGAACTCTATCAAGTTGGTAAGGCATGATCTACCCCCCCCCACAAAACCATGTTGCCTATCACTGATAAGCCATTCTTTTCCAAATATAAATAGATTTTATCCCTCAGTATCTTCTCCAGCAACTTTCCACCACTGACATTAAGCTTACTGGTCTGTAGTAGTTACTGGAATATACCTACTACCCTTCTTGTACAGGCGGACAACATGAGCAACCCTCCAGCACCTCACCTATGTTTAAGGATGATATAAAGATATGTCAGGGCCTCAACTATTTCCTCTCTTGCCTCCCTCAGCAACCTGGGATAGATCCCATCTGGTCTGGGGGATTTGTCCACCTTTGTATCCTTTAGCTTACCCAACACATCTTCCCTCCTTATGGCAATGTGATCCAGAGTAAACAAACTTCTATCTCTAATTGCAGCATTCATCACCTTCCATTCCTCAGTGAAAACTAATACAAAGTAATCATTGAAAATCTCACCCATTTTCTTAGGTTCAATACGCAGCCTTCTTTCCTTATCCTTTAGTGGACCAACCCTTTCTCTGGCTACATTCTCGCTTCTTATATCAGAATAAAAGGCCTTGGGATTAAGTATGAAAAGGATATAAATCAGGCAATGATTCAGATTCAAGACTGGAAAAGGGCAAATTCTGGGGGTCTCCAGGTTGAACTAGAGCAGGTCAATTGGAAATGCATTTTGTGGATATAACTGCATGAAAAGTGGGAGAACTTCAAATGAATGATTAATCGGGTGCAAGCGAGACGTATACCCGTGGAAATGAATATAGGATATCCAAAGCTAGAATACCCTGAATGATAAGGATATTAATGAATAAAAAGGACGATTATGATGCATATTGAAATAATATTAGCAGTATAAATGAGGAAGTGTATGTCAAATTCAGGAGAGAGGCTAAGGTTAGAGTAAGGAAAACTGAGAGGAAATATGAGGAAAGGATGGCAGGCTGTGCTAAAATGAATAGTCAAATGTTTTTCAAACATATTAACAGTAAGAGATTTGTGAAAGATAGAGGAGGGGAGATAGTGAATGGTGAAAATGATGCTGAGTGACTTCAGAGGGACATTAACAAGTTGATTAAATGGGGAGACACCTGGCAGGTGAGTTTCAGTGCAGAGGAATGCGAGGTCTTACACGATGCAACTTCTGATTCAGATCTGTCTGTGGGAAAGGACATAAGCAGGGATTGTGATTTTGACTGGGGCATAGTCTGTAAGGTATGAGTCTGTAAATATGACTAACACAGGCTGTTGCTGGACTGGTTTGTGTGTCTGTTCTTTAAACTTTACACAAGTCTGCAAATGTTAGTCAGGAAGACTTCACAGAGACAGGTTTGTCATTGTCATTTTCGATGCCTAGGTCAGCACTGGTTGGTCCCATCTAGTTCCATTTCTTTCAGGCCATCCTGTGTATTAAAGAGCTTTTTACGTTGTCTGGACCTGGAATCACAGGCCAGAAGAGCAGATTTCCTTCCCTAAGGAATATTAATAAACCATATTTTATGATAATTATCAATAGTTTCATCGTCACCTTTAGTGAAACTAGCTTTTAATTCCAGCTTTTATTAATTATATTTAAATTCCACCTCTGCCTTGATGGGATTGAGCCCTTACCCCCAGAATGTTAGGTTGGGCTTCTGGATTTACTTGTCCAGTGACATTATCATTTGTCTACACCCGGATAAGCCACCAACACATCATTGGGTTGATGCTATCTCATTGAGTCCCAATACAAAACGACGTACAACTTTACCTTCTCAGCTACTTTCAAAGTACCTGATATTATGTTAGAGCACATAGATTGAACAAATTAAATCATTTGTCTTGAAATCTAAGGACAGAGCAGTCTCAAATTCACACATTGTTGCCAGTCTCATCCTTAACTACTGTCCCACCATTAGTTAAGCTTGAGATATATTGGTACAATTGCAAACCAGTTAATGTTAATTACCTACTGGGATTGTAGTCTTCTATGACAATCAAATTTATAAATAAGTAGTAAGAATCTTAATAGGAAAATTCCCTGTAAAATCAGATTGGACACTGTGTCCTTTTGTTCTTTGATGAATTGTACACAGCGTATCAATGGAATACAGGCTAGTCAGTCCTCCTTCCTGAATACCACTAAATATGAACCATCTTGCAATGACTACATAGTTGGGAATGGATATTGAAAAAATACCTGGAATGTATCAATGGATCTTTCTGAAGAAGGTAGTATTTGGCTTTGATTCTAGAAGTGATCTTTCCTACTTAAACGCTGAAGCAGTGCCTCGTGAGAATTAGTGATTTACCGTCCCTCACTTCTAGTAACCTCAGAAGATATAAAACTGTTCTAATTTAAGATAATAGAAGGGAAACAGATGAGCTTTGGATTACAAGCTCCAGTACTTAAAGTGGTTAAATGGTGAGATGAACAGAAGAAAAATATTTTTATGCCGAGAATGAGAATTGTTTTAGACATACAAATTAATAGAAGAATATCATAAATATTAATTTTTCTTCTTAATCTTTGATAGATATTAGAAGAAATGAGAAACAAGTAGTAATGGAACCCATCATTGATGATTATGATAGTTTTACCAGTACCAATGATAGTTCTGAAGATGATTACTGATAACTCAGGTAAATGTCCATGTTAAAAGTTAAAATTAAATATTCTTTTGGTTGTATAGATCCTGGTCATTTTTGTATTTTGCACTGTGTTCTGTTTGGTCAATATTTGATTATTGCATAATTATAAAATATTAAACTGTTCTATTTAATAATCTTTAATTAACAGGGCAACACTTATGTGATAAGTAGGGGTGAAACAGTACATCTATCTGCTCATAAAGGTGTGTAGATTCTAGAATGTAGCTGCCCTCTTATCTGAGGGTATAAGATTGAAATGAGACTGACTGACTGCCCTTGACTTGAAGGTAGTATTTAACCAAGTCCGGCATCGAGGAGAACTAGCTAAACTAGAGTGGATGGGAATTAGAGAGAAGACTGTCCGCTGGTTGAGACCATATCACATAAGATGATTAGTAAGTTTACAGATGACACCAAAATTGGAGGTATAGCGGACAGCGAAGAAGGTTACCTCAGATTACAACGGGATCTTGATCAGATGGGCCAATGGGCTGAGAAGTGGCAGATGGAGTTTAATTCAGATAAATGCGAGGTGCTGCATTTTGGGAAAGCAAATCTTATCAGGACTTCTACACTTAATGGTAAGGTCCTAGGGAGTGTTGCTGAACAAAGAGACCTTACAGTGCAGGTTCATAGCTCCTTAAAAGTGGAGTCGCAGGTAAATAGGATAGTGAGGAAGGTGTTTTGGTATGCTTTCCTTTTTTGGTCAGAGTATTGAGTACAGGAGTTGGGAGATCATGTACAAGATATTGGTTCGGCCACTGTTGGAATATTGTGTGCAATTCTACTCTTCTTCCTATCTCCTTCCTATTGTGAAACTTGAAAGGGTTCAGAAAAGACTTACAAAGATCTTGCCAGGATTGGAGGATTTGAGCTAGAGGGAGAGGCTGAACAGGCTAGGACTGTTTTCCCTGGAGTGTCGGAGGCTGAGGGGTATAGAGGTTTACAAAATCATGAAGGGCATAGATAGGATAAATAGACAAAGTCTTTTCCCTGGGGTCGGGGAGTCCAGAACTAGAGGGCATAGGTTTAGGCTGAGAGGGGAAAGATGTAAAAGAGACCTAAGGGGCAACTTTTTCACGCAGAGAGTGGTACTTATGGAATGAGCTGCAAGAGGAAGTGGTGGAGGCTAGTACAATTGCAGCATTTAAAAGACATTTGGATGGGTATATAATTTGGAAGGATATGAGCCGGATGCTGGCAGCTGGGACTAGATTGGGTTGAGATATCTGGTCAGCATGGACGAGTTGGACCGAAGGGTCTGTTTCCATGCTGTACATCTCTATGACTATGACTCTATAACTCTAAACCATCTCTGCAGGAGTTCTTCAGCATTAATATTTTCTAAACATTCTGTTCAGAAATGTTATGAAGAACCTCTGAAACTAATGGGACTTGAATCCAGGCATCCTGACACAGACATTAGGGCATTACCACTGTGCCACAAGAACCCTAGTTCTTCAGGATAGTTTCAAACACCCAACCGCCTTCAGGTGCTCCATCGATGATCTCCTCCCTCCCCCACCCCCCCAAACATTCCCATCATAGGTCAGAAGTAGGATGTTCATTGACGACTACACAATGTTCAGTGCTATTCGTGTTTCCTCAGATACTGAAGCAGTCCATATTCAAATGCAGTGACACACCTGTGCAATGTTAAGGTTTGGGATGACACATGGCAGGTGACTGTTTGAATCACAGTGTCAGGCAATGACCATCTCCAACAAATAAGAATGTAACTATCACCCCTTGACATCCAGTGAATCACCTGCCATCAACATCCAGCGGGGGCGGGAATCAAGAAACTGAACATGGTTAGCCACATAAATACTGTGGCTATGAAGAGATCAAAGGCTAGGAATACTGCAGTGAGTAACTCATTTCCTGATTCCCCAAAGCCTGTCCACCATCTATGTAGCACAAATTAGAAATCTGATGGAATATTTCCCATTTGCCTGGATGGATGCAGCTCCAACAACGCTCAAGTACCTAATCCACAAATGTTCACCCTGCACCACTGAAGCTTAATGTCAACAGTAAGTGCAATTTACAAGATATATTGCAGAAATTTACCAATGCTCCTTAGACAGTCGTGGATTTGGAAGGTTCTATCAGGAGATTCAAGGAAACACCAGCATCTGCATGTTCCCTCCATCATCCCTCCCTCAGCATCTTGATTTGGAAATACACCGTATTCTGGTCCTTCATTGACACTGTCAAATTCCTGAAACTCCTTCCCTAATAAGATTCTGTGTCTACCTACATGAAATGACTGCAACAGTTCAAGCAGGCAGCTCTACTGTTATCTCAAGGGCAAATAGGGATGGGCAATTAATGCTGGCTCAGCCAGCAACCCCAAACCCCATGAAGGAATAAAAAAAACTTTTGACAAGTCCTTCCTAAATCCTGAGTTTTCAAATCTCTGAGCAATTACTCATCTGTACGCTTCTTAATAGCCTGTTTTGAACTCAGTTACCACAATTTTTAAAGAAGGCTTAATTTTATTCTAGATGTAAAAGCCATTATTGTATGAATAGTTGAAGTTCATGAGGTTCCTAAATTCTATTTGATCTGCCAAAATTGCAAAACCACATCCTGAAAGAAGCTGCACATCACTGAAATCAATGTCTGCATTTCCCCATGTCACCTCACATGTGAGCATCAGATTTTCCATAGGGCTATCAGTGAGCACTAACAGCCGTGCTGTTATCTCTATCTCACATTTTGGATTTAAATGCATTCCCACGTTAGTGAGTTGTCTTAATTGAAATTAATTTTGATTTTGTGAAGTAAACCTTGAATTTCACCAAAGCTGAAATTCCAACTTTTAGTCAAAGACGTGATTAACTACTTATGTATTTGTTTTATTTTTAAAACAATTAAAGAATAAGAGAATTGTAAATATAATTACTAATAATGGCCAACAAATACATTTTTAAAATAATCTGTGGGCAACATTATTAAAGCTTAAGTCATTAGCATTTCACCATCTATCTCAAGTTGCTTTTTAAAAAAAAGTATGAATATAGTTCGGAACCCAATATTCAGAGGCATATGTTTATGAATCCTTTCTGTAGAAAGATTATTTTGAAAAAGTCTAAAAGCATGAAATCCATTCAAAACATGAGATTTGGGTAAGTATAAACACTGATATGCATTCATGGAGAAATAGGCCAAATGCAAATATTTTGGGAGATATTTTACATCAGTTCAACCTTCAACCTCGACACCACCTCAGAAAATGACCTTAGTATATGGTCAGTATAGAGATTGCCTCGAGTTTCATTACTCTAGCATGTATTAATGCTTATCTTGAGTTCACCCAAGAAACATACATCCTTAAGATATATTGGTTTATTTGATCAATTCCTGAAATACAGATGAAACCTAGTATTGTTTGAAGAGTTATTTTATATTTCAGGTTAAGTTTTTGAATATCTTTGTTACATCACACTTGAATTGTTTTTAAAAAATTTTAGATCAATTTTGAAAGATTTTTGTTTCTAATTCAATTTTTCATCTTATCCAAAGAAACTCATGATTGGGGTGGAAGAGGAAACAACAAATTCTTTTTGAAGGATTAGCATTCAACTTATATGAAACCTTGGCAGATCTGAATCAACAGCCTTGTTTTTGTGAGAAGAACAAGTGTTGCTTGTTTCACAGATACTACCAGACTTGCTGAATAATTCCAGCATTTTCTGTTTTCATTATCAAAGTAATAACTTGTCAAATTCGCTAAATGTTTGATAAGATGACTGCATCATCTTCTGCATTGGATGGGAACCTAATTGTGGAAACACACGTCAAAGTTTGTGACAGCATTAATTCTCTCGCTTTGCATTCAAGCAACACTAATAACAATTTTAGGCTGTAATCTGAAATGCTGATCTCTTATGTTACTTATGAAGACATCCAATTTTGTTCAAACATGTTTCAAACAATTTTACAACCTTCTGTGTATGTCCACTGGTTTAACTTATGGTAAATTGAACCTGTCCTGCATTATTTGTTGCAGTTTAGCAGTTGTTCGAATATTTGACTTGAATACCATTTTTTTTGAAGCATTAATTATTAAAAATATGTATGGGATAATCTTAAGTCCCAAATGTACAAACAGCTAACAATTGGTCTTCCCAACCAACATAGTTAACTAGCTGTTTACAAATTGTTTTTACTAAATTAGTGGGAGTATTGCAATGGCTCCATTTTAGGCCAGGGTAGTCTAACTATCCCAAGCATGGACATCAGAGTACACATGAGCAGTGCCACATGGCATCCAGTTATTATCATTACGCTTTACAAAAACAAAACACTACAAAAGCTGGAAATCATGAACTCAGTTTGTCTCTCCACAGATGTTGCATGATGTGACTAATCCCAGTGTTTGTTTCACACCCTTGCTTATTTGTTTTACATATACTGGCTTCAGTTTCAACTTGTGTCCTTGCCCCCTAAGCTCCACTCATTGCATAAGGATGAAATATTCTGCACCAGTGATACAACTACCACTTGAGCAAAATAAATATTTCCAAAATTTATTTATTTGAATCCCATTTCCCTGTTCTTTCCCTATATGCTGTACAATTTTCAAATTTTTGTCAAGTTCTCCCTTTAGCTGACCTTGAGGTTTCCACACCTGACACCCACTTGTTATAATAAGCTATTATAATTACTTGAGAAAGAATTGACCTTGCAAGAACAAAAAAACAATACAGCACAGGAACAGGCGATTAGCCCTCCAAGCCTGCACTGACACATTTTGTCCATCCATACTAAAACTGTTTTCACATACAGCATCCATATCCCTCTATTCCCTTCCTATTCCTGTATTCATCTAGATGTTTATTGAATGCTACTATTGTATCTGCTTCCACTATCTCGTCTGTCAGCAAGTTCTAGGCACTCACCACCCTTTGTGTGAAAAACATGCCTCACACATTTCTTTTTTAACCCCCACCAAAAAAAACAAATGCATTCTATCCAGCCTTTCTTCATAGCTAAAATCCCCCATACTAGGCAACATATTGGTAAAACCTCTCCAAAGTATCCACATTCTTCTGGTAGTGTGATGACCAGAACTGTATGCAGTATTCCAGGTGTGGTCTAACTAAAGTTCTATAAAGCTACACTTAACTTGTCTATTCTTATTCTCAGTGTCCCTTCCACTGAAGGCAAGCATGCCATTGGCCAACTTTTTTTAAATACACCTTAGGATATCTTTTTTTGACATAAAACAAACTATATTTTTAAGGGACTACAGTCCCGCTAGCAAACATTGTCTGAATTTGCATGTGGCTAAAGGTCTCGCAAATTGCATTGTCAACCACTGAATTTACTATTTTTTTTATTGAGTAAATGTTAGGTCCTTGGGAGATTGAGAACTGGGCAAGTTAGTTTATAAAATCTGTAAAATAAATATTTCTTTTGCGATGGTTCATGTGTGCATTAATTTCACTTGATTAGGTTTCCAATTTTAAAAATAATAAAACTTATATTTCTGCATGTATATCATATCTACATGGTATTTTCTTTCTTCATATGGTATTTCTTTCTTCACATTGTTTTAGATGACAAGTCTAACAATGGCTGATCTGTACATTAACTACGTTTACTCATTTTGTTTCTGTAATCCTTAACAATCCTACCAAACAAAAATCAATGTTTTAAAACTTCAGGCGACCAATCGTTTCCAGTGTTTTGTGAGGAAAAAGCTTCAGATACTTATAACCCTTTGTGTAAAGAAAAGCTTCCTGATTTCCAGCTGTTTGGCCAAAGCTTTAACTTGAATTTTGTGCACCCAGGTTTGGAATCACTCAACAAATTAACTTGTTTCTTTTGTTAATAGCAACTCCTCGTAATTATCTAAATGTCTCAGTTACGCATTCTGTACTCAAGGAAATGCAGCTTGTCTTAATATTTTAACCTTTCATTCCTGATATAATTCTGACGAATCGGGGTTAATGCTCAAAGCTAATACACCTTCAATATATCCACCGACTGCCATAAATTCATATAACTGGCAACCATACACTCTTACCACATTAGTATCTCTTCAAAGTTACAACAGACATGACTTACCCTCTCTACATCCATCTCTCTGATCAGCTTGCTTTTACAATGTTCTCAGTAGCATAAAGGTAAATTAAAGCTCATCACTTCTGTTTTGTGATACAGAGCACCTTTCTTCTCCCTCCTCCTCCCAGGTTTTCTTCCTGCAATTGCTGCAATGTAGTATTATGGGTAATCATCTCATCTGCCTCTATAAGATATACTTATAAGATAATTAAAAATTTTTAAAAAGCTAAAATTAGTTGGAAAACTAGAATGCAGAGAAGGACAGGGAACACATCCCAACCCACATGGATGATTTCAGGACTTGGCCTTCAATAATCTAAGAATTAGTAGTAACACAGCAAATAAAGTGATTCTTTATGCAATGAAGTGGTTTGCTTCATTGAGAATTATTTCATAAGCTGATTTAACTCAACCCAGATTGCAATAATGTATGGTCGTGTTAATAAAATTGTACTAGGCAACTATATTTCATTGAATCTCCAGCACAATAACAAGCTATTCAGCCCAACTGGTCCATATTGGTTAACCATATTAACTTCCTCTCAGGAATCCTATTAGCAAAACCTCATATTCCTTTAAGATTGTGTAAATTCCTTTTAAAAGCATCAATGTTTACTTGTACTGTTGCTTGTAAGGAGCTTCACAATTCACTAGTGTTTACGTCAAGGACTTGCGCTTCAAATCCATTTTAGATCTATTAATTACAATTCTGTTTGACTCGTCATTTGCTGATATTTGCCAACTATAACTAATGTAAGAGAAACTAATTCAAAATGAGAATATAGTCAGGTATTGTGATTATCATCATAACTCGATGAACAGGACATGCTATGCAAGCCTGGGGATATTTGCATGTGCCAGTGAAATCCTCTCCACTCTCCAGTCATTCAGAAATCACTTCTTAGCGTAAAAATATGAGAAATAGAGCTCACTCACAAATCAATTAGCCTGAGACAAAGAACGATTTATTACAGGCTTGCAAGCACCGGATGCTTCTGTAATCAAGAACTACGCGCGAAAACAGAGCATATTAGCTTTCTTATTCAGTTTACAAGTTGCGGAATCAGGCCTCCCTTTTCCCATCCTATCATAAGCCGATTACCTCACTTGTTAGTTATTTTCTTATCTGGCCATCCTGCTGTCCTTGCCTGCATTCTTTGTTCCTTGTTTGTTACAGCTTGTTCTTTTATCCAGTTTCTCTTATCATAGTATAAGCTTTATTGTGAAATACCCCTGCTGCTTCTTTTTGTAGTCAACTACAACACTTTTTAAAGTTATTTCCTAGCTTAAAACTATTTTCTTTAAAAGACCCTCTATATTCATTAAAGTTTTAGCCTTAAGTATGCTACATGCTGCAAGAATTCAGGGACTGTTTGTGTAATGTTCCCCTTGCCCTCCCCCCACACTACATCCCCATCCCCATACCCATCTGCAAAAACAACATTTCTAATCTCCCACAAAAATATATTCTAAGATTCTCAAATTGAAATGGTGGCAGATTATTTCTATTCAGATACAAAGGAAAAATAATATTGTTTTTAAGGAGCAGAAATCTACTTATAGTATTTACTACTTCATTTTGTTCATTCAACTTGGACAGAAGATATTTGTATTTTATTCCTATAAAATAAATAATCAAGTCAAAATAAGCTTTGCATTCAAATTGACAAAATAAAGGGATTATTCTAGAAAATCCATTAAGTGTAGCACAATTTTTTTCGTAAAATATATCGGAAAGTAGGTCCTAATGAGTAGTGAATAAGAACCAGTTTCAATAAAATATATTAAAATGATGAGAAGAAGAGTTTAATGCAAAGACAAATTGCCCCATTATATCCAGCATCTCAGCTTGTATTGTCCCTTGTTCTAATGCTAACACGTATGTATGAAAGTTCATTAAGGAACAAGAAGTGATGTTCAGGCTGTATAAAACATTATTTTGTACCAGACAAAGCCCCTCAAAATATATTAGAGCGATAGTCTAGATTTTAACTTATCTTATTTAAAGGCAAGTGTAAGGCATTACGTTCCAGATGTGATTTGATTGGTCAAACTACCAGGTTTTAAGCAAAACGCAAGTTATTCTGACACTGCCATTAAAGTGCAGGCAAAAAAAAGACATAAATTTAACTCTTTTTTAAAAAAAAAATTAAATAATATGCACCTATTACTCATCCATTGTTCCAATATAGCAGCATTCCATAAACATACTCTTGGCAAAAGCAAATGCAGTAAAACAGATTTACATTTGCTTCTCCTGGACTGGAAGAGCTACTTATTTCTCCTGAAATGGAGGAGTGAGCAACACCCATGGAATGAAACTAGCAGCAGAAAGAGAACTTGAGCTTTTGCAACAGCAGAGAAAGAGCTCTATCTAGCAGCTTAAATTCCAACAACTGAAAGCAAAACTAAAATCTGGAGTTTGTGTGAACCTGATTCCATCCACTTGTGCTTCTTTCATTTGCTTAAAAAAAACAAATCTATCAACACTGCTTTCCATGGAGTAGACACCTCACAACCAGGTTTACAACATCTCTCTTCAAGAGAAACAGGTCAAGTGCCCCTTAAAAGTATATATCATCACAATAGTAATATTTATTTTCTGTGTTCCTCTGGACTTTGGTTTCCAAATAAGATTTTCCGAAACCTTAGGGATCTAAGGAAACTGCAATAACATCAACTTTTTGTGTATAGTTGTCTGTGACTGTTTGCATGGCATTTCTGGGACATTATTTGCAGACATTTTCCATGCAGACTAGTTTGAAAACCACTGACTTAGACATAGTTAACTATTTAATGGTTAGCATTTATTGTGTTGTCCATTTTCATTGCAATCTTTTGAATTCAGAAATTTTAAAAAGTCCTTGCATGGAGTAAAGCAAACTTTTATTTTGCTGTTCAGCATCAGATACATTTCAATAGAATGTTGCATTGTTTATATAGAAAAAAAATTGTTGTCCGACAGCTCATGCGGGGAGAATTCTAAGCGTGTCGAGCTTCCAACTTATTTTCTGCAAAAAACAAAATCATCTGACATGACGTCAGGAGTAAATACTCTACAAATTCACACTCATTCCAAGAGTTGAGTACATATCTTGGGCTGTTGTTTAAGAGCATCCTGTCGAGACAATGCATTTTTGCAATACTGCCTTTCAAATCTACACATTAAAGTCCTGTCTGCTTATTGATGTTTAGATGCAAAATACCCGGTACTTTTTCCAGAGTGAAATAGGTTTTTCTTGGGGCGTTGTGAATGCATATTGATTGTTAACTGACACCACAGTAACTGATCACTGCTTATTTCCTTAATATTGTGGGGTCAGCATTGCACAAATTGTTAGAAACAGGTTTGCTATGAGCACTTGTAGATCTGTCTCTGAGTGAGCTCGAACCGCCAACCTTTCAATTAATAGCCGAATGCGCTGACCAATTGTGCCATCGCCTATTGCACAGATTGGCTGCTGCATTCATTGACGCAATGACGGTGCCCATCAAAACTAATTTGTTGGCTGTTATTTGCTATAGGACGGGAAAAATTCTTTATAAATGCAATGTTTTTGATGTCTTGAGACTCTAATTTTGAAAAGAGTCCTATTTGTAGGACTGGTTTATTAAGGCAGAGGGGGGTTCTGGTTCAGTCTCATTAGTATGGGTGTTGCAATTAATTCAGACTATCACAGAATCACATGGGGATTTCCAGACAAGAAGCATTTTTCCAGATTTCAAAGGAGGAATGAAATATTGTTTCTAGTTGATTGCATCTTTAAGTATACACTGTACTTGTTACCTCCTTTTTTGCTATATGTGGAGTTACCCAATTGTGAGATTGGCCTCAGACCCCATAATTTTTTGCCTCATTGACGCATCTGGTCGGATTGTGCAGTCCTTCCGACTACGTAAGAGTTGCGTTGGAGTGATGTAACTTTATTTTATCTGTGGAATTCAATGCCCCATCTCTTGCAGATAATGAGGATTTGGGGTAAACTGGTAAACAAAGACCATTATTGTCTTTCTAGATCAGTGGTGCTGGAAGAGCACAACAGTTCAGGCAGCATCCAAAGTGCAGCGAAATCAACGTTTCGGGCAAAAGCCCTTCATCAGGAATAAAGGCAGTGAGCCTGAAGCGTGGAGAGATGAGCTGGAGGAAGGTCGGGGTGGGGAGAAAGTAGCATAGAGTAGTTGCAGTGGGAGATGGACTCCCTGAGATTCTTGTAGAGAGAGGAAAACTTCTTCAAGGCAGGCATCCTTGCAAGAGGATTCGCAGTAGGGTTAAAATCAACGAGGTAAAAACAATGACTGCAGATGTTGAGCATCCTTGGGGTATTCTAAGTGCTTTGAAACCACTGTCAAATGTTCTGGTAAGTACAGCAATATCTCATGATTAGCAAAAGAGTGATTTGATTATCAGCTTATGATGACATTAGTTGAGGGAAGAAGCTTAGCTCTTCAAAACATTTTGCATCTATCTGTAACATCATAAAAGATTTTATACTATTGCATGAGGTTTGAGAATACACTTCTCAATTTTTTTGGAGTTGGTAAACAGCATGCTTTGAGGACTTGACCATAATTTATTTTTAATCCAGTAGTAAAGTTGTTTCTTGTTCAAATGTGATGTACCCATCCATAGCAGACAGTTCATTGAGACTCAGCTTTACTAAACATTGTATTTAATGTATTTGGGATCTGTGTTGTAAAACTTTAAAGAAAATGAAGCCTAAGGAAACATGGTGAGGTCAGTGGAGGAGAGAGAAAGAAACCAACATTGCTATTTAACACAGCAGTGAATCTGTAGAATTACTGACTTTGCTGTTTGAATCCATGTCTCGCTGGACATCGGAGTGCGCCTGGGAAGGTTAATAGATAGTGAAATTCACAACTAATCTTGGAGGAACCTGTTTGGGAGAGGTCACCACAGAAACAGACAAGTGAATATTTTCAGTGTGGACTTAGAATAAGTCTGGATTAGTGGTGCTGGAAGAGCACAGCAGTTCAGGCAGCATCCAAAGTGCAGCGAAATCGACGTTTTGGGCAAAAGCCCTTCATCAGGAATAAAGCTTCATTCCTGATGAAGGGCTTTTGCCCAAAGCGTCAATTTCGCTGCACTTTGGATGCTGCCTGAACAGCTGTGCTCTTCCAGTACCACTAATCCAGTATCTGGTTTCAAGTATCTGCAGTCATTGTTTTTACCTTAGAATAAGTCTTAGAATATTGAGTAGAGTGGGTTCTTTCTTGATTGTATGTTTTAATGAGATATATCTCTTGAATAAACTTAAAAATAGAAGCCATAAGTATTAATTTAACCTGGAGCAGTGTTTTGTAGAGGAATAAGACAGTGCTATTTTCTGGGTCTGTAGATTGAAATAAGCAAAAATGGCCTTTAGTAGAGTGATATGCATGTATTTGGAAAGGCAAGGACTGATTAGGGATAGTCGACATGGCTTTGTGCGTGGGAAATCATGTCTCACAAATTTGATTGTGTTCTTTGATGTAGTAATAATGAGGATGGATGAGAGCAGAGCAGTAGATGTGATCTATATGGACTTCAGAAAGGCATTTGACAAGGTTCCCAATGGGAGACTGGTTAGCAAGGTTAGAGCTCATGGAATACAAGGAGAACTAGCCATTTGGATACAGACTGGTTGAAAGTAGGAGACTGGTGGTGGAGGGTTGTTTTTCAGACTGGAGACCTGTGACCAGTGGAGTGCCACAAGGATTGTTGCTGGGTCCACTACTTTTCATCATATATATAAATTATTTGGATGTGATCATAAGAGATGTAGTTAGTGAGTTTGCAGATGACACCAAAATTGGATGTGTAGTGGACAGCGAAGGAGGTTACCTCATATTACAACGGGATTTTGATCAGATGGGCCAAAGGGCTGAGAAGTGGCAGATGGAGTTTAATTCAGATAAATGCAAGGTGCTGCATTTTGAAAGCAAATCAAAGCAGGACTTACCACTTAATGGTAAGATCCTAGGGAGTGTTGCTGAACAAAGAGACTTTGAAGTGCAGGTTCATAGCTCCTTGAAAGTGGAGTCGCAGGTAGATAGGATAGTGAAGAAGGTGTTTGGTGTGCTTGCCTTTATTGGTCAGAGTATTGGGTACAGCAGTTGGGATGTCATGTTGCGGCTGTACAGGACATTGGTTAGGTCACTGTTGGAATATTGCGTGCAATTCTGGTCTCCTTCCTATCGGAAAGATATTGTGAAACTTGAAAGGGTTCAGAAAAGATTTACAAGAATGTTGCCAGGGTTGGAGGATTTGAGCTATAGGGAGTGGTTGAATAGGCTGGGGTTGTTTTCTCTAGACCGTCAGAGGCTGAGGGGTGACCTTCTAGAGGTTTATAAAATCATGTCGATAAATCGACAAAGTCTTTTCCCTGGGGTGGATGAGTCCAGACCTAGAGGGCATAGGTTTAGTGTGAGAAGGGAAAGATATAAAAGAGACCTAAGGGGCACCTTTTTAACTTAGAGGGTAGTACGTATATGGAATGAGCTGCCAGAGGAAGTGGTGGAGGCTGGTACAATTGCAACATTTAAAAGGCATCTGGATGGGTATATGATAGGAAGGGTTTGGAGGGATGTGGGCCAGGTGCTAGCAGTTGGGACTAGGTTTGGTTGGGATATCTGGTTGGCATGGACTCGTTGGACCGAAGGGTCTGTTTCCGTGCTGTATATGTCTATGACTCTTACGCCATGGAACCTGAGGACCAAATATCATATTATTTCTTGTTGCCAGCAATCAGGATGATGAAAAGTGTAACGGCAGGTGGCAGTAGAGTATAGCTAATCTAAGTTCCAAATGTGAATAATCAAATCCAGGTCAATTTTTGACTGAATCTGGAAATATTTAAATTTAATATGGATCCTCACTTACAAACATTAACGTACCCTTAAATTTAAATGATTACTATTGAAACACAAGTGTACAAATTTCTGAATTTAAAACAAATATTACAAACTTAACATTCAGTAAAGTATACAGCTTTGAAAATCTGAATATGAGTCAGAAGCTTGTACTAAGAGCCAGTCCTGTCACTGAAAATAGCAAGAGACTGTACATGAGTATTAAGCATTCTTCCTGTTTTACATTTGCATAAAACATTTTATCAAGATCAGCCTGATTTTAAATTGAAACTGTCCAAAATTATAGTATTCACTGTAAACTTAGAAAATGGTGAAATGTTTGAGAATCGAGGCCTAATCCAGGATTAATAGTATAGTCTTTTGAAAGATTATTATATTTGTATTATTGTGTCCTACATTCATTTATTATTCTTTCTGATGTTGCAAAATTCTGGATGCCTCTTGAACATTTTGAGTCATATTGGATATTTCCAAAGCTATTAATGACTTTGTTCATCCACAAATTCCTGATAATTCCCACCCTTTATGTGTCTCAGTTACCTAATTTTAACTTCTTAATGGTGTTCCTCGTCAAATTTCCCTACCTCTATGTTGTTGCACAGAACTTCTCCAGTTCTGATATAGAGTTCACTGTTTTACCACCAATAACAGAGCCATCAGAACTCATTATTTACGCATTATAAAACTCCTTTTGAAATTTGCACCACCATTATTGCCTGTTTACTACTGTGTCATTAAGGTGTTTATTTCATGAAGCCTCAAAAGTCAAGTAATAAATGCTGTCTGTTAACTTAATTTTTAAAAAAATTAAACATTTCATTTTAGCAGTCGTTCATTTTTTTTAAACTGCCAGTAGAATCCCATATTTCCTGCATTATGAAAGTTCCTTATAAAATAAACCTTAATTTTTCCTCTCTTGTGGTAAATAAATGCTGCTTTTCAAGTTAGATCTGAGATTTCTGAGGCCCAAATCCATATAAGATTTGAATATCAATCACTATAGGGGAAGGTGGATGTGGTAATCCTCTTGATTTGTTCTCAAGTGTAAGATGCTCTCATTCTTACCTCCAAAATATGTCTCTTGCAAACTTTATCTTTATGAATATAAATGTCAATTGGTTGTCGCTTCTAAATATGTAATTGATTTCCCTCAACTTTGCATTTGACACATGGTGACCCTCAGATTAAACTCAGCACAAGCTGTTTCTCCTGAATGAGAAAGCAGCCTATGGTCGTCTCTTTATTAACCATAGCATTTCCTCCTGGATTATGTTGAAAGTATGAAGGACTTGTCAAGTCTCTAATTCATTAAAATATATACTTTAATGACCAATTATCTTGGTCTCCTTTGCACATTAATCTTGGATAACCAGATTTTTAATTTTGCTTTCCACTTCTTATTTTAGACTTTACAGATAATTAATGCTGTAAAATAATTATTATGATTGACCGAATGAAAAAGTCTATGAGCTGTGGCTGAGGTACAGGGTGTTTTACCGTTTCTCAGGAAATGCTTGATTTCGATTTGGTATATTGCTTAGAGACTGCAACACAGATCAGAGCTTCCTATTTACAAATTAGAATCATAGATCAACTGTATCATTGATGTTCGTACAATAAAAAAATGTCATTGATATGAATTTTAATTAATAAATACACAAACGAGCATCATTTTGCAAGTCAGTTTTTTTTTAAACAGCACTCACATTTAACTTGTCACAATGTTAACAGATAATTGCAAGCGATGGCATTTGCTTGCGTATTACTTTACAAAGATATTACAACAGTACAGAAGATGTTTTTCAAAATGTCAGGAAATATTACAACTGTTAGTGCCTGATTTCCACCTTCAGTTACATTAAATATTAAAAGTGAAGTAATAGATGATTTTTACATTTCAGTCTCTGCTGGTGCCACTTCCAAGAACAGCTGCAGATGTTTGGTAATAGGCCCTGGGGACACAATTAATGAAAAATAAGTGGCCCACAATCATGAACAAGCCAATTATGTGGAGATATTTTATAATTTCAAATGTTTACTTATGTATTAAACATAAAAGGTGTTTTCACTATATGAAATATATACTGAACAGAAATGAAAGATTTTTTGTAGAATTCAATCTTTCCTCATAAGAATGTTGGGAGAATCTCAAAAGTTTGGCAGTAAGCAGATTTACAATGTCAAGTCTCATTTTCCAATCAAGTTTGAAAGATAAGACAGATTCTTACTGGTGAGAATGTCATTTATGTCATTCTTAGATTAGATTAGACTTACAGTGTGGAAACAGGCCCTTTGACCCAACAAGTCCACACCGACCCGCCGAAGCGCAACCCACCCATACATTTACCCCTTACCTAACACTACGAGCAATTTAGCTTGGCCAATTCACCTGACCCGCACATCTTTGTGACTGTGGGAGGAAATCGGAGCACCCGGAGGAAACCCACGCAGACACGGGGAGAACGTGCAAACTCCACACAGTCAGTCGCCTGAGTCGGGAATTGAACCCAGGTCTACAGGCGCTGTGAGGCAGCAGTGCTAACCACTGTGCCACCGTGCCGCCCACTTATGTCATTTCACCTCATTGCTATGCAGTTTCCCCATTCTCCAATTCACTAGATGGAGAAAATTTCCAGTGTGAAATTCAGAGCATTAACCTGTTGATTCCAGCTCACCCATTGGTGGTTTTGCCCTTTATTTTGCACTTCAGTCACCAATATCACTGGGCACAGTCCATGAGTTGTGACTGCAATTGCCCCCTTGTCCTCAAGGTTTCCATCAGTAAAGTGGGGTTCCAGTTGCTTCTTTCCACCATGTCTGGGGTAACTGGCAGGAATCATGCAAGGCAGCTGTGGACTGACAGTACTTGACAGTGTGCATAACTGGACTTCAAAATGGCATTGGTACCAGGGATCCTAAGAGGACCCAGCAGTGAACAGTACTTCCACTTGTGGTGAGTAGGAGAATGCAGAAGAGTGCTGCACCATAGGGATGTGAAATTTGGGTAATAAAGCTTGTTACTACTTCAATAAATCCTAAAGTCTTTGTTCGATATAGTTTCATGAGGGGGAAATTAGTTGACTGCTTCATTTTATTATTTATAATTTCTACATGCTCCACTTGTAAATTCTTTATTAATAGACTCAGTCAGTTACATTTTCCCAATGACAGATGTTAAGTTTACTGGCCTATACTGGCACATTTCTCTCTCCCTTTTTGAATAAGGCTGGTGATTGTGTCTTCTGGGAACTTCCCAACAACTTAGGATTCTTGAAAGATTACAGTCAGTGCATGCACTACCTCAATAGCTACTTTTAGTATCCTAAGATACAACTCATCAGGGTCAATTGACTTCTTGATGTTTAGCCCTATCAGGTTCCCTAGTACATTCTCTAGTAATAGTTATTGTATTTATTTCCCCTTCCAAAAGTACAAAAATCAGTGTCTTCTCCAGTGAAGACTAATGTAGAGTACTTATCTAAGTCCACTGCAAAGTACATAGATGAGTACTTGAAATGTCACAACATTCTAGGCTATGGGCCAAGAATTGGTAGTATGGATAGATTGACACAGATTCTATGCTGTATACCTCATGACAATTTCCTGTTTCCTGGAATTATCTCCACAGCCTGATTCTCTAAGAGGCCTATGTTTATTTTGGCCTCTGTACTTTTATATAATTTTTATAAACTCTTGTTTATTTTACTTGCTAGTTTGCCCTCATAGTTTAATTGCTCCCTGTATAACTTGTTTGGCTTCTGCAACTAAGGGTGTCATAGTCATCCTTACTCAGGATATGGAGGAGTCCGTGTTGAACTGGGGTGGACAAAGTTTAAAAATCACACAACACCAGGTTGTACTCTAAAAGGTTTAGACGAAGGAGCAGCGGTCCAAAAGCTAGTACTTCCAAATAAACCTGTTGGACTATAACCTGGTGTTGTGTGATTTTTAACATCATTATTCAGCTAAATGCTTAGAGACTTTTCATTCATGTGATAATGGACATTATTGGCTCAATGACCCAAAGGGCCTAGGTGAATATTTTACAATAATCAACAATAATTTTATAGTCACCATTAGACTAACTCTTAATTCTGTTTTACCATGTTAATCAACCCCATATTCTTCCGTTCAGGGACATTGCCACTATAGAACCATCTCTCTTTATGGATTTGAATTCATGACTCCAGGTCTTTAGTCTGGATTACTAGTGCAGGAATATTACTACTATGCTGTGGTATGAATACAAAACAGCAGTGATCCTAGCACAGTCCCTTGGGGAAATTATTGTCAGCTGTGGTCCTGTCAGGAAAACAAGTTTTCTTGACTCTTTTGTTCTTGAGCTAAGTATTTTCTGCAAGCCCATACTGACTCCTATTTCATGAACCTCATATTCTTAGCCACAACATTCTGATTTTTAAGCTTTTAACACTTCCTCAAGCTAGACATGCACTTCTTAAGCTAAACATGCAAGATGCATTGCTTTACCGTCAATTTTGTTGCTTAATCAAAGAAGAAATAATTAGTTTTGGCTCTTCTTGCTTAGATCAAACCTCTCCAAATTCCTGCTAATTCTTTTTCTTTAGAACAATAAGTAACATTAGTGCTAGGTAATGTTTTAAACTGACTAGCCTGCATAATTATTAGGACAATTTTTACATCCTTTCTTCTTTAACAAGAGGTGTCACATTTGCCACTTTGCAATGCTCTGACAACCCCCTCATATCAACAAAGACTGGCAAGTTATAAGAAGTCGTGTCACTATCCAGTACCACTTCTCCAAGTGACCTAGAATAAAAACATGTATGTAGCTGATGACCTATCCACTCCCCTGAACAGAGCTATCCCCTTCTAGTACATCTTGTCTATCCATTTTCACTTCATTGATTATCTCTAACATTTCTGCTTCCCACTGATATATTGACAGTATCCTGATTAGATTTAGATTACTTACAGTGTGAAAACATACCCTTTGGCCCAAAAAGTCCACACCGAACCTCCGAAGAGCAACCCACCCAGACCCATTCTTCACCTAACACTACGGGCAACTTAGCATGGCCAATTCACCTAACCCACACATTTTTGGACTGTGGGAGGAAACCAGAGCACTCAGAGGAAACTCACACAGACACGGGGTGAATGTACAAACTCCATACAGACAAGTTGCCTGAGGCGGGAATTGAACCCAGGTCTCTGGCGCTGCAAGGCAGCAGTGCTAACCACTGTCCCACTGTAAATATTAATTCAGAGCTGTGTTTTGCTAGGAATCACATGTCAAGTGTGCTACAGGGTCCACTAAACCATCTTCATTCCTACTTGATATCATCAAATAATTTGTAACTTGACAATCAAATGCCTCTGAAACCTTTTTACCTTAATATCATCTATCCATTAAAATTTAAAAGCCTCAATGACAGCAGCTGAAAACATGGCAAAAACTGATCAGTAACAAAGTCACTGTTTATATCTGTGTGTCATTTGATATTCCTGGTGTGATAGCTGCTACTTTCGAGTAAAAAATGAGGTCTGCAGATGCTGGAGATCACAGCTGCAAATGTGTTGCTGGTCAAAGCACAGCAGGTTAGGCAGCATCTCAGGAATAGAGAATTCGACGTTTCGAGCATAAGCCCTTCATCAGGAATAAGAGAGAGAGAGCCAAGCCGGCTGAGATAAAAGGTAGGGAGGAGGGACTAGGGGGAGGGGCGATGGAGGTGGGATAGGTGGAAGGAGGTCAAGGTGAGGGTGATAGGCCGGAGTGGGGTGGGGGCGGAGAGGTCAGGAAGAGGATTGCAAGTTAGGAGGGCGGTGCTGAGTTGAGGGAACCGACTGAGACAAGGTGGGGGGAGGGGAAATGAGGAAGCTGGAGAAATCTGAATTCATACCTTGTGGTTGGAGGGTTCCCAGGCGGAAGATGAGGCGCTCCTCCTCCAGCCGTCGTGTAGTTGTGTTCTGCCGGTGGAGGAGTCCAAGGACCTGCATGTCCTCGGTGGAGTGGGAGGGGGAGTTAAAGTGTTGAGCCACGGGGTGATTGGGTTGGTTGGTTCGGGCGGCCCAGAGGTGTTCTCTGAAGCGTTCCGCAAGTAAGCGGCCTGTCTCACCAATATAGAGGAGGCCACATCGGGTGCAGCGGATGCAATAGATGATGTGTGTGGAGGTACAGGTGAACTTGTGGCGGATATGGAAGGATCCCTTGGGGCCTTGGAGGGAAGTGAGTGTGGAGGTGTGGGCGCAAGTTTTACATTTCCTGCGGTTGCAGGGGAAGGTGCCGGGGGTGGAGGTTGGGTTGGTGGGGGGTGTGGATCTGACAAGGGAGTCACGAAGGGAGTGGTCCTTGCGGAACGCTGATAGGGGAGGGGAGGGAAATATATCCTTGGTGGTGGGGTCCGTTTGGAGGTGGCGGAAATGGCGGCGGATAATACGTTGTCTGCGCAGGTTGGTGGGGTGGTAGGTGAGAACCAGTGGGGTTCTGTCTTGGTGGCGGTTGGAGGAGCGGGGCTCAAGGGCGGAGGAGCGGGAAGTGGAGGAGATGCGGTGGAGGGCATCGTCGATCACGTCTGGGGGGAATCTGCGGTCCTTGAAGAAGGAGGCCATCTGGGTTGTGCGGTGTTGGAATTGGTCCTCCTGGGAGCAGATGCGGCGGAGACGAAGGAATTGGGAATATGGGATGGCGTTTTTACAGGGGGCAGGGTGGGAGGAGGTGTAGTCCAGGTAGCTGTGGGAGTCAGTCGGTTTATAATAGATGTCTGTGTTGAGTCGGTCGCCCGAGATAGAAATGGAAAGGTCTAGGAAGGGGAGGGAGGAGTCTGAGACAGTCCAGGTGAATTTCAGGTCGGGATGGAAGGTGTTAGTAAAGTTGATGAACTGTTCAACCTCCTCGTGGGAGCACGAGGCAGCGCCGATAGCTGCTACTTTCACCTGTCTGCTGCGATATATAGCATAATGATAATTTTCTCATCTCGTATTTAGAACATAGAAGGATACAGCGCAGTACAGGCCCTTCGGCCCTCGATGTTGCGCCGACCGAATCCTACCTAACCTATACTAGCCCAATAACTTCCAAATGCCTATCCAATGCCCGCTTAAATGACCATAAAGAAGGAGAGTTCACCACTGATACGGGCAGGGCATTCCATGAACTCACAACCCGCTGTGTGAAGAATCTACCCCTAACATCTGTCCTATACCTACCACCCCTTAATTTAAAGCTATGTCCCCTAGTAACACCTGACTCCATTAGCGGTAAAAGGTTCTTAGTATCTACCCTATCTAAACCCCTAATCATCTTATACACTTCTATCAGATCTCCCCTAAACCTTCTCTTCTCCAATGAGAACAGCCCCAAGTGCCTCAGCCTTTCCTCATAAGATTTTCCTACCATTCCAGGCAACATCCTGGTAAACCTTCTCTGCACTCGTTCTAAAGCTTCCACATCCTTCCTATAGTATGGCGACCAAAACTGCACACAATACTCCAGATGAGGCCTCACCAGAGTCTTATACAACTGCAACATGACCTCAGGACTCCGGAACTCAATTCCTCTGCCAATAAAGCCCAGTACACCATATGCCTTCCTCACAGCACTATTTACCTGGGTGGCAACTTTCAGAGATCTGTGTACATGGACACCAAGATCCCTCTGCTGATCCACACTACCAAGTAGCCTACCATTAGCCCAGTAATCCATCATCTTGTTATTCCTACCAAAGTGAACGACTTAGCTACATTGAATTCCATTTGCCACATTTCCGCCCAGCTCTGCAGCTTATCTATATCCCGCTGTAACCTACCACTTCCTTCCTCACTATCCACAACTCCACCGACTTTTGTGTCATCCGCAAACTTGCTTACCCAGCTTTCAAGTCCTTCTTCTAGATCATTTATAAAGATAACAAAAAGCAATGGTCCCAAAACAGATCCTTGTGGTACACCGCTAGTAACTGCGCTCCAAGATGAACATAATCCATCAACTACTACCCTCTGTCTCCTTCCAGCCAGCCAATTCCTAATCCAAACCTCTAATGTATCCTCAATGCCATACCTCCGAAGTTTTAGCATTAGCCTACCATGGGGAACCTTATCGAACGCCTTACTAAAATCCATATACACAACATCTACTGCTTTACCCTCGTCCACTTCCTTAGTCACCTTCTCAAAGAACTCAATAAGGTTTGTGAGGCACGACCTGCCCTTCACAAAACCATGCTGGCTATCCCTGATCACGTTATTCCTACCCAGATGTTCATAAATCTTATCCCTTACCATTCTCTCTAAGACTTTGCCCACCACTGAAGTCAGACTCACTGGCCTATAGTTACTAGGGCTATCCCTACTCCCTTTCTTGAACAATGGGACCACATTCGCTATCCTCCAGTCCTCTGGTACTATTCCCGTTGACAATGACGACATAAAAATCCAGGCCAATGGCTCTGCTATCTCCTCCCTAGCTTCCCATAGGATCCTGGGGTAAATGCCATCAGGCCCAGGAGACTTATCTATATTCATCCTTTCCAATATTCCCAAAACCTCTTCCCTGCACATTTCCAGGGCATCCATTCTAATTATTTGTGATTCCATATTCACATCAGTATTTATTAACAATATTCTGACAAGTCCCAGAGTTCAAAATTTACATAGAATTTAGTACAAAGTTAAAAATCACACAACACCTGATAAAGGAGCGGCGCTTCGAAAACTAGTGTGCTTCCAATTAAACCTGTTGGACTATAACCTGGTGTTGTGTGATTTTTAAATTTGTACACCCCAGTACAACACCAGCATCTCCAAATCATGACTAGAATTTAGTAGTAATATTATATAATTTGAGAGGATGGTATTTTAACTGAGTTAGTAATCCAAAAGTCTAGTCTAAATTAACCATGTACAGGTCTATTCAATCTCTTCCCCTCTTACGAGTTTCATACCATGCCATCGCAATCTCATTATAAGCCGGTTTCTCAGGGTTTCAATTTGAGATATATTTAAGGACATTTACTGCTCCTGCAAAATCTTCACTGACTGTTCTGGTCTTCCGTCTAGTTGCACGTTTTTGTTTATTCTACTCTCTGCATAATTGTGCCTTAATCAAAGGAATATAGCTCATTTATGGAATTCAATGCTGTGATTTAAGCTATTTCCACCTTGTTCTGGATTGCTCCACCATTTAGAAGGTTGACTGGGTTTATTCAGTTTAATTATCAAAAGTTACATCCTAGATTATTTTTAAGATAGACATATTTGAATTAGTTCAGAACTTGGATCACTTCATTATCCGTTTGGTTTGGTTGTCAAATGAACTGATAAATATATGAAGCAAAAATAGTTATTACTTACTCATCACTTTTCGGGTCCAGCTGAAGTGAAAGTAAATGAACAGAAAGTAAAATATTAATCCTCCAACAATAAATAGTGAACAATATAAATATGCCAACTCTGGAGCACCAATGATTGGAGCAAGAACCAAGTAGATAGAGACAAGAGTCACCACAATTGGGAAAATGATTGGGACCTGAAACAAAAAGAAGATTTGAACAATATGAATACAGGAATAATTAAGTTTTTTTTTAATCTGTCAGGTTTCTGACATTCAAAAGCACGTCAACGCGTACAAGTCTTTCTAATTCAACATAAGAACTAGGAGCAGGAATGGGCAGTTCAGCCCCTTAAATCTGCTCTGCCATTAGATACGATCATGTTCTAATCTCAGCCTCAACTCCACAATCCTACCCAATCTCCATAACCCTTCAACCCACTAATAATTAAAAATCTGCAAATCTGCCTATCTCCTCAAAATTAATGTTCCAGCATCGGCCACACTTTGGAATAGTGAAATATCCATGACTCTTTGAGAGAAGCAATTCCTCTTCATCTCTGTATTAATCTGCCACCCCATATCCTAAAAAATTGACCTCTTGTTCAAGATTGCCCACAAGAGGAAACATTCTCTATATCTACTTTGTCAATCCCCTTTAGCATCTTCTATACCTCAAGTAGATTACCTCTTGCTCTTCTCCATCTCAAAACCTAACCTCATTTCAAAACACAAACCTCTCACCTCTGGAATCAATCTAGTGCCCCTCCTGTGAACTTCCTCCAATATATTTGTATTCTCCTCAAATAAGGAGACCAAAACTAATACTGTAGGTACAGTCTCACGAATGCTAAAACTTCTGATTTTTTTTTGTATCCAACCAAATGAATGTTTTGTTTCCCCCAATCACTAATAACCCATGGTATTTTTAATTTATTAGCTGTCACCACCACCAGTAAATCAACTATATTTTCCAATTGACTGAGATACTTGAAAAGCCCTTAAAGGCATTGCACACCATCAATATTGAGGGAGATGGAGGGGGTCTGATCCATTTTCTCAGTGTAAATGTTTAACTTTGTAAAACACTTTAATTCAATAATCATCCTGCTGGGTACTTAAGGCACATGCTTTCTTGGAAGTGAAGTCTGTAGTTTCACTGTTCCAAATGATGTTCTAACTTCTTAAAAAAAACCTCAGAACTGAAACTACTCATCTATTTATTATCTAGTTTAAAATACAAATTCGAACCAGAAGATAATGTTTTAGTTTAGAATTACAGGCTGACCGCCATATACACAGGTCTGTTTCTGCGGTTGCAGTTACCTGTGGTTTACCGTGGTCCAAACATTACAGGGAACATTCCAGAACTAGGGACCCGGGGCTGCTGGGAAGGTAAATTTCTGACTTAACTGAATGTGTCCATGACTATCCATGGTTTCGGGCTTCCACAGTAGGTCTTGGAATGTATAGCCCAGAGGTTTACTGTATATATTAATACATTCATATAGGAAAGAAAGATCATGTAACTCTAACCTTTACTGGTCTATTCAGATTCTTTCTTGTAAATCTCATGACAATTAGTGATAATGTAGTCAGTCCATAAAAAATCCAGGAAGCAAAGCTAAAGTAGTTTATAAGGGTGTTAATATCTGCTGGAATTATGTAGATAATAGCCAGAAATCCCTGAAAAATAGAGTGCAGTATAACAATTAGGTAAGTGAATAATAGTTACAATTGGAATATATTTAATACCAGTAAATTTATCATAAGATTTTAATTCTAAAGAAGAACAGAAAAAATATCAGTAAATCGAGGTTGTCTTAAATCAATTCCATGTTTTTCTTCCAATGAATAAAACTATATTTAGTTTTTTGTTCTGTATCTTCAGCGTATTAAATTGGCCTATTTTCTATTGAATCAGAATTTTCCAGCAAACCTACTACAAAACACAAATTAGAAATGTTGAGGAATGTAAGTAGCCTTATTGTACTACCTTTACCATCAACAAAAAACATGCCTATTCCACATGCATAATGGCCCCCTCATGATGTGAAGATACATTCAGAGAGCAACTTCTTTGATTTTACAAAGCACTATTGTTTTATCTAACAGCTTCAGGTAAGCACTTTTAGAATCATGGTTTAATCCTGGTCAGAGAAGCCTTACTCTATTTTTTCCTTGCTTCCGAAGGACTTCAATGTTTATCTCCATATAGAGGTCTACAGAATGAGAATGACTGTTAAATAATTTACTAAAGTTTTAGATTTCTACATTTGTTAGTTTTCCATTACAAAGCTTGTGTTCATCTATCTTTCTGATTTGTCGTAATTTAGAGATTTGTGGTAAATTATTGTGCAAGGTTATATTGTCTTTTGTGCTCTGATAGCTTAGTATAGAGTCAAAGATTCATAGAGGTCAGCAGCACAGGGAAATAAAATCTTTCGTCTTATGAGTATGTCCCAGTCAAAACCAAGCATTAACTATACTAATCCCATTTTCCAGCAATTGGTCCATGACCTTGTTGTTTTGGATTGCAAGTGCACATCTAAATATTACTTAAATGTTATGAATGTTTCTATCTCTACCATCTTTGCAGGTGGTGAGTTCCAGATTCCCACCATCCTCTGAGTGAAAAAGATTTTCCTCACATCCACTCTAAGCCTCCAGCCCTTTACCATAAGTTTATGCCCCTTAGTCATTTATCTTTCTGCCAAGGGAAAGAATTCCTTCCTGTCTATGCCAATCATAATTTTAACACATCTCAGTCTTGTGACCCCTCAATTTCCTTTGCTTCACAGAAAACAACCCCATTCTACACAACCTCTCTACGTTACAAAACACTTCCAGCCAGGCAATGTCCTGGAAAGTCTCCTCAGATTGCTAATTACTTGGTGTGTAAAATGCCTGCCTTATTTTCACTCTTTATTTATTCTTATGTAAATTTTGAACTGAATTCAGGATTTAGACTTATGTCTGCAATTAGTGATTTAATAGCTACAATGTGCAGCAAGTTGTTGGTTTCTTGACCATAAATAACTGTCTCTAATCAGTACTATTACTAATTGAATGGCACCAGTTAATCTCATAATACAAGAACAGAAATTCTGTTTAAGTTGCTCTTTAAATGGATTGCATTCTAGAGCACTATCATAAAATATAGACCCATGACAGTTATAGTTTGTTTTCTTTGATAAAAATTTGATTAAGCTTCATGTGTTGGACTAGAATAGTAAGCAATTTTCACACAATCACAATGTTTAAACAATTTCAGATACCTCTAGACAGCACATAAAAGTTTTGTTGATACTGATTTTCCATTACTACTAACACAAACACTAACACATTTTATTACTATTTTGTTATCATTTTACAGCACAGCACCACTAATTTGTTTACAGTTGTAATTGAAAGCATTAATTACCTACATTGAACAGTAGAGCCGGTGAAGGTGTTAAACGTCTGATGTTGATATATGACAAAATCTTAACCATGTGACCCTCACGGGCTGTCACAAATGTAAGTCTGTTTAGAAAAGTTGAAATCAGAATAACTCTTCAAAAGTGCAAAATATTTAAGTTTCAGCTATTGACTAGTTTTAGCAAACCAAAAAAAGGGAAAAAGACTATTCTGTGCAGACCGATAGGAGTATACTACATTTTTGTGATCAGTGTTTAGGAGAAAGTGCATTTATGTCTGTTTCTCTTTCCAATATTAGCAGAGAAAGAATGTTTCATGGTTACCTCAGAGTACAACAGGATCTTGATCAGGTGACCTGTGGGCAGATTGAGTTTAATTTAGATAAATGCAAGGTGCTGCATTTTGAAAAAAACAAATCAAGGCAGGACTTATACACTTAATGGTAAGGTCCTGGGAGTGTTGCTGAACAAAGAGACCCTAGAGTGCAAGTTCATCGTTCCTTGAAAGTGGAGTCACAGGTAGACAGGATAGTGAAGAAGGTGTTTAGTATGCTTGCCTTTGTTGGTCAGTGCATAGAGAGGTTGTGTTGCGGCTGTATTGAAATATTGCATGCAATTCTGATCTCCCTGCTATAGGAAAAATGTTGTGAAACTTGAAAGTATTTGGAAAAGATTTACAAGGATTTTGCTCGGGTTGGGCAGTTTGAGATATAAGGGGCGGCGGAGTTGACTGGGGCTATTTTCCCTGAAGCATCAGAGGCTGAGGGGTGACCTTATAGAGGTTCATAAAATAATGAGGGGCATGGATAGGGTCAGTAGATAAGGTCTTTTCCCTGGGGTGGGGGAGTCCAAACCTAGGAAGCATAGGTTTAAGCTGAGAAGGGAAAGATTTAAAAGGGATCTAAAGGCCAACCTTTTCAAACAGAGGGTAGTGCCTGTATGGAATGAGTTGCCAGAGGAAGTGGTGGAATTTGGTACAATTACAACATTTAAAAAGCATCTGGATGGGTATTTGAATAGGGAGGATATAGAGGGTTATGGGCCAAACGCTGGCAAATGAGTCTCGATTTATTTAGGATGTCTGGTCAGCATGGACTAGTTGAACTGAGGAGTTTGCTTCCATGCTCTATATCTCTATGACTTTAAATATGCAAGTTAGTTTATTTCACTTTATTTTGCCATGTAACATTATTCCCCAAGCCAGAAGCAGATTATGTGACTGACCAAGCATTAAAAGTAAGTAGAAATAAGCAGAAAGAAGGATGCATCTGTTGATAACACATATGATCTTTCCTCACAGGGAGGAATTGTTGAGCCCTCTGTCCCATTGCTATTCTGTTTTTCAAAAAAATCACACAACCCCAGGTTATAGTCCAACGGGTTTATTTAGAAGTACAAGCTTTCAAAGCATTGCTCTTCATCAGGTAGTTAGTGGAGTAGGATCACAGTGCACAAAATTTATAGCAAACGGTAATAGTGTCATATACTGATGCGATATTTTGAACAAATCTTGATTGCAGTTAAATATTTCATCTTTTAGATTGGGTTCATTAATACGTAAATCTTAGAACTTCTTTCAAGTCACATTCCCAAGATAACCTAAGGTTTTATTTTTTAAAAAAGTGACCTCTCAGCTCAGACAATGCGTTAAAAATGTGAGGTTACTTTTGTATTCTGTATGTATTCCAAACTTGAGTCAGACTGGTTGCATTTCCAAAGTACAAATTTATAAAATGCCACATGTCCACTAGCTACCTGACAAAGAAGCAGCACTCCGAAATCTTGTACTTTCAAATAAACCGGTTGGATGATAAATTGGTGTTCTGTGATTTTTAACCTTGTCCAGTACTGACACCTCCACGTCATTGTTATTCTTAATTGTGCTAACAGGCACCTATTTTAATGCTCCTCATCTAGTCACTGCTTCCATGCAGAGTTTGATGCAGATTGTTAGCAGCTGCATCTGTGGAACATTTGCCCACTGTTTTGAGTCGCTTGGATTTGCTTAATGTAGAACATGGCACTCTCTTGCTCTCTGACCAATGTAACTAAATCAGAATTGCCAGAAAAATATCATAAGATCATTGCAATGTAGAAGGAGTCCACTTGGTCAATGCAGCTCCCTGCAAGAGCAAGTCTGCAGTTCTGATGCTTTTGTCAATTTCTTTTTCTTTGCATAAAAATGATCCGATTCTCTCTCAAAGCCAGGATTGATCCTGCCCCAATCACACACTCAAGGGCAGTGCATTCAGGAACATAACCGTTTATTGCATTAAAAAGTTTTCCCTTTTTTTGCCATTGGTTCCTGTGCCATTCAACTAATGACAGTGTCCTTTTGCTTTTGACAGTTCCACAATGGGAAACATTATTCCTTACCTATTCTGTCAAGAGCTCTCATGGTTTTGAAAAGGTAGTGGTGACGTGTGAGGAGGAACGGGTTACATCTAAACATCTAAAAACACCTGTATTAAGCTGACTCTCAAACGTCTCTCCAAGGAGAAAGGCTCAGCTTCCCTAATCCAACTCCAATATTTTAGGAATACGTGTTATTTTCCACATTGGGCATTACAGACTTGTGTCTCAATAGTGAATTACTTGAATTCCTCCAAAAATGAAAACAATTGTGTTCATTAAAGACACTCCCTTCTTCCCCCTCCCCCCCCCCTACCAAACCGTGCATCATGATGATGTAAAAATTTCACAGCTTTCACCCCTTTGACTAAGTTATTTTCTTCAAACCAGCACTGTGTTTTGCATTATTGTTTTGCCATACTGAGAGGTGAGTTTATGAATAACATTTGAAGTGGTTTGGAAGTAGGTTCCTGCACATGCCCTTAGCCAAACAATTGTGATACATTGGAAACTCAATAGGAAAATGTACATTTGTTTTCTGTTTCAATGAAAGGATTTTTATTTTACCTGCCGGCTGTGAAACAAGAACCATTTGCAGCTCCAAATGTAGAAAATACGACAAAGAGTGGAACTAGCCAAGAAGCTGGTGTGAGGACCCGATCACCAAAAGTCTGTTACAATAAATGAATGATGGACAAGGTCACACATTTTCCTGTTACAATGGTAAAGATTTTAGAGAGACATTTATTTTCATACATAATTCTAGATTGTGGAATATACACATGTGGTTCATGGTTAGCACAGCTGCCTCACATCACCAGACATCCGGGTTTGATTCCCGTCTCTGGCAACTGTCTGTGTGGAGTTTGCACTCTCCCCATGTCTGCATGGGTTTCTTCTGGGTACTCCGGTTTCCTCCCACAGTCCAAAGATGTGCAGGTCAGATGAATTGGCCTTGTTAAATTGCCCATAGTGTTAGGTGCATTAGTCAGAGGTAAATATAGGGTCGGGGAATGGGTCTTAGTCGGTTACTCTTCGGAGGGTTGTTGTGGACATATTGGGCCAAAGGGCCTGTAAGGAATATAATCTAAAATACAGTAAAGTTTGAAGACTATAAGAAATGTGAACAAGAGTAGGGCAATTCAGTTCTGTGAGCTTGTTTTACTATTCAGTAGGATCATGGTTGATTCAACATTCCTCATGTCCAGATTTAAGTACAACACTAAAATTTTGGCACTTAAATTTATTCAAATAACTTATAATTACTATATGAAGAATATTTGAATTATTTCCATTTAAATCATTGGCTATCTTTAGCGCAATGAACTAAAACTTAAAGATAATTATGCATGACACTGAAGTCCCCTCTAATGAAAAGGTAGGACTCTATGTACAGTTACCTGCAAATGACTGAATCAATAGACACCTGAGTGCAATTTTCAAATTTCATCAAAGTTTCATATGTTGAGGTTTCAGCCCAGATAGCGCACAATAATGCCAGAAATGTATTAAGAGAAGCTGGCATTTTTTCCATATCTTTTGAGCATGTTCCCAAACCAATTTTAATTGGAAGACCTATAAATAGATTGAGGTCATTGCTAGATAATAGTAATTAGGATCTAAATATATATTGCACAGATTCTCTGGAGGAACAACTTGACCTGCTTATGGGAGTGTATTTTTTTGGACTTCCTTCCGTCAAAAGGTCTTGATATGTAGAATCTTTACTCCATAGGTGGATCCTGTTCTGAACCGCAGGTTCCAATACTCAATTCAGTTGAACACTTCCAATACACTTCGTAATGAAAAAAGGATTTCAAAACAAAAATCAGGAAAGTTGGACAATGGTTTGAGGTAGAGTATGTTACAAATCCAGCTGGTTATGATCTGTGCACCTCTGCATGCCTATCATGAGAAACAGCTACTGAGATATTAAGGTTGCACTTTGTAAATTAAACATTTTATTTTACAAGGCTAACAGATTCTGGAAGTTAGAGTTAGAAAAATGTCAAAATATATTTTTGTTCAACTTTTCTAATGTATAATATTTTAATTCTTATCCAAATTTACATTGAAGTCCAGAATTTTTCTAAATTATTACATTTAATTGTAGAATCTTTCTTCTAGTTGTGAACTTCTATATTCAATATAGGATTAAGCCAATTAAAGTCAAAGAGTGTGGTGCTGGAAAAACACAGCCAGTCAGGCAGCATCCAAGGGGCAGGAGAGTCAACGTTTTGAGCATAAGCTCTTCTTCAGGAAGAGATTATGCTCAAAATGTCGATTTCCCTGCTCCTTGGATGCTGCGCCTGCTCTGACTGACTGTGCTTTTCCATCACTACACTCTTTAACTCTGATCGCCAGCATCTGCAGTGCTCACTTTCTCCCCCTTTTAAGCCAATTAGAGTTTAAAATATTTTAATAAAGTGTGATAATTGATTTGAAGCATTACTCCATATTACCTGTAGACTTGAGAAATTTTGACACTTAAACTTGGGCAAAATAATGTATCATTATTTCCTGTTTAATTCAGTTCTGACTATCAGACTTGTACTGAATGTGTTCATCACCTTTTTCATGTAGATTGTTATTAGGCTGCATAGGAGACTACAGATTTGTGTACAAGAAAGTACAAAAGAGTGTGTCCAAGAATAACTGTACTATTATTCCACCTATAAACGTTAAGTGAATAAAAATGTTTTAAAATCAATACTTCCTGAATCTACAATTACTTAGACTTTACTTCTCATAAATGACTGAGCTGATTAACACTAATCAGTTGTGATTAATTGAAATATCTTGAATCACTTTTCTCTTTCAGCGTTTCTGTGGTACTGACTACCTTTCAGTTTCTTTCCGACTTGCATTTTGGACAGAATGGGCTGTAGGAAGGTTCTTATGCTCTCTGTTCAGATTTCCTCTTTCAAAAAAATAACACAGAGTTTGTCTTCAATCATCAGTAGATGCACAATTGTATTTGTTTTATTTCCAACTCTGTACCAGTTCAGTCGATATCTCTATCCACTTTTGGTTACCAAAACTAACATCTTGCCACTGCTTTCATACAAACTATTCCCATGAGCTATCAATTAAATTCCTCTAATAATCACTCTCTTAGCGTTTTCTTAATTCACCCATGGGACGTGGGCATCAAAGGCAGGCCAGCATTTATTGCCTGTCCTTAGCTGCCCTTGAATGGATTGCCTTCCTGGGTTATTCCATAAAGCGGTTTCAGAGAACCACATTGCTACAGTTCTGAAGTCACACATAAGCCAGACCAGGTGAGGATTGCAGAATTCATCCCCAAGTGTGGGGATGGTAGCTGAGGAGCAGAAGATTGTACATGTTTGCACTCTTTTTCAGAATAAGGAGGATAAGTCGAGTAACTAGAGGGCAATCAATGTACTGTTAGTATGAAACTATTAGAGATAATAATCTAGAGCAAAATTAATTGGCATTTCATACAAGTATGGGCTAATAATAAAAGCATTAATTTGTTCAAGGTCAATTGTATTTGACTTAATTGATCACATTCTTTTGAGGTAGTTCAGAGGATTGATGTAGATTTTTAAAATCAAACTATTCATGTTATGACATGTCTGGGGTAGATGGGACTTCAGCCCAGACTTTCTGGCCCAGACTAGGGAACTATCACTGCACCGCAACAGCTCATGTGGTTGAGGTTATAAATTGTTCCTCAAAAGACATTTGATAAATTAGCATATAATAGATTTGTTAGCAAAATTAAACCTCATGGGATTAAAGAGACAGAGACAGCATGGATACAAAATTGGATAAGGGGAGGACAGCAGAGAAAATCTTATTTAGAGGCTGGAGAAAGTGGTATTCTGTGGGGAATTGCATTGGGATCGCTCCTTATTATTTACAACATAATGCTTGTGCACACACTGCATAATTCCAATATTTGCAGATAAACACGAATGTAGTAAACAAAGACTTTGGGAAGATTTGGACTGGTGAAATGAACAAATGCACGACAGATGCAATTTAATACTGGTCAGGAATCCTTTATATGAACATCTCAGGACCGACTAGTTTTCAGATAAAGGGTATTTTTGTTTTTTGGATCCACTGTAGTCCTTTTGGGTCCAAATGTACCTGAAAGCAAAGGTTTATTCCCCCCAAAAGGGCTTGAACAGACCTGTAGACATGCTGAGTTTAGTACTTTGGAAAAAAAATCTTCATTTTTAGGTTTGTTCGGGTCCATTCGAGTCAAGCAAAGTTTTTTCCAAAGGGCCAGACTCAGTGTGTCAACAGGTTTGTTAGGGTCTGCTTCCAAAAGGACCTTCAGATTTTAGGTCATCTCAGTTTTTGGATGTTCTGATGATAGATACCCAACCTGTAATGTGTAGTGATGTATTTTGATCAGGAGAATGTGGTGAGCTAATAGAAACCAGTGCAGGAACACAGAGAGCTTCTTAACTCTTTGAAGGTGGCAATGGAAAAGGCTAGATTTTACAAAATCATACAGAAACCTTAACAATAATGATATTTAATAATAGACCAATAATAGTAATAGAGCAAAAACAAGGTTATCTTAATATATCACAGATATGGCCTCAGTTGGAGTACTATGTATAATTCTAAACACTATACTTTGGAAGTATGTCAAAGCTTTAAGAGAAAGTAGGAGAGGTTTACTGTGAGGTACCAGGGATAAGGAACTTCAGTTTTGTGCATAGAATGAAAAGTCTGGAGTTGTTCTCCTTAAAGTATAAAAGGTTAAGAGAAGATGTTCAAAATCATGAATGGTTTTGGTAGAGAAATAAAGTCAAATTATTTCCACTAACAGTTCAGTGTCAGTATACAGAAGACAGAGATTAAAGCTGATTGGCAAATGAGCTGGAGACAACATGAGGAAATACTTATTTTCTGGAGTGTGTTATGACCTAGAGTACACTGCCAGAAAGAGTGGTGGAAGCAGTTTTCAGTAAGAACATTCAAAAAATAATTTGGTAAGTGGCTTAAATGAAAAAAACATTACATGTCTATAAAGAAATTGAAGGAGTATGGGATTATTTAGATTAGATTAGATTACTTACAGTGTGGAAACAGGCCCTTCGGCCCAACAAGCCCACACCGACCCGCCGAAGTGCAACCCACCCATACCCCTACATATACCCCTTACCTAACACTACGGGCAATTTAGCATGGCCAATTCACCTGGCCCGCACATCTTTGGACTGTGGGAGGAAACCGGAGCACCCGGAGGAAACCCACGCAGACACGGAGAGAATGTGCAAATGGCCTCAGTCAGTCGCCTGAGGCGGGAATTGAACCCAGGTCCCTGGCGCTGTGAGGCAGCAGTGCTAACCACTGTGCCACCGTGCCATCTATTTAGATAAGTACAGCAAAGAATCAACACACTTCTAACAAATTGGTCTTTCACTTCAATACTTTCACTTCAATATTTGCACCAAATATTATTGACGCCCCAGACTCCTTTTACTCAATACAAGTTATTGAATTTGTATATGTAGATAAGTGTTTAGATTATTTCAAGTAACCTTCTGATAGGTGGTTTACTTTTTGCATATTTGCATTATTGCCTTATTCAATGATGTAGCAATATCATATGTAAGCATATATCCTCCTTCTTAGATACTGAAGACTGGATCTTTTTATTTTATATCATAGAACAGTGTATGATCCAGGAGCTGATAATTATTCTAGTTGCAGTACTGCTATTGGATTCAACACTGCCTCATCTGGACTATCATGTTCACATCTGCCAGCAATTACTGCACAGACCATTGACTTCACTGAACAAAACAGCCAGTCAATATTGAATTACCAAGTCAGATAAAGTTATTAGAAAAAAAGAATCATTCTGTAGCTAAAATGTTTTGAAATGTGACAGACATGTTATTCAACAGACATTAAACAAGTCTGAATGATAAATATTGATTAATATTTAGAATGTATGCCTAGATAATAGCATATTAATTCTAGATAAATGTCCCTCAATAATGCAAAATATTTAAACCAGAGGCTAATAGTATTTTATTAGGTCAGTTTCCAAAATGAAATGAAAAGTACATTCAAGAACAAAATGAAACAGGAACAGGCCCCAGTTTTTATTTAATTAATTCCTTTGGTGTAGCACATAATTGGCTTGAAGTAGGAAAACAGATTGTTTTTAAACATTATCAAAGATAGAATAGGATTATGTTTCATAAATTTAGAGCAACTGATGGTGTTTTTTTCATAAACAATCAATTTTTTTTTTGCAATAACCAGTAGGTTACATCAAGGCAAAGTTTGCATGCACAAATTCCCAATTAAACACATTCATCACTTGAATATGACAACATCCCATGCTTTTCATTGTAATGGAGAAGCAACAATGATGTTAACTAGAATGTGAAAGCTAGATTTGTTAAAATAAACTGTACAATCTAATTACTGCAAAAAACAAAATATTCACAATGTTTCTCAATTAATCCTTAATGGGTCACAATGCTCTTTATAAATGTAATATAGAGTCATAGAGATGTACAGCACAGAAACAGTAATGTTTCAGGAATTTTGATCTGATTCTCCCACCCAAGATTTGGAAGGATTTAGTTAGTTTAATCTATTATAACTTGAATTGTTTGTCAGGAGAACTGGAGAGAGTCAGTCATGGCTCAGTTTGTAGCATTCTTGTCCCTGAGTCAACAAATGTTTCCCCATGTTTACATCTTTCACTATTACTTTTATTCTGTGTCTTTGGGTACTGATTCAACTGTTACTAGAAATATATTTTTCTTATTTCTCTATCACTTTTTGAATTTAAGGCTTAATCCAAGACTTGAATTTAAAACTCAAGCCGACACTGCAGTGCGGTACTGGTACTCCACCATCTTTTGGACAAGCTGTTAGACCAATGCCCGGTCTGTCCTCTCGTATCAATATCAAAGTCAGAATGTCAGTATTTTGAAGAAAACTAGAGGAGTTATACCCAGCCTCCAAACTCAGACAGTACTTAATTACCTGCTGTATGGCAACTTTTCTGTTAATATCACTTTAGCTTCGTTGATAATTACTTTATTTGTACTCTCTTGTTGTCAATCTTGGCACAGCTTTTCCCTATCTACCTGGTCCAGACTCCGTATAATTCCTCCAAATCTTCCTCACATCATTAGTGAAAGCTTGTAAAATAGTTGAAACCCTGGTTCTGATTCCTTTAAGGACGGCCATTTTTGATGCAGAGAGCATGGGTTCAAGTCCCACACTGGCTGAGGTTACCATGAAGAACTCTCCTCTTTATACGCTCCCCTAGCTTGATGCATAGTGATCCTCCATTAAACCATCACCATTTGCCCCTCTCTAATGAGTGAGCAGCCACATGCTCTGGTGAGGCTTCAATGATATCACCTTTACCGATTCCTGTAGCACTCCACTAATTTGTCAACTGGAAGAAGAGACAATTGTCCATTGTATCTGCTTCTTATTAGCTAACCAATCCTTTATCCATGCTAATGTAATAGCCCTACATCATGTAATGTTATCAGCAATCTTTGATGTGGCATCTTATCAAATGCCTCTGAATTGAAAGTACACTGCATCTACAAGTTCCCCTTTATCCATTTTTCTTGTTACAGCTTCAAAATATTCCAACTATATTAGTTAAACATAATTTTCCTTTCACAAAATCACATTGACTCTGCTTGAGCCCATCATAATTTTTAAAAATGAATTTCACCATAATCCAAGAGGACAACAGTCTGCTTTCTCATTAGAGAAAGGTAATTGGTGGTGAGTTTAACTTGAGGATCAGCAGAGGGGAGGTTGATAAGGCAGAAACTGCACATTGACCTGAGCAAAAATTAATGTGCACTGTTGGCATCACACTGCATCATAAACAAGCCGTCTCTCTAAATGTCCTGTTACAACCTTGTCAATAATGGATTCTACCGGTTTCTCTTTGACAGATATTAGATTCGTGTACAGTCTCCTACTTTCTGTTTCCCTTCTTCCTTGAATAAACGTGTTCATTTATTATTTTCTAATCACCTAGGTCCTTCCAGAATGTAAAGAATTTTAGAAAGTTAACACTGATGTCTGTATTATTGCTGTAGTCACTTCTTTTAAGACTCTGGCTTGCAGGCTTTGGAGGCTTGTCAATCTTGAGGTCTTTATAGTCTTTTCGCTGGTGATGGTAGTGTTTTAAATTCCCTTATAATTTTAACCTCTTGATTTTCAAGTATCTTTTGGAAATTTTTTAAGTCTTCTACAGGGAAAGCAGATGAAAATCTGTCTTCAAGGCCTCCTCTGTTTCCTTGTTTCCCAGTATCAATTCCCCAACTCTCCCTCAGAAGAATAAATCAGTTTTAGTTACTCTTTTCCTGTTTACCTACTTCTAACAGCTCTTGTTCTCAGTTTCTACATTATTGTACTAGCTAGCTTCCTCTAATGCTCTATTTTCAACATTTTTAAGCTATTCTTTGCTGGTATTTGAAGTGGGTTCAATCTTCTGACCTACCAATAGACTTTGTAGATGTGTATAATATTTCTTTCAACTTAATACAATATTTAATTTCCTTATTTATGTATGAAAGATGCATCATTTTCAAAGAGTCTTTAGTTCTTGTTGGGATAAATCTTTGTTGAGAGTTATTTAACATTGCATTACAAGTCTAAAACTGCATCTTTACTGTCTACCATCTAACCTACTTTCCCAGTCTATCTTAGTTGAAAGTGTGGCGCTGGAAAAGCACAGCAGCTCAGGTAGCATCCAAGGAGCAGGAGAATCAATGTTTTGGGCATAAGCCCTTCTTCAGGAATGTTGAGGGAGAAGGCAGCTGTCCTTGGCAGTGTGGGAGGGGGAATTGAAGTGGTCAGCCACAGGATGGTAGGGTTGTTTGATGCACATGTTATATGATTTTTAATTAGATTAGATTAGATTACTTTTTTAAATTAGATTACTTACAGTGTGGAAACAGGCCCTTCGACCCAACAAGTCCACACCGACCTGCCGAAGCGCAACCCACCCATACCCCTACATTTACCCTTACCTAACACTATGGGCAATTTAGCATGGCCAATTCACCTGACCCGCACATCTTTGTGTGTGTGGGAGGAAACCCACGCAGACACGGGGAGAATGTGCAAACTCCACACAGTCTGTCGCCTGAGGCGGAAATTGAATCCGGGTCTCAGGCGCTGTGAGGCAGCAGTGCTAACCACTGTGCCACCGTGCCGCCCATGTCTCAGAGATGTTCTCTGAAATGTTCTGCGAGTTGGCATCCTGTCTTCCTAATGTAGAGGAGAACACATTGAGAGCAACGGACACAGTAGATGAGGTATTTGGGTGTGCAGGAAAATCTCTGCTGGATGTGGAAGGATCCTTTGGGGCCTTGAATGGAAGTGAGGAGGGAGTTGTGGGTGCAGGTTTTACACCTCTTGCAGTGATAAGGGAAGGTGCTGGGGGTGGCTGGTGGGTTGGTGAAGGGCGTGGATCTAATGAGGGAGAGTCGCAGAGGGAATGGTCTCCTTGGAATCCAACCCAGATCCCAGATCCAACCCTCCAAATTGGCACCACCCTCTTGAACTGTCCTACCTGTCCATCTTCCTTCCTGCCTATCTATTCTACCTTCTGCTCCAACCTATCACCCCCCCCACCTGATTCTACCTATTGCCCTCCCAGCTACCTTCCCCCACCCCATCCCCTCCTATTTATCTCTCAGCAACCCCCACCCCACCACATTCCAGATGCAGGGCTTATGCCTGAAATGTTTATTCTCCTGCTTCTCGGATGCTGCCTGGCCTGCTGTGCTTTTCCAGTGCCACACGTTTCGACTCTGATCTCCAGCATCTGCAGTCCTCACTTGCTCCTAGTCTATCTTAGCCAGCTTTTTCATGGACCTGTTAGCATTCTGTTTAGTGCAGATTTGGTTGAGACAGTAATTTAGGAAAACCATGGTTGGGGGCTCAGTGGCTAACACTACTGACTCACAGCACCAGGGTCCCAAGTTCGATTCCAGCCTCGTGCGACTGTCTGTGTGGAGTTTGCACATGCTCCCCATGCCTGCATGGGTTTCCTCCAGTGCTCCAGTTTCCTCCCACAATCCAAAAAAAATGTGCAGGCCAGGTGAATTGGCCATGCTAAATTGCCCATCGTGTTAGATGCATTCGTCAGTCCAAGGGTCAGTGTGGACTTTGTTGGGCCGAAGTCCACACTGTAGGGAATCTAATCTTTAATGCCTCCCATTTTTCATCCTTATAGACTTTACCTTTTACTCACTCATTTGATTTTGAAACCTATTACACTTCTACATTAGCCGTGTTCTGTTACTCATTAACCTGAAACATTAATTTTATTTCTCTTCCCAGGGATGATGCTACACTAATTGTGTATTTCCTGCATTTGCAAACAACTATTATAGGGTTTGAGCTTTTGAATAAACTTTAGAAATGAATATATGAACGTTCAATTCAGGAGCGGGTCATTTAGCCCCTCAGGTCTGTTCCACTATTCAAGAAGAAAATGACTGATCTGATTTGTAAACTCAATTCTAAATTCCTATCAATCCCTGATAATCTTTCACCTTCTTGGTTCAAAATAATCTGCCTACCTCTGCCTTAAAAAAAACTTCAGAAACAGAACCACAAAGAGTCATAACCTTTAGAGGAAAAAAAGTTCTTCTTGCATCTGTTGTAAATGGAATGCCCCATTTTTAAACAGAGATCCTTTGAAACATGAGACCCTCTCACCTCACCCACCCCCCATTCATTCCCATTTGCGTCTCACAACCTTCATGCCAACCCATGAACCCAACCCATTCCACATGTGCCACTTACCTATCCCCATTATTCTTAATTGACTCAATCCCAATTTAATACCAGCCCATGACACCCCATCACCCCACTTTATCCTTACATGCTTCATGCCAACTCTCATTGTAGGCAGACCATATTCTGATATGAAATAAAGTTCTAGATACCTATTACAAAATCCATTATATAAAAAAAGTCCCATTTATGTAAGCCTATTCAATCATTTAAATCCTCTCAAACACAATCCCTTAAAACTGAATAATTGTATTCATAATGCATCTCCATGAAAAACCAGCCCGATATATTTAAATATCCTTGAAAATCTACTGCTGCCTTTTGATTATATATTAATAAATTATTAAAATAATGTTGACAGTGGCTGAGAGATAAATGGGAGGGGGTGAGGTTTGGACCACAAGCCTCATTCCTGATGAATGGCTTATGCCTGAAACAGTGATTCTCATGCCCCTCAGATGCTGCCTGGCCTGCTGTGCTTTTCTAGCAACACTCTCCAGCATCTGCAGTCCTCACTTTCTCCTATTAAAATAACGTGTCTGGAAAGAATTTTACAATTACATTCGGCAATTTGTTTATTTCCATAACTTGAAGATTGACTAACAGCTCGAGAGATACTTACCACAGCAACCGCAGAAGACTGCAGAAGTTCTGTGGGAGTCATCACGGTAAAGTATGCAACATTAACCAGGATGTAACAAAAAGTGACTAAAGGAATACCAATGATGATGGATAGTGGTAAATTTCTGTCAAACAAAAATCAACAGCTCCAATTAGAATATTAAAACTTACAAACACATCTTAACACAATACTGCCTAAAAGGTGATTACATATGTATAAATCCACACTAAAATAATTCAATTTCTTTTCATGGTATTATCATTGTACATTTTCAATGTTTCTTAGACTCCAGGTGACTGTAAAATTTCAAACTATATAAAAAACTAAGGATTAGCCAAGCCAACACAAAACAGTCTGTTAACTCCAGTAGTTCAGAAAATTCTAGAAATAATGGCCCAGATATTATGATCACAGGGATGTTGGAGCAGTATTGACATCAAGATTATGTGGAATCCCTAACATCGCTGACTCCATGAGAATTGAGAATAAACTGAATTTTCCAATGGGCAATTCCCCTGCATCTAGAACCCACAGGAAAAAGTCCACTGAATTAAGAAAATCCATAGGGTTTCCACTGATTCAAGCATATCCAGGAAGACTTAGAGCATTTGAAACCCAAAGTAACTCTTGGATAACTATTAAACTAAGCCCTCAACACCAAAATCACCACTGAATCTGCCATCTGCAACTCACCTAACCCCTGTGAACCATCCCAAACAGACCCAATTCCACTTCTGGTACCTGACCCTGCCCATCAACCCGAGACCATTCCAGTCAGCCTGACCACCCCACTTCAAAGCCAACACCTCTCCCATTCCCAACAAGATTCAGGATTAACACTCTTTCTGTAAACCCCTCCCCCAACCCCCATAATCCCTCAGTGCCCCACTCCATGACAAAACCTGACCTGCACTGATATTCCATCATACCAGTATGAGACCATCTAGCAGCAAACATCCCACCCAGATGGATTTATGGATGCCCAACCTGACGACCTCCATCCTGCTGTCCTGACACCCCTGGACCTGACCACTGTCCCAAATGTCGTATCCAACAAACCATCAGCACCACCTCACACCACTGAACCCCAATATTCAATTACCGTAAGCACTCATCCACATACCTGGCATCCCAACCAATCTGATACCTTAACTCCACACTTAGTGCCAATGTGTCTGGCCTGGTGCTGGACACAGAACACATAGACTCGTTGCTATAAAACGGACCATCATTTCTGCATTAATTCTTTCCCTGCTATGTACCTTGATTCCTGGAGAGGTTTGTAATGGGAGGTCCCTGTCCATGAATCTCCAGTGCAAAAGATATGCAAAAGTAAGTGGTTGATTTTTAATCCCAATTGAGGTCAGAAATCCCAATTGCAATATGAAGACCAATAATTTGAGACAAAATTAAAAGTCACGTGGACAACTATGGGTCTAATAAGGGCATGGATCTTTTAAGGGACAATTGTATTTAACTAATGAGCTTGAGTTTTTTTTTGCTGAAGTAACAGAGAAGGTGATCAGGGCAATATTATTGATGTACTAAATACATGGGCTTCGAAAAGGTATTTGATAAAGTGCCACACAACAGATTTACGTGCAAAGTTAGAGCTAATGGAATAAAAGGGACACAACATGGTTACAAAATTGGCTGAGTGGAAGAAAATGGAGTGTAATGGTTAATGGATGATTGTCAGGCCGGGGTAGGTTTGTCCTGAAGTTCTGTCAAAGGCATTGTCTTTCTGCAGGTATTACTCTACAAAAGAATATTTACAGTCACAAACAGATGAGATTCTCTCATTTCTAACTCCTACATAATAATTTATTTAGTTCAGGTAGGAAACTGTTTAAATTGTATCCGTCTGGTGTATCCATGCAGAAAGCCAGTATAAAATTCTGCATTCTATCCTGTTAGATGTTTTTTGTATGTCTGAAGGGTTCTCTTGGATGTGGTGCTGCTGTCATTCTGTTACAAACCTGTTCAGTGATACAGAATCAAAAGTAATCAAATTTACTAAATTACCGTCAAATGAAGAAATTATAAACAAGTTACCATTTTTTTGTAAATTTTACTTTTACATTAATCAAAACCAAATTAAATTAAACATGATTTAACAGGCAAATGATACCTCAGAGAAAAAGGTAAAAATAACTTTCGAAGTATATTAAACAAAGATACACTTTACGGAACGAGGATTCTCTCTCTGCTCACACATATATCCACACAGACTCCTGCAGAGAGGTACCTCATTGTCAGGTACTCAGCCTGATTGAGGAACTTGGGACCAGGAAATGTGGGAGCCTCTGAAATCCATTCTCCCTACCACAATCCCTCCTCCTGTCCAATGGCCCTGACCTTGCAATACCTATCCCGCTCCCCCCCACTCCCATTCAGTTCTTGTGTCTCTCACTGATCCAGGTGGCTCAGAGGGAGAATTCCCAATAGCTATGCATTCATGGAGTCATATGAGACAATTGGCCTTAGAACGATCATCAATATGAAAAAGATCTCCGAAAGCCTGTTCGTGCCATGCATCATGGTCCTCTGACTATGAAGATCCAAGGTATGCCATTAAATACGAATCATCAATTTTCATATCTTGGGAGTCTCTTTTTATCGAGGCAGACATTGTCAATTTAATTCAACATCATTACCACTGTGCAAGTGCATGACAAAGACATCAAACTCATTGTCTACAGGGTAGTAGTGTTGCCTACCATTCTGGATGTGTTAGACACATGGTCAATGTACAGCAGACACCTCAAATCTAATAAGAAGTGTCAACCATAATGCATCTGCAAAATCCAATGGCAGGCCAACCATTGAGGCTCTGGTTACTGTTAATCAGCTGCGTTGGGTTGGCCACATCATCCATATGCCCGATACAAGGTTTCCAAAACAAGCTGTCTACTTCGAGTCTTGTCATAGAAAGTAGTTGCCAGGAGGGCAGAGAAAATATTTTGAGGAAATCCTCAAAGCCTCTGTTAAGAAATTTAACATCCTTACCAACTCTTGAGATTCTCTTTCCCATGACCATCCAAACTGCAGAAGAACCAGCAGGAGGTGCCAACCATTTCAGTGTCTCAAAAAGGCACAGGTAGAGCTGTGTGTGAAAAGCTGAGCATTTTACCCAGCCACCTCTTCAAACACCACTCACACCAACTGCAGTACAGTATATGGATCCATTCCTAAACAAGTGACTGGTTCATTACCTCAGGACACATGCATCTGGAGTGCAAGAAAATCATCCTCAGTCTCAAGAGACTGCCTAAGATGAAGAAAATGATCTTATAACCAATAAATAATTTTAATATGTAGTTACTTGTATGTGGGCGAATATTTGTCCAAAACGAAATCCAACAGATTTTTTAAAATGATGATCTACTTATTACTCTTGGCTGAAGGAGAGGCATTGTCTTGGACTTCGGGAGAAAATTCCTGCAGTTCAAATGATGATGTGAAATGTATTATCTCCAAGTAAACCAGTGAAATGGATCGCAAATTAAAAACCAATAAAGTGCAGGTGATTTAAATCTGAAACACAGCAGGATGTACTGGAGAAAGTCAACAAGTTTGGCAGCAATTGTAGAGAGAAAAAGAGAGTAATGTTTCAAGACCAGTGACCCTTCATCAGAGTGGAAAAGTGGTGGGGAATGGTGAAATTGACTGCGAGAAGGGTCACTAGATGTGATACATTAACGTGAAGGGTTACTAGATGAGAAACGTTAACTTTGCTTCTCTCTCTATAGATGTTGGCAGACAAACAGGAGAGCCTCAGTTTAACATTTTGCCGAATCTATTTCCATTCCTTTGGTACTGTCAGCCTTAATTATATGTTGAAAACTCAAAATATTTCATGTTTTTAACTTTGATTGGTATTGTGGAACCTAAATATATTTGTATTTTGAATGCAAAACCATAGGGTTTTCCTACCTGTAGGGATGCTTCAATTCCTCTGTGACAAAGTTGAGTTGATTCCTAGAAAGGCCAGAGGTAAGCGCAATATACATATTAACACCAATATCAAATTAAATTGATTTACTTTAAATAATATGAGTGCTTCCAAAAATAATTGCAAACTTTTGAGCATCTAAATTTGATAGCAGGGATTTCATCTATTTTGGTTAAACTTTTGATATAGAGGCATTCTCCACTGAATAACATAACAAGATAGAAAAACACAATTACAAAGTGTCTTACCATCCATCATAAGACCAAAGTCCATTATAAAATGCCAGACTAATCGAACCAAAGGAGGTTTGAGCTCCATCAAAGGAATTTTTAAAGTTCTGTGTATTTCCTGCAGAGGTAAATGTACATCATATTACATATTTGTTATTTCTAATTTATATGTTTGATTTTGCGCATAAATGGTAATTCTTAGTCAGTGTCAAATAATGTCATTTTAAGATCTTTGAAAAGCAATCATAATCACAGTGCCCACAATTAGCTTCACAGGGGAACAAAGGATGGGCCATAAAGCAACTTTGCTCAGATTACTCATATTGCATACAACCAGAGGGTACACTTTAAAATAGTTCTGTTTGCTTGTGTAAGAGGAAGCCTTTTTTAAAAAAGCATACCACTCACTACTTGAAGCAGAGTAAGATTGGTACCTTGGCCAACATATGCCACTCATCCAATACTGCCAATAAAAACCTGGTCATTCATCTCACTGTTATTGTAGAATGGCTTCCCTTGGCCTTAATGACCACAGACATTGCATTCCAAAAGGTATCTGTTCTAAGATTATTTTTGTTATCTGTTTTAAAAAGTATCTGTTTTAAGATTTTTTATTATTGTACTATATACAATCATGTATTTATTTAATTGTCCAATAATAGCCCACATCTGTTAAATCTTCATACCCTTTAATGACAGACTGAATACTATCTAGATCTTCTTAAGCAGGAGTAAAACCTAGGAAATTCAATCAAATGATTTAAACCAAAATAATCTTTCAAGACTACATCAGAGAAAAATACCCAAGAACAATTTGTATATTTCTTCCAATAATATCTTATATGGCTACATAGTTAGGTGCATTTAATGTGACACAATTTGGGACATCACCAGTACTTCTGGAAAAGCAACTGTTTAGATCCAATTCCTGGAAATCTCTAAATATCTCTTTCCATATTGTTTTCACTTTCAAACTGAAATACTGTGAGTAAATTAGATCTAGGTCTGGACAATGTCTGGGAAAATCCAGTTTCTGCAAGATAAAGCAGATATCTTTCTGCTATACAAAAATTGTACTGATTGCTTCCAAATCTTTGGAAACTCTAATGAATTGGTTAGTGAATGATTCCTTGTGTGAGGTATTGATAACCTGAGTTAATAATAATATCTATATAATAATTCTGGTTATTTATCACTGTTGTCTGTGCATTTTCTATTTATATCAATGTTAATATAATCAGATTACGCATCCATACAGAAATATAATACAATAACAAAAGTTTCCAACTTTGATACACTGTCTCTATGATTAATCTATAAATATATAGTGTTTATGGCAAAATTTAATAGGTATTGCTAAAATTTTATGATCACTTTTTTCAAATAATCCCAATTTCAATTTCGGATATTGTACCTTGGCTAATTTTTCAAGGTTAAAGTGATATCTGCATGTCATTATTGCCACCACACCAATTACAAGAGCATTGCATTCCATTTTTAGCAAACATAATATGGCTGGGCAATTGGGTGACTGAGAAAAAAGCTTCCCAAATCAAATGGATGAAGAAATAATGTATAATGTAATAATGTAATATCAATATAATACCTGTAAATTACTTGCCAATCAATCCTTTAACTATGGTCAATTTAATTAATGAAATTTAATTAATGGAATATCTGATACAGTCATTTATTGCAGCAGATGAAACAATCATGTATTTTTCCACTGGATGCAATGAACAAGTGTATCAGATATTTCATTCATTAAATCGACCACAGTTAAAGACTGATTGGCAAATTATTTATAGGCATACTTTAATATTGCGCAATTTTATTCTGAGTAGAACCTAAACACTTTCGTAGTTTCAGAACTTAATCCATGTATGTAGCCAATACCTGCAGTATTTTTCCTTGAGTTAAACACTAAAATATTCCACACCAAGTTATTCCGATAACATTTAATAAATGATGTGTACATTTAGATATTTCTGAAAAACTCAGAGAAAGCTCTAATTAAATCATTAAATGCAAATCTCTCTCTGTTATAATAGTTACAATTAACATTGAGTAAGTCAGGACAGCAAAACTAAAGTCTATTTTTAAAGTTTGGTACTATAACTTATCTTAGAGATGAACATAAATTTTTTTAAAAATCAAGTTATGGGTAAAGCTGATGAGAACAATATTGAATTTAATCTAAGATTGGAATTTAATGTAACTTTCTATTGACATTCATTGCCAAACATCAGTAACATCCCACCTTGTGCAATGAGAACAATCCCAGCCACAATGATGACAGCGACAATGAGCAATTTGGCAGCAGTTAAAAAATTCTGAACATAGCTCGCCAGTTTGACGCTAATTGAGTTCAAGAATGTGATCAAAACTGCAAAAGTTCATAAAAAAAAATCATCAAAAAAGACTAATAAATTCATTTAGCAATCTCAAAGTATGAAATATTTCATCCTAAAACACATCTAGACCCATAGGTCCAATCTCATTCTGTCACATAATTCTACTTTAGACAGCGATGTACATATAGCCAATCTATCATACTCAGTCATGACTCACAACATCTCAGAGGAAGGGGAAGAAGTTCAAGGCTCTGTATTCAGGTCAGAGAAGCAGCTCCATTTTGTCTAATTGGGCCCTGGAGATGTTGGCAGCCAGTAGAAGGCACCATACTTCTTCTTGAAAAGATGCTATCAGGCAGTAGTTACAACAAGACAAGGTGCAAGCAATGGCTCAAGCAGGCAGTGAGGAGCTTGAAGAGTACTGCAAAGGCTCCCTAATGCAGAATTCAATCAGAAGTGCCTCGGCCTCGAGCATCACAAGATTGGCCATGAGGCGTGGCTGCAAGTTGAAAAGGCAAGATTGCGGAGAGGTCACAAGACTGAGCACTGGGAGAGGTCACGTGTTGAAAAGCTGGGGCACAGGAAGCAATCTCTAGACAGAGGGCACAAGAGGCCATGTCAAACTAGCACCATTGGGTTGGGTAAATTATTTTAATTTAATAGCATGTCACTCAATGTGGTTACCAGTCCAAGTAATTTATTGATATTAAAGCAAATTAATATTAAACTGAGCAATATTAAATGAAGTCCTAATAGTTTTTCAGTGTCAGTTACAGTCTGTTTCTGACCACAGTATTACTCTCCTGGACCATATATCTTTCCTCTGCCACGGTCAGTGATCTCTATGTGACTATCATTTTGCTGTCTCACAGATAATCAGCATTACTGGATCTTCATTCCCACAAAATACCTCTATCAACGTGTCCTATAACACTCTGCCAGGACATAAACGTGGTGCCACTGTTTAATAAGGGCAGTAAAGACAAGACAGAAACTATAGACCGGTGAGCCTGACCTTGGTGGTGGGCAAGTTGTTGGAGGGAATCTTGAGGGACAGGATGTACATGTATTTTGAAAGGTAAGGACTGATTAGGGGTAGACAATCATGTCTCACAAATTTGATTGAGTTTTTTGAAGAAGTAACAAAGAGGACTGATGAGGGCAGAGCAGTAGATGTGATCTATATGGACTTCAGTAAGGTGTGCAACAAGGTTCCCCATGGGAGACTGGTTAGCAAGGTTAGACCTCATGGAATACAGGGAGAACTAACCATTTGGATACAGAACTAGCTCAAAGGTAGAAGACAGAGGGTGGTGTTGGAGGGTT